>NC_091813.1:12500-720000 GCF_041296235.1 Equus asinus | reverse complement strand
ACGCGCCCGAGAGCGGCGGCGGCCCCCACCCATGCCCGCACGCCACCACCGGCTGCGGCTCGGGACGGGAGCGAGCGGAGAGCCAGCCGCTCGCGGCGGGGCGGAGCCCGGACGGGGCCGGGCCCTCTCCCCGCCCCAGCGCGCGACGGGAGAACCACGCGCACGCTCGCGCACACGCGCGGCCCCGCGCCCGACGACGGCCCGGCCGGGCGTGACCCTCCCCCGACTCGGAGGGGGGAGGCGCCGGCCGCGGTAGGCAAAGAGCAGCTCTGCCCACGCGCCACGGTGGTGGCGTCCGTGGCTACTACGCGCAAAGGAGGGGCGGCGGCTGGGGGGTCCGGTACCCCAAGGCACCCTCTCGGATCGCTAGAGAAGGCTTTCTCACCGAGGGCGTGTCGCCCCCGCCCATCGTCCGCCATCGGTCCCACCAAGGCGCTTACAGACACCATGGCCACGCAACGCAGGAGGGGTCTGCGGTAGAGGTAAGGCCTAGAGCAAGTCGGAGCGTCCGTGGTCAGGGCCGCGAGCCCGCGCTGCCCCGGGCTCGCCATCTCTGGCCACACTGGGCTTAGCTAGGGATCTACAAGGCCCCTGTGCGGCTCCCAAGTCAGTGCCTCCTCTCAGGCCGAGAGACCAAGGGAGGCAGAGACTGGGACGGAGGTGCCGATCAAACAGCACCTCCCAACCAAAGAGCCAGCGCCACGCCGCTGGCTCGGCCCGCCACGGTCACTCCCACACCCGCGGGGAAACCCCAGCAAGGGGAACACGCGGGCACGCGCCCGAGCCTGCCCGCCCCCACACGGCACGCCGTGGGGGGCGACGAGGCACCCGTCCACCCCGAGGGGGACGAGGGGCACGCCTCCCTTACCGACTCGACCCCTCCGCTCCTCAGACACACCAGCGCAGTGGTTACCTGAGGAGGCCGACGGGAACAGGGAACGACACCGCCACTCGGCCTCGGGCGCCTGAGGGACGACCTGGAACGCTCCAGGGGCACCGCCAACGGCCTGGGGAACGCGCTCACGCGCCCGGGAAGGCGCGCGGCGCGGCGGCAACACGGCCCGCCCCACCGCGGGGAGGGCCGCCCGCGAGACACAGCCAAGAGGCACAGGCGGAGCATCCGCCGCGTCACGGAGACCCCGACACCGCCCACGCCACGAGGCACGGGGCGGGGGAGCGAGGTCGGGCCGGATTCCGCACCCCTGCCGCCTCCCACACGCCACTCGCAGCGGGGGAGAACGGGCGAGGGGACCCGCGGGCAGAGCGAGAAGAGCGGTCCCGTTCGCCATGAACGTCCGTCCCTCGTCTGGCACGGCTTAGGCCCGGCCCGGGAGAGCACAGCATCACCACATCGGTCGGCAGCATAACGCGAGGGACCCCCGAGCAAGGGAAGGCCGGCGAGGACAGCGAGCGGAGGAGCCTGCTTCAGCCTCACCGACCCCTCTCCTCCTCCAGCAAGCGCGGGCGACCACCCCAGGACGAGAACGCCTGACACGCACTGGCACGGAGCCGGTGGGATGGGGTAAGTCGCGACCGCACCCGGGTGCCGGCGGCAGGGAGTGCACGTGGTAGAGGACCCCGCGCCCCTAACCCCGCCGCCCTCGGGTACCAGAGACCGGAGGTGGCACCACGGTCGTGGGGGCGCCTGGAACGCACAAGAGCCGGCGCGCAGGCCCCAGCGGGCGGCTCAAGCGGCGGGGGTGGAAACGGGCGTCCGGTTCTCGGCCAGAGCCCGGAGCCCTCCCCGCACACGCATCCAGGCACCCGGAAGCTCTCGGGCGACTGTCACCCGAGCAGAGCGTGTCAGCACTTACCTGGCGGCACAAAACCACCCATTCGGGGGCAAGAATCGCCGCGCCCGGAGACGGGGCCCACCCACGGATCACCAGGGGAACCCCTGGATCACGGCCACGGCCACCAGACCCCAAGCACGACCCCATCGCCACCAGGCCCGGAGCTCCCGGGGCCATCTGGTCGACCCCAGAAGCGTGGCGGCAGGGGGAGCCGGGGACAGCCTCCCCGGGCCGCCCGCGCGGGCCGGGACCGGTCGGTCCCTCCCTCTGAGTCGCCGGGTCAGGACTTAGAAAAGAATTCCGCGGAGGCGCCTCCGGCGACCGGGCCCGGGGCGGGACCGTGGCTCCCGTCCCTCAGCCGGGGCTCCACCTACGCCTCGAGCCGGCCCCCTCCCGCCTCCGGACAAAGACGCGACCCGCGAAACTCGGAGAGAGAAGTCCGGTCCGACGGCCCGGACCCACCCCGGGCACGCGTCCGGGCCGGGGACGCCCTCCCCGGCCCGCCCTCGAGGGCTCCCGGGGCCGGTCCACGCTCTTCTCCAGGGCGGGACTTGGAAAAAAAAACTGCCACGGAGGAGGAGGCATCCGAGGACCGGGCCCGGTCCCCACCGCCAGAGCCGGTCGACTCGGAAGACCAGTGGGGAAAAGGCCAGCCCGGCGGCCGAGCCCGTCGCGCCCTCCACGGGCCTCCCCCGCAAGGCCCCGGCCGGTCGCCCACCTCCGGAGCGGGGCGCGGAAAGGGGATCGGCGACGCGGAAGGCCCGACCACCGGGCCGCCCTCGGGACGACGGCCGGGCACGGGACGAGCTCCCTCGCCCGTTCCCCCGCGGCGGCCCCCCACCCCCTCCCGGGGACGGAGGGGCACCGGCGGCTGCTGGTCGACCCGTCCGGGAGGCCCCACACCCCGGCCGGCACCGGGCGGCGCGGCGACAGCCACCTCCCTCAGTAGCCTGCACCTCCAATCTCCGGCGAGCGGGCGTCGCGCTCACGCCCCGGCGCCACCGGGCCAGATCCCGCCAGCGACGCCGGCCTCCCGGGACTCTGCCTCGGTCACCGCGGCCGAGTCCCGTCCCTTGGCCCGCGTCGCCGGAGCTCCGGAGGAAAGAGACGATATAAAAGCGGCCGCCAGGTGGCACCCGGCGACCGACGACCGCCTCAGCGGGACGGAGCCGGAGCGCGGGCCCGCCGGGGAGCACAGCCGGGCCGCCGGGCCGCCCGATCCCGTCCCGGAGCCCCCTCGGACCCAGCCTCCCGGCCCAGTGCGGCCCCGGGGCGTCCGCCCGCGGGCTCCCGGCCGCCAAGGCGCAGCCCCAGCCGCAGGAGGGGGACTCGGAAAAGGTTTCTCGGGCGATCACCGGGAAGGGGAAGGGGAGAGTTCCCCCCAGAGAGGCCAGGGGGCGGCCCGGGCCGGGCTGGGCCGGTGCGGCCGGGAGGCCGCCGCTTCCCGGAGCGGCTGGAGCGCCCCCGGGGTTCCCGGGAGGACTTAGAAAATCAGGGCGGGCGGGGACGGTCAAACCGAAACCAGGCACGTCATCCGAGAAGGACCGTGATGACGGGAGGAGGAAAGCTTTCCAGTCCAGAGGGCCTGTCGAAGGCAGGCGGAGAGTCTACCCGCTGAAACTGACGAAGATGGGCAAAAGAAGCTAGCTCAGGCGCCGACATTTAAGGAAATAAAAAAAAAAAAGCACGAGGGCGTGGAGAAATGGGGAAAAATCAACACTGAGAAATCTACCCTCTGAAACCGACGAAGATGGGCAACAGGGGCTAGCTCAGGTGGCAATTTTTAAGGAAAAATGAAAGGAAGTGCGTGGAGACCTGGGGAAAAAGCAACACGGAGAAATCTACCCTCTAGAACTGAGAAAGAAGCGCAACAGAGGCTAGCTCAGGTGGCAATCTTTAAGCAAAAAAAATAAAATAAAAAAATACAATGGCGAGGAGACCCGGTCAAAAAGCAACCCTGAAAAAGGTACCCTCTGAAACTGAGGAAGCAGGGCAACAGTGCCTAGCTCAGGTGACAATCTTTAAGCAAAAGAAACACACAAGGGCGTGGGGAGCTGGGGAAAAGGCAACACTGAGAAATCCACCCTCTGAAACTGACGAAGATGGGCAAGAGAGGCTGGCTTCAGGTGGCAATCTTTCAGCAAAAGAAACACACAAGGGCGTGGGGAGCTGGGGAAAAGGCAACACTGAGAAATCCACCCTCTGAAACGGACGAAGATGGGCAAGAGAGGCTACCTCAGGTGGCAATCCTTAAGCAAAAACAAAGCACAAAGGCGTGGAGCCCTGGGGACAAAGCAACCCTGAAATATCTACCCTCTGAAACTGAGGAACATGGGCAAGAGAGGCTAGCTCAGGTGGCACTCGTTAAGCAAAAACAAAACCCAAAGGCGTGGAGACCTGGGGAAAAAGCAACCCTGAAATATCTACCCTCTGAAACTGAGGAAGATGGGCAAGAGAGGCTGGCTTCAGGTGGCAATCTTTAAGCAAAAGAAACACACAAGGGCGTGGGGAGCTGGGGAAAAGGCAACACTGAGAAATCCACCCTCTGAAACTGAGGAACATGGGCAAAAGAAGCTAGCTCAGGTTGCAACCTTTAAGCAGAAAAAAAACACAAGGGCGTGCAGACCTGGCAAAAAAGCAACAGTGAGAAATCTACCCTCTGAAACCGACGAAGATGGACAACAGAGGCTAGCTCAGGTGGCAATTTTTAAGGAAAAATAAAAGGAAGTGCGTGGAGACCTGGGGAAAAAGCAACACGGAGAAATCTACCCTCTAGAACTGAGAAAGAAGCGCAACAGAGGCTAGCTCAGGTGGCAATCTTTAAGCAAAAAAAATAAAATAAAAAAATACAATGGCGAGGAGA
The DNA here is from genome assembly GCF_041296235.1 of Equus asinus. Lineage (NCBI taxonomy): Eukaryota > Metazoa > Chordata > Mammalia > Perissodactyla > Equidae > Equus > Equus asinus. The sequence continues at coordinate 715,344 of NC_091813.1, read as the reverse complement.
CCCGGTCAAAAAGCAACCCTGAAAAAGGTACCCTCTGAAACTGAGGAAGCAGGGCAACAGTGCCTAGCTCAGGTGACAATCTTTAAGCAAAAGAAACACACAAGGGCGTGGGGAGCTGGCGAAAAGGCAACACTGAGAAATCCACCCTCTGAAACGGACGAAGATGGGCAACAGAGGCTAGCTCAGGTGGCAATCTTTAAGCAAAAGAAACACACAAGGGCGTGGAGACCTGGGGAAAAAGCAACACGGAGAAATCCACCCTCTGAAACTGAGGAAGATGGGCAAGAGAGGCTACCTCAGGTGGCAATCCTTAAGCAAAAACAAAGCACAAAGGCGTGGAGCCCTGGGGACAAAGCAACCCTGAAATATCTACCCTCTGAAACTGAGGAACATGGGCAAGAGAGGCTAGCTCAGGTGGCACTCGTTAAGCAAAAACAAAACCCAAAGGCGTGGAGACCTGGGGAAAAAGCAACCCTGAAATATCTACCCTCTGAAACTGAGGAAGATGGGCAAGAGAGGCTGGCTTCAGGTGGCAATCTTTAAGCAAAAGAAACACACAAGGGCGTGGGGAGCTGGGGAAAAGGCAACACTGAGAAATCCACCCTCTGAAACGGACGAAGATGGGCAACAGAGGCTAGCTCAGGTGGCAATCGTTAAGCAAAAGAAACACACAAGGGCGTGGAGGCCTGGGGAAAAAGCAACACGGAGAAATCCACCCTCTGAAACTGAGGAACATGGGCAAAAGAAGCTAGCTCAGGTTGCAACCTTTAAGCAGAAAAAAAACACAAGGGCGTGCAGACCTGGCAAAAAAGCAACAGTGAGAAATCTACCCTCTGAAACCGACGAAGATGGACAACAGAGGCTAGCTCAGGTGGCAATTTTTAAGGAAAAATAAAAGGAAGTGCGTGGAGACCTGGGGAAAAAGCAACACGGAGAAATCTACCCTCTAGAACTGAGAAAGAAGCGCAACAGAGGCTAGCTCAGGTGGCAATCTTTAAGCAAAAAAAATAAAATAAAAAAATACAATGGCGAGGAGACCCGGTCAAAAAGCAACCCTGAAAAAGGTACCCTCTGAAACTGAGGAAGCAGGGCAACAGTGCCTAGCTCAGGTGACAATCTTTAAGCAAAAGAAACACACAAGGGCGTGGGGAGCTGGCGAAAAGGCAACACTGAGAAATCCACCCTCTGAAACGGACGAAGATGGGCAACAGAGGCTAGCTCAGGTGGCAATCTTTAAGCAAAAGAAACACACAAGGGCGTGGAGACCTGGGGAAAAAGCAACACGGAGAAATCCACCCTCTGAAACTGAGGAAGATGGGCAAGAGAGGCTACCTCACGTGGCAATCCTTAAGCAAAAACAAAGCACAAAGGCGTGGAGCCCTGGGGACAAAGCAACCCTGAAATATCTACCCTCTGAAACTGAGGAACATGGGCAAGAGAGGCTAGCTCAGGTGGCACTCGTTAAGCAAAAACAAAACCCAAAGGCGTGGAGACCTGGGGAAAAAGCAACCCTGAAATATCTACCCTCTGAAACTGAGGAAGATGGGCAAGAGAGGCTGGCTTCAGGTGGCAATCTTTAAGCAAAAGAAACACACAAGGGCGTGGGGAGCTGGGGAAAAGGCAACACTGAGAAATCCACCCTCTGAAACGGACGAAGATGGGCAACAGAGGCTAGCTCAGGTGGCAATCGTTAAGCAAAAGAAACACACAAGGGCGTGGAGGCCTGGGGAAAAAGCAACACGGAGAAATCCACCCTCTGAAACTGAGGAACATGGGCAAAAGAAGCTAGCTCAGGTTGCAACCTTTAAGCAGAAAAAAAACACAAGGGCGTGCAGACCTGGCAAAAAAGCAACAGTGAGAAATCTACCCTCTGAAACCGACGAAGATGGACAACAGAGGCTAGCTCAGGTGGCAATTTTTAAGGAAAAATAAAAGGAAGTGCGTGGAGACCTGGGGAAAAAGCAACACGGAGAAATCTACCCTCTAGAACTGAGAAAGAAGCGCAACAGAGGCTAGCTCAGGTGGCAATCTTTAAGCAAAAAAAATAAAATAAAAAAATACAATGGCGAGGAGACCCGGTCAAAAAGCAACCCTGAAAAAGGTACCCTCTGAAACTGAGGAAGCAGGGCAACAGTGCCTAGCTCAGGTGACAATCTTTAAGCAAAAGAAACACACAAGGGCGTGGGGAGCTGGCGAAAAGGCAACACTGAGAAATCCACCCTCTGAAACGGACGAAGATGGGCAACAGAGGCTAGCTCAGGTGGCAATCTTTAAGCAAAAGAAACACACAAGGGCGTGGAGACCTGGGGAAAAAGCAACACGGAGAAATCCACCCTCTGAAACTGAGGAAGATGGGCAAGAGAGGCTACCTCAGGTGGCAATCCTTAAGCAAAAACAAAGCACAAAGGCGTGGAGCCCTGGGGACAAAGCAACCCTGAAATATCTACCCTCTGAAACTGAGGAACATGGGCAAGAGAGGCTAGCTCAGGTGGCACTCGTTAAGCAAAAACAAAACCCAAAGGCGTGGAGACCTGGGGAAAAAGCAACCCTGAAATATCTACCCTCTGAAACTGAGGAAGATGGGCAAGAGAGGCTGGCTTCAGGTGGCAATCTTTAAGCAAAAGAAACACACAAGGGCGTGGGGAGCTGGGGAAAAGGCAACACTGAGAAATCCACCCTCTGAAACGGACGAAGATGGGCAACAGAGGCTAGCTCAGGTGGCAATCGTTAAGCAAAAGAAACACACAAGGGCGTGGAGGCCTGGGGAAAAAGCAACACGGAGAAATCCACCCTCTGAAACTGACGAACATGGGCAAAAGAAGCTAGCTCAGGTTGCAACCTTTAAGCAGAAAAAAAACACAAGGGCGTGCAGACCTGGCAAAAAAGCAACAGTGAGAAATCTACCCTCTGAAACCGACGAAGATGGACAACAGAGGCTAGCTCAGGTGGCAATTTTTAAGGAAAAATAAAAGGAAGTGCGTGGAGACCTGGGGAAAAAGCAACACGGAGAAATCTACCCTCTAGAACTGAGAAAGAAGCGCAACAGAGGCTAGCTCAGGTGGCAATCTTTAAGCAAAAAAAATAAAATAAAAAAATACAATGGCGAGGAGACCCGGTCAAAAAGCAACCCTGAAAAAGGTACCCTCTGAAACTGAGGAAGCAGGGCAACAGTGCCTAGCTCAGGTGACAATCTTTAAGCAAAAGAAACACACAAGGGCGTGGGGAGCTGGCGAAAAGGCAACACTGAGAAATCCACCCTCTGAAACGGACGAAGATGGGCAACAGAGGCTAGCTCAGGTGGCAATCTTTAAGCAAAAGAAACACACAAGGGCGTGGAGACCTGGGGAAAAAGCAACACGGAGAAATCCACCCTCTGAAACTGAGGAAGATGGGCAAGAGAGGCTACCTCACGTGGCAATCCTTAAGCAAAAACAAAGCACAAAGGCGTGGAGCCCTGGGGACAAAGCAACCCTGAAATATCTACCCTCTGAAACTGAGGAACATGGGCAAGAGAGGCTAGCTCAGGTGGCACTCGTTAAGCAAAAACAAAACCCAAAGGCGTGGAGACCTGGGGAAAAAGCAACCCTGAAATATCTACCCTCTGAAACTGAGGAAGATGGGCAAGAGAGGCTGGCTTCAGGTGGCAATCTTTAAGCAAAAGAAACACACAAGGGCGTGGAGGCCTGGGGAAAAAGCAACACGGAGAAATCCACCCTCTGAAACTGAGGGACATGGGCAAAAGAAGCTAGCTCAGGTTGCAACCTTTAAGCAGAAAAAAAACACAAGGGCGTGCAGACCTGGCAAAAAAGCCACAGTGAGAAATCTACCCTCTGAAACCGACGAAGATGGACAACAGAGGCTAGCTCAGGTGGCAATTTTTAAGGAAAAATAAAAGGAAGTGCGTGGAGACCTGGGGAAAAAGCAACACGGAGAAATCTACCCTCTAGAACTGAGAAAGAAGCGCAACAGAGGCTAGCTCAGGTGGCAATCTTTAAGCAAAAAAAATAAGATAAAAAAATACAATGGCGAGGAGACCCGGTCAAAAAGCAACCCTGAAAAAGGTACCCTCTGAAACTGAGGAAGCAGGGCAACAGTGCCTAGCTCAGGTGACAATCTTTAAGCAAAAGAAACACACAAGGGCGTGGAGACCTGGGGAAAAAGCAACCCTGAAATATCTACCCTCTGAAACTGAGGAAGATGGGCAAGAGAGGCTGGCTTCAGGTGGCAATCTTTAAGCAAAAGAAACACACAAGGGCGTGGAGACCTGGGGAAAAAGCAACACGGAGAAATCCACCCTCTGAAACTGAGGGACATGGGCAAAAGAAGCTAGCTCAGGTTGCAACCTTTAAGCAGAAAAAAAACACAAGGGCGTGCAGACCTGGCAAAAAAGCAACAGTGAGAAATCTACCCTCTGAAACCGACGAAGATGGACAACAGAGGCTAGCTCAGGTGGCAATTTTTAAGGAAAAATAAAAGGAAGTGCGTGGAGACCTGGGGAAAAAGCAACACGGAGAAATCTACCCTCTAGAACTGAGAAAGAAGCGCAACAGAGGCTAGCTCAGGTGGCAATCTTTAAGCAAAAAAAATAAGATAAAAAAATACAATGGCGAGGAGACCTGGTCAAAAAGCAACCCTGAAAAAGGTACCCTCTGAAACTGAGGAAGCAGGGCAACAGTGCCTAGCTCAGGTGACAATCTTTAAGCAAAAGAAACACACAAGGGCGTGGGGAGCTGGCGAAAAGGCAACACTGAGAAATCCACCCTCTGAAACGGACGAAGATGGGCAACAGAGGCTAGCTCAGGTGGCAATCTTTAAGCAAAAGAAACACACAAGGGCGTGGAGACCTGGGGAAACAGCAACACGGAGATATCGACCCTCTGAAACTCAGGAAGATGGGCAAGAGAGGCTAGCTCAGGTGGCAATCGTTAAGCAAAAACAAAACCCAAAGGCGTGGAGACCTGGGGAAAAAGCAACCCTGAAATATCTACCCTCTGAAACTGAGGAAGATGGGCAAGAGAGGCTGGCTTCAGGTGGCAATCTTTAAGCAAAAGAAACACACAAGGGCGTGGGGAGCTGGGGAAAAGGCAACACTGAGAAATCCACCCTCTGAAACGGACGAAGATGGGCAACAGAGGCTAGCTCAGGTGGCAATCTTTAAGCAAAAGAAACACACAAGGGCGTGGAGACCTGGGGAAAAAGCAACACGGAGAAATCCACCCTCTGAAACTGAGGAAGATGGGCAAGAGAGGCTACCTCAGGTGGCAATCCTTAAGCAAAAACAAAGCACAAAGGCGTGGAGCCCTGGGGACAAAGCAACCCTGAAATATCTACCCTCTGAAACTGAGGAACATGGGCAAGAGAGGCTAGCTCAGGTGGCACTCGTTAAGCAAAAACAAAACCCAAAGGCGTGGAGACCTGGGGAAAAAGCAACCCTGAAATATCTACCCTCTGAAACTGAGGAAGATGGGCAAGAGAGGCTGGCTTCAGGTGGCAATCTTTAAGCAAAAGAAACACACAAGGGCGTGGGGAGCTGGGGAAAAGGCAACACTGAGAAATCCACCCTCTGAAACGGACGAAGATGGGCAACAGAGGCTAGCTCAGGTGGCAATCGTTAAGCAAAAGAAACACACAAGGGCGTGGAGGCCTGGGGAAAAAGCAACACGGAGAAATCCACCCTCTGAAACTGAGGAACTTGGGCAAAAGAAGCTAGCTCAGGTTGCAACCTTTAAGCAGAAAAAAAACACAAGGGCGTGCAGACCTGGCAAAAAAGCAACAGTGAGAAATCTACCCTCTGAAACCGACGAAGATGGACAACAGAGGCTAGCTCAGGTGGCAATTTTTAAGGAAAAATAAAAGGAAGTGCGTGGAGACCTGGGGAAAAAGCAACACGGAGAAATCTACCCTCTAGAACTGAGAAAGAAGCGCAACAGAGGCTAGCTCAGGTGGCAATCTTTAAGCAAAAAAAATAAGATAAAAAAATACAATGGCGAGGAGACCCGGTCAAAAAGCAACCCTGAAAAAGGTACCCTCTGAAACTGAGGAAGCAGGGCAACAGTGCCTAGCTCAGGTGACAATCTTTAAGCAAAAGAAACACACAAGGGCGTGGGGAGCTGGGGAAAAGGCAACACTGAGAAATCCACCCTCTGAAACTGACGAAGATGGGCAAGAGAGGCTGGCTTCAGGTGGCAATCTTTCAGCAAAAGAAACACACAAGGGCGTGGGGAGCTGGGGAAAAGGCAACACTGAGAAATCCACCCTCTGAAACGGACGAAGATGGGCAACAGAGGCTAGCTCAGGTGGCAATCTTTAAGCAAAAAAAATAAGATAAAAAAATACAATGGCGAGGAGACCCGGTCAAAAAGCAACCCTGAAAAAGGTACCCTCTGAAACTGAGGAAGCAGGGCAACAGTGCCTAGCTCAGGTGACAATCTTTAAGCAAAAGAAACACACAAGGGCGTGGGGAGCTGGCGAAAAGGCAACACTGAGAAATCCACCCTCTGAAACGGACGAAGATGGGCAACAGAGGCTAGCTCAGGTGGCAATCTTTAAGCAAAAGAAACACACAAGGGCGTGGAGACCTGGGGAAAAAGCAACACGGAGAAATCCACCCTCTGAAACTGAGGAAGATGGGCAAGAGAGGCTGGCTTCAGGTGGCAAACGTTAAGCAAAAGAAACACACAAGGGCGTGGAGACCTGAGGAAACAGCAACACGGAGATATCGACCCTCTGAAACTCAGGAAGATGGGCAAGAGAGGCTAGCTCAGGTGGCAATCGTTAAGCAAAAACAAAACCCAAAGGCGTGGAGACCTGGGGAAAAAGCAACCCTGAAATATCTACCCTCTGAAACTGAGGAAGATGGGCAAGAGAGGCTGGCTTCAGGTGGCAATCTTTAAGCAAAAGAAACACAGAAGGGCGTGGGGAGCTGGCGAAAAGGCAACACTGAGAAATCCACCCTCTGAAACGGACGAAGATGGGCAACAGAGGCTAGCTCAGGTGGCAATCTTTAAGCAAAAGAAACACACAAGGGCGTGGAGACCTGGGGAAAAAGCAACACGGAGAAATCCACCCTCTGAAACTGAGGAAGATGGGCAAGAGAGGCTAGCTCAGGTGGCAATCCTTAAGCAAAAACAAAGCACAAAGGCGTGGAGCTCTGGGGACAAAGCAACCCTGAAATATCTACCCTCTGAAACTGAGGAACATGGGCAAGAGAGGCTAGCTCAGGTGGCACTCGTTAAGCAAAAACAAAACACAAAGGCGTGGAGACCTGGGGAAAAAGCAACCCTGAAATATCTACCCTCTGAAACTGAGGAAGATGGGCAAGAGAGGCTGGCTTCAGGTGGCAAACGTTAAGCAAAAGAAACACACAAGGGCGTGGAGACCTGGGGAAACAGCAACACGGAGATATCGACCCTCTGAAACTCAGGAAGATGGGCAAGAGAGGCTAGCTCAGGTGGCAATCGTTAAGCAAAAACAAAACCCAAAGGCGTGGAGACCTGGGGAAAAAGCAACCCTGAAATATCTACCCTCTGAAACTGAGGAAGATGGGCAAGAGAGGCTGGCTTCAGGTGGCAATCTTTAAGCAAAAGAAACACACAAGGGCGTGGGGAGCTGGGGAAAAGGCAACACTGAGAAATCCACCCTCTGAAACGGACGAAGATGGGCAACAGAGGCTAGCTCAGGTGGCAATCCTTAAGCAAAAACAAAGCACAAAGGCGTGGAGCCCTGGGGACAAAGCAACCCTGAAATATCTACCCTCTGAAACTGAGGAACATGGGCAAGAGAGGCTAGCTCAGGTGGCAATCGTTAAGCAAAAACAAAACCCAAAGGCGTGGAGACCTGGGGAAAAAGCAACCCTGAAATATCTACCCTCTGAAACTGAGGAAGATGGGCAAGAGAGGCTGGCTTCAGGTGGCAATCTTTAAGCAAAAGAAACACACAAGGGCGTGGAGGCCTGGGGAAAAAGCAACACGGAGAAATCCACCCTCTGAAACTGAGGGACATGGGCAAAAGAAGCTAGCTCAGGTTGCAACCTTTAAGCAGAAAAAAAACACAAGGGCGTGCAGACCTGGCAAAAAAGCAACAGTGAGAAATCTACCCTCTGAAACCGACGAAGATGGACAACAGAGGCTAGCTCAGGTGGCAATTTTTAAGGAAAAATAAAAGGAAGTGCGTGGAGACCTGGGGAAAAAGCAACACGGAGAAATCTACCCTCTAGAACTGAGAAAGAAGCGCAACAGAGGCTAGCTCAGGTGGCAATCTTTAAGCAAAAAAAATAAGATAAAAAAATACAATGGCGAGGAGACCCGGTCAAAAAGCAACCCTGAAAAAGGTACCCTCTGAAACTGAGGAAGCAGGGCAACAGTGCCTAGCTCAGGTGACAATCTTTAAGCAAAAGAAACACACAAGGGCGTGGGGAGCTGGGGAAAAGGCAACACTGAGAAATCCACCCTCTGAAACTGACGAAGATGGGCAAGAGAGGCTGGCTTCAGGTGGCAATCTTTCAGCAAAAGAAACACACAAGGGCGTGGGGAGCTGGGGAAAAGGCAACACTGAGAAATCCACCCTCTGAAACGGACGAAGATGGGCAACAGAGGCTAGCTCAGGTGGCAATCTTTAAGCAAAAAAAATAAGATAAAAAAATACAATGGCGAGGAGACCCGGTCAAAAAGCAACCCTGAAAAAGGTACCCTCTGAAACTGAGGAAGCAGGGCAACAGTGCCTAGCTCAGGTGACAATCTTTAAGCAAAAGAAACACACAAGGGCGTGGGGAGCTGGCGAAAAGGCAACACTGAGAAATCCACCCTCTGAAACGGACGAAGATGGGCAACAGAGGCTAGCTCAGGTGGCAATCTTTAAGCAAAAGAAACACACAAGGGCGTGGAGACCTGGGGAAAAAGCAACACGGAGAAATCCACCCTCTGAAACTGAGGAAGATGGGCAAGAGAGGCTGGCTTCAGGTGGCAAACGTTAAGCAAAAGAAACACACAAGGGCGTGGAGACCTGAGGAAACAGCAACACGGAGATATCGACCCTCTGAAACTCAGGAAGATGGGCAAGAGAGGCTAGCTCAGGTGGCAATCGTTAAGCAAAAACAAAACCCAAAGGCGTGGAGACCTGGGGAAAAAGCAACCCTGAAATATCTACCCTCTGAAACTGAGGAAGATGGGCAAGAGAGGCTGGCTTCAGGTGGCAATCTTTAAGCAAAAGAAACACAGAAGGGCGTGGGGAGCTGGCGAAAAGGCAACACTGAGAAATCCACCCTCTGAAACGGACGAAGATGGGCAACAGAGGCTAGCTCAGGTGGCAATCTTTAAGCAAAAGAAACACACAAGGGCGTGGAGACCTGGGGAAAAAGCAACACGGAGAAATCCACCCTCTGAAACTGAGGAAGATGGGCAAGAGAGGCTAGCTCAGGTGGCAATCCTTAAGCAAATACAAAGCACAAAGGCGTGGAGCTCTGGGGACAAAGCAACCCTGAAATATCTACCCTCTGAAACTGAGGAACATGGGCAAGAGAGGCTAGCTCAGGTGGCACTCGTTAAGCAAAAACAAAACACAAAGGCGTGGAGACCTGGGGAAAAAGCAACCCTGAAATATCTACCCTCTGAAACTGAGGAAGATGGGCAAGAGAGGCTGGCTTCAGGTGGCAAACGTTAAGCAAAAGAAACACACAAGGGCGTGGAGACCTGGGGAAACAGCAACACGGAGATATCGACCCTCTGAAACTCAGGAAGATGGGCAAGAGAGGCTAGCTCAGGTGGCAATCGTTAAGCAAAAACAAAACCCAAAGGCGTGGAGACCTGGGGAAAAAGCAACCCTGAAATATCTACCCTCTGAAACTGAGGAAGATGGGCAAGAGAGGCTGGCTTCAGGTGGCAATCTTTAAGCAAAAGAAACACACAAGGGCGTGGGGAGCTGGGGAAAAGGCAACACTGAGAAATCCACCCTCTGAAACGGACGAAGATGGGCAACAGAGGCTAGCTCAGGTGGCAATCCTTAAGCAAAAACAAAGCACAAAGGCGTGGAGCCCTGGGGACAAAGCAACCCTGAAATATCTACCCTCTGAAACTGAGGAAGATGGGCAAGAGAGGCTGGCTTCAGGTGGCAATCTTTAAGCAAAAGAAACACACAAGGGCGTGGGGAGCTGGCGAAAAGGCAACACTGAGAAATCCACCCTCTGAAACGGACGAAGATGGGCAACAGAGGCTAGCTCAGGTGGCAATCGTTAAGCAAAAGAAACACACAAGGGCGTGGAGGCCTGGGGAAAAAGCAACACGGAGAAATCCACCCTCTGAAACTGAGGGACATGGGCAAAAGAAGCTAGCTCAGGTTGCAACCTTTAAGCAGAAAAAAAACACAAGGGCGTGCAGACCTGGCAAAAAAGCAACAGTGAGAAATCTACCCTCTGAAACCGACGAAGATGGACAACAGAGGCTAGCTCAGGTGGCAATTTTTAAGGAAAAATAAAAGGAAGTGCGTGGAGACCTGGGGAAAAAGCAACACGGAGAAATCTACCCTCTAGAACTGAGAAAGAAGCGCAACAGAGGCTAGCTCAGGTGGCAATCTTTAAGCAAAAAAAATAAGATAAAAAAATACAATGGCGAGGAGACCCGGTCAAAAAGCAACCCTGAAAAAGGTACCCTCTGAAACTGAGGAAGCAGGGCAACAGTGCCTAGCTCAGGTGACAATCTTTAAGCAAAAGAAACACACAAGGGCGTGGGGAGCTGGCGAAAAGGCAACACTGAGAAATCCACCCTCTGAAACGGACGAAGATGGGCAACAGAGGCTAGCTCAGGTGGCAATCTTTAAGCAAAAGAAACACACAAGGGCGTGGAGACCTGGGGAAAAAGCAACACGGAGAAATCCACCCTCTGAAACTGAGGAAGATGGGCAAGAGAGGCTGGCTTCAGGTGGCAAACGTTAAGCAAAAGAAACACACAAGGGCGTGGAGACCTGAGGAAACAGCAACACGGAGATATCAACCCTCTGAAACTCAGGAAGATGGGCAAGAGAGGCTAGCTCAGGTGGCAATCGTTAAGCAAAAACAAAACCCAAAGGCGTGGAGACCTGGGGAAAAAGCAACCCTGAAATATCTACCCTCTGAAACTGAGGAAGATGGGCAAGAGAGGCTGGCTTCAGGTGGCAATCTTTAAGCAAAAGAAACACAGAAGGGCGTGGGGAGCTGGCGAAAAGGCAACACTGAGAAATCCACCCTCTGAAACGGACGAAGATGGGCAACAGAGGCTAGCTCAGGTGGCAATCTTTAAGCAAAAGAAACACACAAGGGCGTGGAGACCTGGGGAAAAAGCAACACGGAGAAATCCACCCTCTGAAACTGAGGAAGATGGGCAAGAGAGGCTAGCTCAGGTGGCAATCCTTAAGCAAAAACAAAGCACAAAGGCGTGGAGCTCTGGGGACAAAGCAACCCTGAAATATCTACCCTCTGAAACTGAGGAACATGGGCAAGAGAGGCTAGCTCAGGTGGCACTCGTTAAGCAAAAACAAAACACAAAGGCGTGGAGACCTGGGGAAAAAGCAACCCTGAAATATCTACCCTCTGAAACTGAGGAAGATGGGCAAGAGAGGCTGGCTTCAGGTGGCAAACGTTAAGCAAAAGAAACACACAAGGGCGTGGAGACCTGGGGAAACAGCAACACGGAGATATCGACCCTCTGAAACTCAGGAAGATGGGCAAGAGAGGCTAGCTCAGGTGGCAATCGTTAAGCAAAAACAAAACCCAAAGGCGTGGAGACCTGGGGAAAAAGCAACCCTGAAATATCTACCCTCTGAAACTGAGGAAGATGGGCAAGAGAGGCTGGCTTCAGGTGGCAATCTTTAAGCAAAAGAAACACACAAGGGCGTGGGGAGCTGGGGAAAAGGCAACACTGAGAAATCCACCCTCTGAAACGGACGAAGATGGGCAACAGAGGCTAGCTCAGGTGGCAATCCTTAAGCAAAAACAAAGCACAAAGGCGTGGAGCCCTGGGGACAAAGCAACCCTGAAATATCTACCCTCTGAAACTGAGGAAGATGGGCAAGAGAGGCTGGCTTCAGGTGGCAATCTTTAAGCAAAAGAAACACACAAGGGCGTGGGGAGCTGGCGAAAAGGCAACACTGAGAAATCCACCCTCTGAAACGGACGAAGATGGGCAACAGAGGCTAGCTCAGGTGGCAATCGTTAAGCAAAAGAAACACACAAGGGCGTGGAGGCCTGGGGAAAAAGCAACACGGAGAAATCCACCCTCTGAAACTGAGGGACATGGGCAAAAGAAGCTAGCTCAGGTTGCAACCTTTAAGCAGAAAAAAAACACAAGGGCGTGCAGACCTGGCAAAAAAGCAACAGTGAGAAATCTACCCTCTGAAACCGACGAAGATGGACAACAGAGGCTAGCTCAGGTGGCAATTTTTAAGGAAAAATAAAAGGAAGTGCGTGGAGACCTGGGGAAAAAGCAACACGGAGAAATCTACCCTCTAGAACTGAGAAAGAAGCGCAACAGAGGCTAGCTCAGGTGGCAATCTTTAAGCAAAAAAAATAAGATAAAAAAATACAATGGCGAGGAGACCCGGTCAAAAAGCAACCCTGAAAAAGGTACCCTCTGAAACTGAGGAAGCAGGGCAACAGTGCCTAGCTCAGGTGACAATCTTTAAGCAAAAGAAACACACAAGGGCGTGGGGAGCTGGCGAAAAGGCAACACTGAGAAATCCACCCTCTGAAACGGACGAAGATGGGCAACAGAGGCTAGCTCAGGTGGCAATCTTTAAGCAAAAGAAACACACAAGGGCGTGGAGACCTGGGGAAAAAGCAACACGGAGAAATCCACCCTCTGAAACTGAGGAAGATGGGCAAGAGAGGCTACCTCAGGTGGCAATCCTTAAGCAAAAACAAAGCACAAAGGCGTGGAGCCCTGGGGACAAAGCAACCCTGAAATATCTACCCTCTGAAACTGAGGAACATGGGCAAGAGAGGCTAGCTCAGGTGGCAATCGTTAAGCAAAAACAAAACACAAAGGCGTGGAGACCTGGGGAAAAAGCAACCCTGAAATATCTACCCTCTGAAACTGAGGAAGATGGGCAAGAGAGGCTGGCTTCAGGTGGCAATCTTTAAGCAAAAGAAACACACAAGGGCGTGGAGGCCTGGGGAAAAAGCAACACGGAGAAATCCACCCTCTGAAACTGAGGGACATGGGCAAAAGAAGCTAGCTCAGGTTGCAACCTTTAAGCAGAAAAAAAACACAAGGGCGTGCAGACCTGGCAAAAAAGCAACAGTGAGAAATCTACCCTCTGAAACCGACGAAGATGGACAACAGAGGCTAGCTCAGGTGGCAATTTTTAAGGAAAAATAAAAGGAAGTGCGTGGAGACCTGGGGAAAAAGCAACACGGAGAAATCTACCCTCTAGAACTGAGAAAGAAGCGCAACAGAGGCTAGCTCAGGTGGCAATCTTTAAGCAAAAAAAATAAGATAAAAAAATACAATGGCGAGGAGACCCGGTCAAAAAGCAACCCTGAAAAAGGTACCCTCTGAAACTGAGGAAGCAGGGCAACAGTGCCTAGCTCAGGTGACAATCTTTAAGCAAAAGAAACACACAAGGGCGTGGGGAGCTGGGGAAAAGGCAACACTGAGAAATCCACCCTCTGAAACTGACGAAGATGGGCAAGAGAGGCTGGCTTCAGGTGGCAATCTTTCAGCAAAAGAAACACACAAGGGCGTGGGGAGCTGGGGAAAAGGCAACACTGAGAAATCCACCCTCTGAAACGGACGAAGATGGGCAACAGAGGCTAGCTCAGGTGGCAATCTTTAAGCAAAAAAAATAAGATAAAAAAATACAATGGCGAGGAGACCCGGTCAAAAAGCAACCCTGAAAAAGGTACCCTCTGAAACTGAGGAAGCAGGGCAACAGTGCCTAGCTCAGGTGACAATCTTTAAGCAAAAGAAACACACAAGGGCGTGGGGAGCTGGCGAAAAGGCAACACTGAGAAATCCACCCTCTGAAACGGACGAAGATGGGCAACAGAGGCTAGCTCAGGTGGCAATCTTTAAGCAAAAGAAACACACAAGGGCGTGGAGACCTGGGGAAAAAGCAACACGGAGAAATCCACCCTCTGAAACTGAGGAAGATGGGCAAGAGAGGCTGGCTTCAGGTGGCAAACGTTAAGCAAAAGAAACACACAAGGGCGTGGAGACCTGAGGAAACAGCAACACGGAGATATCGACCCTCTGAAACTCAGGAAGATGGGCAAGAGAGGCTAGCTCAGGTGGCAATCGTTAAGCAAAAACAAAACCCAAAGGCGTGGAGACCTGGGGAAAAAGCAACCCTGAAATATCTACCCTCTGAAACTGAGGAAGATGGGCAAGAGAGGCTGGCTTCAGGTGGCAATCTTTAAGCAAAAGAAACACAGAAGGGCGTGGGGAGCTGGCGAAAAGGCAACACTGAGAAATCCACCCTCTGAAACGGACGAAGATGGGCAACAGAGGCTAGCTCAGGTGGCAATCTTTAAGCAAAAGAAACACACAAGGGCGTGGAGACCTGGGGAAAAAGCAACACGGAGAAATCCACCCTCTGAAACTGAGGAAGATGGGCAAGAGAGGCTAGCTCAGGTGGCAATCCTTAAGCAAAAACAAAGCACAAAGGCGTGGAGCTCTGGGGACAAAGCAACCCTGAAATATCTACCCTCTGAAACTGAGGAACATGGGCAAGAGAGGCTAGCTCAGGTGGCACTCGTTAAGCAAAAACAAAACACAAAGGCGTGGAGACCTGGGGAAAAAGCAACCCTGAAATATCTACCCTCTGAAACTGAGGAAGATGGGCAAGAGAGGCTGGCTTCAGGTGGCAAACGTTAAGCAAAAGAAACACACAAGGGCGTGGAGACCTGGGGAAACAGCAACACGGAGATATCGACCCTCTGAAACTCAGGAAGATGGGCAAGAGAGGCTAGCTCAGGTGGCAATCGTTAAGCAAAAACAAAACCCAAAGGCGTGGAGACCTGGGGAAAAAGCAACCCTGAAATATCTACCCTCTGAAACTGAGGAAGATGGGCAAGAGAGGCTGGCTTCAGGTGGCAATCTTTAAGCAAAAGAAACACACAAGGGCGTGGGGAGCTGGGGAAAAGGCAACACTGAGAAATCCACCCTCTGAAACGGACGAAGATGGGCAACAGAGGCTAGCTCAGGTGGCAATCCTTAAGCAAAAACAAAGCACAAAGGCGTGGAGCCCTGGGGACAAAGCAACCCTGAAATATCTACCCTCTGAAACTGAGGAACATGGGCAAGAGAGGCTAGCTCAGGTGGCAATCGTTAAGCAAAAACAAAACACAAAGGCGTGGAGACCTGGGGAAAAAGCAACCCTGAAATATCTACCCTCTGAAACTGAGGAAGATGGGCAAGAGAGGCTGGCTTCAGGTGGCAATCTTTAAGCAAAAGAAACACACAAGGGCGTGGAGGCCTGGGGAAAAAGCAACACGGAGAAATCCACCCTCTGAAACTGAGGGACATGGGCAAAAGAAGCTAGCTCAGGTTGCAACCTTTAAGCAGAAAAAAAACACAAGGGCGTGCAGACCTGGCAAAAAAGCAACAGTGAGAAATCTACCCTCTGAAACCGACGAAGATGGACAACAGAGGCTAGCTCAGGTGGCAATTTTTAAGGAAAAATAAAAGGAAGTGCGTGGAGACCTGGGGAAAAAGCAACACGGAGAAATCTACCCTCTAGAACTGAGAAAGAAGCGCAACAGAGGCTAGCTCAGGTGGCAATCTTTAAGCAAAAAAAATAAGATAAAAAAATACAATGGCGAGGAGACCCGGTCAAAAAGCAACCCTGAAAAAGGTACCCTCTGAAACTGAGGAAGCAGGGCAACAGTGCCTAGCTCAGGTGACAATCTTTAAGCAAAAGAAACACACAAGGGCGTGGGGAGCTGGGGAAAAGGCAACACTGAGAAATCCACCCTCTGAAACTGACGAAGATGGGCAAGAGAGGCTGGCTTCAGGTGGCAATCTTTCAGCAAAAGAAACACACAAGGGCGTGGGGAGCTGGGGAAAAGGCAACACTGAGAAATCCACCCTCTGAAACGGACGAAGATGGGCAACAGAGGCTAGCTCAGGTGGCAATCTTTAAGCAAAAAAAATAAGATAAAAAAATACAATGGCGAGGAGACCCGGTCAAAAAGCAACCCTGAAAAAGGTACCCTCTGAAACTGAGGAAGCAGGGCAACAGTGCCTAGCTCAGGTGACAATCTTTAAGCAAAAGAAACACACAAGGGCGTGGGGAGCTGGCGAAAAGGCAACACTGAGAAATCCACCCTCTGAAACGGACGAAGATGGGCAACAGAGGCTAGCTCAGGTGGCAATCTTTAAGCAAAAGAAACACACAAGGGCGTGGAGACCTGGGGAAAAAGCAACACGGAGAAATCCACCCTCTGAAACTGAGGAAGATGGGCAAGAGAGGCTGGCTTCAGGTGGCAAACGTTAAGCAAAAGAAACACACAAGGGCGTGGAGACCTGAGGAAACAGCAACACGGAGATATCGACCCTCTGAAACTCAGGAAGATGGGCAAGAGAGGCTAGCTCAGGTGGCAATCGTTAAGCAAAAACAAAACCCAAAGGCGTGGAGACCTGGGGAAAAAGCAACCCTGAAATATCTACCCTCTGAAACTGAGGAAGATGGGCAAGAGAGGCTGGCTTCAGGTGGCAATCTTTAAGCAAAAGAAACACAGAAGGGCGTGGGGAGCTGGCGAAAAGGCAACACTGAGAAATCCACCCTCTGAAACGGACGAAGATGGGCAACAGAGGCTAGCTCAGGTGGCAATCTTTAAGCAAAAGAAACACACAAGGGCGTGGAGACCTGGGGAAAAAGCAACACGGAGAAATCCACCCTCTGAAACTGAGGAAGATGGGCAAGAGAGGCTAGCTCAGGTGGCAATCCTTAAGCAAAAACAAAGCACAAAGGCGTGGAGCTCTGGGGACAAAGCAACCCTGAAATATCTACCCTCTGAAACTGAGGAACATGGGCAAGAGAGGCTAGCTCAGGTGGCACTCGTTAAGCAAAAACAAAACACAAAGGCGTGGAGACCTGGGGAAAAAGCAACCCTGAAATATCTACCCTCGGAAACTGAGGAAGATGGGCAAGAGAGGCTGGCTTCAGGTGGCAAACGTTAAGCAAAAGAAACACACAAGGGCGTGGAGACCTGGGGAAACAGCAACACGGAGATATCGACCCTCTGAAACTCAGGAAGATGGGCAAGAGAGGCTAGCTCAGGTGGCAATCGTTAAGCAAAAACAAAACCCAAAGGCGTGGAGACCTGGGGAAAAAGCAACCCTGAAATATCTACCCTCTGAAACTGAGGAAGATGGGCAAGAGAGGCTGGCTTCAGGTGGCAATCTTTAAGCAAAAGAAACACACAAGGGCGTGGGGAGCTGGGGAAAAGGCAACACTGAGAAATCCACCCTCTGAAACGGACGAAGATGGGCAACAGAGGCTAGCTCAGGTGGCAATCCTTAAGCAAAAACAAAGCACAAAGGCGTGGAGCCCTGGGGACAAAGCAACCCTGAAATATCTACCCTCTGAAACTGAGGAAGATGGGCAAGAGAGGCTGGCTTCAGGTGGCAATCTTTAAGCAAAAGAAACACACAAGGGCGTGGGGAGCTGGCGAAAAGGCAACACTGAGAAATCCACCCTCTGAAACGGACGAAGATGGGCAACAGAGGCTAGCTCAGGTGGCAATCGTTAAGCAAAAGAAACACACAAGGGCGTGGAGGCCTGGGGAAAAAGCAACACGGAGAAATCCACCCTCTGAAACTGAGGGACATGGGCAAAAGAAGCTAGCTCAGGTTGCAACCTTTAAGCAGAAAAAAAACACAAGGGCGTGCAGACCTGGCAAAAAAGCAACAGTGAGAAATCTACCCTCTGAAACCGACGAAGATGGACAACAGAGGCTAGCTCAGGTGGCAATTTTTAAGGAAAAATAAAAGGAAGTGCGTGGAGACCTGGGGAAAAAGCAACACGGAGAAATCTACCCTCTAGAACTGAGAAAGAAGCGCAACAGAGGCTAGCTCAGGTGGCAATCTTTAAGCAAAAAAAATAAGATAAAAAAATACAATGGCGAGGAGACCCGGTCAAAAAGCAACCCTGAAAAAGGTACCCTCTGAAACTGAGGAAGCAGGGCAACAGTGCCTAGCTCAGGTGACAATCTTTAAGCAAAAGAAACACACAAGGGCGTGGGGAGCTGGCGAAAAGGCAACACTGAGAAATCCACCCTCTGAAACGGACGAAGATGGGCAACAGAGGCTAGCTCAGGTGGCAATCTTTAAGCAAAAGAAACACACAAGGGCGTGGAGACCTGGGGAAAAAGCAACACGGAGAAATCCACCCTCTGAAACTGAGGAAGATGGGCAAGAGAGGCTGGCTTCAGGTGGCAAACGTTAAGCAAAAGAAACACACAAGGGCGTGGAGACCTGAGGAAACAGCAACACGGAGATATCAACCCTCTGAAACTCAGGAAGATGGGCAAGAGAGGCTAGCTCAGGTGGCAATCGTTAAGCAAAAACAAAACCCAAAGGCGTGGAGACCTGGGGAAAAAGCAACCCTGAAATATCTACCCTCTGAAACTGAGGAAGATGGGCAAGAGAGGCTGGCTTCAGGTGGCAATCTTTAAGCAAAAGAAACACAGAAGGGCGTGGGGAGCTGGCGAAAAGGCAACACTGAGAAATCCACCCTCTGAAACGGACGAAGATGGGCAACAGAGGCTAGCTCAGGTGGCAATCTTTAAGCAAAAGAAACACACAAGGGCGTGGAGACCTGGGGAAAAAGCAACACGGAGAAATCCACCCTCTGAAACTGAGGAAGATGGGCAAGAGAGGCTAGCTCAGGTGGCAATCCTTAAGCAAAAACAAAGCACAAAGGCGTGGAGCTCTGGGGACAAAGCAACCCTGAAATATCTACCCTCTGAAACTGAGGAACATGGGCAAGAGAGGCTAGCTCAGGTGGCACTCGTTAAGCAAAAACAAAACACAAAGGCGTGGAGACCTGGGGAAAAAGCAACCCTGAAATATCTACCCTCTGAAACTGAGGAAGATGGGCAAGAGAGGCTGGCTTCAGGTGGCAAACGTTAAGCAAAAGAAACACACAAGGGCGTGGAGACCTGGGGAAACAGCAACACGGAGATATCGACCCTCTGAAACTCAGGAAGATGGGCAAGAGAGGCTAGCTCAGGTGGCAATCGTTAAGCAAAAACAAAACCCAAAGGCGTGGAGACCTGGGGAAAAAGCAACCCTGAAATATCTACCCTCTGAAACTGAGGAAGATGGGCAAGAGAGGCTGGCTTCAGGTGGCAATCTTTAAGCAAAAGAAACACACAAGGGCGTGGGGAGCTGGGGAAAAGGCAACACTGAGAAATCCACCCTCTGAAACGGACGAAGATGGGCAACAGAGGCTAGCTCAGGTGGCAATCCTTAAGCAAAAACAAAGCACAAAGGCGTGGAGCCCTGGGGACAAAGCAACCCTGAAATATCTACCCTCTGAAACTGAGGAAGATGGGCAAGAGAGGCTGGCTTCAGGTGGCAATCTTTAAGCAAAAGAAACACACAAGGGCGTGGGGAGCTGGCGAAAAGGCAACACTGAGAAATCCACCCTCTGAAACGGACGAAGATGGGCAACAGAGGCTAGCTCAGGTGGCAATCGTTAAGCAAAAGAAACACACAAGGGCGTGGAGGCCTGGGGAAAAAGCAACACGGAGAAATCCACCCTCTGAAACTGAGGGACATGGGCAAAAGAAGCTAGCTCAGGTTGCAACCTTTAAGCAGAAAAAAAACACAAGGGCGTGCAGACCTGGCAAAAAAGCAACAGTGAGAAATCTACCCTCTGAAACCGACGAAGATGGACAACAGAGGCTAGCTCAGGTGGCAATTTTTAAGGAAAAATAAAAGGAAGTGCGTGGAGACCTGGGGAAAAAGCAACACGGAGAAATCTACCCTCTAGAACTGAGAAAGAAGCGCAACAGAGGCTAGCTCAGGTGGCAATCTTTAAGCAAAAAAAATAAGATAAAAAAATACAATGGCGAGGAGACCCGGTCAAAAAGCAACCCTGAAAAAGGTACCCTCTGAAACTGAGGAAGCAGGGCAACAGTGCCTAGCTCAGGTGACAATCTTTAAGCAAAAGAAACACACAAGGGCGTGGGGAGCTGGCGAAAAGGCAACACTGAGAAATCCACCCTCTGAAACGGACGAAGATGGGCAACAGAGGCTAGCTCAGGTGGCAATCTTTAAGCAAAAGAAACACACAAGGGCGTGGAGACCTGGGGAAAAAGCAACACGGAGAAATCCACCCTCTGAAACTGAGGAAGATGGGCAAGAGAGGCTACCTCAGGTGGCAATCCTTAAGCAAAAACAAAGCACAAAGGCGTGGAGCCCTGGGGACAAAGCAACCCTGAAATATCTACCCTCTGAAACTGAGGAACATGGGCAAGAGAGGCTAGCTCAGGTGGCACTCGTTAAGCAAAAACAAAACACAAAGGCGTGGAGACCTGGGGAAAAAGCAACCCTGAAATATCTACCCTCTGAAACTGAGGAAGATGGGCAAGAGAGGCTGGCTTCAGGTGGCAATCTTTAAGCAAAAGAAACACACAAGGGCGTGGAGGCCTGGGGAAAAAGCAACACGGAGAAATCCACCCTCTGAAACTGAGGGACATGGGCAAAAGAAGCTAGCTCAGGTTGCAACCTTTAAGCAGAAAAAAAACACAAGGGCGTGCAGACCTGGCAAAAAAGCAACAGTGAGAAATCTACCCTCTGAAACCGACGAAGATGGACAACAGAGGCTAGCTCAGGTGGCAATTTTTAAGGAAAAATAAAAGGAAGTGCGTGGAGACCTGGGGAAAAAGCAACACGGAGAAATCTACCCTCTAGAACTGAGAAAGAAGCGCAACAGAGGCTAGCTCAGGTGGCAATCTTTAAGCAAAAAAAATAAGATAAAAAAATACAATGGCGAGGAGACCCGGTCAAAAAGCAACCCTGAAAAAGGTACCCTCTGAAACTGAGGAAGCAGGGCAACAGTGCCTAGCTCAGGTGACAATCTTTAAGCAAAAGAAACACACAAGGGCGTGGGGAGCTGGCGAAAAGGCAACACTGAGAAATCCACCCTCTGAAACGGACGAAGATGGGCAACAGAGGCTAGCTCAGGTGGCAATCTTTAAGCAAAAGAAACACACAAGGGCGTGGAGACCTGGGGAAAAAGCAACACGGAGAAATCCACCCTCTGAAACTGAGGAAGATGGGCAAGAGAGGCTACCTCAGGTGGCAATCCTTAAGCAAAAACAAAGCACAAAGGCGTGGAGCCCTGGGGACAAAGCAACCCTGAAATATCTACCCTCTGAAACTGAGGAACATGGGCAAGAGAGGCTAGCTCAGGTGGCAATCGTTAAGCAAAAACAAAACACAAAGGCGTGGAGACCTGGGGAAAAAGCAACCCTGAAATATCTACCCTCTGAAACTGAGGAAGATGGGCAAGAGAGGCTGGCTTCAGGTGGCAAACGTTAAGCAAAAGAAACACACAAGGGCGTGGAGACCTGGGGAAACAGCAACACGGAGATATCGACCCTCTGAAACTCAGGAAGATGGGCAAGAGAGGCTAGCTCAGGTGGCAATCGTTAAGCAAAAACAAAACCCAAAGGCGTGGAGACCTGGGGAAAAAGCAACCCTGAAATATCTACCCTCTGAAACTGAGGAAGATGGGCAAGAGAGGCTGGCTTCAGGTGGCAATCTTTAAGCAAAAGAAACACACAAGGGCGTGGGGAGCTGGGGAAAAGGCAACACTGAGAAATCCACCCTCTGAAACGGACGAAGATGGGCAACAGAGGCTAGCTCAGGTGGCAATCGTTAAGCAAAAGAAACACACAAGGGCGTGGAGGCCTGGGGAAAAAGCAACACGGAGAAATCCACCCTCTGAAACTGACGAACATGGGCGAAAGAAGCTAGCTCAGGTTGCAACCTTTAAGCAGAAAAAAAACACAAGGGCGTGCAGACCTGGCAAAAAAGCAACAGTGAGAAATCTACCCTCTGAAACCGACGAAGATGGACAACAGAGGCTAGCTCAGGTGGCAATTTTTAAGGAAAAATAAAAGGAAGTGCGTGGAGACCTGGGGAAAAAGCAACACGGAGAAATCTACCCTCTAGAACTGAGAAAGAAGCGCAACAGAGGCTAGCTCAGGTGGCAATCTTTAAGCAAAAAAAATAAGATAAAAAAATACAATGGCGAGGAGACCCGGTCAAAAAGCAACCCTGAAAAAGGTACCCTCTGAAACTGAGGAAGCAGGGCAACAGTGCCTAGCTCAGGTGACAATCTTTAAGCAAAAGAAACACACAAGGGCGTGGGGAGCTGGCGAAAAGGCAACACTGAGAAATCCACCCTCTGAAACGGACGAAGATGGGCAACAGAGGCTAGCTCAGGTGGCAATCTTTAAGCAAAAGAAACACACAAGGGCGTGGAGACCTGGGGAAAAAGCAACACGGAGAAATCCACCCTCTGAAACTGAGGAAGATGGGCAAGAGAGGCTACCTCAGGTGGCAATCCTTAAGCAAAAACAAAGCACAAAGGCGTGGAGCCCTGGGGACAAAGCAACCCTGAAATATCTACCCTCTGAAACTGAGGAACATGGGCAAGAGAGGCTAGCTCAGGTGGCACTCGTTAAGCAAAAACAAAACACAAAGGCGTGGAGACCTGGGGAAAAAGCAACCCTGAAATATCTACCCTCTGAAACTGAGGAAGATGGGCAAGAGAGGCTGGCTTCAGGTGGCAATCTTTAAGCAAAAGAAACACACAAGGGCGTGGAGGCCTGGGGAAAAAGCAACACGGAGAAATCCACCCTCTGAAACTGAGGGACATGGGCAAAAGAAGCTAGCTCAGGTTGCAACCTTTAAGCAGAAAAAAAACACAAGGGCGTGCAGACCTGGCAAAAAAGCAACAGTGAGAAATCTACCCTCTGAAACCGACGAAGATGGACAACAGAGGCTAGCTCAGGTGGCAATTTTTAAGGAAAAATAAAAGGAAGTGCGTGGAGACCTGGGGAAAAAGCAACACGGAGAAATCTACCCTCTAGAACTGAGAAAGAAGCGCAACAGAGGCTAGCTCAGGTGGCAATCTTTAAGCAAAAAAAATAAGATAAAAAAATACAATGGCGAGGAGACCCGGTCAAAAAGCAACCCTGAAAAAGGTACCCTCTGAAACTGAGGAAGCAGGGCAACAGTGCCTAGCTCAGGTGACAATCTTTAAGCAAAAGAAACACACAAGGGCGTGGGGAGCTGGCGAAAAGGCAACACTGAGAAATCCACCCTCTGAAACGGACGAAGATGGGCAACAGAGGCTAGCTCAGGTGGCAATCTTTAAGCAAAAGAAACACACAAGGGCGTGGAGACCTGGGGAAAAAGCAACACGGAGAAATCCACCCTCTGAAACTGAGGAAGATGGGCAAGAGAGGCTACCTCAGGTGGCAATCCTTAAGCAAAAACAAAGCACAAAGGCGTGGAGCACTGGGGACAAAGCAACCCTGAAATATCTACCCTCTGAAACTGAGGAACATGGGCAAGAGAGGCTAGCTCAGGTGGCAATCGTTAAGCAAAAACAAAACACAAAGGCGTGGAGACCTGGGGAAAAAGCAACCCTGAAATATCTACCCTCTGAAACTGAGGAAGATGGGCAAGAGAGGCTGGCTTCAGGTGGCAAACGTTAAGCAAAAGAAACACACAAGGGCGTGGAGACCTGGGGAAACAGCAACACGGAGATATCGACCCTCTGAAACTCAGGAAGATGGGCAAGAGAGGCTAGCTCAGGTGGCAATCGTTAAGCAAAAACAAAACCCAAAGGCGTGGAGACCTGGGGAAAAAGCAACCCTGAAATATCTACCCTCTGAAACTGAGGAAGATGGGCAAGAGAGGCTGGCTTCAGGTGGCAATCTTTAAGCAAAAGAAACACACAAGGGCGTGGGGAGCTGGGGAAAAGGCAACACTGAGAAATCCACCCTCTGAAACGGACGAAGATGGGCAACAGAGGCTAGCTCAGGTGGCAATCGTTAAGCAAAAGAAACACACAAGGGCGTGGAGGCCTGGGGAAAAAGCAACACGGAGAAATCCACCCTCTGAAACTGACGAACATGGGCGAAAGAAGCTAGCTCAGGTTGCAACCTTTAAGCAGAAAAAAAACACAAGGGCGTGCAGACCTGGCAAAAAAGCAACAGTGAGAAATCTACCCTCTGAAACCGACGAAGATGGACAACAGAGGCTAGCTCAGGTGGCAATTTTTAAGGAAAAATAAAAGGAAGTGCGTGGAGACCTGGGGAAAAAGCAACACGGAGAAATCTACCCTCTAGAACTGAGAAAGAAGCGCAACAGAGGCTAGCTCAGGTGGCAATCTTTAAGCAAAAAAAATAAAATAAAAAAATACAATGGCGAGGAGACCCGGTCAAAAAGCAACCCTGAAAAAGGTACCCTCTGAAACTGAGGAAGCAGGGCAACAGTGCCTAGCTCAGGTGACAATCTTTAAGCAAAAGAAACACACAAGGGCGTGGGGAGCTGGCGAAAAGGCAACACTGAGAAATCCACCCTCTGAAACGGACGAAGATGGGCAACAGAGGCTAGCTCAGGTGGCAATCTTTAAGCAAAAGAAACACACAAGGGCGTGGAGACCTGGGGAAAAAGCAACACGGAGAAATCCACCCTCTGAAACTGAGGAAGATGGGCAAGAGAGGCTACCTCAGGTGGCAATCCTTAAGCAAAAACAAAGCACAAAGGCGTGGAGCCCTGGGGACAAAGCAACCCTGAAATATCTACCCTCTGAAACTGAGGAACATGGGCAAGAGAGGCTAGCTCAGGTGGCAATCGTTAAGCAAAAACAAAGCACAAAGGCGTGGAGACCTGGGGAAAAAGCAACCCTGAAATATCTACCCTCTGAAACTGAGGAAGATGGGCAAGAGAGGCTGGCTTCAGGTGGCAATCTTTAAGCAAAAGAAACACACAAGGGCGTGGAGGCCTGGGGAAAAAGCAACACGGAGAAATCCACCCTCTGAAACTGAGGGACATGGGCAAAAGAAGCTAGCTCAGGTTGCAACCTTTAAGCAGAAAAAAAACACAAGGGCGTGCAGACCTGGCAAAAAAGCAACAGTGAGAAATCTACCCTCTGAAACCGACGAAGATGGACAACAGAGGCTAGCTCAGGTGGCAATTTTTAAGGAAAAATAAAAGGAAGTGCGTGGAGACCTGGGGAAAAAGCAACACGGAGAAATCTACCCTCTAGAACTGAGAAAGAAGCGCAACAGAGGCTAGCTCAGGTGGCAATCTTTAAGCAAAAAAAATAAGATAAAAAAATACAATGGCGAGGAGACCCGGTCAAAAAGCAACCCTGAAAAAGGTACCCTCTGAAACTGAGGAAGCAGGGCAACAGTGCCTAGCTCAGGTGTCAATCTTTAAGCAAAAGAAACACACAAGGGCGTGGAGACCTGGGGAAAAAGCAACCCTGAAATATCTACCCTCTGAAACTGAGGAAGATGGGCAAGAGAGGCTGGCTTCAGGTGGCAATCTTTAAGCAAAAGAAACACACAAGGGCGTGGAGGCCTGGGGAAAAAGCAACACGGAGAAATCCACCCTCTGAAACTGAGGGACATGGGCAAAAGAAGCTAGCTCAGGTTGCAACCTTTAAGCAGAAAAAAAACACAAGGGCGTGCAGACCTGGCAAAAAAGCAACAGTGAGAAATCTACCCTCTGAAACCGACGAAGATGGACAACAGAGGCTAGCTCAGGTGGCAATTTTTAAGGAAAAATAAAAGGAAGTGCGTGGAGACCTGGGGAAACAGCAACACGGAGAAATCTACCCTCTAGAACTGAGAAAGAAGCGCAACAGAGGCTAGCTCAGGTGGCAATCTTTAAGCAAAAAAAAGAAGATAAAAAATACAATGGCGAGGAGACCCGGTCAAAAAGCAACCCTGAAAAAGGTACCCTCTGAAACTGAGGAAGCAGGGCAACAGTGCCTAGCTCAGGTGACAATCTTTAAGCAAAAGAAACACACAAGGGCGTGGGGAGCTGGCGAAAAGGCAACACTGAGAAATCCACCCTCTGAAACGGACGAAGATGGGCAACAGAGGCTAGCTCAGGTGGCAATCTTTAAGCAAAAGAAACACACAAGGGCGTGGAGACCTGGGGAAAAAGCAACACGGAGAAATCCACCCTCTGAAACTGAGGAAGATGGGCAAGAGAGGCTACCTCAGGTGGCAATCCTTAAGCAAAAACAAAGCACAAAGGCGTGGAGCCCTGGGGACAAAGCAACCCTGAAATATCTACCCTCTGAAACTGAGGAACATGGGCAAGAGAGGCTAGCTCAGGTGGCAATCGTTAAGCAAAAACAAAACACAAAGGCGTGGAGACCTGGGGAAAAAGCAACCCTGAAATATCTACCCTCTGAAACTGAGGAAGATGGGCAAGAGAGGCTGGCTTCAGGTGGCAATCTTTAAGCAAAAGAAACACACAAGGGCGTGGAGGCCTGGGGAAAAAGCAACACGGAGAAATCCACCCTCTGAAACTGAGGGACATGGGCAAAAGAAGCTAGCTCAGGTTGCAACCTTTAAGCAGAAAAAAAACACAAGGGCGTGCAGACCTGGCAAAAAAGCAACAGTGAGAAATCTACCCTCTGAAACCGACGAAGATGGACAACAGAGGCTAGCTCAGGTGGCAATTTTTAAGGAAAAATAAAAGGAAGTGCGTGGAGACCTGGGGAAACAGCAACACGGAGAAATCTACCCTCTAGAACTGAGAAAGAAGCGCAACAGAGGCTAGCTCAGGTGGCAATCTTTAAGCAAAAAAAAGAAGATAAAAAATACAATGGCGAGGAGACCCGGTCAAAAAGCAACCCTGAAAAAGGTACCCTCTGAAACTGAGGAAGCAGGGCAACAGTGCCTAGCTCAGGTGACAATCTTTAAGCAAAAGAAACACACAAGGGCGTGGGGAGCTGGCGAAAAGGCAACACTGAGAAATCCACCCTCTGAAACGGACGAAGATGGGCAACAGAGGCTAGCTCAGGTGGCAATCTTTAAGCAAAAGAAACACACAAGGGCGTGGAGACCTGGGGAAAAAGCAACACGGAGAAATCCACCCTCTGAAACTGAGGAAGATGGGCAAGAGAGGCTACCTCAGGTGGCAATCCTTAAGCAAAAACAAAGCACAAAGGCGTGGAGCCCTGGGGACAAAGCAACCCTGAAATATCTACCCTCTGAAACTGAGGAACATGGGCAAGAGAGGCTAGCTCAGGTGGCAATCGTTAAGCAAAAACAAAACACAAAGGCGTGGAGACCTGGGGAAAAAGCAACCCTGAAATATCTACCCTCTGAAACTGAGGAAGATGGGCAAGAGAGGCTGGCTTCAGGTGGCAATCTTTAAGCAAAAGAAACACACAAGGGCGTGGAGGCCTGGGGAAAAAGCAACACTGAGAAATCCACCCTCTGAAACTGAGGGACATGGGCAAAAGAAGCTAGCTCAGGTTGCAACCTTTAAGCAGAAAAAAAACACAAGGGCGTGCAGACCTGGCAAAAAAGCAACAGTGAGAAATCTACCCTCTGAAACCGACGAAGATGGACAACAGAGGCTAGCTCAG
Source organism: Equus asinus (assembly GCF_041296235.1). Taxonomy (NCBI): domain Eukaryota; kingdom Metazoa; phylum Chordata; class Mammalia; order Perissodactyla; family Equidae; genus Equus; species Equus asinus. Next base: position 687,732 of record NC_091813.1, on the reverse strand, counting down.
GTGGCAATTTTTAAGGAAAAATAAAAGGAAGTGCGTGGAGACCTGGGGAAAAAGCAACACGGAGAAATCTACCCTCTAGAACTGAGAAAGAAGCGCAACAGAGGCTAGCTCAGGTGGCAATCTTTAAGCAAAAAAAATAAAATAAAAAAATACAATGGCGAGGAGACCCGGTCAAAAAGCAACCCTGAAAAAGGTACCCTCTGAAACTGAGGAAGCAGGGCAACAGTGCCTAGCTCAGGTGACAATCTTTAAGCAAAAGAAACACACAAGGGCGTGGGGAGCTGGCGAAAAGGCAACACTGAGAAATCCACCCTCTGAAACGGACGAAGATGGGCAACAGAGGCTAGCTCAGGTGGCAATCTTTAAGCAAAAGAAACACACAAGGGCGTGGAGACCTGGGGAAAAAGCAACACGGAGAAATCCACCCTCTGAAACTGAGGAACATGGGCAAGAGAGGCTACCTCAGGTGGCAATCCTTAAGCAAAAACAAAGCACAAAGGCGTGGAGCCCTGGGGACAAAGCAACCCTGAAGTATCTACCCTCTGAAACTGAGGAACATGGGCAAGAGAGGCTAGCTCAGGTGGCACTCGTTAAGCAAAAACAAAACCCAAAGGCGTGGAGACCTGGGGAAAAAGCAACCCTGAAATATCTACCCTCTGAAACTGAGGAAGATGGGCAAGAGAGGCTGGCTTCAGGTGGCAATCTTTAAGCAAAAGAAACAAACAAGGGCGTGGGGAGCTGGTGAAAAGGCAACACTGAGAAATCCACCCTCTGAAACGGACGAAGATGGGCAACAGAGGCTAGCTCAGGTGGCAATCGTTAAGCAAAAGAAACACACAAGGGCGTGGAGGCCTGGGGAAAAAGCAACACGGAGAAATCCACCCTCTGAAACTGAGGAACATGGGCAAAAGAAGCTAGCTCAGGTTGCAACCTTTAAGCAGAAAAAAAACACAAGGGCGTGCAGACCTGGCAAAAAAGCAACAGTGAGAAATCTACCCTCTGAAACCGACGAAGATGGACAACAGAGGCTAGCTCAGGTGGCAATTTTTAAGGAAAAATAAAAGGAAGTGCGTGGAGACCTGGGGAAAAAGCAACACGGAGAAATCTACCCTCTAGAACTGAGAAAGAAGCGCAACAGAGGCTAGCTCAGGTGGCAATCTTTAAGCAAAAAAAATAAAATAAAAAAATACAATGGCGAGGAGACCCGGTCAAAAAGCAACCCTGAAAAAGGTACCCTCTGAAACTGAGGAAGCAGGGCAACAGTGCCTAGCTCAGGTGACAATCTTTAAGCAAAAGAAACACACAAGGGCGTGGGGAGCTGGCGAAAAGGCAACACTGAGAAATCCACCCTCTGAAACGGACGAAGATGGGCAACAGAGGCTAGCTCAGGTGGCAATCTTTAAGCAAAAGAAACACACAAGGGCGTGGAGACCTGGGGAAAAAGCAACACGGAGAAATCCACCCTCTGAAACTGAGGAACATGGGCAAGAGAGGCTACCTCAGGTGGCAATCCTTAAGCAAAAACAAAGCACAAAGGCGTGGAGCCCTGGGGACAAAGCAACCCTGAAATATCTACCCTCTGAAACTGAGGAACATGGGCAAGAGAGGCTAGCTCAGGTGGCACTCGTTAAGCAAAAACAAAACCCAAAGGCGTGGAGACCTGGGGAAAAAGCAACCCTGAAATATCTACCCTCTGAAACTGAGGAAGATGGGCAAGAGAGGCTGGCTTCAGGTGGCAATCTTTAAGCAAAAGAAACACACAAGGGCGTGGGGAGCTGGGGAAAAGGCAACACTGAGAAATCCACCCTCTGAAACGGACGAAGATGGGCAACAGAGGCTAGCTCAGGTGGCAATCGTTAAGCAAAAGAAACACACAAGGGCGTGGAGGCCTGGGGAAAAAGCAACACGGAGAAATCCACCCTCTGAAACTGAGGAACATGGGCAAAAGAAGCTAGCTCAGGTTGCAACCTTTAAGCAGAAAAAAAACACAAGGGCGTGCAGACCTGGCAAAAAAGCAACAGTGAGAAATCTACCCTCTGAAACCGACGAAGATGGACAACAGAGGCTAGCTCAGGTGGCAATTTTTAAGGAAAAATAAAAGGAAGTGCGTGGAGACCTGGGGAAAAAGCAACACGGAGAAATCTACCCTCTAGAACTGAGAAAGAAGCGCAACAGAGGCTAGCTCAGGTGGCAATCTTTAAGCAAAAAAAATAAAATAAAAAAATACAATGGCGAGGAGACCCGGTCAAAAAGCAACCCTGAAAAAGGTACCCTCTGAAACTGAGGAAGCAGGGCAACAGTGCCTAGCTCAGGTGACAATCTTTAAGCAAAAGAAACACACAAGGGCGTGGGGAGCTGGCGAAAAGGCAACACTGAGAAATCCACCCTCTGAAACGGACGAAGATGGGCAACAGAGGCTAGCTCAGGTGGCAATCTTTAAGCAAAAGAAACACACAAGGGCGTGGAGACCTGGGGAAAAAGCAACACGGAGAAATCCACCCTCTGAAACTGAGGAAGATGGGCAAGAGAGGCTACCTCAGGTGGCAATCCTTAAGCAAAAACAAAGCACAAAGGCGTGGAGCCCTGGGGACAAAGCAACCCTGAAATATCTACCCTCTGAAACTGAGGAACATGGGCAAGAGAGGCTAGCTCAGGTGGCACTCGTTAAGCAAAAACAAAACCCAAAGGCGTGGAGACCTGGGGAAAAAGCAACCCTGAAATATCTACCCTCTGAAACTGAGGAAGATGGGCAAGAGAGGCTGGCTTCAGGTGGCAATCTTTAAGCAAAAGAAACACACAAGGGCGTGGGGAGCTGGGGAAAAGGCAACACTGAGAAATCCACCCTCTGAAACGGACGAAGATGGGCAACAGAGGCTAGCTCAGGTGGCAATCGTTAAGCAAAAGAAACACACAAGGGCGTGGAGGCCTGGGGAAAAAGCAACACGGAGAAATCCACCCTCTGAAACTGAGGAACATGGGCAAAAGAAGCTAGCTCAGGTTGCAACCTTTAAGCAGAAAAAAAACACAAGGGCGTGCAGACCTGGCAAAAAAGCAACAGTGAGAAATCTACCCTCTGAAACCGACGAAGATGGACAACAGAGGCTAGCTCAGGTGGCAATTTTTAAGGAAAAATAAAAGGAAGTGCGTGGAGACCTGGGGAAAAAGCAACACGGAGAAATCTACCCTCTAGAACTGAGAAAGAAGCGCAACAGAGGCTAGCTCAGGTGGCAATCTTTAAGCAAAAAAAATAAAATAAAAAAATACAATGGCGAGGAGACCCGGTCAAAAAGCAACCCTGAAAAAGGTACCCTCTGAAACTGAGGAAGCAGGGCAACAGTGCCTAGCTCAGGTGACAATCTTTAAGCAAAAGAAACACACAAGGGCGTGGGGAGCTGGCGAAAAGGCAACACTGAGAAATCCACCCTCTGAAACGGACGAAGATGGGCAACAGAGGCTAGCTCAGGTGGCAATCTTTAAGCAAAAGAAACACACAAGGGCGTGGAGACCTGGGGAAAAAGCAACACGGAGAAATCCACCCTCTGAAACTGAGGAAGATGGGCAAGAGAGGCTACCTCAGGTGGCAATCCTTAAGCAAAAACAAAGCACAAAGGCGTGGAGCCCTGGGGACAAAGCAACCCTGAAATATCTACCCTCTGAAACTGAGGAACATGGGCAAGAGAGGCTAGCTCAGGTGGCACTCGTTAAGCAAAAACAAAACACAAAGGCGTGGAGACCTGGGGAAAAAGCAACCCTGAAATATCTACCCTCTGAAACTGAGGAAGATGGGCAAGAGAGGCTGGCTTCAGGTGGCAATCTTTAAGCAAAAGAAACACACAAGGGCGTGGGGAGCTGGGGAAAAGGCAACACTGAGAAATCCACCCTCTGAAACTGAGGAACATGGGCAAAAGAAGCTAGCTCAGGTTGCAACCTTTAAGCAGAAAAAAAACACAAGGGCGTGCAGACCTGGCAAAAAAGCAACAGTGAGAAATCTACCCTCTGAAACCGACGAAGATGGACAACAGAGGCTAGCTCAGGTGGCAATTTTTAAGGAAAAATAAAAGGAAGTGCGTGGAGACCTGGGGAAAAAGCAACACGGAGAAATCTACCCTCTAGAACTGAGAAAGAAGCGCAACAGAGGCTAGCTCAGGTGGCAATCTTTAAGCAAAAAAAATAAGATAAAAAAATACAATGGCGAGGAGACCCGGTGAAAAAGCAACCCTGAAAAAGGTACCCTCTGAAACTGAGGAAGCAGGGCAACAGTGCCTAGCTCAGGTGACAATCTTTAAGCAAAAGAAACACACAAGGGCGTGGGGAGCTGGCGAAAAGGCAACACTGAGAAATCCACCCTCTGAAACGGACGAAGATGGGCAACAGAGGCTAGCTCAGGTGGCAATCTTTAAGCAAAAGAAACACACAAGGGCGTGGAGACCTGGGGAAAAAGCAACACGGAGAAATCCACCCTCTGAAACTGAGGAAGATGGGCAAGAGAGGCTACCTCAGGTGGCAATCCTTAAGCAAAAACAAAGCACAAAGGCGTGGAGCCCTGGGGACAAAGCAACCCTGAAATATCTACCCTCTGAAACTGAGGAACATGGGCAAGAGAGGCTAGCTCAGGTGGCACTCGTTAAGCAAAAACAAAACCCAAAGGCGTGGAGACCTGGGGAAAAAGCAACCCTGAAATATCTACCCTCTGAAACTGAGGAAGATGGGCAAGAGAGGCTGGCTTCAGGTGGCAATCTTTAAGCAAAAGAAACACACAAGGGCGTGGGGAGCTGGGGAAAAGGCAACACTGAGAAATCCACCCTCTGAAACGGACGAAGATGGGCAACAGAGGCTAGCTCAGGTGGCAATCGTTAAGCAAAAGAAACACACAAGGGCGTGGAGGCCTGGGGAAAAAGCAACACGGAGAAATCCACCCTCTGAAACTGAGGAACATGGGCAAAAGAAGCTAGCTCAGGTTGCAACCTTTAAGCAGAAAAAAAACACAAGGGCGTGCAGACCTGGCAAAAAAGCAACAGTGAGAAATCTACCCTCTGAAACCGACGAAGATGGACAACAGAGGCTAGCTCAGGTGGCAATTTTTAAGGAAAAATAAAAGGAAGTGCGTGGAGACCTGGGGAAAAAGCAACACGGAGAAATCTACCCTCTAGAACTGAGAAAGAAGCGCAACAGAGGCTAGCTCAGGTGGCAATCTTTAAGCAAAAAAAATAAAATAAAAAAATACAATGGCGAGGAGACCCGGTCAAAAAGCAACCCTGAAAAAGGTACCCTCTGAAACTGAGGAAGCAGGGCAACAGTGCCTAGCTCAGGTGACAATCTTTAAGCAAAAGAAACACACAAGGGCGTGGGGAGCTGGCGAAAAGGCAACACTGAGAAATCCACCCTCTGAAACGGACGAAGATGGGCAACAGAGGCTAGCTCAGGTGGCAATCTTTAAGCAAAAGAAACACACAAGGGCGTGGAGACCTGGGGAAAAAGCAACACGGAGAAATCCACCCTCTGAAACTGAGGAAGATGGGCAAGAGAGGCTACCTCACGTGGCAATCCTTAAGCAAAAACAAAGCACAAAGGCGTGGAGCCCTGGGGACAAAGCAACCCTGAAATATCTACCCTCTGAAACTGAGGAACATGGGCAAGAGAGGCTAGCTCAGGTGGCACTCGTTAAGCAAAAACAAAACCCAAAGGCGTGGAGACCTGGGGAAAAAGCAACCCTGAAATATCTACCCTCTGAAACTGAGGAAGATGGGCAAGAGAGGCTGGCTTCAGGTGGCAATCTTTAAGCAAAAGAAACACACAAGGGCGTGGGGAGCTGGGGAAAAGGCAACACTGAGAAATCCACCCTCTGAAACTGAGGAACATGGGCAAAAGAAGCTAGCTCAGGTTGCAACCTTTAAGCAGAAAAAAAACACAAGGGCGTGCAGACCTGGCAAAAAAGCAACAGTGAGAAATCTACCCTCTGAAACCGACGAAGATGGACAACAGAGGCTAGCTCAGGTGGCAATTTTTAAGGAAAAATAAAAGGAAGTGCGTGGAGACCTGGGGAAAAAGCAACACGGAGAAATCTACCCTCTAGAACTGAGAAAGAAGCGCAACAGAGGCTAGCTCAGGTGGCAATCTTTAAGCAAAAAAAATAAAATAAAAAAATACAATGGCGAGGAGACCCGGTCAAAAAGCAACCCTGAAAAAGGTACCCTCTGAAACTGAGGAAGCAGGGCAACAGTGCCTAGCTCAGGTGACAATCTTTAAGCAAAAGAAACACACAAGGGCGTGGGGAGCTGGCGAAAAGGCAACACTGAGAAATCCACCCTCTGAAACGGACGAAGATGGGCAACAGAGGCTAGCTCAGGTGGCAATCTTTAAGCAAAAGAAACACACAAGGGCGTGGAGACCTGGGGAAAAAGCAACACGGAGAAATCCACCCTCTGAAACTGAGGAAGATGGGCAAGAGAGGCTACCTCAGGTGGCAATCCTTAAGCAAAAACAAAGCACAAAGGCGTGGAGCCCTGGGGACAAAGCAACCCTGAAATATCTACCCTCTGAAACTGAGGAACATGGGCAAGAGAGGCTAGCTCAGGTGGCAATCGTTAAGCAAAAACAAAGCACAAAGGCGTGGAGACCTGGGGAAAAAGCAACCCTGAAATATCTACCCTCTGAAACTGAGGAAGATGGGCAAGAGAGGCTGGCTTCAGGTGGCAATCTTTAAGCAAAAGAAACACACAAGGGCGTGGGGAGCTGGTGAAAAGGCAACACTGAGAAATCCACCCTCTGAAACGGACGAAGATGGGCAACAGAGGCTAGCTCAGGTGGCAATCGTTAAGCAAAAGAAACACACAAGGGCGTGGAGGCCTGGGGAAAAAGCAACACGGAGAAATCCACCCTCTGAAACTGAGGAACATGGGCAAAAGAAGCTAGCTCAGGTTGCAACCTTTAAGCAGAAAAAAAACACAAGGGCGTGCAGACCTGGCAAAAAAGCAACAGTGAGAAATCTACCCTCTGAAACCGACGAAGATGGACAACAGAGGCTAGCTCAGGTGGCAATTTTTAAGGAAAAATAAAAGGAAGTGCGTGGAGACCTGGGGAAAAAGCAACACGGAGAAATCTACCCTCTAGAACTGAGAAAGAAGCGCAACAGAGGCTAGCTCAGGTGGCAATCTTTAAGCAAAAAAAATAAAATAAAAAAATACAATGGCGAGGAGACCCGGTCAAAAAGCAACCCTGAAAAAGGTACCCTCTGAAACTGAGGAAGCAGGGCAACAGTGCCTAGCTCAGGTGACAATCTTTAAGCAAAAGAAACACACAAGGGCGTGGGGAGCTGGCGAAAAGGCAACACTGAGAAATCCACCCTCTGAAACGGACGAAGATGGGCAACAGAGGCTAGCTCAGGTGGCAATCTTTAAGCAAAAGAAACACACAAGGGCGTGGAGACCTGGGGAAAAAGCAACACGGAGAAATCCACCCTCTGAAACTGAGGAAGATGGGCAAGAGAGGCTACCTCACGTGGCAATCCTTAAGCAAAAACAAAGCACAAAGGCGTGGAGCCCTGGGGACAAAGCAACCCTGAAATATCTACCCTCTGAAACTGAGGAACATGGGCAAGAGAGGCTAGCTCAGGTGGCACTCGTTAAGCAAAAACAAAACCCAAAGGCGTGGAGACCTGGGGAAAAAGCAACCCTGAAATATCTACCCTCTGAAACTGAGGAAGATGGGCAAGAGAGGCTGGCTTCAGGTGGCAATCTTTAAGCAAAAGAAACACACAAGGGCGTGGGGAGCTGGGGAAAAGGCAACACTGAGAAATCCACCCTCTGAAACTGAGGAACATGGGCAAAAGAAGCTAGCTCAGGTTGCAACCTTTAAGCAGAAAAAAAACACAAGGGCGTGCAGACCTGGCAAAAAAGCAACAGTGAGAAATCTACCCTCTGAAACCGACGAAGATGGACAACAGAGGCTAGCTCAGGTGGCAATTTTTAAGGAAAAATAAAAGGAAGTGCGTGGAGACCTGGGGACAAAGCAACCCTGAAATATCTACCCTCTGAAACTGAGGAACATGGGCAAGAGAGGCTAGCTCAGGTGGCACTCGTTAAGCAAAAACAAAACACAAAGGCGTGGAGACCTGGGGAAAAAGCAACCCTGAAATATCTACCCTCTGAAACTGAGGAAGATGGGCAAGAGAGGCTGGCTTCAGGTGGCAAACGTTAAGCAAAAGAAACACACAAGGGCGTGGAGACCTGGGGAAACAGCAACACGGAGATATCGACCCTCTGATACTCAGGAAGATGGGCAAGAGAGGCTAGCTCAGGTGGCAATCGTTAAGCAAAAACAAAACCCAAAGGCGTGGAGACCTGGGGAAAAAGCAACCCTGAAATATCTACCCTCTGAAACTGAGGAAGATGGGCAAGAGAGGCTGGCTTCAGGTGGCAATCTTTAAGCAAAAGAAACACACAAGGGCGTGGGGAGCTGGGGAAAAGGCAACACTGAGAAATCCACCCTCTGAAACGGACGAAGATGGGCAACAGAGGCTAGCTCAGGTGGCAATCGTTAAGCAAAAGAAACACACAAGGGCGTGGAGGCCTGGGGAAAAAGCAACACGGAGAAATCCACCCTCTGAAACTGAGGGACATGGGCAAAAGAAGCTAGCTCAGGTTGCAACCTTTAAGCAGAAAAAAAACACAAGGGCGTGCAGACCTGGCAAAAAAGCCACAGTGAGAAATCTACCCTCTGAAACCGACGAAGATGGACAACAGAGGCTAGCTCAGGTGGCAATTTTTAAGGAAAAATAAAAGGAAGTGCGTGGAGACCTGGGGAAAAAGCAACACGGAGAAATCTACCCTCTAGAACTGAGAAAGAAGCGCAACAGAGGCTAGCTCAGGTGGCAATCTTTAAGCAAAAAAAATAAGATAAAAAAATACAATGGCGAGGAGACCCGGTGAAAAAGCAACCCTGAAAAAGGTACCCTCTGAAACTGAGGAAGCAGGGCAACAGTGCCTAGCTCAGGTGACAATCTTTAAGCAAAAGAAACACACAAGGGCGTGGGGAGCTGGCGAAAAGGCAACACTGAGAAATCCACCCTCTGAAACGGACGAAGATGGGCAACAGAGGCTAGCTCAGGTGGCAATCTTTAAGCAAAAGAAACACACAAGGGCGTGGAGACCTGGGGAAAAAGCAACACGGAGAAATCCACCCTCTGAAACTGAGGAAGATGGGCAAGAGAGGCTACCTCAGGTGGCAATCCTTAAGCAAAAACAAAGCACAAAGGCGTGGAGCCCTGGGGACAAAGCAACCCTGAAATATCTACCCTCTGAAACTGAGGAACATGGGCAAGAGAGGCTAGCTCAGGTGGCAATCGTTAAGCAAAAACAAAACACAAAGGCGTGGAGACCTGGGGAAAAAGCAACCCTGAAATATCTACCCTCTGAAACTGAGGAAGATGGGCAAGAGAGGCTGGCTTCAGGTGGCAATCTTTAAGCAAAAGAAACACACAAGGGCGTGGAGGCCTGGGGAAAAAGCAACACGGAGAAATCCACCCTCTGAAACTGAGGGACATGGGAAAAAGAAGCTAGCTCAGGTTGCAACCTTTAAGCAGAAAAAAAACACAAGGGCGTGCAGACCTGGCAAAAAAGCCACAGTGAGAAATCTACCCTCTGAAACCGACGAAGATGGACAACAGAGGCTAGCTCAGGTGGCAATTTTTAAGGAAAAATAAAAGGAAGTGCGTGGAGACCTGGGGAAAAAGCAACACGGAGAAATCTACCCTCTAGAACTGAGAAAGAAGCGCAACAGAGGCTAGCTCAGGTGGCAATCTTTAAGCAAAAAAAATAAGATAAAAAAATACAATGGCGAGGAGACCCGGTGAAAAAGCAACCCTGAAAAAGGTACCCTCTGAAACTGAGGAAGCAGGGCAACAGTGCCTAGCTCAGGTGACAATCTTTAAGCAAAAGAAACACACAAGGGCGTGGGGAGCTGGCGAAAAGGCAACACTGAGAAATCCACCCTCTGAAACGGACGAAGATGGGCAACAGAGGCTAGCTCAGGTGGCAATCGTTAAGCAAAAGAAACACACAAGGGCGTGGAGACCTGGGGAAAAAGCAACACGGAGAAATCCACCCTCTGAAACTGAGGAAGATGGGCAAGAGAGGCTACCTCAGGTGGCAATCCTTAAGCAAAAACAAAGCACAAAGGCGTGGAGCCCTGGGGACAAAGCAACCCTGAAATATCTACCCTCTGAAACTGAGGAACATGGGCAAGAGAGGCTAGCTCAGGTGGCACTCGTTAAGCAAAAACAAAACACAAAGGCGTGGAGACCTGGGGAAAAAGCAACCCTGAAATATCTACCCTCTGAAACTGAGGAAGATGGGCAAGAGAGGCTGGCTTCAGGTGGCAATCTTTAAGCAAAAGAAACACACAAGGGCGTGGAGGCCTGGGGAAAAAGCAACACGGAGAAATCCACCCTCTGAAACTGAGGGACATGGGCAAAAGAAGCTAGCTCAGGTTGCAACCTTTAAGCAGAAAAAAAACACAAGGGCGTGCAGACCTGGCAAAAAAGCCACAGTGAGAAATCTACCCTCTGAAACCGACGAAGATGGACAACAGAGGCTAGCTCAGGTGGCAATTTTTAAGGAAAAATAAAAGGAAGTGCGTGGAGACCTGGGGAAAAAGCAACACGGAGAAATCTACCCTCTAGAACTGAGAAAGAAGCGCAACAGAGGCTAGCTCAGGTGGCAATCTTTAAGCAAAAAAAATAAGATAAAAAAATACAATGGCGAGGAGACCCGGTGAAAAAGCAACCCTGAAAAAGGTACCCTCTGAAACTGAGGAAGCAGGGCAACAGTGCCTAGCTCAGGTGACAATCTTTAAGCAAAAGAAACACACAAGGGCGTGGGGAGCTGGCGAAAAGGCAACACTGAGAAATCCACCCTCTGAAACGGACGAAGATGGGCAACAGAGGCTAGCTCAGGTGGCAATCTTTAAGCAAAAGAAACACACAAGGGCATGGAGACCTGGGGAAAAAGCAACACGGAGAAATCCACCCTCTGAAACTGAGGAAGATGGGCAAGAGAGGCTACCTCAGGTGGCAATCCTTAAGCAAAAACAAAGCACAAAGGCGTGGAGCCCTGGGGACAAAGCAACCCTGAAGTATCTACCCTCTGAAACTGAGGAACATGGGCAAGAGAGGCTAGCTCAGGTGGCAATCGTTAAGCAAAAACAAAACACAAAGGCGTGGAGACCTGGGGAAAAAGCAACCCTGAAATATCTACCCTCTGAAACTGAGGAAGATGGGCAAGAGAGGCTGGCTTCAGGTGGCAATCTTTAAGCAAAAGAAACACACAAGGGCGTGGAGGCCTGGGGAAAAAGCAACACGGAGAAATCCACCCTCTGAAACTGAGGGACATGGGCAAAAGAAGCTAGCTCAGGTTCTGCAACCTTTAAGCAGAAAAAAAACACAAGGGCGTGCAGACCTGGCAAAAAAGCCACAGTGAGAAATCTACCCTCTGAAACCGATGAAGATGGACAACAGAGGCTAGCTCAGGTGGCAATTTTTAAGGAAAAATAAAAGGAAGTGCGTGGAGACCTGGGGAAAAAGCAACACGGAGAAATCTACCCTCTAGAACTGAGAAAGAAGCGCAACAGAGGCTAGCTCAGGTGGCAATCTTTAAGCAAAAAAAATAAGATAAAAAAATACAATGGCGAGGAGACCCGGTGAAAAAGCAACCCTGAAAAAGGTACCCTCTGAAACTGAGGAAGCAGGGCAACAGTGCCTAGCTCAGGTGACAATCTTTAAGCAAAAGAAACACACAAGGGCGTGGGGAGCTGGCGAAAAGGCAACACTGAGAAATCCACCCTCTGAAACGGACGAAGATGGGCAACAGAGGCTAGCTCAGGTGGCAATCGTTAAGCAAAAGAAACACACAAGGGCGTGGAGACCTGGGGAAAAAGCAACACGGAGAAATCCACCCTCTGAAACTGAGGAAGATGGGCAAGAGAGGCTACCTCAGGTGGCAATCCTTAAGCAAAAACAAAGCACAAAGGCGTGGAGCCCTGGGGACAAAGCAACCCTGAAGTATCTACCCTCTGAAACTGAGGAACATGGGCAAGAGAGGCTAGCTCAGGTGGCAATCGTTAAGCAAAAACAAAACACAAAGGCGTGGAGACCTGGGGAAAAAGCAACCCTGAAATATCTACCCTCTGAAACTGAGGAAGATGGGCAAGAGAGGCTGGCTTCAGGTGGCAATCTTTAAGCAAAAGAAACACACAAGGGCGTGGAGGCCTGGGGAAAAAGCAACACGGAGAAATCCACCCTCTGAAACTGAGGGACATGGGAAAAAGAAGCTAGCTCAGGTTCTGCAACCTTTAAGCAGAAAAAAAACACAAGGGCGTGCAGACCTGGCAAAAAAGCCACAGTGAGAAATCTACCCTCTGAAACCGACGAAGATGGACAACAGAGGCTAGCTCAGGTGGCAATTTTTAAGGAAAAATAAAAGGAAGTGCGTGGAGACCTGGGGAAAAAGCAACACGGAGAAATCTACCCTCTAGAACTGAGAAAGAAGCGCAACAGAGGCTAGCTCAGGTGGCAATCTTTAAGCAAAAAAAATAAGATAAAAAAATACAATGGCGAGGAGACCCGGTGAAAAAGCAACCCTGAAAAAGGTACCCTCTGAAACTGAGGAAGCAGGGCAACAGTGCCTAGCTCAGGTGACAATCTTTAAGCAAAAGAAACACACAAGGGCGTGGGGAGCTGGCGAAAAGGCAACACTGAGAAATCCACCCTCTGAAACGGACGAAGATGGGCAACAGAGGCTAGCTCAGGTGGCAAACTTTAAGCAAAAGAAACACACAAGGGCGTGGAGACCTGGGGAAAAAGCAACACGGAGAAATCCACCCTCTGAAACTGAGGAAGATGGGCAAGAGAGGCTACCTCAGGTGGCAATCCTTAAGCAAAAACAAAGCACAAAGGCGTGGAGCCCTGGGGACAAAGCAACCCTGAAGTATCTACCCTCTGAAACTGAGGAACATGGGCAAGAGAGGCTAGCTCAGGTGGCAATCGTTAAGCAAAAACAAAACACAAAGGCGTGGAGACCTGGGGAAAAAGCAACCCTGAAATATCTACCCTCTGAAACTGAGGAAGATGGGCAAGAGAGGCTGGCTTCAGGTGGCAATCTTTAAGCAAAAGAAACACACAAGGGCGTGGAGGCCTGGGGAAAAAGCAACACGGAGAAATCCACCCTCTGAAACTGAGGGACATGGGCAAAAGAAGCTAGCTCAGGTTGCAACCTTTAAGCAGAAAAAAAACACAAGGGCGTGCAGACCTGGCAAAAAAGCCACAGTGAGAAATCTACCCTCTGAAACCGACGAAGATGGACAACAGAGGCTAGCTCAGGTGGCAATTTTTAAGGAAAAATAAAAGGAAGTGCGTGGAGACCTGGGGAAAAAGCAACACGGAGAAATCTACCCTCTAGAACTGAGAAAGAAGCGCAACAGAGGCTAGCTCAGGTGGCAATCTTTAAGCAAAAAAAATAAGATAAAAAAATACAATGGCGAGGAGACCCGGTGAAAAAGCAACCCTGAAAAAGGTACCCTCTGAAACTGAGGAAGCAGGGCAACAGTGCCTAGCTCAGGTGACAATCTTTAAGCAAAAGAAACACACAAGGGCGTGGGGAGCTGGCGAAAAGGCAACACTGAGAAATCCACCCTCTGAAACGGACGAAGATGGGCAACAGAGGCTAGCTCAGGTGGCAATCTTTAAGCAAAAGAAACACACAAGGGCGTGGAGACCTGGGGAAAAAGCAACACGGAGAAATCCACCCTCTGAAACTGAGGAAGATGGGCAAGAGAGGCTACCTCAGGTGGCAATCCTTAAGCAAAAACAAAGCACAAAGGCGTGGAGCCCTGGGGACAAAGCAACCCTGAAATATCTACCCTCTGAAACTGAGGAACATGGGCAAGAGAGGCTGGCTTCAGGTGGCAATCTTTAAGCAAAAGAAACACACAAGGGCGTGGGGAGCTGGGGAAAAGGCAACACTGAGAAATCCACCCTCTGAAACGGACGAAGATGGGCAACAGAGGCTAGCTCAGGTGGCAATCGTTAAGCAAAAGAAACACACAAGGGCGTGGAGGCCTGGGGAAAAAGCAACACGGAGAAATCCACCCTCTGAAACTGAGGGACATGGGCAAAAGAAGCTAGCTCAGGTTGCAACCTTTAAGCAGAAAAAAAACACAAGGGCGTGCAGACCTGGCAAAAAAGCCACAGTGAGAAATCTACCCTCTGAAACCGACGAAGATGGACAACAGAGGCTAGCTCAGGTGGCAATTTTTAAGGAAAAATAAAAGGAAGTGCGTGGAGACCTGGGGAAAAAGCAACACGGAGAAATCTACCCTCTAGAACTGAGAAAGAAGCGCAACAGAGGCTAGCTCAGGTGGCAATCTTTAAGCAAAAAAAATAAGATAAAAAAATACAATGGCGAGGAGACCCGGTGAAAAAGCAACCCTGAAAAAGGTACCCTCTGAAACTGAGGAAGCAGGGCAACAGTGCCTAGCTCAGGTGACAATCTTTAAGCAAAAGAAACACACAAGGGCGTGGGGAGCTGGCGAAAAGGCAACACTGAGAAATCCACCCTCTGAAACGGACGAAGATGGGCAACAGAGGCTAGCTCAGGTGGCAATCTTTAAGCAAAAGAAACACACAAGGGCGTGGAGACCTGGGGAAAAAGCAACACGGAGAAATCCACCCTCTGAAACTGAGGAAGATGGGCAAGAGAGGCTACCTCAGGTGGCAATCCTTAAGCAAAAACAAAGCACAAAGGCGTGGAGCCCTGGGGACAAAGCAACCCTGAAATATCTACCCTCTGAAACTGAGGAACATGGGCAAGAGAGGCTAGCTCAGGTGGCAATCGTTAAGCAAAAACAAAACACAAAGGCGTGGAGACCTGGGGAAAAAGCAACCCTGAAATATCTACCCTCTGAAACTGAGGAAGATGGGCAAGAGAGGCTGGCTTCAGGTGGCAATCTTTAAGCAAAAGAAACACACAAGGGCGTGGAGGCCTGGGGAAAAAGCAACACGGAGAAATCCACCCTCTGAAACTGAGGGACATGGGAAAAAGAAGCTAGCTCAGGTTGCAACCTTTAAGCAGAAAAAAAACACAAGGGCGTGCAGACCTGGCAAAAAAGCCACAGTGAGAAATCTACCCTCTGAAACCGACGAAGATGGACAACAGAGGCTAGCTCAGGTGGCAATTTTTAAGGAAAAATAAAAGGAAGTGCGTGGAGACCTGGGGAAAAAGCAACACGGAGAAATCTACCCTCTAGAACTGAGAAAGAAGCGCAACAGAGGCTAGCTCAGGTGGCAATCTTTAAGCAAAAAAAATAAGATAAAAAAATACAATGGCGAGGAGACCCGGTGAAAAAGCAACCCTGAAAAAGGTACCCTCTGAAACTGAGGAAGCAGGGCAACAGTGCCTAGCTCAGGTGACAATCTTTAAGCAAAAGAAACACACAAGGGCGTGGGGAGCTGGCGAAAAGGCAACACTGAGAAATCCACCCTCTGAAACGGACGAAGATGGGCAACAGAGGCTAGCTCAGGTGGCAATCGTTAAGCAAAAGAAACACACAAGGGCGTGGAGACCTGGGGAAAAAGCAACACGGAGAAATCCACCCTCTGAAACTGAGGAAGATGGGCAAGAGAGGCTACCTCAGGTGGCAATCCTTAAGCAAAAACAAAGCACAAAGGCGTGGAGCCCTGGGGACAAAGCAACCCTGAAATATCTACCCTCTGAAACTGAGGAACATGGGCAAGAGAGGCTAGCTCAGGTGGCACTCGTTAAGCAAAAACAAAACACAAAGGCGTGGAGACCTGGGGAAAAAGCAACCCTGAAATATCTACCCTCTGAAACTGAGGAAGATGGGCAAGAGAGGCTGGCTTCAGGTGGCAAACGTTAAGCAAAAGAAACACACAAGGGCGTGGAGACCTGGGGAAACAGCAACACGGAGATATCGACCCTCTGATACTCAGGAAGATGGGCAAGAGAGGCTAGCTCAGGTGGCAATCGTTAAGCAAAAACAAAACCCAAAGGCGTGGAGACCTGGGGAAAAAGCAACCCTGAAATATCTACCCTCTGAAACTGAGGAAGATGGGCAAGAGAGGCTGGCTTCAGGTGGCAATCTTTAAGCAAAAGAAACACACAAGGGCGTGGGGAGCTGGGGAAAAGGCAACACTGAGAAATCCACCCTCTGAAACGGACGAAGATGGGCAACAGAGGCTAGCTCAGGTGGCAATCGTTAAGCAAAAGAAACACACAAGGGCGTGGAGGCCTGGGGAAAAAGCAACACGGAGAAATCCACCCTCTGAAACTGAGGGACATGGGCAAAAGAAGCTAGCTCAGGTTGCAACCTTTAAGCAGAAAAAAAACACAAGGGCGTGCAGACCTGGCAAAAAAGCCACAGTGAGAAATCTACCCTCTGAAACCGACGAAGATGGACAACAGAGGCTAGCTCAGGTGGCAATTTTTAAGGAAAAATAAAAGGAAGTGCGTGGAGACCTGGGGAAAAAGCAACACGGAGAAATCTACCCTCTAGAACTGAGAAAGAAGCGCAACAGAGGCTAGCTCAGGTGGCAATCTTTAAGCAAAAAAAATAAGATAAAAAAATACAATGGCGAGGAGACCCGGTGAAAAAGCAACCCTGAAAAAGGTACCCTCTGAAACTGAGGAAGCAGGGCAACAGTGCCTAGCTCAGGTGACAATCTTTAAGCAAAAGAAACACACAAGGGCGTGGGGAGCTGGCGAAAAGGCAACACTGAGAAATCCACCCTCTGAAACGGACGAAGATGGGCAACAGAGGCTAGCTCAGGTGGCAATCTTTAAGCAAAAGAAACACACAAGGGCGTGGAGACCTGGGGAAAAAGCAACACGGAGAAATCCACCCTCTGAAACTGAGGAAGATGGGCAAGAGAGGCTACCTCAGGTGGCAATCCTTAAGCAAAAACAAAGCACAAAGGCGTGGAGCCCTGGGGACAAAGCAACCCTGAAATATCTACCCTCTGAAACTGAGGAACATGGGCAAGAGAGGCTAGCTCAGGTGGCAATCGTTAAGCAAAAACAAAACACAAAGGCGTGGAGACCTGGGGAAAAAGCAACCCTGAAATATCTACCCTCTGAAACTGAGGAAGATGGGCAAGAGAGGCTGGCTTCAGGTGGCAATCTTTAAGCAAAAGAAACACACAAGGGCGTGGAGGCCTGGGGAAAAAGCAACACGGAGAAATCCACCCTCTGAAACTGAGGGACATGGGCAAAAGAAGCTAGCTCAGGTTGCAACCTTTAAGCAGAAAAAAAACACAAGGGCGTGCAGACCTGGCAAAAAAGCCACAGTGAGAAATCTACCCTCTGAAACCGACGAAGATGGACAACAGAGGCTAGCTCAGGTGGCAATTTTTAAGGAAAAATAAAAGGAAGTGCGTGGAGACCTGGGGAAAAAGCAACACGGAGAAATCTACCCTCTAGAACTGAGAAAGAAGCGCAACAGAGGCTAGCTCAGGTGGCAATCTTTAAGCAAAAAAAATAAGATAAAAAAATACAATGGCGAGGAGACCCGGTGAAAAAGCAACCCTGAAAAAGGTACCCTCTGAAACTGAGGAAGCAGGGCAACAGTGCCTAGCTCAGGTGACAATCTTTAAGCAAAAGAAACACACAAGGGCGTGGGGAGCTGGCGAAAAGGCAACACTGAGAAATCCACCCTCTGAAACGGACGAAGATGGGCAACAGAGGCTAGCTCAGGTGGCAATCGTTAAGCAAAAGAAACACACAAGGGCGTGGAGACCTGGGGAAAAAGCAACACGGAGAAATCCACCCTCTGAAACTGAGGAAGATGGGCAAGAGAGGCTACCTCAGGTGGCAATCCTTAAGCAAAAACAAAGCACAAAGGCGTGGAGCCCTGGGGACAAAGCAACCCTGAAATATCTACCCTCTGAAACTGAGGAACATGGGCAAGAGAGGCTAGCTCAGGTGGCACTCGTTAAGCAAAAACAAAACACAAAGGCGTGGAGACCTGGGGAAAAAGCAACCCTGAAATATCTACCCTCTGAAACTGAGGAAGATGGGCAAGAGAGGCTGGCTTCAGGTGGCAATCTTTAAGCAAAAGAAACACACAAGGGCGTGGAGGCCTGGGGAAAAAGCAACACGGAGAAATCCACCCTCTGAAACTGAGGGACATGGGCAAAAGAAGCTAGCTCAGGTTGCAACCTTTAAGCAGAAAAAAAACACAAGGGCGTGCAGACCTGGCAAAAAAGCCACAGTGAGAAATCTACCCTCTGAAACCGACGAAGATGGACAACAGAGGCTAGCTCAGGTGGCAATTTTTAAGGAAAAATAAAAGGAAGTGCGTGGAGACCTGGGGAAAAAGCAACACGGAGAAATCTACCCTCTAGAACTGAGAAAGAAGCGCAACAGAGGCTAGCTCAGGTGGCAATCTTTAAGCAAAAAAAATAAGATAAAAAAATACAATGGCGAGGAGACCCGGTGAAAAAGCAACCCTGAAAAAGGTACCCTCTGAAACTGAGGAAGCAGGGCAACAGTGCCTAGCTCAGGTGACAATCTTTAAGCAAAAGAAACACACAAGGGCGTGGGGAGCTGGCGAAAAGGCAACACTGAGAAATCCACCCTCTGAAACGGACGAAGATGGGCAACAGAGGCTAGCTCAGGTGGCAATCTTTAAGCAAAAGAAACACACAAGGGCATGGAGACCTGGGGAAAAAGCAACACGGAGAAATCCACCCTCTGAAACTGAGGAAGATGGGCAAGAGAGGCTACCTCAGGTGGCAATCCTTAAGCAAAAACAAAGCACAAAGGCGTGGAGCCCTGGGGACAAAGCAACCCTGAAGTATCTACCCTCTGAAACTGAGGAACATGGGCAAGAGAGGCTAGCTCAGGTGGCAATCGTTAAGCAAAAACAAAACACAAAGGCGTGGAGACCTGGGGAAAAAGCAACCCTGAAATATCTACCCTCTGAAACTGAGGAAGATGGGCAAGAGAGGCTGGCTTCAGGTGGCAATCTTTAAGCAAAAGAAACACACAAGGGCGTGGAGGCCTGGGGAAAAAGCAACACGGAGAAATCCACCCTCTGAAACTGAGGGACATGGGCAAAAGAAGCTAGCTCAGGTTCTGCAACCTTTAAGCAGAAAAAAAACACAAGGGCGTGCAGACCTGGCAAAAAAGCCACAGTGAGAAATCTACCCTCTGAAACCGATGAAGATGGACAACAGAGGCTAGCTCAGGTGGCAATTTTTAAGGAAAAATAAAAGGAAGTGCGTGGAGACCTGGGGAAAAAGCAACACGGAGAAATCTACCCTCTAGAACTGAGAAAGAAGCGCAACAGAGGCTAGCTCAGGTGGCAATCTTTAAGCAAAAAAAATAAGATAAAAAAATACAATGGCGAGGAGACCCGGTGAAAAAGCAACCCTGAAAAAGGTACCCTCTGAAACTGAGGAAGCAGGGCAACAGTGCCTAGCTCAGGTGACAATCTTTAAGCAAAAGAAACACACAAGGGCGTGGGGAGCTGGCGAAAAGGCAACACTGAGAAATCCACCCTCTGAAACGGACGAAGATGGGCAACAGAGGCTAGCTCAGGTGGCAATCGTTAAGCAAAAGAAACACACAAGGGCGTGGAGACCTGGGGAAAAAGCAACACGGAGAAATCCACCCTCTGAAACTGAGGAAGATGGGCAAGAGAGGCTACCTCAGGTGGCAATCCTTAAGCAAAAACAAAGCACAAAGGCGTGGAGCCCTGGGGACAAAGCAACCCTGAAGTATCTACCCTCTGAAACTGAGGAACATGGGCAAGAGAGGCTAGCTCAGGTGGCAATCGTTAAGCAAAAACAAAACACAAAGGCGTGGAGACCTGGGGAAAAAGCAACCCTGAAATATCTACCCTCTGAAACTGAGGAAGATGGGCAAGAGAGGCTGGCTTCAGGTGGCAATCTTTAAGCAAAAGAAACACACAAGGGCGTGGAGGCCTGGGGAAAAAGCAACACGGAGAAATCCACCCTCTGAAACTGAGGGACATGGGAAAAAGAAGCTAGCTCAGGTTCTGCAACCTTTAAGCAGAAAAAAAACACAAGGGCGTGCAGACCTGGCAAAAAAGCCACAGTGAGAAATCTACCCTCTGAAACCGACGAAGATGGACAACAGAGGCTAGCTCAGGTGGCAATTTTTAAGGAAAAATAAAAGGAAGTGCGTGGAGACCTGGGGAAAAAGCAACACGGAGAAATCTACCCTCTAGAACTGAGAAAGAAGCGCAACAGAGGCTAGCTCAGGTGGCAATCTTTAAGCAAAAAAAATAAGATAAAAAAATACAATGGCGAGGAGACCCGGTGAAAAAGCAACCCTGAAAAAGGTACCCTCTGAAACTGAGGAAGCAGGGCAACAGTGCCTAGCTCAGGTGACAATCTTTAAGCAAAAGAAACACACAAGGGCGTGGGGAGCTGGCGAAAAGGCAACACTGAGAAATCCACCCTCTGAAACGGACGAAGATGGGCAACAGAGGCTAGCTCAGGTGGCAAACTTTAAGCAAAAGAAACACACAAGGGCGTGGAGACCTGGGGAAAAAGCAACACGGAGAAATCCACCCTCTGAAACTGAGGAAGATGGGCAAGAGAGGCTACCTCAGGTGGCAATCCTTAAGCAAAAACAAAGCACAAAGGCGTGGAGCCCTGGGGACAAAGCAACCCTGAAGTATCTACCCTCTGAAACTGAGGAACATGGGCAAGAGAGGCTAGCTCAGGTGGCAATCGTTAAGCAAAAACAAAACACAAAGGCGTGGAGACCTGGGGAAAAAGCAACCCTGAAATATCTACCCTCTGAAACTGAGGAAGATGGGCAAGAGAGGCTGGCTTCAGGTGGCAATCTTTAAGCAAAAGAAACACACAAGGGCGTGGAGGCCTGGGGAAAAAGCAACACGGAGAAATCCACCCTCTGAAACTGAGGGACATGGGCAAAAGAAGCTAGCTCAGGTTGCAACCTTTAAGCAGAAAAAAAACACAAGGGCGTGCAGACCTGGCAAAAAAGCCACAGTGAGAAATCTACCCTCTGAAACCGACGAAGATGGACAACAGAGGCTAGCTCAGGTGGCAATTTTTAAGGAAAAATAAAAGGAAGTGCGTGGAGACCTGGGGAAAAAGCAACACGGAGAAATCTACCCTCTAGAACTGAGAAAGAAGCGCAACAGAGGCTAGCTCAGGTGGCAATCTTTAAGCAAAAAAAATAAGATAAAAAAATACAATGGCGAGGAGACCCGGTGAAAAAGCAACCCTGAAAAAGGTACCCTCTGAAACTGAGGAAGCAGGGCAACAGTGCCTAGCTCAGGTGACAATCTTTAAGCAAAAGAAACACACAAGGGCGTGGGGAGCTGGCGAAAAGGCAACACTGAGAAATCCACCCTCTGAAACGGACGAAGATGGGCAACAGAGGCTAGCTCAGGTGGCAATCTTTAAGCAAAAGAAACACACAAGGGCGTGGAGACCTGGGGAAAAAGCAACACGGAGAAATCCACCCTCTGAAACTGAGGAAGATGGGCAAGAGAGGCTACCTCAGGTGGCAATCCTTAAGCAAAAACAAAGCACAAAGGCGTGGAGCCCTGGGGACAAAGCAACCCTGAAATATCTACCCTCTGAAACTGAGGAACATGGGCAAGAGAGGCTGGCTTCAGGTGGCAATCTTTAAGCAAAAGAAACACACAAGGGCGTGGGGAGCTGGGGAAAAGGCAACACTGAGAAATCCACCCTCTGAAACGGACGAAGATGGGCAACAGAGGCTAGCTCAGGTGGCAATCGTTAAGCAAAAGAAACACACAAGGGCGTGGAGGCCTGGGGAAAAAGCAACACGGAGAAATCCACCCTCTGAAACTGAGGGACATGGGCAAAAGAAGCTAGCTCAGGTTGCAACCTTTAAGCAGAAAAAAAACACAAGGGCGTGCAGACCTGGCAAAAAAGCCACAGTGAGAAATCTACCCTCTGAAACCGACGAAGATGGACAACAGAGGCTAGCTCAGGTGGCAATTTTTAAGGAAAAATAAAAGGAAGTGCGTGGAGACCTGGGGAAAAAGCAACACGGAGAAATCTACCCTCTAGAACTGAGAAAGAAGCGCAACAGAGGCTAGCTCAGGTGGCAATCTTTAAGCAAAAAAAATAAGATAAAAAAATACAATGGCGAGGAGACCCGGTGAAAAAGCAACCCTGAAAAAGGTACCCTCTGAAACTGAGGAAGCAGGGCAACAGTGCCTAGCTCAGGTGACAATCTTTAAGCAAAAGAAACACACAAGGGCGTGGGGAGCTGGCGAAAAGGCAACACTGAGAAATCCACCCTCTGAAACGGACGAAGATGGGCAACAGAGGCTAGCTCAGGTGGCAATCTTTAAGCAAAAGAAACACACAAGGGCGTGGAGACCTGGGGAAAAAGCAACACGGAGAAATCCACCCTCTGAAACTGAGGAAGATGGGCAAGAGAGGCTACCTCAGGTGGCAATCCTTAAGCAAAAACAAAGCACAAAGGCGTGGAGCCCTGGGGACAAAGCAACCCTGAAATATCTACCCTCTGAAACTGAGGAACATGGGCAAGAGAGGCTAGCTCAGGTGGCAATCGTTAAGCAAAAACAAAACACAAAGGCGTGGAGACCTGGGGAAAAAGCAACCCTGAAATATCTACCCTCTGAAACTGAGGAAGATGGGCAAGAGAGGCTGGCTTCAGGTGGCAATCTTTAAGCAAAAGAAACACACAAGGGCGTGGAGGCCTGGGGAAAAAGCAACACGGAGAAATCCACCCTCTGAAACTGAGGGACATGGGCAAAAGAAGCTAGCTCAGGTTGCAACCTTTAAGCAGAAAAAAAACACAAGGGCGTGCAGACCTGGCAAAAAAGCCACAGTGAGAAATCTACCCTCTGAAACCGACGAAGATGGACAACAGAGGCTAGCTCAGGTGGCAATTTTTAAGGAAAAATAAAAGGAAGTGCGTGGAGACCTGGGGAAAAAGCAACACGGAGAAATCTACCCTCTAGAACTGAGAAAGAAGCGCAACAGAGGCTAGCTCAGGTGGCAATCTTTAAGCAAAAAAAATAAGATAAAAAAATACAATGGCGAGGAGACCCGGTGAAAAAGCAACCCTGAAAAAGGTACCCTCTGAAACTGAGGAAGCAGGGCAACAGTGCCTAGCTCAGGTGACAATCTTTAAGCAAAAGAAACACACAAGGGCGTGGGGAGCTGGCGAAAAGGCAACACTGAGAAATCCACCCTCTGAAACGGACGAAGATGGGCAACAGAGGCTAGCTCAGGTGGCAATCTTTAAGCAAAAGAAACACACAAGGGCGTGGAGACCTGGGGAAAAAGCAACACGGAGAAATCCACCCTCTGAAACTGAGGAAGATGGGCAAGAGAGGCTACCTCAGGTGGCAATCCTTAAGCAAAAACAAAGCACAAAGGCGTGGAGCCCTGGGGACAAAGCAACCCTGAAATATCTACCCTCTGAAACTGAGGAACATGGGCAAGAGAGGCTAGCTCAGGTGGCACTCGTTAAGCAAAAACAAAACACAAAGGCGTGGAGACCTGGGGAAAAAGCAACCCTGAAATATCTACCCTCTGAAACTGAGGAAGATGGGCAAGAGAGGCTGGCTTCAGGTGGCAATCTTTAAGCAAAAGAAACACACAAGGGCGTGGAGGCCTGGGGAAAAAGCAACACGGAGAAATCCACCCTCTGAAACTGAGGGACATGGGCAAAAGAAGCTAGCTCAGGTTGCAACCTTTAAGCAGAAAAAAAACACAAGGGCGTGCAGACCTGGCAAAAAAGCCACAGTGAGAAATCTACCCTCTGAAACCGACGAAGATGGACAACAGAGGCTAGCTCAGGTGGCAATTTTTAAGGAAAAATAAAAGGAAGTGCGTGGAGACCTGGGGAAAAAGCAACACGGAGAAATCTACCCTCTAGAACTGAGAAAGAAGCGCAACAGAGGCTAGCTCAGGTGGCAATCTTTAAGCAAAAAAAATAAGATAAAAAAATACAATGGCGAGGAGACCCGGTGAAAAAGCAACCCTGAAAAAGGTACCCTCTGAAACTGAGGAAGCAGGGCAACAGTGCCTAGCTCAGGTGACAATCTTTAAGCAAAAGAAACACACAAGGGCGTGGGGAGCTGGCGAAAAGGCAACACTGAGAAATCCACCCTCTGAAACGGACGAAGATGGGCAACAGAGGCTAGCTCAGGTGGCAATCTTTAAGCAAAAGAAACACACAAGGGCATGGAGACCTGGGGAAAAAGCAACACGGAGAAATCCACCCTCTGAAACTGAGGAAGATGGGCAAGAGAGGCTACCTCAGGTGGCAATCCTTAAGCAAAAACAAAGCACAAAGGCGTGGAGCCCTGGGGACAAAGCAACCCTGAAGTATCTACCCTCTGAAACTGAGGAACATGGGCAAGAGAGGCTAGCTCAGGTGGCAATCGTTAAGCAAAAACAAAACACAAAGGCGTGGAGACCTGGGGAAAAAGCAACCCTGAAATATCTACCCTCTGAAACTGAGGAAGATGGGCAAGAGAGGCTGGCTTCAGGTGGCAATCTTTAAGCAAAAGAAACACACAAGGGCGTGGAGGCCTGGGGAAAAAGCAACACGGAGAAATCCACCCTCTGAAACTGAGGGACATGGGCAAAAGAAGCTAGCTCAGGTTCTGCAACCTTTAAGCAGAAAAAAAACACAAGGGCGTGCAGACCTGGCAAAAAAGCCACAGTGAGAAATCTACCCTCTGAAACCGATGAAGATGGACAACAGAGGCTAGCTCAGGTGGCAATTTTTAAGGAAAAATAAAAGGAAGTGCGTGGAGACCTGGGGAAAAAGCAACACGGAGAAATCTACCCTCTAGAACTGAGAAAGAAGCGCAACAGAGGCTAGCTCAGGTGGCAATCTTTAAGCAAAAAAAATAAGATAAAAAAATACAATGGCGAGGTGACCCGGTGAAAAAGCAACCCTGAAAAAGGTACCCTCTGAAACTGAGGAAGCAGGGCAACAGTGCCTAGCTCAGGTGACAATCTTTAAGCAAAAGAAACACACAAGGGCGTGGGGAGCTGGCGAAAAGGCAACACTGAGAAATCCACCCTCTGAAACGGACGAAGATGGGCAACAGAGGCTAGCTCAGGTGGCAATCGTTAAGCAAAAGAAACACACAAGGGCGTGGAGACCTGGGGAAAAAGCAACACGGAGAAATCCACCCTCTGAAACTGAGGAAGATGGGCAAGAGAGGCTACCTCAGGTGGCAATCCTTAAGCAAAAACAAAGCACAAAGGCGTGGAGCCCTGGGGACAAAGCAACCCTGAAGTATCTACCCTCTGAAACTGAGGAACATGGGCAAGAGAGGCTAGCTCAGGTGGCAATCGTTAAGCAAAAACAAAACACAAAGGCGTGGAGACCTGGGGAAAAAGCAACCCTGAAATATCTACCCTCTGAAACTGAGGAAGATGGGCAAGAGAGGCTGGCTTCAGGTGGCAATCTTTAAGCAAAAGAAACACACAAGGGCGTGGAGGCCTGGGGAAAAAGCAACACGGAGAAATCCACCCTCTGAAACTGAGGGACATGGGAAAAAGAAGCTAGCTCAGGTTCTGCAACCCTTAAGCAGAAAAAAAACACAAGGGCGTGCAGACCTGGCAAAAAAGCCACAGTGAGAAATCTACCCTCTGAAACCGACGAAGATGGACAACAGAGGCTAGCTCAGGTGGCAATTTTTAAGGAAAAATAAAAGGAAGTGCGTGGAGACCTGGGGAAAAAGCAACACGGAGAAATCTACCCTCTAGAACTGAGAAAGAAGCGCAACAGAGGCTAGCTCAGGTGGCAATCTTTAAGCAAAAAAAATAAGATAAAAAAATACAATGGCGAGGAGACCCGGTGAAAAAGCAACCCTGAAAAAGGTACCCTCTGAAACTGAGGAAGCAGGGCAACAGTGCCTAGCTCAGGTGACAATCTTTAAGCAAAAGAAACACACAAGGGCGTGGGGAGCTGGCGAAAAGGCAACACTGAGAAATCCACCCTCTGAAACGGACGAAGATGGGCAACAGAGGCTAGCTCAGGTGGCAAACTTTAAGCAAAAGAAACACACAAGGGCGTGGAGACCTGGGGAAAAAGCAACACGGAGAAATCCACCCTCTGAAACTGAGGAAGATGGGCAAGAGAGGCTACCTCAGGTGGCAATCCTTAAGCAAAAACAAAGCACAAAGGCGTGGAGCCCTGGGGACAAAGCAACCCTGAAGTATCTACCCTCTGAAACTGAGGAACATGGGCAAGAGAGGCTAGCTCAGGTGGCAATCGTTAAGCAAAAACAAAACACAAAGGCGTGGAGACCTGGGGAAAAAGCAACCCTGAAATATCTACCCTCTGAAACTGAGGAAGATGGGCAAGAGAGGCTGGCTTCAGGTGGCAATCTTTAAGCAAAAGAAACACACAAGGGCGTGGAGGCCTGGGGAAAAAGCAACACGGAGAAATCCACCCTCTGAAACTGAGGGACATGGGCAAAAGAAGCTAGCTCAGGTTGCAACCTTTAAGCAGAAAAAAAACACAAGGGCGTGCAGACCTGGCAAAAAAGCCACAGTGAGAAATCTACCCTCTGAAACCGACGAAGATGGACAACAGAGGCTAGCTCAGGTGGCAATTTTTAAGGAAAAATAAAAGGAAGTGCGTGGAGACCTGGGGAAAAAGCAACACGGAGAAATCTACCCTCTAGAACTGAGAAAGAAGCGCAACAGAGGCTAGCTCAGGTGGCAATCTTTAAGCAAAAAAAATAAGATAAAAAAATACAATGGCGAGGAGACCCGGTGAAAAAGCAACCCTGAAAAAGGTACCCTCTGAAACTGAGGAAGCAGGGCAACAGTGCCTAGCTCAGGTGACAATCTTTAAGCAAAAGAAACACACAAGGGCGTGGGGAGCTGGCGAAAAGGCAACACTGAGAAATCCACCCTCTGAAACGGACGAAGATGGGCAACAGAGGCTAGCTCAGGTGGCAATCTTTAAGCAAAAGAAACACACAAGGGCGTGGAGACCTGGGGAAAAAGCAACACGGAGAAATCCACCCTCTGAAACTGAGGAAGATGGGCAAGAGAGGCTACCTCAGGTGGCAATCCTTAAGCAAAAACAAAGCACAAAGGCGTGGAGCCCTGGGGACAAAGCAACCCTGAAATATCTACCCTCTGAAACTGAGGAAGATGGGCAAGAGAGGCTGGCTTCAGGTGGCAATCTTTAAGCAAAAGAAACACACAAGGGCGTGGGGAGCTGGGGAAAAGGCAACACTGAGAAATCCACCCTCTGAAACGGACGAAGATGGGCAACAGAGGCTAGCTCAGGTGGCAATCGTTAAGCAAAAGAAACACACAAGGGCGTGGAGGCCTGGGGAAAAAGCAACACGGAGAAATCCACCCTCTGAAACTGAGGGACATGGGCAAAAGAAGCTAGCTCAGGTTGCAACCTTTAAGCAGAAAAAAAACACAAGGGCGTGCAGACCTGGCAAAAAAGCCACAGTGAGAAATCTACCCTCTGAAACCGACGAAGATGGACAACAGAGGCTAGCTCAGGTGGCAATTTTTAAGGAAAAATAAAAGGAAGTGCGTGGAGACCTGGGGAAAAAGCAACACGGAGAAATCTACCCTCTAGAACTGAGAAAGAAGCGCAACAGAGGCTAGCTCAGGTGGCAATCTTTAAGCAAAAAAAATAAGATAAAAAAATACAATGGCGAGGAGACCCGGTGAAAAAGCAACCCTGAAAAAGGTACCCTCTGAAACTGAGGAAGCAGGGCAACAGTGCCTAGCTCAGGTGACAATCTTTAAGCAAAAGAAACACACAAGGGCGTGGGGAGCTGGCGAAAAGGCAACACTGAGAAATCCACCCTCTGAAACGGACGAAGATGGGCAACAGAGGCTAGCTCAGGTGGCAATCTTTAAGCAAAAGAAACACACAAGGGCGTGGAGACCTGGGGAAAAAGCAACACGGAGAAATCCACCCTCTGAAACTGAGGAAGATGGGCAAGAGAGGCTACCTCAGGTGGCAATCCTTAAGCAAAAACAAAGCACAAAGGCGTGGAGCCCTGGGGACAAAGCAACCCTGAAATATCTACCCTCTGAAACTGAGGAACATGGGCAAGAGAGGCTAGCTCAGGTGGCAATCGTTAAGCAAAAACAAAACACAAAGGCGTGGAGACCTGGGGAAAAAGCAACCCTGAAATATCTACCCTCTGAAACTGAGGAAGATGGGCAAGAGAGGCTGGCTTCAGGTGGCAATCTTTAAGCAAAAGAAACACACAAGGGCGTGGAGGCCTGGGGAAAAAGCAACACGGAGAAATCCACCCTCTGAAACTGAGGGACATGGGAAAAAGAAGCTAGCTCAGGTTGCAACCTTTAAGCAGAAAAAAAACACAAGGGCGTGCAGACCTGGCAAAAAAGCCACAGTGAGAAATCTACCCTCTGAAACCGACGAAGATGGACAACAGAGGCTAGCTCAGGTGGCAATTTTTAAGGAAAAATAAAAGGAAGTGCGTGGAGACCTGGGGAAAAAGCAACACGGAGAAATCTACCCTCTAGAACTGAGAAAGAAGCGCAACAGAGGCTAGCTCAGGTGGCAATCTTTAAGCAAAAAAAATAAGATAAAAAAATACAATGGCGAGGAGACCCGGTGAAAAAGCAACCCTGAAAAAGGTACCCTCTGAAACTGAGGAAGCAGGGCAACAGTGCCTAGCTCAGGTGACAATCTTTAAGCAAAAGAAACACACAAGGGCGTGGGGAGCTGGCGAAAAGGCAACACTGAGAAATCCACCCTCTGAAACGGACGAAGATGGGCAACAGAGGCTAGCTCAGGTGGCAATCGTTAAGCAAAAGAAACACACAAGGGCGTGGAGACCTGGGGAAAAAGCAACACGGAGAAATCCACCCTCTGAAACTGAGGAAGATGGGCAAGAGAGGCTACCTCAGGTGGCAATCCTTAAGCAAAAACAAAGCACAAAGGCGTGGAGCCCTGGGGACAAAGCAACCCTGAAATATCTACCCTCTGAAACTGAGGAACATGGGCAAGAGAGGCTAGCTCAGGTGGCACTCGTTAAGCAAAAACAAAACACAAAGGCGTGGAGACCTGGGGAAAAAGCAACCCTGAAATATCTACCCTCTGAAACTGAGGAAGATGGGCAAGAGAGGCTGGCTTCAGGTGGCAATCTTTAAGCAAAAGAAACACACAAGGGCGTGGAGGCCTGGGGAAAAAGCAACACGGAGAAATCCACCCTCTGAAACTGAGGGACATGGGCAAAAGAAGCTAGCTCAGGTTGCAACCTTTAAGCAGAAAAAAAACACAAGGGCGTGCAGACCTGGCAAAAAAGCCACAGTGAGAAATCTACCCTCTGAAACCGACGAAGATGGACAACAGAGGCTAGCTCAGGTGGCAATTTTTAAGGAAAAATAAAAGGAAGTGCGTGGAGACCTGGGGAAAAAGCAACACGGAGAAATCTACCCTCTAGAACTGAGAAAGAAGCGCAACAGAGGCTAGCTCAGGTGGCAATCTTTAAGCAAAAAAAATAAGATAAAAAAATACAATGGCGAGGAGACCCGGTGAAAAAGCAACCCTGAAAAAGGTACCCTCTGAAACTGAGGAAGCAGGGCAACAGTGCCTAGCTCAGGTGACAATCTTTAAGCAAAAGAAACACACAAGGGCGTGGGGAGCTGGCGAAAAGGCAACACTGAGAAATCCACCCTCTGAAACGGACGAAGATGGGCAACAGAGGCTAGCTCAGGTGGCAATCTTTAAGCAAAAGAAACACACAAGGGCGTGGAGACCTGGGGAAAAAGCAACACGGAGAAATCCACCCTCTGAAACTGAGGAAGATGGGCAAGAGAGGCTACCTCAGGTGGCAATCCTTAAGCAAAAACAAAGCACAAAGGCGTGGAGCCCTGGGGACAAAGCAACCCTGAAGTATCTACCCTCTGAAACTGAGGAACATGGGCAAGAGAGGCTAGCTCAGGTGGCAATCGTTAAGCAAAAACAAAACACAAAGGCGTGGAGACCTGGGGAAAAAGCAACCCTGAAATATCTACCCTCTGAAACTGAGGAAGATGGGCAAGAGAGGCTGGCTTCAGGTGGCAATCTTTAAGCAAAAGAAACACACAAGGGCGTGGAGGCCTGGGGAAAAAGCAACACGGAGAAATCCACCCTCTGAAACTGAGGGACATGGGCAAAAGAAGCAAGCTCAGGTTCTGCAACCTTTAAGCAGAAAAAAAACACAAGGGCGTGCAGACCTGGCAAAAAAGCCACAGTGAGAAATCTACCCTCTGAAACCGACGAAGATGGACAACAGAGGCTAGCTCAGGTGGCAATTTTTAAGGAAAAATAAAAGGAAGTGCGTGGAGACCTGGGGAAAAAGCAACACGGAGAAATCTACCCTCTAGAACTGAGAAAGAAGCGCAACAGAGGCTAGCTCAGGTGGCAATCTTTAAGCAAAAAAAATAAGATAAAAAAATACAATGGCGAGGAGACCCGGTGAAAAAGCAACCCTGAAAAAGGTACCCTCTGAAACTGAGGAAGCAGGGCAACAGTGCCTAGCTCAGGTGACAATCTTTAAGCAAAAGAAACACACAAGGGCGTGGGGAGCTGGCGAAAAGGCAACACTGAGAAATCCACCCTCTGAAACGGACGAAGATGGGCAACAGAGGCTAGCTCAGGTGGCAATCGTTAAGCAAAAGAAACACACAAGGGCGTGGAGACCTGGGGAAAAAGCAACACGGAGAAATCCACCCTCTGAAACTGAGGAAGATGGGCAAGAGAGGCTACCTCAGGTGGCAATCCTTAAGCAAAAACAAAGCACAAAGGCGTGGAGCCCTGGGGACAAAGCAACCCTGAAGTATCTACCCTCTGAAACTGAGGAACATGGGCAAGAGAGGCTAGCTCAGGTGGCAATCGTTAAGCAAAAACAAAACACAAAGGCGTGGAGACCTGGGGAAAAAGCAACCCTGAAATATCTACCCTCTGAAACTGAGGAAGATGGGCAAGAGAGGCTGGCTTCAGGTGGCAATCTTTAAGCAAAAGAAACACACAAGGGCGTGGTGGCCTGGGGAAAAAGCAACACGGAGAAATCCACCCTCTGAAACTGAGGGACATGGGCAAAAGAAGCTAGCTCAGGTTCTGCAACCTTTAAGCAGAAAAAAAACACAAGGGCGTGCAGACCTGGCAAAAAAGCCACAGTGAGAAATCTACCCTCTGAAACCGACGAAGATGGACAACAGAGGCTAGCTCAGGTGGCAATTTTTAAGGAAAAATAAAAGGAAGTGCGTGGAGACCTGGGGAAAAAGCAACACGGAGAAATCTACCCTCTAGAACTGAGAAAGAAGCGCAACAGAGGCTAGCTCAGGTGGCAATCTTTAAGCAAAAAAAATAAGATAAAAAAATACAATGGCGAGGAGACCCGGTGAAAAAGCAACCCTGAAAAAGGTACCCTCTGAAACTGAGGAAGCAGGGCAACAGTGCCTAGCTCAGGTGACAATCTTTAAGCAAAAGAAACACACAAGGGCGTGGGGAGCTGGCGAAAAGGCAACACTGAGAAATCCACCCTCTGAAACGGACGAAGATGGGCAACAGAGGCTAGCTCAGGTGGCAAACTTTAAGCAAAAGAAACACACAAGGGCGTGGAGACCTGGGGAAAAAGCAACACGGAGAAATCCACCCTCTGAAACTGAGGAAGATGGGCAAGAGAGGCTACCTCAGGTGGCAATCCTTAAGCAAAAACAAAGCACAAAGGCGTGGAGCCCTGGGGACAAAGCAACCCTGAAATATCTACCCTCTGAAACTGAGGAAGATGGGCAAGAGAGGCTGGCTTCAGGTGGCAATCTTTAAGCAAAAGAAACACACAAGGGCGTGGGGAGCTGGGGAAAAGGCAACACTGAGAAATCCACCCTCTGAAACGGACGAAGATGGGCAACAGAGGCTAGCTCAGGTGGCAATCGTTAAGCAAAAGAAACACACAAGGGCGTGGAGGCCTGGGGAAAAAGCAACACGGAGAAATCCACCCTCTGAAACTGAGGGACATGGGCAAAAGAAGCTAGCTCAGGTTGCAACCTTTAAGCAGAAAAAAAACACAAGGGCGTGCAGACCTGGCAAAAAAGCCACAGTGAGAAATCTACCCTCTGAAACCGACGAAGATGGACAACAGAGGCTAGCTCAGGTGGCAATTTTTAAGGAAAAATAAAAGGAAGTGCGTGGAGACCTGGGGAAAAAGCAACACGGAGAAATCTACCCTCTAGAACTGAGAAAGAAGCGCAACAGAGGCTAGCTCAGGTGGCAATCTTTAAGCAAAAAAAATAAGATAAAAAAATACAATGGCGAGGAGACCCGGTGAAAAAGCAACCCTGAAAAAGGTACCCTCTGAAACTGAGGAAGCAGGGCAACAGTGCCTAGCTCAGGTGACAATCTTTAAGCAAAAGAAACACACAAGGGCGTGGGGAGCTGGCGAAAAGGCAACACTGAGAAATCCACCCTCTGAAACGGACGAAGATGGGCAACAGAGGCTAGCTCAGGTGGCAATCTTTAAGCAAAAGAAACACACAAGGGCGTGGAGACCTGGGGAAAAAGCAACACGGAGAAATCCACCCTCTGAAACTGAGGAAGATGGGCAAGAGAGGCTACCTCAGGTGGCAATCCTTAAGCAAAAACAAAGCACAAAGGCGTGGAGCCCTGGGGACAAAGCAACCCTGAAATATCTACCCTCTGAAACTGAGGAACATGGGCAAGAGAGGCTAGCTCAGGTGGCACTCGTTAAGCAAAAACAAAACCCAAAGGCGTGGAGACCTGGGGAAAAAGCAACCCTGAAATATCTACCCTCTGAAACTGAGGAAGATGGGCAAGAGAGGCTGGCTTCAGGTGGCAATCTTTAAGCAAAAGAAACACACAAGGGCGTGGAGGCCTGGGGAAAAAGCAACACGGAGAAATCCACCCTCTGAAACTGAGGGACATGGGCAAAAGAAGCTAGCTCAGGTTGCAACCTTTAAGCAGAAAAAAAACACAAGGGCGTGCAGACCTGGCAAAAAAGCCACAGTGAGAAATCTACCCTCTGAAACCGACGAAGATGGACAACAGAGGCTAGCTCAGGTGGCAATTTTTAAGGAAAAATAAAAGGAAGTGCGTGGAGACCTGGGGAAAAAGCAACACGGAGAAATCTACCCTCTAGAACTGAGAAAGAAGCGCAACAGAGGCTAGCTCAGGTGGCAATCTTTAAGCAAAAAAAATAAGATAAAAAAATACAATGGCGAGGAGACCCGGTGAAAAAGCAACCCTGAAAAAGGTACCCTCTGAAACTGAGGAAGCAGGGCAACAGTGCCTAGCTCAGGTGACAATCTTTAAGCAAAAGAAACACACAAGGGCGTGGGGAGCTGGCGAAAAGGCAACACTGAGAAATCCACCCTCTGAAACGGACGAAGATGGGCAACAGAGGCTAGCTCAGGTGGCAATCTTTAAGCAAAAGAAACACACAAGGGCGTGGAGACCTGGGGAAAAAGCAACACGGAGAAATCCACCCTCTGAAACTGAGGAAGATGGGCAAGAGAGGCTACCTCAGGTGGCAATCCTTAAGCAAAAACAAAGCACAAAGGCGTGGAGCCCTGGGGACAAAGCAACCCTGAAGTATCTACCCTCTGAAACTGAGGAACATGGGCAAGAGAGGCTAGCTCAGGTGGCAATCGTTAAGCAAAAACAAAACACAAAGGCGTGGAGACCTGGGGAAAAAGCAACCCTGAAATATCTACCCTCTGAAACTGAGGAAGATGGGCAAGAGAGGCTGGCTTCAGGTGGCAATCTTTAAGCAAAAGAAACACACAAGGGCGTGGAGGCCTGGGGAAAAAGCAACACGGAGAAATCCACCCTCTGAAACTGAGGGACATGGGCAAAAGAAGCTAGCTCAGGTTGCAACCTTTAAGCAGAAAAAAAACACAAGGGCGTGCAGACCTGGCAAAAAAGCCACAGTGAGAAATCTACCCTCTGAAACCGACGAAGATGGACAACAGAGGCTAGCTCAGGTGGCAATTTTTAAGGAAAAATAAAAGGAAGTGCGTGGAGACCTGGGGAAAAAGCAACACGGAGAAATCTACCCTCTAGAACTGAGAAAGAAGCACAACAGAGGCTAGCTCAGGTGGCAATCTTTAAGCAAAAAAAATAAGATAAAAAAATACAATGGCGAGGAGACCCGGTGAAAAAGCAACCCTGAAAAAGGTACCCTCTGAAACTGAGGAAGCAGGGCAACAGTGCCTAGCTCAGGTGACAATCTTTAAGCAAAAGAAACACACAAGGGCGTGGGGAGCTGGCGAAAAGGCAACACTGAGAAATCCACCTTCTGAAACGGACGAAGATGGGCAACAGAGGCTAGCTCAGGTGGCAATCGTTAAGCAAAAGAAACACACAAGGGCGTGGAGACCTGGGGAAAAAGCAACACGGAGAAATCCACCCTCTGAAACTGAGGAAGATGGGCAAGAGAGGCTACCTCAGGTGGCAATCCTTAAGCAAAAACAAAGCACAAAGGCGTGGAGCCCTGGGGACAAAGCAACCCTGAAATATCTACCCTCTGAAACTGAGGAACATGGGCAAGAGAGGCTAGCTCAGGTGGCACTCGTTAAGCAAAAACAAAACACAAAGGCGTGGAGACCTGGGGAAAAAGCAACCCTGAAATATCTACCCTCTGAAACTGAGGAAGATGGGCAAGAGAGGCTGGCTTCAGGTGGCAATCTTTAAGCAAAAGAAACACACAAGGGCGTGGAGGCCTGGGGAAAAAGCAACACGGAGAAATCCACCCTCTGAAACTGAGGGACATGGGCAAAAGAAGCTAGCTCAGGTTGCAACCTTTAAGCAGAAAAAAAACACAAGGGCGTGCAGACCTGGCAAAAAAGCCACAGTGAGAAATCTACCCTCTGAAACCGACGAAGATGGACAACAGAGGCTAGCTCAGGTGGCAATTTTTAAGGAAAAATAAAAGGAAGTGCGTGGAGACCTGGGGAAAAAGCAACACGGAGAAATCTACCCTCTAGAACTGAGAAAGAAGCGCAACAGAGGCTAGCTCAGGTGGCAATCTTTAAGCAAAAAAAATAAGATAAAAAAATACAATGGCGAGGAGACCCGGTGAAAAAGCAACCCTGAAAAAGGTACCCTCTGAAACTGAGGAAGCAGGGCAACAGTGCCTAGCTCAGGTGACAATCTTTAAGCAAAAGAAACACACAAGGGCGTGGGGAGCTGGCGAAAAGGCAACACTGAGAAATCCACCCTCTGAAACGGACGAAGATGGGCAACAGAGGCTAGCTCAGGTGGCAATCTTTAAGCAAAAGAAACACACAAGGGCGTGGAGACCTGGGGAAAAAGCAACACGGAGAAATCCACCCTCTGAAACTGAGGAAGATGGGCAAGAGAGGCTACCTCAGGTGGCAATCCTTAAGCAAAAACAAAGCACAAAGGCGTGGAGCCCTGGGGACAAAGCAACCCTGAAATATCTACCCTCTGAAACTGAGGAACATGGGCAAGAGAGGCTAGCTCAGGTGGCAATCGTTAAGCAAAAACAAAACACAAAGGCGTGGAGACCTGGGGAAAAAGCAACCCTGAAATATCTACCCTCTGAAACTGAGGAAGATGGGCAAGAGAGGCTGGCTTCAGGTGGCAATCTTTAAGCAAAAGAAACACACAAGGGCGTGGAGGCCTGGGGAAAAAGCAACACGGAGAAATCCACCCTCTGAAACTGAGGGACATGGGCAAAAGAAGCTAGCTCAGGTTGCAACCTTTAAGCAGAAAAAAAACACAAGGGCGTGCAGACCTGGCAAAAAAGCCACAGTGAGAAATCTACCCTCTGAAACCGACGAAGATGGACAACAGAGGCTAGCTCAGGTGGCAATTTTTAAGGAAAAATAAAAGGAAGTGCGTGGAGACCTGGGGAAAAAGCAACACGGAGAAATCTACCCTCTAGAACTGAGAAAGAAGCGCAACAGAGGCTAGCTCAGGTGGCAATCTTTAAGCAAAAAAAATAAGATAAAAAAATACAATGGCGAGGAGACCCGGTGAAAAAGCAACCCTGAAAAAGGTACCCTCTGAAACTGAGGAAGCAGGGCAACAGTGCCTAGCTCAGGTGACAATCTTTAAGCAAAAGAAACACACAAGGGCGTGGGGAGCTGGCGAAAAGGCAACACTGAGAAATCCACCCTCTGAAACGGACGAAGATGGGCAACAGAGGCTAGCTCAGGTGGCAATCGTTAAGCAAAAGAAACACACAAGGGCGTGGAGACCTGGGGAAAAAGCAACACGGAGAAATCCACCCTCTGAAACTGAGGAAGATGGGCAAGAGAGGCTACCTCAGGTGGCAATCCTTAAGCAAAAACAAAGCACAAAGGCGTGGAGCCCTGGGGACAAAGCAACCCTGAAATATCTACCCTCTGAAACTGAGGAACATGGGCAAGAGAGGCTAGCTCAGGTGGCACTCGTTAAGCAAAAACAAAACACAAAGGCGTGGAGACCTGGGGAAAAAGCAACCCTGAAATATCTACCCTCTGAAACTGAGGAAGATGGGCAAGAGAGGCTGGCTTCAGGTGGCAATCTTTAAGCAAAAGAAACACACAAGGGCGTGGAGGCCTGGGGAAAAAGCAACACGGAGAAATCCACCCTCTGAAACTGAGGGACATGGGCAAAAGAAGCAAGCTCAGGTTCTGCAACCTTTAAGCAGAAAAAAAACACAAGGGCGTGCAGACCTGGCAAAAAAGCCACAGTGAGAAATCTACCCTCTGAAACCGACGAAGATGGACAACAGAGGCTAGCTCAGGTGGCAATTTTTAAGGAAAAATAAAAGGAAGTGCGTGGAGACCTGGGGAAAAAGCAACACGGAGAAATCCACCCTCTGAAACTGAGGAAGATGGGCAAGAGAGGCTACCTCAGGTGGCAATCCTTAAGCAAAAACAAAGCACAAAGGCGTGGAGCCCTGGGGACAAAGCAACCCTGAAATATCTACCCTCTGAAACTGAGGAACATGGGCAAGAGAGGCTAGCTCAGGTGGCAATCGTTAAGCAAAAACAAAACACAAAGGCGTGGAGACCTGGGGAAAAAGCAACCCTGAAATATCTACCCTCTGAAACTGAGGAAGATGGGCAAGAGAGGCTGGCTTCAGGTGGCAATCTTTAAGCAAAAGAAACACACAAGGGCGTGGAGGCCTGGGGAAAAAGCAACACGGAGAAATCCACCCTCTGAAACTGAGGGACATGGGCAAAAGAAGCTAGCTCAGGTTGCAACCTTTAAGCAGAAAAAAAACACAAGGGCGTGCAGACCTGGCAAAAAAGCCACAGTGAGAAATCTACCCTCTGAAACCGACGAAGATGGACAACAGAGGCTAGCTCAGGTGGCAATTTTTAAGGAAAAATAAAAGGAAGTGCGTGGAGACCTGGGGAAAAAGCAACACGGAGAAATCTACCCTCTAGAACTGAGAAAGAAGCGCAACAGAGGCTAGCTCAGGTGGCAATCTTTAAGCAAAAAAAATAAGATAAAAAAATACAATGGCGAGGAGACCCGGTGAAAAAGCAACCCTGAAAAAGGTACCCTCTGAAACTGAGGAAGCAGGGCAACAGTGCCTAGCTCAGGTGACAATCTTTAAGCAAAAGAAACACACAAGGGCGTGGGGAGCTGGCGAAAAGGCAACACTGAGAAATCCACCCTCTGAAACGGACGAAGATGGGCAACAGAGGCTAGCTCAGGTGGCAATCGTTAAGCAAAAGAAACACACAAGGGCGTGGAGACCTGGGGAAAAAGCAACACGGAGAAATCCACCCTCTGAAACTGAGGAAGATGGGCAAGAGAGGCTACCTCAGGTGGCAATCCTTAAGCAAAAACAAAGCACAAAGGCGTGGAGCCCTGGGGACAAAGCAACCCTGAAATATCTACCCTCTGAAACTGAGGAACATGGGCAAGAGAGGCTAGCTCAGGTGGCACTCGTTAAGCAAAAACAAAACACAAAGGCGTGGAGACCTGGGGAAAAAGCAACCCTGAAATATCTACCCTCTGAAACTGAGGAAGATGGGCAAGAGAGGCTGGCTTCAGGTGGCAATCTTTAAGCAAAAGAAACACACAAGGGCGTGGAGGCCTGGGGAAAAAGCAACACGGAGAAATCCACCCTCTGAAACTGAGGGACATGGGCAAAAGAAGCAAGCTCAGGTTCTGCAACCTTTAAGCAGAAAAAAAACACAAGGGCGTGCAGACCTGGCAAAAAAGCCACAGTGAGAAATCTACCCTCTGAAACCGACGAAGATGGACAACAGAGGCTAGCTCAGGTGGCAATTTTTAAGGAAAAATAAAAGGAAGTGCGTGGAGACCTGGGGAAAAAGCAACACGGAGAAATCTACCCTCTAGAACTGAGAAAGAAGCGCAACAGAGGCTAGCTCAGGTGGCAATCTTTAAGCAAAAAAAATAAGATAAAAAAATACAATGGCGAGGAGACCCGGTGAAAAAGCAACCCTGAAAAAGGTACCCTCTGAAACTGAGGAAGCAGGGCAACAGTGCCTAGCTCAGGTGACAATCTTTAAGCAAAAGAAACACACAAGGGCGTGGGGAGCTGGCGAAAAGGCAACACTGAGAAATCCACCCTCTGAAACGGACGAAGATGGGCAACAGAGGCTAGCTCAGGTGGCAATCGTTAAGCAAAAGAAACACACAAGGGCGTGGAGACCTGGGGAAAAAGCAACACGGAGAAATCCACCCTCTGAAACTGAGGAAGATGGGCAAGAGAGGCTACCTCAGGTGGCAATCCTTAAGCAAAAACAAAGCACAAAGGCGTGGAGCCCTGGGGACAAAGCAACCCTGAAGTATCTACCCTCTGAAACTGAGGAACATGGGCAAGAGAGGCTAGCTCAGGTGGCAATCGTTAAGCAAAAACAAAACACAAAGGCGTGGAGACCTGGGGAAAAAGCAACCCTGAAATATCTACCCTCTGAAACTGAGGAAGATGGGCAAGAGAGGCTGGCTTCAGGTGGCAATCTTTAAGCAAAAGAAACACACAAGGGCGTGGTGGCCTGGGGAAAAAGCAACACGGAGAAATCCACCCTCTGAAACTGAGGGACATGGGCAAAAGAAGCTAGCTCAGGTTCTGCAACCTTTAAGCAGAAAAAAAACACAAGGGCGTGCAGACCTGGCAAAAAAGCCACAGTGAGAAATCTACCCTCTGAAACCGACGAAGATGGACAACAGAGGCTAGCTCAGGTGGCAATTTTTAAGGAAAAATAAAAGGAAGTGCGTGGAGACCTGGGGAAAAAGCAACACGGAGAAATCTACCCTCTAGAACTGAGAAAGAAGCGCAACAGAGGCTAGCTCAGGTGGCAATCTTTAAGCAAAAAAAATAAGATAAAAAAATACAATGGCGAGGAGACCCGGTGAAAAAGCAACCCTGAAAAAGGTACCCTCTGAAACTGAGGAAGCAGGGCAACAGTGCCTAGCTCAGGTGACAATCTTTAAGCAAAAGAAACACACAAGGGCGTGGGGAGCTGGCGAAAAGGCAACACTGAGAAATCCACCCTCTGAAACGGACGAAGATGGGCAACAGAGGCTAGCTCAGGTGGCAAACTTTAAGCAAAAGAAACACACAAGGGCGTGGAGACCTGGGGAAAAAGCAACACGGAGAAATCCACCCTCTGAAACTGAGGAAGATGGGCAAGAGAGGCTACCTCAGGTGGCAATCCTTAAGCAAAAACAAAGCACAAAGGCGTGGAGCCCTGGGGACAAAGCAACCCTGAAATATCTACCCTCTGAAACTGAGGAAGATGGGCAAGAGAGGCTGGCTTCAGGTGGCAATCTTTAAGCAAAAGAAACACACAAGGGCGTGGGGAGCTGGGGAAAAGGCAACACTGAGAAATCCACCCTCTGAAACGGACGAAGATGGGCAACAGAGGCTAGCTCAGGTGGCAATCGTTAAGCAAAAGAAACACACAAGGGCGTGGAGGCCTGGGGAAAAAGCAACACGGAGAAATCCACCCTCTGAAACTGAGGGACATGGGCAAAAGAAGCTAGCTCAGGTTGCAACCTTTAAGCAGAAAAAAAACACAAGGGCGTGCAGACCTGGCAAAAAAGCCACAGTGAGAAATCTACCCTCTGAAACCGACGAAGATGGACAACAGAGGCTAGCTCAGGTGGCAATTTTTAAGGAAAAATAAAAGGAAGTGCGTGGAGACCTGGGGAAAAAGCAACACGGAGAAATCTACCCTCTAGAACTGAGAAAGAAGCGCAACAGAGGCTAGCTCAGGTGGCAATCTTTAAGCAAAAAAAATAAGATAAAAAAATACAATGGCGAGGAGACCCGGTGAAAAAGCAACCCTGAAAAAGGTACCCTCTGAAACTGAGGAAGCAGGGCAACAGTGCCTAGCTCAGGTGACAATCTTTAAGCAAAAGAAACACACAAGGGCGTGGGGAGCTGGCGAAAAGGCAACACTGAGAAATCCACCCTCTGAAACGGACGAAGATGGGCAACAGAGGCTAGCTCAGGTGGCAATCTTTAAGCAAAAGAAACACACAAGGGCGTGGAGACCTGGGGAAAAAGCAACACGGAGAAATCCACCCTCTGAAACTGAGGAAGATGGGCAAGAGAGGCTACCTCAGGTGGCAATCCTTAAGCAAAAACAAAGCACAAAGGCGTGGAGCCCTGGGGACAAAGCAACCCTGAAATATCTACCCTCTGAAACTGAGGAACATGGGCAAGAGAGGCTAGCTCAGGTGGCACTCGTTAAGCAAAAACAAAACCCAAAGGCGTGGAGACCTGGGGAAAAAGCAACCCTGAAATATCTACCCTCTGAAACTGAGGAAGATGGGCAAGAGAGGCTGGCTTCAGGTGGCAATCTTTAAGCAAAAGAAACACACAAGGGCGTGGAGGCCTGGGGAAAAAGCAACACGGAGAAATCCACCCTCTGAAACTGAGGGACATGGGCAAAAGAAGCTAGCTCAGGTTGCAACCTTTAAGCAGAAAAAAAACACAAGGGCGTGCAGACCTGGCAAAAAAGCCACAGTGAGAAATCTACCCTCTGAAACCGACGAAGATGGACAACAGAGGCTAGCTCAGGTGGCAATTTTTAAGGAAAAATAAAAGGAAGTGCGTGGAGACCTGGGGAAAAAGCAACACGGAGAAATCTACCCTCTAGAACTGAGAAAGAAGCGCAACAGAGGCTAGCTCAGGTGGCAATCTTTAAGCAAAAAAAATAAGATAAAAAAATACAATGGCGAGGAGACCCGGTGAAAAAGCAACCCTGAAAAAGGTACCCTCTGAAACTGAGGAAGCAGGGCAACAGTGCCTAGCTCAGGTGACAATCTTTAAGCAAAAGAAACACACAAGGGCGTGGGGAGCTGGCGAAAAGGCAACACTGAGAAATCCACCCTCTGAAACGGACGAAGATGGGCAACAGAGGCTAGCTCAGGTGGCAATCTTTAAGCAAAAGAAACACACAAGGGCGTGGAGACCTGGGGAAAAAGCAACACGGAGAAATCCACCCTCTGAAACTGAGGAAGATGGGCAAGAGAGGCTACCTCAGGTGGCAATCCTTAAGCAAAAACAAAGCACAAAGGCGTGGAGCCCTGGGGACAAAGCAACCCTGAAGTATCTACCCTCTGAAACTGAGGAACATGGGCAAGAGAGGCTAGCTCAGGTGGCAATCGTTAAGCAAAAACAAAACACAAAGGCGTGGAGACCTGGGGAAAAAGCAACCCTGAAATATCTACCCTCTGAAACTGAGGAAGATGGGCAAGAGAGGCTGGCTTCAGGTGGCAATCTTTAAGCAAAAGAAACACACAAGGGCGTGGAGGCCTGGGGAAAAAGCAACACGGAGAAATCCACCCTCTGAAA
Organism: Equus asinus; assembly: GCF_041296235.1. Classification (NCBI taxonomy): domain Eukaryota; kingdom Metazoa; phylum Chordata; class Mammalia; order Perissodactyla; family Equidae; genus Equus; species Equus asinus. Next base: position 645,885 of record NC_091813.1, on the reverse strand, counting down.
CTGAGGGACATGGGCAAAAGAAGCTAGCTCAGGTTGCAACCTTTAAGCAGAAAAAAAACACAAGGGCGTGCAGACCTGGCAAAAAAGCCACAGTGAGAAATCTACCCTCTGAAACCGACGAAGATGGACAACAGAGGCTAGCTCAGGTGGCAATTTTTAAGGAAAAATAAAAGGAAGTGCGTGGAGACCTGGGGAAAAAGCAACACGGAGAAATCTACCCTCTAGAACTGAGAAAGAAGCACAACAGAGGCTAGCTCAGGTGGCAATCTTTAAGCAAAAAAAATAAGATAAAAAAATACAATGGCGAGGAGACCCGGTGAAAAAGCAACCCTGAAAAAGGTACCCTCTGAAACTGAGGAAGCAGGGCAACAGTGCCTAGCTCAGGTGACAATCTTTAAGCAAAAGAAACACACAAGGGCGTGGGGAGCTGGCGAAAAGGCAACACTGAGAAATCCACCTTCTGAAACGGACGAAGATGGGCAACAGAGGCTAGCTCAGGTGGCAATCGTTAAGCAAAAGAAACACACAAGGGCGTGGAGACCTGGGGAAAAAGCAACACGGAGAAATCCACCCTCTGAAACTGAGGAAGATGGGCAAGAGAGGCTACCTCAGGTGGCAATCCTTAAGCAAAAACAAAGCACAAAGGCGTGGAGCCCTGGGGACAAAGCAACCCTGAAATATCTACCCTCTGAAACTGAGGAACATGGGCAAGAGAGGCTAGCTCAGGTGGCACTCGTTAAGCAAAAACAAAACACAAAGGCGTGGAGACCTGGGGAAAAAGCAACCCTGAAATATCTACCCTCTGAAACTGAGGAAGATGGGCAAGAGAGGCTGGCTTCAGGTGGCAATCTTTAAGCAAAAGAAACACACAAGGGCGTGGAGGCCTGGGGAAAAAGCAACACGGAGAAATCCACCCTCTGAAACTGAGGGACATGGGCAAAAGAAGCTAGCTCAGGTTGCAACCTTTAAGCAGAAAAAAAACACAAGGGCGTGCAGACCTGGCAAAAAAGCCACAGTGAGAAATCTACCCTCTGAAACCGACGAAGATGGACAACAGAGGCTAGCTCAGGTGGCAATTTTTAAGGAAAAATAAAAGGAAGTGCGTGGAGACCTGGGGAAAAAGCAACACGGAGAAATCTACCCTCTAGAACTGAGAAAGAAGCGCAACAGAGGCTAGCTCAGGTGGCAATCTTTAAGCAAAAAAAATAAGATAAAAAAATACAATGGCGAGGAGACCCGGTGAAAAAGCAACCCTGAAAAAGGTACCCTCTGAAACTGAGGAAGCAGGGCAACAGTGCCTAGCTCAGGTGACAATCTTTAAGCAAAAGAAACACACAAGGGCGTGGGGAGCTGGCGAAAAGGCAACACTGAGAAATCCACCCTCTGAAACGGACGAAGATGGGCAACAGAGGCTAGCTCAGGTGGCAATCTTTAAGCAAAAGAAACACACAAGGGCGTGGAGACCTGGGGAAAAAGCAACACGGAGAAATCCACCCTCTGAAACTGAGGAAGATGGGCAAGAGAGGCTACCTCAGGTGGCAATCCTTAAGCAAAAACAAAGCACAAAGGCGTGGAGCCCTGGGGACAAAGCAACCCTGAAATATCTACCCTCTGAAACTGAGGAACATGGGCAAGAGAGGCTAGCTCAGGTGGCAATCGTTAAGCAAAAACAAAACACAAAGGCGTGGAGACCTGGGGAAAAAGCAACCCTGAAATATCTACCCTCTGAAACTGAGGAAGATGGGCAAGAGAGGCTGGCTTCAGGTGGCAATCTTTAAGCAAAAGAAACACACAAGGGCGTGGAGGCCTGGGGAAAAAGCAACACGGAGAAATCCACCCTCTGAAACTGAGGGACATGGGCAAAAGAAGCTAGCTCAGGTTGCAACCTTTAAGCAGAAAAAAAACACAAGGGCGTGCAGACCTGGCAAAAAAGCCACAGTGAGAAATCTACCCTCTGAAACCGACGAAGATGGACAACAGAGGCTAGCTCAGGTGGCAATTTTTAAGGAAAAATAAAAGGAAGTGCGTGGAGACCTGGGGAAAAAGCAACACGGAGAAATCTACCCTCTAGAACTGAGAAAGAAGCGCAACAGAGGCTAGCTCAGGTGGCAATCTTTAAGCAAAAAAAATAAGATAAAAAAATACAATGGCGAGGAGACCCGGTGAAAAAGCAACCCTGAAAAAGGTACCCTCTGAAACTGAGGAAGCAGGGCAACAGTGCCTAGCTCAGGTGACAATCTTTAAGCAAAAGAAACACACAAGGGCGTGGGGAGCTGGCGAAAAGGCAACACTGAGAAATCCACCCTCTGAAACGGACGAAGATGGGCAACAGAGGCTAGCTCAGGTGGCAATCGTTAAGCAAAAGAAACACACAAGGGCGTGGAGACCTGGGGAAAAAGCAACACGGAGAAATCCACCCTCTGAAACTGAGGAAGATGGGCAAGAGAGGCTACCTCAGGTGGCAATCCTTAAGCAAAAACAAAGCACAAAGGCGTGGAGCCCTGGGGACAAAGCAACCCTGAAATATCTACCCTCTGAAACTGAGGAACATGGGCAAGAGAGGCTAGCTCAGGTGGCACTCGTTAAGCAAAAACAAAACACAAAGGCGTGGAGACCTGGGGAAAAAGCAACCCTGAAATATCTACCCTCTGAAACTGAGGAAGATGGGCAAGAGAGGCTGGCTTCAGGTGGCAATCTTTAAGCAAAAGAAACACACAAGGGCGTGGAGGCCTGGGGAAAAAGCAACACGGAGAAATCCACCCTCTGAAACTGAGGGACATGGGCAAAAGAAGCTAGCTCAGGTTGCAACCTTTAAGCAGAAAAAAAACACAAGGGCGTGCAGACCTGGCAAAAAAGCCACAGTGAGAAATCTACCCTCTGAAACCGACGAAGATGGACAACAGAGGCTAGCTCAGGTGGCAATTTTTAAGGAAAAATAAAAGGAAGTGCGTGGAGACCTGGGGAAAAAGCAACACGGAGAAATCTACCCTCTAGAACTGAGAAAGAAGCGCAACAGAGGCTAGCTCAGGTGGCAATCTTTAAGCAAAAAAAATAAGATAAAAAAATACAATGGCGAGGAGACCCGGTGAAAAAGCAACCCTGAAAAAGGTACCCTCTGAAACTGAGGAAGCAGGGCAACAGTGCCTAGCTCAGGTGACAATCTTTAAGCAAAAGAAACACACAAGGGCGTGGGGAGCTGGCGAAAAGGCAACACTGAGAAATCCACCCTCTGAAACGGACGAAGATGGGCAACAGAGGCTAGCTCAGGTGGCAATCGTTAAGCAAAAGAAACACACAAGGGCGTGGAGACCTGGGGAAAAAGCAACACGGAGAAATCCACCCTCTGAAACTGAGGAAGATGGGCAAGAGAGGCTACCTCAGGTGGCAATCCTTAAGCAAAAACAAAGCACAAAGGCGTGGAGCCCTGGGGACAAAGCAACCCTGAAGTATCTACCCTCTGAAACTGAGGAACATGGGCAAGAGAGGCTAGCTCAGGTGGCAATCGTTAAGCAAAAACAAAACACAAAGGCGTGGAGACCTGGGGAAAAAGCAACCCTGAAATATCTACCCTCTGAAACTGAGGAAGATGGGCAAGAGAGGCTGGCTTCAGGTGGCAATCTTTAAGCAAAAGAAACACACAAGGGCGTGGAGGCCTGGGGAAAAAGCAACACGGAGAAATCCACCCTCTGAAACTGAGGGACATGGGCAAAAGAAGCTAGCTCAGGTTGCAACCTTTAAGCAGAAAAAAAACACAAGGGCGTGCAGACCTGGCAAAAAAGCCACAGTGAGAAATCTACCCTCTGAAACCGACGAAGATGGACAACAGAGGCTAGCTCAGGTGGCAATTTTTAAGGAAAAATAAAAGGAAGTGCGTGGAGACCTGGGGAAAAAGCAACACGGAGAAATCTACCCTCTAGAACTGAGAAAGAAGCGCAACAGAGGCTAGCTCAGGTGGCAATCTTTAAGCAAAAAAAATAAGATAAAAAAATACAATGGCGAGGAGACCCGGTGAAAAAGCAACCCTGAAAAAGGTACCCTCTGAAACTGAGGAAGCAGGGCAACAGTGCCTAGCTCAGGTGACAATCTTTAAGCAAAAGAAACACACAAGGGCGTGGGGAGCTGGCGAAAAGGCAACACTGAGAAATCCACCCTCTGAAACGGACGAAGATGGGCAACAGAGGCTAGCTCAGGTGGCAATCTTTAAGCAAAAGAAACACACAAGGGCGTGGAGACCTGGGGAAAAAGCAACACGGAGAAATCCACCCTCTGAAACTGAGGAAGATGGGCAAGAGAGGCTACCTCAGGTGGCAATCCTTAAGCAAAAACAAAGCACAAAGGCGTGGAGCCCTGGGGACAAAGCAACCCTGAAATATCTACCCTCTGAAACTGAGGAACATGGGCAAGAGAGGCTAGCTCAGGTGGCAATCGTTAAGCAAAAACAAAACACAAAGGCGTGGAGACCTGGGGAAAAAGCAACCCTGAAATATCTACCCTCTGAAACTGAGGAAGATGGGCAAGAGAGGCTGGCTTCAGGTGGCAATCTTTAAGCAAAAGAAACACACAAGGGCGTGGAGGCCTGGGGAAAAAGCAACACGGAGAAATCCACCCTCTGAAACTGAGGGACATGGGCAAAAGAAGCTAGCTCAGGTTGCAACCTTTAAGCAGAAAAAAAACACAAGGGCGTGCAGACCTGGCAAAAAAGCCACAGTGAGAAATCTACCCTCTGAAACCGACGAAGATGGACAACAGAGGCTAGCTCAGGTGGCAATTTTTAAGGAAAAATAAAAGGAAGTGCGTGGAGACCTGGGGAAAAAGCAACACGGAGAAATCTACCCTCTAGAACTGAGAAAGAAGCGCAACAGAGGCTAGCTCAGGTGGCAATCTTTAAGCAAAAAAAATAAGATAAAAAAATACAATGGCGAGGAGACCCGGTCAAAAAGCAACCCTGAAAAAGGTACCCTCTGAAACTGAGGAAGCAGGGCAACAGTGCCTAGCTCAGGTGACAATCTTTAAGCAAAAGAAACACACAAGGGCGTGGGGAGCTGGCGAAAAGGCAACACTGAGAAATCCACCCTCTGAAACGGACGAAGATGGGCAACAGAGGCTAGCTCAGGTGGCAATCGTTAAGCAAAAGAAACACACAAGGGCGTGGAGACCTGGGGAAAAAGCAACACGGAGAAATCCACCCTCTGAAACTGAGGAAGATGGGCAAGAGAGGCTACCTCAGGTGGCAATCCTTAAGCAAAAACAAAGCACAAAGGCGTGGAGCCCTGGGGACAAAGCAACCCTGAAATATCTACCCTCTGAAACTGAGGAACATGGGCAAGAGAGGCTAGCTCAGGTGGCACTCGTTAAGCAAAAACAAAACACAAAGGCGTGGAGACCTGGGGAAAAAGCAACCCTGAAATATCTACCCTCTGAAACTGAGGAAGATGGGCAAGAGAGGCTGGCTTCAGGTGGCAATCTTTAAGCAAAAGAAACACACAAGGGCGTGGAGGCCTGGGGAAAAAGCAACACGGAGAAATCCACCCTCTGAAACTGAGGGACATGGGCAAAAGAAGCTAGCTCAGGTTGCAACCTTTAAGCAGAAAAAAAACACAAGGGCGTGCAGACCTGGCAAAAAAGCCACAGTGAGAAATCTACCCTCTGAAACCGACGAAGATGGACAACAGAGGCTAGCTCAGGTGGCAATTTTTAAGGAAAAATAAAAGGAAGTGCGTGGAGACCTGGGGAAAAAGCAACACGGAGAAATCTACCCTCTAGAACTGAGAAAGAAGCGCAACAGAGGCTAGCTCAGGTGGCAATCTTTAAGCAAAAAAAATAAGATAAAAAAATACAATGGCGAGGAGACCCGGTGAAAAAGCAACCCTGAAAAAGGTACCCTCTGAAACTGAGGAAGCAGGGCAACAGTGCCTAGCTCAGGTGACAATCTTTAAGCAAAAGAAACACACAAGGGCGTGGGGAGCTGGCGAAAAGGCAACACTGAGAAATCCACCCTCTGAAACGGACGAAGATGGGCAACAGAGGCTAGCTCAGGTGGCAATCTTTAAGCAAAAGAAACACACAAGGGCGTGGAGACCTGGGGAAAAAGCAACACGGAGAAATCCACCCTCTGAAACTGAGGAAGATGGGCAAGAGAGGCTACCTCAGGTGGCAATCCTTAAGCAAAAACAAAGCACAAAGGCGTGGAGCCCTGGGGACAAAGCAACCCTGAAATATCTACCCTCTGAAACTGAGGAACATGGGCAAGAGAGGCTAGCTCAGGTGGCAATCGTTAAGCAAAAACAAAACACAAAGGCGTGGAGACCTGGGGAAAAAGCAACCCTGAAATATCTACCCTCTGAAACTGAGGAAGATGGGCAAGAGAGGCTGGCTTCAGGTGGCAATCTTTAAGCAAAAGAAACACACAAGGGCGTGGAGGCCTGGGGAAAAAGCAACACGGAGAAATCCACCCTCTGAAACTGAGGGACATGGGCAAAAGAAGCTAGCTCAGGTTGCAACCTTTAAGCAGAAAAAAAACACAAGGGCGTGCAGACCTGGCAAAAAAGCCACAGTGAGAAATCTACCCTCTGAAACCGACGAAGATGGACAACAGAGGCTAGCTCAGGTGGCAATTTTTAAGGAAAAATAAAAGGAAGTGCGTGGAGACCTGGGGAAAAAGCAACACGGAGAAATCTACCCTCTAGAACTGAGAAAGAAGCGCAACAGAGGCTAGCTCAGGTGGCAATCTTTAAGCAAAAAAAATAAGATAAAAAAATACAATGGCGAGGAGACCCGGTGAAAAAGCAACCCTGAAAAAGGTACCCTCTGAAACTGAGGAAGCAGGGCAACAGTGCCTAGCTCAGGTGACAATCTTTAAGCAAAAGAAACACACAAGGGCGTGGGGAGCTGGCGAAAAGGCAACACTGAGAAATCCACCCTCTGAAACGGACGAAGATGGGCAACAGAGGCTAGCTCAGGTGGCAATCGTTAAGCAAAAGAAACACACAAGGGCGTGGAGACCTGGGGAAAAAGCAACACGGAGAAATCCACCCTCTGAAACTGAGGAAGATGGGCAAGAGAGGCTACCTCAGGTGGCAATCCTTAAGCAAAAACAAAGCACAAAGGCGTGGAGCCCTGGGGACAAAGCAACCCTGAAATATCTACCCTCTGAAACTGAGGAACATGGGCAAGAGAGGCTAGCTCAGGTGGCACTCGTTAAGCAAAAACAAAACACAAAGGCGTGGAGACCTGGGGAAAAAGCAACCCTGAAATATCTACCCTCTGAAACTGAGGAAGATGGGCAAGAGAGGCTGGCTTCAGGTGGCAATCTTTAAGCAAAAGAAACACACAAGGGCGTGGAGGCCTGGGGAAAAAGCAACACGGAGAAATCCACCCTCTGAAACTGAGGGACATGGGCAAAAGAAGCTAGCTCAGGTTGCAACCTTTAAGCAGAAAAAAAACACAAGGGCGTGCAGACCTGGCAAAAAAGCCACAGTGAGAAATCTACCCTCTGAAACCGACGAAGATGGACAACAGAGGCTAGCTCAGGTGGCAATTTTTAAGGAAAAATAAAAGGAAGTGCGTGGAGACCTGGGGAAAAAGCAACACGGAGAAATCTACCCTCTAGAACTGAGAAAGAAGCGCAACAGAGGCTAGCTCAGGTGGCAATCTTTAAGCAAAAAAAATAAGATAAAAAAATACAATGGCGAGGAGACCCGGTGAAAAAGCAACCCTGAAAAAGGTACCCTCTGAAACTGAGGAAGCAGGGCAACAGTGCCTAGCTCAGGTGACAATCTTTAAGCAAAAGAAACACACAAGGGCGTGGGGAGCTGGCGAAAAGGCAACACTGAGAAATCCACCCTCTGAAACGGACGAAGATGGGCAACAGAGGCTAGCTCAGGTGGCAATCGTTAAGCAAAAGAAACACACAAGGGCGTGGAGACCTGGGGAAAAAGCAACACGGAGAAATCCACCCTCTGAAACTGAGGAAGATGGGCAAGAGAGGCTACCTCAGGTGGCAATCCTTAAGCAAAAACAAAGCACAAAGGCGTGGAGCCCTGGGGACAAAGCAACCCTGAAGTATCTACCCTCTGAAACTGAGGAACATGGGCAAGAGAGGCTAGCTCAGGTGGCAATCGTTAAGCAAAAACAAAACACAAAGGCGTGGAGACCTGGGGAAAAAGCAACCCTGAAATATCTACCCTCTGAAACTGAGGAAGATGGGCAAGAGAGGCTGGCTTCAGGTGGCAATCTTTAAGCAAAAGAAACACACAAGGGCGTGGAGGCCTGGGGAAAAAGCAACACGGAGAAATCCACCCTCTGAAACTGAGGGACATGGGCAAAAGAAGCTAGCTCAGGTTGCAACCTTTAAGCAGAAAAAAAACACAAGGGCGTGCAGACCTGGCAAAAAAGCCACAGTGAGAAATCTACCCTCTGAAACCGACGAAGATGGACAACAGAGGCTAGCTCAGGTGGCAATTTTTAAGGAAAAATAAAAGGAAGTGCGTGGAGACCTGGGGAAAAAGCAACACGGAGAAATCTACCCTCTAGAACTGAGAAAGAAGCGCAACAGAGGCTAGCTCAGGTGGCAATCTTTAAGCAAAAAAAATAAGATAAAAAAATACAATGGCGAGGAGACCCGGTGAAAAAGCAACCCTGAAAAAGGTACCCTCTGAAACTGAGGAAGCAGGGCAACAGTGCCTAGCTCAGGTGACAATCTTTAAGCAAAAGAAACACACAAGGGCGTGGGGAGCTGGCGAAAAGGCAACACTGAGAAATCCACCCTCTGAAACGGACGAAGATGGGCAACAGAGGCTAGCTCAGGTGGCAATCTTTAAGCAAAAGAAACACACAAGGGCGTGGAGACCTGGGGAAAAAGCAACACGGAGAAATCCACCCTCTGAAACTGAGGAAGATGGGCAAGAGAGGCTACCTCAGGTGGCAATCCTTAAGCAAAAACAAAGCACAAAGGCGTGGAGCCCTGGGGACAAAGCAACCCTGAAATATCTACCCTCTGAAACTGAGGAACATGGGCAAGAGAGGCTAGCTCAGGTGGCAATCGTTAAGCAAAAACAAAACACAAAGGCGTGGAGACCTGGGGAAAAAGCAACCCTGAAATATCTACCCTCTGAAACTGAGGAAGATGGGCAAGAGAGGCTGGCTTCAGGTGGCAATCTTTAAGCAAAAGAAACACACAAGGGCGTGGAGGCCTGGGGAAAAAGCAACACGGAGAAATCCACCCTCTGAAACTGAGGGACATGGGCAAAAGAAGCTAGCTCAGGTTGCAACCTTTAAGCAGAAAAAAAACACAAGGGCGTGCAGACCTGGCAAAAAAGCCACAGTGAGAAATCTACCCTCTGAAACCGACGAAGATGGACAACAGAGGCTAGCTCAGGTGGCAATTTTTAAGGAAAAATAAAAGGAAGTGCGTGGAGACCTGGGGAAAAAGCAACACGGAGAAATCTACCCTCTAGAACTGAGAAAGAAGCGCAACAGAGGCTAGCTCAGGTGGCAATCTTTAAGCAAAAAAAATAAGATAAAAAAATACAATGGCGAGGAGACCCGGTCAAAAAGCAACCCTGAAAAAGGTACCCTCTGAAACTGAGGAAGCAGGGCAACAGTGCCTAGCTCAGGTGACAATCTTTAAGCAAAAGAAACACACAAGGGCGTGGGGAGCTGGCGAAAAGGCAACACTGAGAAATCCACCCTCTGAAACGGACGAAGATGGGCAACAGAGGCTAGCTCAGGTGGCAATCGTTAAGCAAAAGAAACACACAAGGGCGTGGAGACCTGGGGAAAAAGCAACACGGAGAAATCCACCCTCTGAAACTGAGGAAGATGGGCAAGAGAGGCTACCTCAGGTGGCAATCCTTAAGCAAAAACAAAGCACAAAGGCGTGGAGCCCTGGGGACAAAGCAACCCTGAAGTATCTACCCTCTGAAACTGAGGAACATGGGCAAGAGAGGCTAGCTCAGGTGGCAATCGTTAAGCAAAAACAAAACACAAAGGCGTGGAGACCTGGGGAAAAAGCAACCCTGAAATATCTACCCTCTGAAACTGAGGAAGATGGGCAAGAGAGGCTGGCTTCAGGTGGCAATCTTTAAGCAAAAGAAACACACAAGGGCGTGGAGGCCTGGGGAAAAAGCAACACGGAGAAATCCACCCTCTGAAACTGAGGGACATGGGCAAAAGAAGCTAGCTCAGGTTGCAACCTTTAAGCAGAAAAAAAACACAAGGGCGTGCAGACCTGGCAAAAAAGCCACAGTGAGAAATCTACCCTCTGAAACCGACGAAGATGGACAACAGAGGCTAGCTCAGGTGGCAATTTTTAAGGAAAAATAAAAGGAAGTGCGTGGAGACCTGGGGAAAAAGCAACACGGAGAAATCTACCCTCTAGAACTGAGAAAGAAGCGCAACAGAGGCTAGCTCAGGTGGCAATCTTTAAGCAAAAAAAATAAGATAAAAAAATACAATGGCGAGGAGACCCGGTCAAAAAGCAACCCTGAAAAAGGTACCCTCTGAAACTGAGGAAGCAGGGCAACAGTGCCTAGCTCAGGTGACAATCTTTAAGCAAAAGAAACACACAAGGGCGTGGGGAGCTGGCGAAAAGGCAACACTGAGAAATCCACCCTCTGAAACGGACGAAGATGGGCAACAGAGGCTAGCTCAGGTGGCAAACTTTAAGCAAAAAAAATAAAATAAAAAAATACAATGGCGAGGAGACTCGGTCAAAAAGCAACCCTGAAAAATGTACCCTCTGAAACTTAGGAAGCAGGGCAACAATGCCTAGCTCAGGTGACAATCTTTAAGCAAAAGAAACACACAAGTGCGTGGAGACCTGGGGAAAAAGCATCACGGAGAAATCCTCCAGCTGAAACGGAGGAAGATGGGCAACAGAGGCTACCTCAGGTGGCAATCGTTAAGCAAAAACAAAACACAAAGGCGTGGAGACCTTGGGAAAAAGCAACCCTGAAATATCTACCCTCTGAAACTGAGGAAGATGGGCAAGAGAGGCTGGCTTCATGTGGCAAACGTTAAGCAAAAGAAACACACAAGGGAGTGGAGACCTGGGGAAAAAGCAACACGGAGAAATCCACCCTCTGAAACTGAGGAAGATGGGCAAGAGAGGCTAGCTCAGGTGGCAATCGTTAAGCAAAAACAAAACCCAAAGGCGTGGAGACCTGGGAAAAAGCAACCCTGTAATATCTACCCTCTGAAACTGAGGAAGATGGGCAAGAGAGGCTGGCTTCAGGTGGCAAACTTTAAGCAAAAGAAACACACAAGGGCGTGGAGACCTGGGGAAAAAGCAGCACTGAGAAATCTACCCTCTGAAACTGACGAGGATAGGCAACAGAGGCTACCTCAGGTGGCAATCCGTAAGCAAAAGAAACACACAAGGGCGTGGAGACCTGGGGAAAAAGCCACACGGAGAAATCCACCCTCTGAAACTGAAGAAGATGATCAACAGAGGCTAGCTCAGGTGGCAATCTTTAAGCAAAAAAAATAAAATAAAAAAATACAATGGCGAGGAGACGCGGTCAAAAAGCAACCCTGAAAAAGGTACCCTCTGAAACTGAGGAAGCAGGGCAACAATGCCTAGCTCAGGTGACAATCTTGAAGCAAAAGAAACACACAAGGGCGTGGAGACCTGGGGAAAAAGCAACACGGAGAAATCCACCCTCTGAAACTGAGGAAGATGGGCAACAGAGGCTAGCTCAGGTGGCAATCGTTAAGCAAAAGAAACACACAAGGGCGTGGAGACCTGGGGAAAAAGCAACACGGAGAAATCCACCCTCTGAAACTGAGGAAGATGGGCAAGAGAGGCTACCTCAGGTGGCAATCCTTAAGCAAAAACAAAGCACAAAGGCGTGGAGCCCTGGGGACAAAGCAACCCTGAAGTATCTACCCTCTGAAACTGAGGAACATGGGCAAGAGAGGCTAGCTCAGGTGGCAATCGTTAAGCAAAAACAAAACACAAAGGCGTGGAGACCTGGGGAAAAAGCAACCCTGAAATATCTACCCTCTGAAACTGAGGAAGATGGGCAAGAGAGGCTGGCTTCAGGTGGCAATCTTTAAGCAAAAGAAACACACAAGGGCGTGGAGGCCTGGGGAAAAAGCAACACGGAGAAATCCACCCTCTGAAACTGAGGGACATGGGCAAAAGAAGCTAGCTCAGGTTGCAACCTTTAAGCAGAAAAAAAACACAAGGGCGTGCAGACCTGGCAAAAAAGCCACAGTGAGAAATCTACCCTCTGAAACCGACGAAGATGGACAACAGAGGCTAGCTCAGGTGGCAATTTTTAAGGAAAAATAAAAGGAAGTGCGTGGAGACCTGGGGAAAAAGCAACACGGAGAAATCTACCCTCTAGAACTGAGAAAGAAGCGCAACAGAGGCTAGCTCAGGTGGCAATCTTTAAGCAAAAAAAATAAGATAAAAAAATACAATGGCGAGGAGACCCGGTCAAAAAGCAACCCTGAAAAAGGTACCCTCTGAAACTGAGGAAGCAGGGCAACAGTGCCTAGCTCAGGTGACAATCTTTAAGCAAAAGAAACACACAAGGGCGTGGGGAGCTGGCGAAAAGGCAACACTGAGAAATCCACCCTCTGAAACGGACGAAGATGGGCAACAGAGGCTAGCTCAGGTGGCAAACTTTAAGCAAAAAAAATAAAATAAAAAAATACAATGGCGAGGAGACTCGGTCAAAAAGCAACCCTGAAAAATGTACCCTCTGAAACTTAGGAAGCAGGGCAACAATGCCTAGCTCAGGTGACAATCTTTAAGCAAAAGAAACACACAAGTGCGTGGAGACCTGGGGAAAAAGCATCACGGAGAAATCCTCCAGCTGAAACGGAGGAAGATGGGCAACAGAGGCTACCTCAGGTGGCAATCGTTAAGCAAAAACAAAACACAAAGGCGTGGAGACCTTGGGAAAAAGCAACCCTGAAATATCTACCCTCTGAAACTGAGGAAGATGGGCAAGAGAGGCTGGCTTCATGTGGCAAACGTTAAGCAAAAGAAACACACAAGGGAGTGGAGACCTGGGGAAAAAGCAACACGGAGAAATCCACCCTCTGAAACTGAGGAAGATGGGCAAGAGAGGCTAGCTCAGGTGGCAATCGTTAAGCAAAAACAAAACCCAAAGGCGTGGAGACCTGGGAAAAAGCAACCCTGTAATATCTACCCTCTGAAACTGAGGAAGATGGGCAAGAGAGGCTGGCTTCAGGTGGCAAACTTTAAGCAAAAGAAACACACAAGGGCGTGGAGACCTGGGGAAAAAGCAGCACTGAGAAATCTACCCTCTGAAACTGACGAGGATAGGCAACAGAGGCTACCTCAGGTGGCAATCCGTAAGCAAAAGAAACACACAAGGGCGTGGAGACCTGGGGAAAAAGCCACACGGAGAAATCCACCCTCTGAAACTGAAGAAGATGATCAACAGAGGCTAGCTCAGGTGGCAATCTTTAAGCAAAAAAAATAAAATAAAAAAATACAATGGCGAGGAGACGCGGTCAAAAAGCAACCCTGAAAAAGGTACCCTCTGAAACTGAGGAAGCAGGGCAACAATGCCTAGCTCAGGTGACAATCTTGAAGCAAAAGAAACACACAAGGGCGTGGAGACCTGGGGAAAAAGCAACACGGAGAAATCCACCCTCTGAAACTGAGGAAGATGGGCAACAGAGGCTACCTCAGGTGGCAATCGTTAAGCAAAAACAAAACCCAAAGGCGTGGAGACCTGGGGAAAAAGCAACCCTGAAATATCTACCCTCTGAAACTGAGGAAGATGGGCAAGAGAGGCTGGCTTCAGATGGCAAACTTTAAGCAAAAGAAACACACAAGGGCGTGGAGACCTGGGGAAAAGGCAGCACTGAGAAATCTACCCTCTGAAACTGACGAGGATGGGCAACAGAGGCTACCTCAGGTGGCAATCGTTAAGCAAAAGAAACACACAAGGGCGTGGAGACCTGGGGAAAAAGCAACACGGAGAAATCCACCCTCTGAAACTGAGGAACATGGGCAAAAGAAGCTAGCTCAGGTTGCAAACTTTAAGCAGAAAAAAAAAAAGACGCAAGGGCGTGGAGAGCTGGCGAAAAAGCAACACGGAGAAATCCACCCTCTGAAACTGAGGAAGATGGGCAAGAGAGGCTAGCTGAGGTGGCAATCTTTAAGCAAAAAAATAAAATAAAAAAATGCAATGGCGAGGAGACCCGGTCAAAAAGCAACCCTGAAAAAGGTACCCTTTGAAACTGAGGAAGCAGGGCAACAGTGCCTAGCTCAGGCGACAATCTTTAAGCAAAAGAAACACACAAGGGCGTGGGGAGCTGGCGAAAAGGCAACACTGAGAAATCCACCCTCTGAAACAGACGAAGATGGGCAACAGAGGCTAGCTCAGGTGGCAATCTTTAAGCAAAAGAAACACACAAGTGCGTGGAGACCTGGGAAAAATGCAACACGGAGAAATCCACCCTCTGAAACTGAGGAAGATGGGCAAGAGAGGCTACCTGAGGTGGCAATCGTTAAGCAAAAACAAAGCACAAAGGCGTGGAGACCTGGGGAAAAAGCAACCCTGAAACATCTACCCTCTGAAACTGAGGAAGATGGGCAAGAGAGGCTGGCTTCAGGTGGCAAACTTTAAGCAAAAGAAACACACAAGGGCGTGGAGACCTGGGGAAAAAGCAACACGGAGAAATCCACCCTCTGAAACCGAGGAAGATGGGCAACAGAGGCTACCTCAGGTGGCAATCTTTAAGCAAAAAAAATAATATAAAAAAATACAATGGCGAGGAGACCCGGTCAAAAAGCAACCCTGAAAAAGGTACCCTCTGAAACTGAGGAAGCAGGGCAACAATGCCTAGCTCAGGTGACAATCTTTAAGCAAAAGAAACACACAAGGGCGTGGAGACCTGGGGAAAAAGCATCACGGAGAAATCCTCCAGCTGAAACGGAGGAAGATGGGCAACAGAGGCTACCTCAGGTGGCAATCGTTAAGCAAAAACAAAACACAAAGGCGTGGAGACCTTGGGAAAAAGCAACCCTGAAATATCTACCCTCTGAAACTGAGGAAGATGGGCAAGAGAGGCTGACTTCATGTGGCAAACGTTAAGCAAAAGAAACACACAAGGGCGTGGAGACCTGGGGAAAAAGCAACACGGAGAAATCCACCCTCTGAAACTGAGGAAGATGGGCAAGAGAGGCTAGCTCAGGTGGCAATCGTTAAGCAAAAACAAAACCCAAAGGCGTGGAGACCTGGGAAAAGCAACCCTGTAATATCTACCCCCTGAAACTGAGGAAGATGGGCAAGAGAGGCTGGCTTCAGGTGGCAATCTTTAAGCAAAAGAAACACACAAGGGCGTGGAGACCTGGGGAAAAGGCAGCACTGAGAAATCTACCCTCTGAAACTGACGAGGATGGGCAACAGAGGCTACCTCAGGTGGCAATCGTTAAGCAAAAGAAACACACAAGGGCGTGGAGACCTGGGGAAAAAGCAACACGGAGAAATCCACCCTCTGAAACTGAGGAACATGGGCAAAAGAAGCTAGCTCAGGTTGCAAACTTTAAGCAGAAAAAAAAAAAAGACGCAAGGGCGTGGAGAGCTGGCGAAAAAGCAACACGGAGAAATCCACCCTCTGAAACTGAGGAAGATGGGCAAGAGAGGCTAGCTGAGGTGGCAATCTTTAAGCAAAAAAATAAAATAAAAAAATGCAATGGCGAGGAGACCCGGTCAAAAAGCAACCCTGAAAAAGGTACCCTTTGAAACTGAGGAAGCAGGGCAACAGTGCCTAGCTCAGGCGACAATCTTTAAGCAAAAGAAACACACAAGGGCGTGGGGAGCTGGCGAAAAGGCAACACTGAGAAATCCACCCTCTGAAACAGACGAAGATGGGCAACAGAGGCTAGCTCAGGTGGCAATCTTTAAGCAAAAGAAACACACAAGTGCGTGGAGACCTGGGAAAAATGCAACACGGAGAAATCCACCCTCTGAAACTGAGGAAGATGGGCAAGAGAGGCTACCTCAGGTGGCAATCGTTAAGCAAAAACAAAGCACAAAGGCGTGGAGACCTGGGGAAAAAGCAACCCTGAAACATCTACCCTCTGAAACTGAGGAAGATGGGCAAGAGAGGCTGGCTTCAGGTGGCAAACTTTAAGCAAAAGAAACACACAAGGGCGTGGAGACCTGGGGAAAAAGCAACACGGAGAAATCCACCCTCTGAAACCGAGGAAGATGGGCAACAGAGGCTACCTCAGGTGGCAATCTTTAAGCAAAAAAAATAATATAAAAAAATACAATGGCGAGGAGACCCGGTCAAAAAGCAACCCTGAAAAAGGTACCCTCTGAAACTGAGGAAGCAGGGCAACAATGCCTAGCTCAGGTGACAATCTTTAAGCAAAAGAAACACACAAGGGCGTGGAGACCTGGGGAAAAAGCATCACGGAGAAATCCTCCAGCTGAAACGGAGGAAGATGGGCAACAGAGGCTACCTCAGGTGGCAATCGTTAAGCAAAAACAAAACACAAAGCCGTGGAGACCTTGGGAAAAAGCAACCCTGAAATATCTACCCTCTGAAACTGAGGAAGATGGGCAAGAGAGGCTGACTTCATGTGGCAAACGTTAAGCAAAAGAAACACACAAGGGCGTGGAGACCTGGGGAAAAAGCAACACGGAGAAATCCACCCTCTGAAACTGAGGAAGATGGGCAAGAGAGGCTAGCTCAGGTGGCAATCGTTAAGCAAAAACAAAACCCAAAGGCGTGGAGACCTGGGAAAAAGCAACCCTGTAATATCTACCCCCTGAAACTGAGGAAGATGGGCAAGAGAGGCTGGCTTCAGGTGGCAATCTTTAAGCAAAAGAAACACACAAGGGCGTGGAGACCTGGGGAAAAGGCAGCACTGAGAAATCTACCCTCTGAAACTGACGAGGATGGGCAACAGAGGCTACCTCAGGTGGCAATCGTTAAGCAAAAGAAACACACAAGGGCGTGGAGACCTGGGGAAAAAGCAACACGGAGAAATCCACCCTCTGAAACTGAGGAACATGGGCAAAAGAAGCTAGCTCAGGTTGCAAACTTTAAGCAGAAAAAAAAAAAGACGCAAGGGCGTGGAGAGCTGGCGAAAAAGCAACACGGAGAAATCCACCCTCTGAAACTGAGGAAGATGGGCAAGAGAGGCTAGCTCAGGTGGCAATCTTTAAGCAAAAAAATAAAATAAAAAAATGCAATGGCGAGGAGACCCGGTCAAAAAGCAACCCTGAAAAAGGTACCCTTTGAAACTGAGGAAGCAGGGCAACAGTGCCTAGCTCAGGCGACAATCTTTAAGCAAAAGAAACACACAAGGGCGTGGGGAGCTGGCGAAAAGGCAACACTGAGAAATCCACCCTCTGAAACAGACGAAGATGGGCAACAGAGGCTAGCTCAGGTGGCAATCTTTAAGCAAAAGAAACACACAAGTGCGTGGAGACCTGGGAAAAATGCAACACGGAGAAATCCACCCTCTGAAACTGAGGAAGATGGGCAAGAGAGGCTACCTCAGGTGGCAATCGTTAAGCAAAAACAAAGCACAAAGGCGTGGAGACCTGGGGAAAAAGCAACCCTGAAACATCTACCCTCTGAAACTGAGGAAGATGGGCAAGAGAGGCTGGCTTCAGGTGGCAAACTTTAAGCAAAAGAAACACACAAGGGCGTGGAGACCTGGGGAAAAAGCAACACGGAGAAATCCACCCTCTGAAACCGAGGAAGATGGGCAACAGAGGCTAGCTCAGGTGGCAATCTTTAAGCAAAAAAAATAAAATAAAAAAATACAATGGCGAGGAGACCCGGTCAAAAAGCAACCCTGAAAAAGGTACCCTCTGAAACTGAGGAAGCAGGGCAACAATGCCTAGCTCAGGTGACAATCTTTAAGCAAAAGAAACACACAAGGGCGTGGAGACCTGGGGAAAAAGCATCACGGAGAAATCCTCCAGCTGAAACGGAGGAAGATGGGCAACAGAGGCTACCTCAGGTGGCAATCGTTAAGCAAAAACAAAACACAAGGGCGTGGAGACCTTGGGAAAAAGCAACCCTGAAATATCTACCCTCTGAAACTGAGTAAGATGGGCAAGAGAGGCTGGCTTCATGTGGCAAACGTTAAGCAAAAGAAACACACAAGGGAGTGGAGACCTGGGGAAAAAGCAACACGGAGAAATCCACCCTCTGAAACTGAGGAAGATGGGCAAGAGAGGCTAGCTCAGGTGGCAATCGTTAAGCAAAAACAAAACCCAAAGGCGTGGAGACCTGGGAAAAAGCAACCCTGTAATATCTACCCTCTGAAACTGAGGAAGATGGGCAAGAGAGGCTGGCTTCAGGTGGCAAACTTTAAGCAAAAGAAACACACAAGGGCGTGGAGACCTGGGGAAAAAGCAGCACTGAGAAATCTACCCTCTGAAACTGACGAGGATGGGCAACAGAGGCTACCTCAGGTGGCAATCCGTAAGCAAAAGAAACACACAAGGGCGTGGAGACCTGGGGAAAAAGCCACACGGAGAAATCCACCCTCTGAAACTGAAGAAGATGATCAACAGAGGCTAGCTCAGGTGGCAATCTTTAAGCAAAAAAAATAAAATAAAAAAATACAATGGCGAGGAGACGCGGTCAAAAATCAACCCTGAAAAAGGTACCCTCTGAAACTGAGGAAGCAGGGCAACAATGCCTAGCTCAGGTGACAATCTTGAAGCAAAAGAAACACACAAGGGCGTGGAGACCTGGGGAAAAAGCAACACGGAGAAATCCACCCTCTGAAACTGAGGAAGATGGGCAACAGAGGCTACCTCAGGTGGCAATCGTTAAGCAAAAACAAAACCCAAAGGCGTGGAGACCTGGGAAAAAAGCAACCCTGAAATATCTACCCTCTGAAACTGAGGAAGATGGGCAAGAGAGGCTGGCTTCAGATGGCAAACTTTAAGCAAAAGAAACACACAAGGGCGTGGAGACCTGGGGAAAAGGCAGCACTGAGAAATCTACCCTCTGAAACTGACGAGGATGGGCAACAGAGGCTACCTCAGGTGGCAATCGTTAAGCAAAAGAAACACACAAGGGCGTGGAGACCTGGGGAAAAAGCAACACGGAGAAATCCACCCTCTGAAACTGAGGAACATGGGCAAAAGAAGCTAGCTCAGGTTGCAAACTTTAAGCAGAAAAAAAAAAAGACGCAAGGGCGTGGAGAGCTGGCGAAAAAGCAACACGGAGAAATCCACCCTCTGAAACTGAGGAAGATGGGCAAGAGAGGCTAGCTGAGGTGGCAATCTTTAAGCAAAAAAATAAAATAAAAAAATGCAATGGCGAGGAGACCCGGTCAAAAAGCAACCCTGAAAAAGGTACCCTTTGAAACTGAGGAAGCAGGGCAACAGTGCCTAGCTCAGGCGACAATCTTTAAGCAAAAGAAACACACAAGGGCGTGGGGAGCTGGCGAAAAGGCAACACTGAGAAATCCACCCTCTGAAACAGACGAAGATGGGCAACAGAGGCTAGCTCAGGTGGCAATCTTTAAGCAAAAGAAACACACAAGTGCGTGGAGACCTGGGAAAAATGCAACACGGAGAAATCCACCCTCTGAAACTGAGGAAGATGGGCAAGAGAGGCTACCTCAGGTGGCAATCGTTAAGCAAAAACAAAGCACAAAGGCGTGGAGACCTGGGGAAAAAGCAACCCTGAAACATCTACCCTCTGAAACTGAGGAAGATGGGCAAGAGAGGCTGGCTTCAGGTGGCAAACTTTAAGCAAAAGAAACACACAAGGGCGTGGAGACCTGGGGAAAAAGCAACACGGAGAAATCCACCCTCTGAAACCGAGGAAGATGGGCAACAGAGGCTACCTCAGGTGGCAATCGTTAAGCAAAAACAAAACACAAAGGCGTGGAGACCTTGGGAAAAAGCAACCCTGAAATATCTACCCTCTGAAACTGAGGAAGATGGGCAAGAGAGGCTGGCTTCATGTGGCAAACGTTAAGCAAAAGAAACACACAAGGGAGTGGAGACCTGGGGAAAAAGCAACACGGAGAAATCCACCCTCTGAAACTGAGGAAGATGGGCAAGAGAGGCTAGCTCATGTGGCAATCGTTAAGCAAAAACAAAACCCAAAGGCGTGGAGACCTGGGAAAAAGCAACCCTGTAATATCTACCCTCTGAAACTGAGGAAGATGGGCAAGAGAGGCTGGCTTCAGGTGGCAAACTTTAAGCAAAAGAAACACACAAGGGCGTGGAGACCTGGGGAAAAAGCAGCACTGAGAAATCTACCCTCTGAAACTGACGAGGATAGGCAACAGAGGCTACCTCAGGTGGCAATCCGTAAGCAAAAGAAACACACAAGGGCGTGGAGACCTGGGGAAAAAGCCACACGGAGAAATCCACCCTCTGAAACTGAAGAAGATGATCAACAGAGGCTAGCTCAGGTGGCAATCTTTAAGCAAAAAAAATAAAATAAAAAAATACAATGGCGAGGAGACGCGGTCAAAAAGCAACCCTGAAAAAGGTACCCTCTGAAACTGAGGAAGCAGGGCAACAATGCCTAGCTCAGGTGACAATCTTGAAGCAAAAGAAACACACAAGGGCGTGGAGACCTGGGGAAAAAGCAACACGGAGAAATCCACCCTCTGAAACTGAGGAAGATGGGCAACAGAGGCTACCTCAGGTGGCAATCGTTAAGCAAAAACAAAACCCAAAGGCGTGGAGACCTGGGGAAAAAGCAACCCTGAAATATCTACCCTCTGAAACTGAGGAAGATGGGCAAGAGAGGCTGGCTTCAGATGGCAAACTTTAAGCAAAAGAAACACACAAGGGCGTGGAGACCTGGGGAAAAGGCAGCACTGAGAAATCTACCCTCTGAAACTGACGAGGATGGGCAACAGAGGCTACCTCAGGTGGCAATCGTTAAGCAAAAGAAACACACAAGGGCGTGGAGACCTGGCGAAAAAGCAACACGGAGAAATCCACCCTCTGAAACTGAGGAACATGGGCAAAAGAAGCTAGCTCAGGTTGCAAACTTTAAGCAGAAAAAAAAAAAGACGCAAGGGCGTGGAGAGCTGGCGAAAAAGCAACACGGAGAAATCCACCCTCTGAAACTGAGGAAGATGGGCAAGAGAGGCTAGCTGAGGTGGCAATCTTTAAGCAAAAAAATAAAATAAAAAAATGCAATGGCGAGGAGACCCGGTCAAAAAGCAACCCTGAAAAAGGTACCCTTTGAAACTGAGGAAGCAGGGCAACAGTGCCTAGCTCAGGCGACAATCTTTAAGCAAAAGAAACACACAAGGGCGTGGGGAGCTGGCGAAAAGGCAACACTGAGAAATCCACCCTCTGAAACAGACGAAGATGGGCAACAGAGGCTAGCTCAGGTGGCAATCTTTAAGCAAAAGAAACACACAAGTGCGTGGAGACCTGGGAAAAATGCAACACGGAGAAATCCACCCTCTGAAACTGAGGAAGATGGGCAAGAGAGGCTACCTCAGGTGGCAATCGTTAAGCAAAAACAAAGCACAAAGGCGTGGAGACCTGGGGAAAAAGCAACCCTGAAACATCTACCCTCTGAAACTGAGGAAGATGGGCAAGAGAGGCTGGCTTCAGGTGGCAAACTTTAAGCAAAAGAAACACACAAGGGCGTGGAGACCTGGGGAAAAAGCAACACGGAGAAATCCACCCTCTGAAACCGAGGAAGATGGGCAACAGAGGCTACCTCAGGTGGCAATCTTTAAGCAAAAAAAATAATATAAAAAAATACAATGGCGAGGAGACCCGGTCAAAAAGCAACCCTGAAAAAGGTACCCTCTGAAACTGAGGAAGCAGGGCAACAATGCCTAGCTCAGGTGACAATCTTTAAGCAAAAGAAACACACAAGGGCGTGGAGACCTGGGGAAAAAGCATCACGGAGAAATCCTCCAGCTGAAACGGAGGAAGATGGGCAACAGAGGCTACCTCAGGTGGCAATCGTTAAGCAAAAACAAAACACAAAGGCGTGGAGACCTTGGGAAAAAGCAACCCTGAAATATCTACCCTCTGAAACTGAGGAAGATGGGCAAGAGAGGCTGACTTCATGTGGCAAACGTTAAGCAAAAGAAACACACAAGGGCGTGGAGACCTGGGGAAAAAGCAACACGGAGAAATCCACCCTCTGAAACTGAGGAAGATGGGCAAGAGAGGCTAGCTCAGGTGGCAATCGTTAAGCAAAAACAAAACCCAAAGGCGTGGAGACCTGGGAAAAAGCAACCCTGTAATATCTACCCCCTGAAACTGAGGAAGATGGGCAAGAGAGGCTGGCTTCAGGTGGCAATCTTTAAGCAAAAGAAACACACAAGGGCGTGGAGACCTGGGGAAAAGGCAGCACTGAGAAATCTACCCTCTGAAACTGACGAGGATGGGCAACAGAGGCTACCTCAGGTGGCAATCGTTAAGCAAAAGAAACACACAAGGGCGTGGAGACCTGGGGAAAAAGCAACACGGAGAAATCCACCCTCTGAAACTGAGGAACATGGGCAAAAGAAGCTAGCTCAGGTTGCAAACTTTAAGCAGAAAAAAAAAAAGACGCAAGGGCGTGGAGAGCTGGCGAAAAAGCAACACGGAGAAATCCACCCTCTGAAACTGAGGAAGATGGGCAAGAGAGGCTAGCTCAGGTGGCAATCTTTAAGCAAAAAAATAAAATAAAAAAATGCAATGGCGAGGAGACCCGGTCAAAAAGCAACCCTGAAAAAGGTACCCTTTGAAACTGAGGAAGCAGGGCAACAGTGCCTAGCTCAGGCGACAATCTTTAAGCAAAAGAAACACACAAGGGCGTGGGGAGCTGGCGAAAAGGCAACACTGAGAAATCCACCCTCTGAAACAGACGAAGATGGGCAACAGAGGCTAGCTCAGGTGGCAATCTTTAAGCAAAAGAAACACACAAGTGCGTGGAGACCTGGGAAAAATGCAACACGGAGAAATCCACCCTCTGAAACTGAGGAAGATGGGCAAGAGAGGCTACCTCAGGTGGCAATCGTTAAGCAAAAACAAAGCACAAAGGCGTGGAGACCTGGGGAAAAAGCAACCCTGAAACATCTACCCTCTGAAACTGAGGAAGATGGGCAAGAGAGGCTGGCTTCAGGTGGCAAACTTTAAGCAAAAGAAACACACAAGGGCGTGGAGACCTGGGGAAAAAGCAACACGGAGAAATCCACCCTCTGAAACCGAGGAAGATGGGCAACAGAGGCTACCTCAGGTGGCAATCTTTAAGCAAAAAAAATAAAATAAAAAAATACAATGGCGAGGAGACCCGGTCAAAAAGCAACCCTGAAAAAGGTACCCTCTGAAACTGAGGAAGCAGGGCAACAATGCCTAGCTCAGGTGACAATCTTTAAGCAAAAGAAACACACAAGGGCGTGGAGACCTGGGGAAAAAGCATCACGGAGAAATCCTCCAGCTGAAACGGAGGAAGATGGGCAACAGAGGCTACCTCAGGTGGCAATCGTTAAGCAAAAACAAAACACAAGGGCGTGGAGACCTTGGGAAAAAGCAACCCTGAAATATCTACCCTCTGAAACTGAGGAAGATGGGCAAGAGAGGCTGGCTTCATGTGGCAAACGTTAAGCAAAAGAAACACACAAGGGAGTGGAGACCTGGGGAAAAAGCAACACGGAGAAATCCACCCTCTGAAACTGAGGAAGATGGGCAAGAGAGGCTAGCTCAGGTGGCAATCGTTAAGCAAAAACAAAACCCAAAGGCGTGGAGACCTGGGAAAAAGCAACCCTGTAATATCTACCCTCTGAAACTGAGGAAGATGGGCAAGAGAGGCTGGCTTCAGGTGGCAAACTTTAAGCAAAAGAAACACACAAGGGCGTGGAGACCTGGGGAAAAAGCAGCACTGAGAAATCTACCCTCTGAAACTGACGAGGATGGGCAACAGAGGCTACCTCAGGTGGCAATCCGTAAGCAAAAGAAACACACAAGGGCGTGGAGACCTGGGGAAAAAGCCACACGGAGAAATCCACCCTCTGAAACTGAAGAAGATGATCAACAGAGGCTAGCTCAGGTGGCAATCTTTAAGCAAAAAAAATAAAATAAAAAAATACAATGGCGAGGAGACGCGGTCAAAAATCAACCCTGAAAAATGTACCCTCTGAAACTGAGGAAGCAGGGCAACAATGCCTAGCTCAGGTGACAATCTTGAAGCAAAAGAAACACACAAGGGCGTGGAGACCTGGGGAAAAAGCAACACGGAGAAATCCACCCTCTGAAACTGAGGAAGATGGGCAACAGAGGCTACCTCAGGTGGCAATCGTTAAGCAAAAACAAAACCCAAAGGCGTGGAGACCTGGGAAAAAAGCAACCCTGAAATATCTACCCTCTGAAACTGAGGAAGATGGGCAAGAGAGGCTGGCTTCAGATGGCAAACTTTAAGCAAAAGAAACACACAAGGGCGTGGAGACCTGGGGAAAAGGCAGCACTGAGAAATCTACCCTCTGAAACTGACGAGGATGGGCAACAGAGGCTACCTCAGGTGGCAATCGTTAAGCAAAAGAAACACACAAGGGCGTGGAGACCTGGGGAAAAAGCAACACGGAGAAATCCACCCTCTGAAACTGAGGAACATGGGCAAAAGAAGCTAGCTCAGGTTGCAAACTTTAAGCAGAAAAAAAAAAAGACGCAAGGGCGTGGAGAGCTGGCGAAAAAGCAACACGGAGAAATCCACCCTCTGAAACTGAGGAAGATGGGCAAGAGAGGCTAGCTGAGGTGGCAATCTTTAAGCAAAAAAATAAAATAAAAAAATGCAATGGCGAGGAGACCCGGTCAAAAAGCAACCCTGAAAAAGGTACCCTTTGAAACTGAGGAAGCAGGGCAACAGTGCCTAGCTCAGGCGACAATCTTTAAGCAAAAGAAACACACAAGGGCGTGGGGAGCTGGCGAAAAGGCAACACTGAGAAATCCACCCTCTGAAACAGACGAAGATGGGCAACAGAGGCTAGCTCAGGTGGCAATCTTTAAGCAAAAGAAACACACAAGTGCATGGAGACCTGGGAAAAATGCAACACGGAGAAATCCACCCTCTGAAACTGAGGAAGATGGGCAAGAGAGGCTACCTCAGGTGGCAATCGTTAAGCAAAAACAAAGCACAAAGGCGTGGAGACCTGGGGAAAAAGCAACCCTGAAACATCTACCCTCTGAAACTGAGGAAGATGGGCAAGAGAGGCTGGCTTCAGGTGGCAAACTTTAAGCAAAAGAAACACACAAGGGCGTGGAGACCTGGGGAAAAAGCAACACGGAGAAATCCACCCTCTGAAACCGAGGAAGATGGGCAACAGAGGCTACCTCAGGTGGCAATCTTTAAGCAAAAAAAATAAAATAAAAAAATACAATGGCGAGGAGACCCGGTCAAAAAGCAACCCTGAAAAAGGTACCCTCTGAAACTGAGGAAGCAGGGCAACAATGCCTAGCTCAGGTGACAATCTTTAAGCAAAAGAAACACACAAGGGCGTGGAGACCTGGGGAAAAAGCATCACGGAGAAATCCTCCAGCTGAAACGGAGGAAGATGGGCAACAGAGGCTACCTCAGGTGGCAATCGTTAAGCAAAAACAAAACACAAGGGCGTGGAGACCTTGGGAAAAAGCAACCCTGAAATATCTACCCTCTGAAACTGAGGAAGATGGGCAAGAGAGGCTGGCTTCATGTGGCAAACGTTAAGCAAAAGAAACACACAAGGGAGTGGAGACCTGGGGAAAAAGCAACACGGAGAAATCCACCCTCTGAAACTGAGGAAGATGGGCAAGAGAGGCTAGCTCAGGTGGCAATCGTTAAGCAAAAACAAAACCCAAAGGCGTGGAGACCTGGGAAAAAGCAACCCTGTAATATCTACCCTCTGAAACTGAGGAAGATGGGCAAGAGAGGCTGGCTTCAGGTGGCAAACTTTAAGCAAAAGAAACACACAAGGGCGTGGAGACCTGGGGAAAAAGCAGCACTGAGAAATCTACCCTCTGAAACTGACGAGGATGGGCAACAGAGGCTACCTCAGGTGGCAATCCGTAAGCAAAAGAAACACACAAGGGCGTGGAGACCTGGGGAAAAAGCCACACGGAGAAATCCACCCTCTGAAACTGAAGAAGATGATCAACAGAGGCTAGCTCAGGTGGCAATCTTTAAGCAAAAAAAATAAAATAAAAAAATACAATGGCGAGGAGACGCGGTCAAAAATCAACCCTGAAAAATGTACCCTCTGAAACTGAGGAAGCAGGGCAACAATGCCTAGCTCAGGTGACAATCTTGAAGCAAAAGAAACACACAAGGGCGTGGAGACCTGGGGAAAAAGCAACACGGAGAAATCCACCCTCTGAAACTGAGGAAGATGGGCAACAGAGGCTACCTCAGGTGGCAATCGTTAAGCAAAAACAAAACCCAAAGGCGTGGAGACCTGGGAAAAAAGCAACCCTGAAATATCTACCCTCTGAAACTGAGGAAGATGGGCAAGAGAGGCTGGCTTCAGATGGCAAACTTTAAGCAAAAGAAACACACAAGGGCGTGGAGACCTGGGGAAAAGGCAGCACTGAGAAATCTACCCTCTGAAACTGACGAGGATGGGCAACAGAGGCTACCTCAGGTGGCAATCGTTAAGCAAAAGAAACACACAAGGGCGTGGAGACCTGGGGAAAAAGCAACACGGAGAAATCCACCCTCTGAAACTGAGGAACATGGGCAAAAGAAGCTAGCTCAGGTTGCAAACTTTAAGCAGAAAAAAAAAAAGACGCAAGGGCGTGGAGAGCTGGCGAAAAAGCAACACGGAGAAATCCACCCTCTGAAACTGAGGAAGATGGGCAAGAGAGGCTAGCTGAGGTGGCAATCTTTAAGCAAAAAAATAAAATAAAAAAATGCAATGGCGAGGAGACCCGGTCAAAAAGCAACCCTGAAAAAGGTACCCTTTGAAACTGAGGAAGCAGGGCAACAGTGCCTAGCTCAGGCGACAATCTTTAAGCAAAAGAAACACACAAGGGCGTGGGGAGCTGGCGAAAAGGCAACACTGAGAAATCCACCCTCTGAAACAGACGAAGATGGGCAACAGAGGCTAGCTCAGGTGGCAATCTTTAAGCAAAAGAAACACACAAGTGCATGGAGACCTGGGAAAAATGCAACACGGAGAAATCCACCCTCTGAAACTGAGGAAGATGGGCAAGAGAGGCTACCTCAGGTGGCAATCGTTAAGCAAAAACAAAGCACAAAGGCGTGGAGACCTGGGGAAAAAGCAACCCTGAAACATCTACCCTCTGAAACTGAGGAAGATGGGCAAGAGAGGCTGGCTTCAGGTGGCAAACTTTAAGCAAAAGAAACACACAAGGGCGTGGAGACCTGGGGAAAAAGCAACACGGAGAAATCCACCCTCTGAAACCGAGGAAGATGGGCAACAGAGGCTACCTCAGGTGGCAATCTTTAAGCAAAAAAAATAATATAAAAAAATACAATGGCGAGGAGACCCGGTCAAAAAGCAACCCTGAAAAAGGTACCCTCTGAAACTGAGGAAGCAGGGCAACAATGCCTAGCTCAGGTGACAATCTTTAAGCAAAAGAAACACACAAGGGCGTGGAGACCTGGGGAAAAAGCATCACAGAGAAATCCTCCAGCTGAAACGGAGGAAGATGGGCAACAGAGGCTACCTCAGGTGGCAATCGTTAAGCAAAAACAAAACACAAAGCCGTGGAGACCTTGGGAAAAAGCAACCCTGAAATATCTACCCTCTGAAACTGAGGAAGATGGGCAAGAGAGGCTGGCTTCATGTGGCAAACGTTAAGCAAAAGAAACACACAAGGGAGTGGAGACCTGGGGAAAAAGCAACACGGAGAAATCCACCCTCTGAAACTGAGGAAGATGGGCAAGAGAGGCTAGCTCAGGTGGCAATCGTTAAGCAAAAACAAAACCCAAAGGCGTGGAGACCTGGGAAAAAGCAACCCTGTAATATCTACCCTCTGAAACTGAGGAAGATGGGCAAGAGAGGCTGGCTTCAGGTGGCAAACTTTAAGCAAAAGAAACACACAAGGGCGTGGAGACCTGGGGAAAAAGCAGCACTGAGAAATCTACGCTCTGAAACTGAGGAGGATGGGCAACAGAGGCTACCTCAGGTGGCAATCCGTAAGCAAAAGAAACACACAAGGGCGTGGAGACCTGGGGAAAAAGCAACACGGAGAAATCCACCCTCTGAAACTGAGGAACATGGGCAAAAGAAGCTAGCTCAGGTTGCAAACTTTAAGCAGAAAAAAAAAAAGACGCAAGGGCGTGGAGAGCTGGCGAAAAAGCAACACGGAGAAATCCACCCTCTGAAACTGAGGAAGATGGGCAAGAGAGGCTAGCTGAGGTGGCAATCTTTAAGCAAAAAAATAAAATAAAAAAATGCAATGGCGAGGAGACCCGGTCAAAAAGCAACCCTGAAAAAGGTACCCTTTGAAACTGAGGAAGCAGGGCAACAGTGCCTAGCTCAGGCGACAATCTTTAAGCAAAAGAAACACACAAGGGCGTGGGGAGCTGGCGAAAAGGCAACACTGAGAAATCCACCCTCTGAAACAGACGAAGATGGGCAACAGAGGCTAGCTCAGGTGGCAATCTTTAAGCAAAAGAAACACACAAGTGCGTGGAGACCTGGGAAAAATGCAACACGGAGAAATCCACCCTCTGAAACTGAGGAAGATGGGCAAGAGAGGCTACCTCAGGTGGCAATCGTTAAGCAAAAACAAAGCACAAAGGCGTGGAGACCTGGGGAAAAAGCAACCCTGAAACATCTACCCTCTGAAACTGAGGAAGATGGGCAAGAGAGGCTGGCTTCAGGTGGCAAACTTTAAGCAAAAGAAACACACAAGGGCGTGGAGACCTGGGGAAAAAGCAACACGGAGAAATCCACCCTCTGAAACCGAGGAAGATGGGCAACAGAGGCTACCTCAGGTGGCAATCTTTAAGCAAAAAAAATAATATAAAAAAATACAATGGCGAGGAGACCCGGTCAAAAAGCAACCCTGAAAAAGGTACCCTCTGAAACTGAGGAAGCAGGGCAACAATGCCTAGCTCAGGTGACAATCTTTAAGCAAAAGAAACACACAAGGGCGTGGAGACCTGGGGAAAAAGCATCACGGAGAAATCCTCCAGCTGAAACGGAGGAAGATGGGCAACAGAGGCTACCTCAGGTGGCAATCGTTAAGAAAAAACAAAACACAAAGGCGTGGAGACCTTGGGAAAAAGCAACCCTGAAATATCTACCCTCTGAAACTGAGGAAGATGGGAAAGAGAGGCTGGCTTCATGTGGCAAACGTTAAGCAAAAGAAACACACAAGGGCGTGGAGACCTGGGGAAAAAGCAACACGGAGAAATCCACCCTCTGAAACTGAGGAAGATGGGCAAGAGAGGCTAGCTCAGGTGGCAATCGTTAAGCAAAAACAAAACCCAAAGGCGTGGAGACCTGGGAAAAAGCAACCCTGTAATATCTACCCCCTGAAACTGAGGAAGATGGGCAAGAGAGGCTGGCTTCAGGTGGCAATCTTTAAGCAAAAGAAACACACAAGGGCGTGGAGACCTGGGGAAAAAGCAGCACTGAGAAATCTACCCTCTGAAACTGACGAGGATGGGCAACAGAGGCTACCTCAGGTGGCAATCCGTAAGCAAAAGAAACACACAAGGGCGTGGAGACCTGGGGAAAAAGCCACACGGAGAAATCCACCCTCTGAAACTGAAGAAGATGATCAACAGAGGCTAGCTCAGGTGGCAATCTTTAAGCAAAAAAAATAAAATAAAAAAATACAATGGCGAGGAGACGCGGTCAAAAAGCAACCCTGAAAAAGGTACCCTCTGAAACTGAGGAAGCAGGGCAACAATGCCTAGCTCAGGTGACAATCTTGAAGCAAAAGAAACACACAAGGGCGTGGAGACCTGGGGAAAAAGCAACACGGAGAAATCCACCCTCTGAAACTGAGGAAGATGGGCAAGAGAGGCTAGCTCAGGTGGCAATCGTTAAGCAAAAACAAAACCCAAAGGCGTGGAGACCTGGGGAAAAAGCAACCCTGAAATATCTACCCTCTGAAACTGAGGAAGATGGGCAAGAGAGGCTGGCTTCAGGTGGCAATCTTTAAGCAAAAGAAACACACAAGGGCGTGGAGACCTGGGGAAAAGGCAGCACTGAGAAATCTACCCTCTGAAACTGACGAGGATGGGCAACAGACGCTACCTCAGGTGGCAATCGTTAAGCAAAAGAAACACACAAGGGCGTGGAGACCTGGGGAAAAAGCAACACGGAGAAATCCACCCTCTGAAACTGAGGAACATGGGCAAAAGAAGCTAGCTCAGGTTGCAAACTTTAAGCAGAAAAAAAAAAAGACGCAAGGGCGTGGAGAGCTGGCGAAAAAGCAACACGGAGAAATCCACCCTCTGAAACTGAGGAAGATGGGCAAGAGAGGCTAGCTGAGGTGGCAATCTTTAAGCAAAAAAATAAAATAAAAAAATGCAATGGCGAGGAGACCCGGTCAAAAAGCAACCCTGAAAAAGGTACCCTTTGAAACTGAGGAAGCAGGGCAACAGTGCCTAGCTCAGGCGACAATCTTTAAGCAAAAGAAACACACAAGGGCGTGGGGAGCTGGCGAAAAGGCAACACTGAGAAATCCACCCTCTGAAACAGACGAAGATGGGCAACAGAGGCTAGCTCAGGTGGCAATCTTTAAGCAAAAGAAACACACAAGTGCGTGGAGACCTGGGAAAAATGCAACACGGAGAAATCCACCCTCTGAAACTGAGGAAGATGGGCAAGAGAGGCTACCTCAGGTGGCAATCGTTAAGCAAAAACAAAGCACAAAGGCGTGGAGACCTGGGGAAAAAGCAACCCTGAAACATCTACCCTCTGAAACTGAGGAAGATGGGCAAGAGAGGCTGGCTTCAGGTGGCAAACTTTAAGCAAAAGAAACACACAAGGGCGTGGAGACCTGGGGAAAAAGCAACACGGAGAAATCCACCCTCTGAAACCGAGGAAGATGGGCAACAGAGGCTACCTCAGGTGGCAATCGTTAAGCAAAAACAAAACCCAAAGGCGTGGAGACCTGGGGAAAAAGCAACCCTGAAATATCTACCCTCTGAAACTGAGGAAGATGGGCAAGAGAGGCTGGCTTCAGGTGGCAATCTTTAAGCAAAAGAAACACACAAGGGCGTGGAGACCTGGGGAAAAGGCAGCACTGAGAAATCTACCCTCTGAAACTGACGAGGATGGGCAACAGAGGCTACCTCAGGTGGCAATCGTTAAGCAAAAGAAACACACAAGGGAGTGGAGACCTGGGGAAAAAGCAACACGGAGAAATCCACCCTCTGAAACTGAGGAACATGGGCAAAAGAAGCTAGCTCAGGTTGCAAACTTTAAGCAGAAAAAAAAAAAGACGCAAGGGCGTGGAGAGCTGGCGAAAAAGCAACACGGAGAAATCCACCCTCTGAAACTGAGGAAGATGGGCAAGAGAGGCTAGCTGAGGTGGCAATCTTTAAGCAAAAAAATAAAATAAAAAAATGCAATGGCGAGGAGACCCGGTCAAAAAGCAACCCTGAAAAAGGTACCCTTTGAAACTGAGGAAGCAGGGCAACAGTGCCTAGCTCAGGCGACAATCTTTAAGCAAAAGAAACACACAAGGGCGTGGGGAGCTGGCGAAAAGGCAACACTGAGAAATCCACCCTCTGAAACAGACGAAGATGGGCAACAGAGGCTAGATCAGGTGGCAATCTTTAAGCAAAAGAAACACACAAGTGCGTGGAGACCTGGGAAAAATGCAACACGGAGAAATCCACCCTCTGAAACTGAGGAAGATGGGCAAGAGAGGCTACCTCAGGTGGCAATCGTTAAGCAAAAACAAAGCACAAAGGCGTGGAGACCTGGGGAAAAAGCAACCCTGAAACATCTACCCTCTGAAACTGAGGAAGATGGGCAAGAGACGCTGGCTTCAGGTGGCAAACTTTAAGCAAAAGAAACACACAAGGGCGTGGAGACCTGGGGAAAAAGCAACACGGAGAAATCCACCCTCTGAAACCGAGGAAGATGGGCAACAGAGGCTACCTCAGGTGGCAATCTTTAAGCAAAAAAAATAAAATAAAAAAATACAATGGCGAGGAGACCCGGTCAAAAAGCAACCCTGAAAAAGGTACCCTCTGAAACTGAGGAAGCAGGGCAACAATGCCTAGCTCAGGTGACAATCTTTAAGCAAAAGAAACACACAAGGGCGTGGAGACCTGGGGAAAAAGCATCACAGAGAAATCCTCCAGCTGAAACGGAGGAAGATGGGCAACAGAGGCTACCTCAGGTGGCAATCGTTAAGCAAAAACAAAACACAAGGGCGTGGAGACCTTGGGAAAAAGCAACCCTGAAATATCTACCCTCTGAAACTGAGGAAGATGGGCAAGAGAGGCTGGCTTCATGTGGCAAACGTTAAGCAAAAGAAACACACAAGGGAGTGGAGACCTGGGGAAAAAGCAACACGGAGAAATCCACCCTCTGAAACTGAGGAAGATGGGCAAGAGAGGCTAGCTCAGGTGGCAATCGTTAAGCAAAAACAAAACCCAAAGGCGTGGAGACCTGGGAAAAAGCAACCCTGTAATATCTACCCTCTGAAACTGAGGAAGATGGGCAAGAGAGGCTGGCTTCAGGTGGCAAACTTTAAGCAAAAGAAACACACAAGGGCGTGGAGACCTGGGGAAAAAGCAGCACTGAGAAATCTACCCTCTGAAACTGACGAGGATGGGCAACAGAGGCTACCTCAGGTGGCAATCCGTAAGCAAAAGAAACACACAAGGGCGTGGAGACCTGGGGAAAAAGCCACACGGAGAAATCCACCCTCTGAAACTGAAGAAGATGATCAACAGAGGCTAGCTCAGGTGGCAATCTTTAAGCAAAAAAAATAAAATAAAAAAATACAATGGCGAGGAGACGCGGTCAAAAATCAACCCTGAAAAAGGTACCCTCTGAAACTGAGGAAGCAGGGCAACAATGCCTAGCTCAGGTGACAATCTTGAAGCAAAAGAAACACACAAGGGCGTGGAGACCTGGGGAAAAAGCAACACGGAGAAATCCACCCTCTGAAACTGAGGAAGATGGGCAACAGAGGCTACCTCAGGTGGCAATCGTTAAGCAAAAACAAAACCCAAAGGCGTGGAGACCTGGGAAAAAAGCAACCCTGAAATATCTACCCTCTGAAACTGAGGAAGATGGGCAAGAGAGGCTGGCTTCAGATGGCAAACTTTAAGCAAAAGAAACACACAAGGGCGTGGAGACCTGGGGAAAAGGCAGCACTGAGAAATCTACCCTCTGAAACTGACGAGGATGGGCAACAGAGGCTACCTCAGGTGGCAATCGTTAAGCAAAAGAAACACACAAGGGCGTGGAGACCTGGGGAAAAAGCAACACGGAGAAATCCACCCTCTGAAACTGAGGAACTTGGGCAAAAGAAGCTAGCTCAGGTTGCAAACTTTAAGCAGAAAAAAAAAAAGACGCAAGGGCGTGGAGAGCTGGCGAAAAAGCAACACGGAGAAATCCACCCTCTGAAACTGAGGAAGATGGGCAAGAGAGGCTAGCTCAGGTGGCAATCTTTAAGCAAAAAAATAAAATAAAAAAATGCAATGGCGAGGAGACCCGGTCAAAAAGCAACCCTGAAAAAGGTACCCTTTGAAACTGAGGAAGCAGGGCAACAGTGCCTAGCTCAGGCGACAATCTTTAAGCAAAAGAAACACACAAGGGCGTGGGGAGCTGGCGAAAAGGCAACACTGAGAAATCCACCCTCTGAAACAGACGAAGATGGGCAACAGAGGCTAGCTCAGGTGGCAATCTTTAAGCAAAAGAAACACACAAGTGCGTGGAGACCTGGGAAAAATGCAACACGGAGAAATCCACCCTCTGAAACTGAGGAAGATGGGCAAGAGAGGCTACCTCAGGTGGCAATCGTTAAGCAAAAACAAAGCACAAAGGCGTGGAGACCTGGGGAAAAAGCAACCCTGAAACATCTACCCTCTGAAACTGAGGAAGATGGGCAAGAGAGGCTGGCTTCAGGTGGCAAACTTTAAGCAAAAGAAACACACAAGGGCGTGGAGACCTGGGGAAAAAGCAACACGGAGAAATCCACCCTCTGAAACCGAGGAAGATGGGCAACAGAGGCTACCTCAGGTGGCAATCTTTAAGCAAAAAAAATAAAATAAAAAAATACAATGGCGAGGAGACCCGGTCAAAAAGCAACCCTGAAAAAGGTACCCTCTGAAACTGAGGAAGCAGGGCAACAATGCCTAGCTCAGGTGACAATCTTTAAGCAAAAGAAACACACAAAGGCGTGGAGACCTGGGGAAAAAGCAACACGGAGAAATCCTCCAGCTGAAACGGAGGAAGATGGGCAACAGAGGCTACCTCAGGTGGCAATCGTTAAGCAAAAACAAAACACAAAGCCGTGGAGACCTTGGGAAAAAGCAACCCTGAAATATCTACCCTCTGAAACTGAGGAAGATGGGCAAGAGAGGCTGACTTCATGTGGCAAACGTTAAGCAAAAGAAACACACAAGGGCGTGGAGACCTGGGGAAAAAGCAACACGGAGAAATCCACCCTCTGAAACTGAGGAAGATGGGCAAGAGAGGCTAGCTCAGGTGGCAATCGTTAAGCAAAAACAAAACCCAAAGGCGTGGAGACCTGGGAAAAAGCAACCCTGTAATATCTACCCCCTGAAACTGAGGAAGATGGGCAAGAGAGGCTGGCTTCAGGTGGCAATCTTTAAACAAAAGAAACACACAAGGGCGTGGAGACCTGGGGAAAAGGCAGCACTGAGAAATCTACCCTCTGAAACTGACGAGGATGGGCAACAGAGGCTACCTCAGGTGGCAATCGTTAAGCAAAAGAAACACACAAGGGCGTGGAGACCTGGGGAAAAAGCAACACGGAGAAATCCACCCTCTGAAACTGAGGAACATGGGCAAAAGAAGCTAGCTCAGGTTGCAAACTTTAAGCAGAAAAAAAAAAAGACGCAAGGGCGTGGAGAGCTGGCGAAAAAGCAACACGGAGAAATCCACCCTCTGAAACTGAGGAAGATGGGCAAGAGATTCTAGCTGAGGTGGCAATCTTTAAGCAAAAAAATAAAATAAAAAAATGCAATGGCGAGGAGACCCGGTCAAAAAGCAACCCTGAAAAAGGTACCCTTTGAAACTGAGGAAGCAGGGCAACAGTGCCTAGCTCAGGCGACAATCTTTAAGCAAAAGAAACACACAAGGGCGTGGGGAGCTGGCGAAAAGGCAACACTGAGAAATCCACCCTCTGAAACAGACGAAGATGGGCAACAGAGGCTAGCTCAGGTGGCAATCTTTAAGCTAAAGAAACACACAAGTGCGTGGAGACCTGGGAAAAATGCAACACGGAGAAATCCACCCTCTGAAACTGAGGAAGATGGGCAAGAGAGGCTAACTCAGGTGGCAATCGTTAAGCAAAAACAAAGCACAAAGGCGTGGAGACCTGGGGAAAAAGCAACCCTGAAACATCTACCCTCTGAAACTGAGGAAGATGGGCAAGAGAGGCTGGCTTCAGGTGGCAAACTTTAAGCAAAAGAAACACAAAAGGGCGTGGAGACCTGGGGAAAAAGCAACACGGAGAAATCCACCCTCTGAAACCGAGGAAGATGGGCAACAGAGGCTACCTCAGGTGGCAATCTTTAAGCAAAAAAAATAAAATAAAAAAATACAATGGCGAGGAGACCCGGTCAAAAAGCAACCCTGAAAAAGGTACCCTCTGAAACTGAGGAAGCAGGGCAACAATGCCTAGCTCAGGTGACAATCTTTAAGCAAAAGAAACACACAAGGGCGTGGAGACCTGGGGAAAAAGCATCACGGAGAAATCCTCCAGCTGAAACGGAGGAAGATGGGCAACAGAGGCTACCTCAGGTGGCAATCGTTAAGCAAAAACAAAACACAAAGGCGTGGAGACCTTGGGAAAAAGCAACCCTGAAATATCTACCCTCTGAAACTGAGGAAGATGGGAAAGAGAGGCTGGCTTCATGTGGCAAACGTTAAGCAAAAGAAACACACAAGGGCGTGGAGACCTGGGGAAAAAGCAACACGGAGAAATCCACCCTCTGAAACTGAGGAAGATGGGCAAGAGAGGCTAGCTCAGGTGGCAATCGTTAAGCAAAAACAAAACCCAAAGGCGTGGAGACCTGGGAAAAAGCAACCCTGTAATATCTACCCCCTGAAACTGAGGAAGATGGGCAAGAGAGGCTGGCTTCAGGTGGCAAACTTTAAGCAAAAGAAACACACAAGGGCGTGGAGACCTGGGGAAAAAGCAGCACTGAGAAATCTACCCTCTGAAACTGACGATGAT
This sequence comes from Equus asinus, assembly GCF_041296235.1. Taxonomy (NCBI): domain Eukaryota; kingdom Metazoa; phylum Chordata; class Mammalia; order Perissodactyla; family Equidae; genus Equus; species Equus asinus. The sequence continues at coordinate 609,589 of NC_091813.1, read as the reverse complement.
GGGCAAGAGAGGCTACCTCAGGTGGCAATCGGTAAGCAAAAGAAACACACAAGGGCGTGGAGACCTGGGGAAAAAGCCACACGGAGAAATCCACCCTCTGAAACTGAAGAAGATGGGCAACAGAGGCTAGCTCAGGTGGCAATCTTTAAGCAAAAAAAATAAAATAAAAAAATACAATGGCGAGGAGACCCGGTCAAAAAGCAACCCTGAAAAAGGTACCCTCTGAAACTGAGGAAGCAGGGCAACAATGCCTAGCTCAGGTGACAATCTTTAAGCAAAAGAAACACACAAGGGCGTGGAGACTTGGGGAAAAAGCAACACGGAGAAATCCTCCAGCTGAAACTGAGGCAGATGGGCAACAGAGGCTACCTCAGGTGGCAATCGTTAAGCAAAAACAAAACACAAAGGCGTGGAGACCTTGGGAAAAAGCAACCCTGAAATATCTACCCTCTGAAACTGAGGAAGATGGGCAAGAGAGGCTGGCTTCATGTGGCAAACGTTAAGCAAAAGAAACACACAAGGGCGTGGAGACCTGGGGAAAAAGCAACACGGAGAAATCCACCCTCTGAAACTGAGGAAGATGGGCAAGAGAGGCTAGCTCAGGTGGCAATCGTTAAGCAAAAACAAAACCCAAAGGCGTGGAGACCTGGGGAAAAGCAACCCTGAAATATCTACCATCTGAAACTGAGGAAGATGGGCAAGAGAGGCTGGCTTCAGGTGGCAAACTTTAAGCAAAAGAAACACACAAGGGCGTGGAGACCTGGGGAAAAAGCAGCAGTGAGAAATCTACCCTCTGAAACTGACGAGGATGGGCAACAGAGGCTACCTCAGGTGGCAATCGTTAAGCAAAAGAAACACACAAGGGCGTGGATACCTGGGGAAAAAGCAACACGGAGAAATCCACCCTCTGAAACTGAGAAAGATGGGCAAGAGAGGCTAGCTCAGGTGGCAATCGTTAAGCAAAAACAAAACACAAAGGCGTGGAGACCTGGGGAAAGAGCAACCCTGAAATATCTACCCTCTGAAACTGAGGAAGATGGGCAAGAGAGGCTGGCTTCAGGTGGCAATCTTTAAGCAAAAGAAACACACAAGGGCGTGGAGACCTGGGGAAAAGGCAGCACTGAGAAATCTACCCTCTGAAACTGACGAGGATGGGCAACAGACGCTACCTCAGGTGGCAATCGTTAAGCAAAAGAAACACACAAGGGCGTGGAGAGCTGGGGAAAAAGCAACACGGAGAAATCCACCCTCTGAAACTGAGGAACATGGGCAAAAGAAGCTAGCTCAGGTTGCAAACTTTAAGCAGAAAAAAAAAAAGACGCAAGGGCGTGGAGAGCTGGCGAAAAAGCAACACGGAGAAATCCACCCTCTGAAACTGAGGAAGATGGGCAAGAGAGGCTAGCTGAGGTGGCAATCTTTAAGCAAAAAAATAAAATAAAAAAATGCAATGGCGAGGAGACGCGGTCAAAAAGCAACCCTGAAAAAGGTACCCTTTGAAACTGAGGAAGCAGGGCAACAGTGCCTAGCTCAGGCGACAATCTTTAAGCAAAAGAAACACACAAGGGCGTGGGGAGCTGGCGAAAAGGCAACACTGAGAAATCCACCCTCTGAAACTGAGGAAGATGTGCAAGAGAGGCTACCTCAGGTGGCAATCGTTAAGCAAAAACAAAGCACAAAGGCGTGGAGACCTGGGGAAAAAGCAACCCTGAAACATCTACCCTCTGAAACTGAGGAAGATGGGCAAGAGAGGCTGGCTTCAGGTGGCAAACTTTAAGCAAAAGAAACACACAAGGGCGTGGAGACCTGGGGAAAAAGCAACACGGAGAAATCCACCCTCTGAAACCGAGGAAGATGGGCAACAGAGGCTAGCTGAGGTGGCAAACTTTAAGCAAAAAAAATAAAATAAAAAAATACAATGGCGAGGAGACTCGGTCAAAAAGCAACCCTGAAAAAGGTACCCTCTGAAACTGATGAAGCAGGGCAACAATGCCTAGCTCAGGTGACAATCTTTAAGCAAAAGAAACACACAAGGGCGTGGAGACCTGGGGAAAAAGCATCACGGAGAAATCCTCCAGCTGAAACGGAGGAAGATGGGCAACAGAGGCTACCTCAGGTGGCAATCGTTAAGCAAAAACAAAACACAAAGGCGTGGAGACCTTGGGAAAAAGCAACCCTGAAATATCTACCCTCTGAAACTGAGGAAGATGGGCAAGAGAGGCTGGCTTCATGTGGCAAACGTTAAGCAAAAGAAACACACAAGGGCGTGGAGACCTGGGGAAAAAGCAACACGGAGAAATCCACCCTCTGAAACTGAGGAAGATGGGCAAGAGAGGCTAGCTCAGGTGGCAATCGTTAAGCAAAAACAAAACCCAAAGGCGTGGAGACCTGGGAAAAAGCAACCCTGTAATATCTAACCCCTGAAACTGAGGAAGATGGGCAAGAGAGGCTGGCTTCAGGTGGCAAACTTTAAGCAAAAGAAACACACAAGGGCGTGGAGACCTGGGGAAAAAGCAGCACTGAGAAATCTACCCTCTGAAACTGACGAGGATGGGCAACAGAGGCTACCTCAGGTGGCAATCGGTAAGCAAAAGAAACACACAAGGGCGTGGAGACCTGGGGAAAAAGCAACACGGAGAAATCCACCCTCTGAAACTGAGGAACATGGGCAAAAGAAGCTAGCTCAGGTTGCAAACTTTAAGCAGAAAAAAAAAAAGACGCAAGGGCGTGGAGAGCTGGCGAAAAAGCAACACGGAGAAATCCACCCTCTGAAACTGAGGAAGATGGGCAAGAGATTCTAGCTGAGGTGGCAATCTTTAAGCAAAAAAATAAAATAAATAAATGCAATGGCGAGGAGACCCGGTCAAAAAGCAACCCTGAAAAAGGTACCCTTTGAAACTGAGGAAGCAGGGCAACAGTGCCTAGCTCAGGCGACAATCTTTAAGCAAAAGAAACACACAAGGGCGTGGGGAGCTGGCGAAAAGGCAACACTGAGAAATCCACCCTCTGAAACAGACGAAGATGGGCAACAGAGGCTAGCTCAGGTGGCAATCTTTAAGCAAAAGAAACACACAAGTGCGTGGAGACCTGGGAAAAATGCAACACGGAGAAATCCACCCTCTGAAACTGAGGAAGATGGGCAAGAGAGGCTACCTCAGGTGGCAATCGTTAAGCAAAAACAAAGCACAAAGGCGTGGAGACCTGGGGAAAAAGCAACCCTGAAACATCTACCCTCTGAAACTGAGGAAGATGGGCAAGAGAGGCTGGCTTCAGGTGGCAAACTTTAAGCAAAAGAAACACACAAGGGCGTGGAGACCAGGGGAAAAAGCAACACGGAGAAATCCACCCGCTGAAACCGAGGAAGATGGGCAACAGAGGCTACCTCAGGTGGCAATCTTTAAGCAAAAAAAATAATATACAAAAATACAATGGCGAGGAGACCCGGTCAAAAAGCAACCCTGAAAAAGGTACCCTCTGAAACTGAGGAAGCAGGGCAACAATGCCTAGCTCAGGTGACAATCTTTAAGCAAAAGAAACACACAAGGGCGTGGAGACCTGGGGAAAAAGCATCACGGAGAAATCCTCCAGCTGAAACGGAGGAAGATGGGCAACAGAGGCTACCTCAGGTGGCAATCGTTAAGCAAAAACAAAACACAAAGGCGTGGAGACCTGGGGAAAAAGCAACCCTGAAATATCTACCCTCTGAAACTGAGGAAGATGGGCAAGAGAGGCTGGCTTCATGTGGCAAACGTTAAGCAAAAGAAACACACAAGGGCGTGGAGACCTGGGGAAAAAGCAACACGGAGAAATCCACCCTCTGAAACTGAGGAAGATGGGCAAGAGAGGCTAGCTCAGGTGGCAATCGTTAAGCAAAAACAAAACCCAAAGGCGTGGAGACCTGGGAAAAAGCAACCCTGTAATATCTACCCCCTGAAACTGAGGAAGATGGGCAAGAGAGGCTGGCTTCAGGTGGCAAACTTTAAGCAAAAGAAACACACAAGGGCGTGGAGACCTGGGGAAAAAGCAGCACTGAGAAATCTACCCTCTGAAACTGACGAGGATGGGCAACAGAGGCTACCTCAGGTGGCAATCGGTAAGCAAAAGAAACACACAAGGGCGTGGAGACCTGGGGAAAAAGCAACACGGAGAAATCCACCCTCTGAAACTGAGGAACATGGGCAAAAGAAGCTAGCTCAGGTTGCAAACTTTAAGCAGAAAAAAAAAAAAGACGCAAGGGCGTGGAGAGCTGGCGAAAAAGCAACACGGAGAAATCCACCCTCTGAAACTGAGGAAGATGGGCAAGAGAGGCTAGCTGAGGTGGCAATCTTTAAGCAAAAAAATAAAATAAAAAAATGCAATGGCGAGGAGACCCGGTCAAAAAGCAACCCTGAAAAAGGTACCCTTTGAAACTGAGGAAGCAGGGCAACAGTGCCTAGCTCAGGCGACAATCTTTAAGCAAAAGAAACACACAAGGGCGTGGGGAGCTGGCGAAAAGGCAACACTGAGAAATCCACCCTCTGAAACAGACGAAGATGGGCAACAGAGGCTAGCTCAGGTGGCAATCTTTAAGCTAAAGAAACACACAAGTGCGTGGAGACCTGGGAAAAATGCAACACGGAGAAATCCACCCTCTGAAACTGAGGAAGATGGGCAAGAGAGGCTAACTCAGGTGGCAATCGTTAAGCAAAAACAAAGCACAAAGGCGTGGAGACCTGGGGAAAAAGCAACCCTGAAACATCTACCCTCTGAAACTGAGGAAGATGGGCAAGAGAGGCTGGCTTCAGGTGGCAAACTTTAAGCAAAAGAAGCACACAAGGGCGTGGAGACCTGGGGAAAAAGCAACACGGAGAAATCCACCCTCTGAAACCGAGGAAGATGGGCAACAGAGGCTAGCTCAGGTGGCAAACTTTAAGCAAAAAAAATAAAATAAAAAAATACAATGGCGAGGAGACCCGGTCAAAAAGCAACCCTGAAAAAGGTACCCTCTGAAACTGAGGAAGCAGGGCAACAATGCCTAGCTCAGGTGACAATCTTTAAGCAAAAGAAACACACAAGGGCGTGGAGACCTGGGGAAAAAGCATCACGGAGAAATCCTCCAGCTGAAACGGAGGAAGATGGGCAACAGAGGCTACCTCAGGTGGCAATCGTTAAGCAAAAACAAAACACAAAGGCGTGGAGACCTTGGGAAAAAGCAACCCTGAAATATCTACCCTCTGAAACTGAGGAAGATGGGCAAGAGAGGCTGGCTTCATGTGGCAAACGTTAAGCAAAAGAAACACACAAGGGCGTGGAGACCTGGGGAAAAAGCAACACGGAGAAATCCACCCTCTGAAACTGAGGAAGATGGGCAAGAGAGGCTAGCTCAGGTGGCAATCGTTAAGCAAAAACAAAACCCAAAGGCGTGGAGACCTGGGAAAAAGCAACCCTGTAATATCTACCCCCTGAAACTGAGGAAGATGGGCAAGAGAGGCTGGCTTCAGGTGGCAAACTTTAAGCAAAAGAAACACACAAGGGCGTGGAGACCTGGGGAAAAAGCAGCACTGAGAAATCTACCCTCTGAAACTGACGAGGATGGGCAACAGAGGCTACCTCAGGTGGCAATCGGTAAGCAAAAGAAACACACAAGGGCGTGGAGACCTGGGGAAAAAGCCACACGGAGAAATCCACCCTCTGAAACTGAGAAAGATGGGCAAGAGAGGCTAGCTCAGGTGGCAATCGTTAAGCAAAAACAAAACCCAAAGGCGTGGAGACCTGGGAAAAAGCAACCCTGTAATATCTACCCCCTGAAACTGAGGAAGATGGGCAAGAGAGGCTGGCTTCAGGTGTCAATCTTTAAGCAAAAGTAACACACAAGGGCGTGGAGACCTGGGGAAAAAGCAGCACTGAGAAATCTACCCTCTGAAACTGACGAGGATGGGCAACAGAGGCTACCTCAGGTGGCAATCGGTAAGCAAAAGAAACACACAAGGGCGTGGAGACCTGGGGAAAAAGCCACACGGAGAAATCCACCCTCTGAAACTGAAGAAGATGGGCAACAGAGGCTAGCTCAGGTGGCAATCTTTAAGCAAAAAAAATAAAATAAAAAAATACAATGGCGAGGAGACCCGGTCAAAAAGCAACCCTGAAAAAGGTACCCTCTGAAACTGAGGAAGCAGGGCAACAATGCCTAGCTCAGGTGACAATCTTTAAGCAAAAGAAACACACAAGGGCGTGGAGACCTGGGGAAAAAGCATCACGGAGAAATCCTCCAGCTGAAACTGAGGCAGATGGGCAACAGAGGCTACCTCAGGTGGCAATCGTTAAGCAAAAACAAAACACAAAGGCGTGGAGACCTTGGGAAAAAGCAACCATGAAATAGCTACCCTCTGAAACTGAGGAAGATGGGCAAGAGAGGCTGGCTTCATGTGGCAAACGTTAAGCAAAAGAAACACACAAGGGCGTGGAGACCTGGGGAAAAAGCAACACGGAGAAATCCACCCTCTGAAACTGAGGAAGATGGGCAAGAGAGGCTAGCTCAGGTGGCATTCGTTAAGCAAAAACAAAACCCAAAGGCGTGCAGACCTGGTTAAAAAGCAACCCTGAAATATCTACCCTCTGAAACTGAGGAAGATGCGCAAGAGAGGCTGCCTTCAGGTGGCAATCTTTAAGCAAAAGAAACACACAAGGGCGTGGAGACCTGGGGAAAAAGCAACACGGAGAAATCCACCCTCTGAAACCGAGGAAGATGGGCAACAGAGGCTAGCTCTGGTGGCAATCTTTAAGCAAAAACAATAAAATAAAAAAATACAATGGCGAGGAGACCCGGTCAAAAAGCAACCCTGAAAAAGGTACCCTCTGAAACTGAGGAAGCAGGGCAACAATGCCTAGCTCAGGTGACAATCTTTAAGCAAAAGAAACACACAAGGGCGTGGAGATTTGGGGAAAAAGCAACACGGAGAAATCCTCCAGCTGAAACTGAGGAAGATGGGCAAGAGAGGCTACCTCAGGTGGCAATCGTTAAGCAAAAACAAAACACAAAGGCGTGGAGACCTTGGGAAAAAGCAACCCTGAAATATCTACCCTTTGAAACTGAGGAAGATGGGCAAGAGAGCCTGGCTTCATGTGGCAAACGTTAAGCAAAAGAAACACACAAGGGCGTGGAGACCTGGGGAAAAAGCAACACGGAGAAATCCACCCTCTGAAACTGAGGAAGATGGGCAAGAGAGGCTAGCTCAGGTGGCAATCGTTAAGCAAAAACAAAACCCAAAGGCGTGGAGACCTGGGGAAAAGCAACCCTGAAATATCTACCCCCTGAAACTGAGGAAGATGGGCAAGAGAGGCTGGCTTCAGGTGGCAAACTTTAAGCAAAAGAAACACACAAGGGCGTGGAGACCTGGGGAAAAAGCAGCAGTGAGAAATCTACCCTCTGAAACTGACGAGGATGGGCAACAGAGGCTACCTCAGGTGGCAATCGTTAAGCAAAAGAAACACACAAGGGCGTGGATACCTGGGGAAAAAGCAACACGGAGAAATCCACCCTCTGAAACTGAGAAAGATGGGCAAGAGAGGCTAGCTCAGGTGGCAATCGTTAAGCAAAAACAAAACCCAAAGGCGTGGAGACCTGGGGAAAGAGCAACCCTGAAATATCTACCCTCTGAAACTGTGGAAGATGGGCAAGAGAGGCTGGCTTCAGGTGGCAATCTTTAAGCAAAAGAAACACACAAGGGCGTGGAGACCTGGGGAAAAGGCAGCACTGAGAAATCTACCCTCTGAAACTGACGAGTATGGGCAACAGAGGCTACCTCAGGTGGCAATCGTTAAGCAAAAGAAACACACAAGGGCGTGGAGACCTGGGGAAAAAGCAACACGGAGAAATCCACCCTCTGAAACTGAGGAACATGGGCAAAAGAAGCTAGCTCAGGTTGCAAACTTTAAGCAGAAAAAAAAAAAGACGCAAGGGCGTGGAGAGCTGGCGAAAAAGCAACACGGAGAAATCCACCCTCTGAAACTGAGGAAGATGGGCAAGAGAGGCTAGCTGAGGTGGCAATCTTTAAGCAAAAAAATAAAATAAAAAAATGCAATGGCGAGGAGACCCGGTCAAAAAGCAACCCTGAAAAAGGTACCCTTTGAAACTGAGGAAGCAGGGCAACAGTGCCTAGCTCAGGCGACAATCTTTAAGCAAAAGAAACACACAAGGGCGTGGGGAGCTGGCGAAAAGGCAACACTGAGAAATCCACCCTCTGAAACAGACGAAGATGGGCAACAGAGGCTAGCTCAGGTGGCAATCTTTAAGCAAAAGAAACACACAAGTGCGTGGAGACCTGGGAAAAATGCAACACGGAGAAATCCACCCTCTGAAACTGAGGAAGATGGGCAAGAGAGGCTACCTCAGGTGGCAATCGTTAAGCAAAAACAAAGCACAAAGGCGTGGAGACCTGGGGAAAAAGCAACCCTGAAACATCTACCCTCTGAAACTGAGGAAGATGGGCAAGAGAGGCTGGCTTCAGGTGGCAAACTTTAAGCAAAAGAAACACACAAGGGCGTGGAGACCTGGGGAAAAAGCAACACGGAGAAATCCACCCTCTGAAACCGAGGAAGATGGGCAACAGAGGCTACCTCAGGTGGCAATCTTTAAGCAAAAAAAATAAAATAAAAAAATACAATGGCGAGGAGACCCGGTCAAAAAGCAACCCTGAAAAAGGTACCCTCTGAAACTGAGGAAGCAGGGCAACAATGCCTAGCTCAGGTGACAATCTTTAAGCAAAAGAAACACACAAGGGCGTGGAGACCTGGGGAAAAAGCATCACAGAGAAATCCTCCAGCTGAAACGGAGGAAGATGGGCAACAGAGGCTACCTCAGGTGGCAATCGTTAAGCAAAAACAAAACACAAAGGCGTGGAGACCTTGGGAAAAAGCAACCCTGAAATATCTACCCTCTGAAACTGAGGAAGATGGGCAAGAGAGGCTGGCTTCATGTGGCAAACGTTAAGCAAAAGAAACACACAAGGGCGTGGAGACCTGGGGAAAAAGCAACACGGAGAAATCCACCCTCTGAAACTGAGGAAGATGGGCAAGAGAGGCTAGCTCAGGTGGCAATCGTTAAGCAAAAACAAAACCCAAAGGCGTGGAGACCTGGGAAAAAGCAACCCTGAAATATCTACCCCCTGAAACTGAGGAAGATGGGCAAGAGAGGCTGGCTTCAGGTGGCAAACTTTAAGCAAAAGAAACACACAAGGGCGTGGAGACCTGGGGAAAAAGCAGCACTGAGAAATCTACCCTCTGAAACTGACGAGGATGGGCAACAGAGGCCACCTCAGGTGGCAATCGGTAAGCAAAAGAAACACACAAGGGCGTGGAGACCTGGGGAAAAAGCCACACGGAGAAATCCACCCTCTGAAACTGAAGAAGATGGGCAACAGAGGCTAGCTCAGGTGGCAATCTTTAAGCAAAAAAAATAAAATAAAAAAATACAATGGCGAGGAGACCCGGTCAAAAAGCAACCCTGAAAAAGTTACCCTCTGAAACTGAGGAAGCAGGGCAACAATGCCTAGCTCAGGTGACAATCTTTAAGCAAAAGAAACACACAAGGGCGTGGAGACCTGGGGAAAAATCAACACGGAGAAATCCACCCTCTGAAACTGAGGAAGATGGGCAAGAGAGGCTAGCTCAGGTGGCATTCGTTAAGCAAAAACAAAACCCAAAGGCGTGGAGACCTTGGGAAAAAGCAACCCTGAAATATCTACCCCCTGAAACTGACGAGGATGGGCAAGAGAGGCTGGCTTCATGTGGCAAACGTTAAGCAAAAGAAACACACAAGGGCGTGGAGACCTGGGGAAAAAGCAACACGGAGAAATCCACACTCTGAAACTGAGGAAGATGGGCAAGAGAGGCTTGCTCAGGTGGCATTCGTTAAGCAAAAACAAAACCCAAAGGCGTGGAGACCTGGGGAAAAAGCAACCCTGAAATATCTACCCTCTGAAACTGAGGAAGATGGGCAAGAGAGGCTGCCTTCAGGTGGCAAACTTTAAGCAAAAGAAACACACAAGGGCGTGGAGACCTGGGGAAAAAGCAACACGGAGAAATCCACCCTCTGAAACCGAGGAAGATGGGCAACAGAGGCTAGCTCAGGTGGCAATCTTTAAGCAAAAATAATAAAATAAAAAAATACAATGGCGAGGAGACCCGGTCAAAAAGCAACCCTGAAAAATGTACCCTATGAAACTGAGGAAGCAGGGCAACAATGCCTAGCTCAGGTGACAATCTTTAAGCAAAAGAAACACACAAGGGCGTGGAGACCTGGGGAAAAAGCAACACGGAGAAATCCTCCAGCTGAAACTGAGGAAGATGGGCAACAGAGGCTAGCTCAGGTGGCAATCGTTAAGCAAAAACAAAACCCAAAGGCGTGGAGACCTTGGGAAAAAGCAACCCTGAAATATCTACCCTCTGAAACTGAGGAAGATGGGCAAGAGAGGCTGGCTTCATGTGGCAAACGTTAAGCAAAAGAAACACACAAGGGCGTGGAGACCTGGGGAAAAAGCAACACGGAGAAATCCACCCTGTGAGACTGAGGAAGATGGGCAAGAGAGGCTACCTCAGGTGGCAATCGTTAAGCAAAAACAAAACCCAAAGGCGTGGAGACCTGGGGATAAAGCAACCTTGAAATATCTACCCTCTGAAACTGAGGAAGATGGCCAAGAGAGGCTGCCTTCAGGTGGCAAAATTTAAGCAAAAGAAACACACAAGGGCGTGGAGACCTGGGGAAAAAGCAACACGGAGAAATCCACCGTCTGAAACTGAGGAAGATGGGCAAGAGAGGCTAGCTCATTTGGCAATCGTTAAGCAAAAACAAAACCCAAAGTCGTGGAGACCTGGGGAAAAAGCAACCCTGAAATATCTACCCTCTGAAACTGAGGAAGATGGGCAAGAGAGGCTGTCTTCAGGTGGCAAACTTTAAGCAAAAGAAACACACAAGGGCGTGGAGACCTGGGGAAAAAGCAGCACTGAGAAATCTACCCTCTGAAACTGACGAGGATGGGCAACAGAGGCTACCTCAGGTGGCAATCGGTAAGCAAAAGAAACACACAAGGGCGTGGAGACCTGGGGAAAAGCCACACGGAGAAATCCACCCTCTGAAACTGAAGAAGATGGGCAACAGAGGCTAGCTCAGGTGGCAATCTTTAAGCAAAAAAAATAAAATAAAAAAATACAATGGCGAGGAGACCCGGTCAAAAAGCAACCCTGAAAAAGGTGCCCTCTGAAACTGAGGAAGCAGGGCAACAATGCCTAGCTCAGGTGACAATCTTTAAGGAAAAGAAACACACAAGGGCGTGGAGACCTGGGGAAAAAGCAACACGGAGAAATCCACCCTCTGAAGCTGAGGAAGATGGGCAACAGAGGCTACCTCAGGTGGCAATCGTTAAGCAAAAGAAACACACACGGGCGTGGAGACCTGGGGAAAAAGCAACACGGAGAAATCCACCCTCTGAAACTGAGGAAGATGGGCAACAGAGGCTACCTCAGGTGGCAATCGTTAAGCAAAAGAAACACACAAGGGCGTGGAGACCAGGGGAAAAAGCAACACGGAGAAATCCACCCTCTGAAACTGAGGAAGATGGGCAAGAGAGGCTACCTCAGGTGGCAATCGTTAAGCAAAAACAAAGCACAAAGGCGTGGAGACCTGGGGAAAAAGCAACCCTGAAATATCTACCCTCTGAAACTGAGGAAGATGGGCAAGAGAGGCTGGCTTCAGGTGGCAATCTTTAAGCAAAAGAAACACACAAGGGCGTGGGGAGCTGGGGAAAAGGCAACACTGAGAAATCCACCCTCTGAAACGGACGAAGATGGGCAACAGAGGCTAGCTCAGGTGGCAATCGTTAAGCAAAAGAAACACACAAGGGCGTGGAGGCCTGGGGAAAAAGCAACACGGAGAAATCCACCCTCTGAAACTGAGGAACATGGGCAAAAGAAGCTAGCTCAGGTTGCAACCTTTAAGCAGAAAAAAAACACAAGGGCGTGCAGACCTGGCAAAAAAGCAACAGTGAGAAATCTACCCTCTGAAACCGACGAAGATGGACAACAGAGGCTAGCTCAGGTGGCAATTTTTAAGGAAAAATAAAAGGAAGTGCGTGGAGACCTGGGGAAAAAGCAACACGGAGAAATCTACCCTCTAGAACTGAGAAAGAAGCGCAACAGAGGCTAGCTCAGGTGGCAATCTTTAAGCAAAAAAAATAAAATAAAAAAATACAATGGCGAGGAGACCCGGTCAAAAAGCAACCCTGAAAAAGGTACCCTCTGAAACTGAGGAAGCAGGGCAACAGTGCCTAGCTCAGGTGACAATCTTTAAGCAAAAGAAACACACAAGGGCGTGGGGAGCTGGCGAAAAGGCAACACTGAGAAATCCACCCTCTGAAACGGACGAAGATGGGCAACAGAGGCTAGCTCAGGTGGCAATCTTTAAGCAAAAGAAACACACAAGGGCGTGGAGACCTGGGGAAAAAGCAACACGGAGAAATCCACCCTCTGAAACTGAGGAAGATGGGCAAGAGAGGCTACCTCACGTGGCAATCCTTAAGCAAAAACAAAGCACAAAGGCGTGGAGCCCTGGGGACAAAGCAACCCTGAAGTATCTACCCTCTGAAACTGAGGAACATGGGCAAGAGAGGCTAGCTCAGGTGGCACTCGTTAAGCAAAAACAAAACCCAAAGGCGTGGAGACCTGGGGAAAAAGCAACCCTGAAATATCTACCCTCTGAAACTGAGGAAGATGGGCAAGAGAGGCTGGCTTCAGGTGGCAATCTTTAAGCAAAAGAAACACACAAGGGCGTGGGGAGCTGGGGAAAAGGCAACACTGAGAAATCCACCCTCTGAAACTGAGGAACATGGGCAAAAGAAGCTAGCTCAGGTTGCAACCTTTAAGCAGAAAAAAAACACAAGGGCGTGCAGACCTGGCAAAAAAGCAACAGTGAGAAATCTACCCTCTGAAACCGACGAAGATGGACAACAGAGGCTAGCTCAGGTGGCAATTTTTAAGGAAAAATAAAAGGAAGTGCGTGGAGACCTGGGGAAAAAGCAACACGGAGAAATCTACCCTCTAGAACTGAGAAAGAAGCGCAACAGAGGCTAGCTCAGGTGGCAATCTTTAAGCAAAAAAAATAAAATAAAAAAATACAATGGCGAGGAGACCCGGTCAAAAAGCAACCCTGAAAAAGGTACCCTCTGAAACTGAGGAAGCAGGGCAACAGTGCCTAGCTCAGGTGACAATCTTTAAGCAAAAGAAACACACAAGGGCGTGGGGAGCTGGCGAAAAGGCAACACTGAGAAATCCACCCTCTGAAACGGACGAAGATGGGCAACAGAGGCTAGCTCAGGTGGCAATCTTTAAGCAAAAGAAACACACAAGGGCGTGGAGACCTGGGGAAAAAGCAACACGGAGAAATCCACCCTCTGAAACTGAGGAAGATGGGCAAGAGAGGCTACCTCAGGTGGCAATCCTTAAGCAAAAACAAAGCACAAAGGCGTGGAGCCCTGGGGACAAAGCAACCCTGAAATATCTACCCTCTGAAACTGAGGAACATGGGCAAGAGAGGCTAGCTCAGGTGGCAATCGTTAAGCAAAAACAAAGCACAAAGGCGTGGAGACCTGGGGAAAAAGCAACCCTGAAATATCTACCCTCTGAAACTGAGGAAGATGGGCAAGAGAGGCTGGCTTCAGGTGGCAATCTTTAAGCAAAAGAAACACACAAGGGCGTGGGGAGCTGGTGAAAAGGCAACACTGAGAAATCCACCCTCTGAAACGGACGAAGATGGGCAACAGAGGCTAGCTCAGGTGGCAATCGTTAAGCAAAAGAAACACACAAGGGCGTGGAGGCCTGGGGAAAAAGCAACACGGAGAAATCCACCCTCTGAAACTGAGGAACATGGGCAAAAGAAGCTAGCTCAGGTTGCAACCTTTAAGCAGAAAAAAAACACAAGGGCGTGCAGACCTGGCAAAAAAGCAACAGTGAGAAATCTACCCTCTGAAACCGACGAAGATGGACAACAGAGGCTAGCTCAGGTGGCAATTTTTAAGGAAAAATAAAAGGAAGTGCGTGGAGACCTGGGGAAAAAGCAACACGGAGAAATCTACCCTCTAGAACTGAGAAAGAAGCGCAACAGAGGCTAGCTCAGGTGGCAATCTTTAAGCAAAAAAAATAAAATAAAAAAATACAATGGCGAGGAGACCCGGTCAAAAAGCAACCCTGAAAAAGGTACCCTCTGAAACTGAGGAAGCAGGGCAACAGTGCCTAGCTCAGGTGACAATCTTTAAGCAAAAGAAACACACAAGGGCGTGGGGAGCTGGCGAAAAGGCAACACTGAGAAATCCACCCTCTGAAACGGACGAAGATGGGCAACAGAGGCTAGCTCAGGTGGCAATCTTTAAGCAAAAGAAACACACAAGGGCGTGGAGACCTGGGGAAAAAGCAACACGGAGAAATCCACCCTCTGAAACTGAGGAAGATGGGCAAGAGAGGCTACCTCACGTGGCAATCCTTAAGCAAAAACAAAGCACAAAGGCGTGGAGCCCTGGGGACAAAGCAACCCTGAAATATCTACCCTCTGAAACTGAGGAACATGGGCAAGAGAGGCTAGCTCAGGTGGCACTCGTTAAGCAAAAACAAAACCCAAAGGCGTGGAGACCTGGGGAAAAAGCAACCCTGAAATATCTACCCTCTGAAACTGAGGAAGATGGGCAAGAGAGGCTGGCTTCAGGTGGCAATCTTTAAGCAAAAGAAACACACAAGGGCGTGGGGAGCTGGGGAAAAGGCAACACTGAGAAATCCACCCTCTGAAACTGAGGAACATGGGCAAAAGAAGCTAGCTCAGGTTGCAACCTTTAAGCAGAAAAAAAACACAAGGGCGTGCAGACCTGGCAAAAAAGCAACAGTGAGAAATCTACCCTCTGAAACCGACGAAGATGGACAACAGAGGCTAGCTCAGGTGGCAATTTTTAAGGAAAAATAAAAGGAAGTGCGTGGAGACCTGGGGACAAAGCAACCCTGAAATATCTACCCTCTGAAACTGAGGAACATGGGCAAGAGAGGCTAGCTCAGGTGGCACTCGTTAAGCAAAAACAAAACACAAAGGCGTGGAGACCTGGGGAAAAAGCAACCCTGAAATATCTACCCTCTGAAACTGAGGAAGATGGGCAAGAGAGGCTGGCTTCAGGTGGCAAACTTTAAGCAAAAGAAACACACAAGGGCGTGGAGACCTGGGGAAACAGCAACACGGAGATATCGACCCTCTGAAACTGAGGAAGATGGGCAAGAGAGGCTAGCTCAGGTGGCAATCGTTAAGCAAAAACAAAACCCAAAGGCGTGGAGACCTGGGGAAAAAGCAACCCTGAAATATCTACCCTCTGAAACTGAGGAAGATGGGCAAGAGAGGCTGGCTTCAGGTGGCAATCTTTAAGCAAAAGAAACACACAAGGGCGTGGGGAGCTGGGGAAAAGGCAACACTGAGAAATCCACCCTCTGAAACGGACGAAGATGGGCAACAGAGGCTAGCTCAGGTGGCAATCGTTAAGCAAAAGAAACACACAAGGGCGTGGAGGCCTGGGGAAAAAGCAACACGGAGAAATCCACCCTCTGAAACTGAGGGACATGGGCAAAAGAAGCTAGCTCAGGTTGCAACCTTTAAGCAGAAAAAAAACACAAGGGCGTGCAGACCTGGCAAAAAAGCCACAGTGAGAAATCTACCCTCTGAAACCGACGAAGATGGACAACAGAGGCTAGCTCAGGTGGCAATTTTTAAGGAAAAATAAAAGGAAGTGCGTGGAGACCTGGGGAAAAAGCAACACGGAGAAATCTACCCTCTAGAACTGAGAAAGAAGCGCAACAGAGGCTAGCTCAGGTGGCAATCTTTAAGCAAAAAAAATAAGATAAAAAAATACAATGGCGAGGAGACCCGGTGAAAAAGCAACCCTGAAAAAGGTACCCTCTGAAACTGAGGAAGCAGGGCAACAGTGCCTAGCTCAGGTGACAATCTTTAAGCAAAAGAAACACACAAGGGCGTGGGGAGCTGGCGAAAAGGCAACACTGAGAAATCCACCCTCTGAAACGGACGAAGATGGGCAACAGAGGCTAGCTCAGGTGGCAATCGTTAAGCAAAAGAAACACACAAGGGCGTGGAGACCTGGGGAAAAAGCAACACGGAGAAATCCACCCTCTGAAACTGAGGAAGATGGGCAAGAGAGGCTACCTCAGGTGGCAATCCTTAAGCAAAAACAAAGCACAAAGGCGTGGAGCCCTGGGGACAAAGCAACCCTGAAATATCTACCCTCTGAAACTGAGGAACATGGGCAAGAGAGGCTAGCTCAGGTGGCACTCGTTAAGCAAAAACAAAACACAAAGGCGTGGAGACCTGGGGAAAAAGCAACCCTGAAATATCTACCCTCTGAAACTGAGGAAGATGGGCAAGAGAGGCTGGCTTCAGGTGGCAATCTTTAAGCAAAAGAAACACACAAGGGCGTGGAGGCCTGGGGAAAAAGCAACACGGAGAAATCCACCCTCTGAAACTGAGGGACATGGGCAAAAGAAGCTAGCTCAGGTTGCAACCTTTAAGCAGAAAAAAAACACAAGGGCGTGCAGACCTGGCAAAAAAGCCACAGTGAGAAATCTACCCTCTGAAACCGACGAAGATGGACAACAGAGGCTAGCTCAGGTGGCAATTTTTAAGGAAAAATAAAAGGAAGTGCGTGGAGACCTGGGGAAAAAGCAACACGGAGAAATCTACCCTCTAGAACTGAGAAAGAAGCGCAACAGAGGCTAGCTCAGGTGGCAATCTTTAAGCAAAAAAAATAAGATAAAAAAATACAATGGCGAGGAGACCCGGTGAAAAAGCAACCCTGAAAAAGGTACCCTCTGAAACTGAGGAAGCAGGGCAACAGTGCCTAGCTCAGGTGACAATCTTTAAGCAAAAGAAACACACAAGGGCGTGGGGAGCTGGCGAAAAGGCAACACTGAGAAATCCACCCTCTGAAACGGACGAAGATGGGCAACAGAGGCTAGCTCAGGTGGCAATCTTTAAGCAAAAGAAACACACAAGGGCATGGAGACCTGGGGAAAAAGCAACACGGAGAAATCCACCCTCTGAAACTGAGGAAGATGGGCAAGAGAGGCTACCTCAGGTGGCAATCCTTAAGCAAAAACAAAGCACAAAGGCGTGGAGCCCTGGGGACAAAGCAACCCTGAAGTATCTACCCTCTGAAACTGAGGAACATGGGCAAGAGAGGCTAGCTCAGGTGGCAATCGTTAAGCAAAAACAAAACACAAAGGCGTGGAGACCTGGGGAAAAAGCAACCCTGAAATATCTACCCTCTGAAACTGAGGAAGATGGGCAAGAGAGGCTGGCTTCAGGTGGCAATCTTTAAGCAAAAGAAACACACAAGGGCGTGGAGGCCTGGGGAAAAAGCAACACGGAGAAATCCACCCTCTGAAACTGAGGGACATGGGCAAAAGAAGCTAGCTCAGGTTCTGCAACCTTTAAGCAGAAAAAAAACACAAGGGCGTGCAGACCTGGCAAAAAAGCCACAGTGAGAAATCTACCCTCTGAAACCGACGAAGATGGACAACAGAGGCTAGCTCAGGTGGCAATTTTTAAGGAAAAATAAAAGGAAGTGCGTGGAGACCTGGGGAAAAAGCAACACGGAGAAATCTACCCTCTAGAACTGAGAAAGAAGCGCAACAGAGGCTAGCTCAGGTGGCAATCTTTAAGCAAAAAAAATAAGATAAAAAAATACAATGGCGAGGAGACCCGGTGAAAAAGCAACCCTGAAAAAGGTACCCTCTGAAACTGAGGAAGCAGGGCAACAGTGCCTAGCTCAGGTGACAATCTTTAAGCAAAAGAAACACACAAGGGCGTGGGGAGCTGGCGAAAAGGCAACACTGAGAAATCCACCCTCTGAAACGGACGAAGATGGGCAACAGAGGCTAGCTCAGGTGGCAATCGTTAAGCAAAAGAAACACACAAGGGCGTGGAGACCTGGGGAAAAAGCAACACGGAGAAATCCACCCTCTGAAACTGAGGAAGATGGGCAAGAGAGGCTACCTCAGGTGGCAATCCTTAAGCAAAAACAAAGCACAAAGGCGTGGAGCCCTGGGGACAAAGCAACCCTGAAGTATCTACCCTCTGAAACTGAGGAACATGGGCAAGAGAGGCTAGCTCAGGTGGCAATCGTTAAGCAAAAACAAAACACAAAGGCGTGGAGACCTGGGGAAAAAGCAACCCTGAAATATCTACCCTCTGAAACTGAGGAAGATGGGCAAGAGAGGCAGGCTTCAGGTGGCAATCTTTAAGCAAAAGAAACACACAAGGGCGTGGAGGCCTGGGGAAAAAGCAACACGGAGAAATCCACCCTCTGAAACTGAGGGACATGGGCAAAAGAAGCTAGCTCAGGTTCTGCAACCTTTAAGCAGAAAAAAAACACAAGGGCGTGCAGACCTGGCAAAAAAGCCACAGTGAGAAATCTACCCTCTGAAACCGACGAAGATGGACAACAGAGGCTAGCTCAGGTGGCAATTTTTAAGGAAAAATAAAAGGAAGTGCGTGGAGACCTGGGGAAAAAGCAACACGGAGAAATCTACCCTCTAGAACTGAGAAAGAAGCGCAACAGAGGCTAGCTCAGGTGGCAATCTTTAAGCAAAAAAAATAAGATAAAAAAATACAATGGCGAGGAGACCCGGTGAAAAAGCAACCCTGAAAAAGGTACCCTCTGAAACTGAGGAAGCAGGGCAACAGTGCCTAGCTCAGGTGACAATCTTTAAGCAAAAGAAACACACAAGGGCGTGGGGAGCTGGCGAAAAGGCAACACTGAGAAATCCACCCTCTGAAACGGACGAAGATGGGCAACAGAGGCTAGCTCAGGTGGCAAACTTTAAGCAAAAGAAACACACAAGGGCGTGGAGACCTGGGGAAAAAGCAACACGGAGAAATCCACCCTCTGAAACTGAGGAAGATGGGCAAGAGAGGCTACCTCAGGTGGCAATCCTTAAGCAAAAACAAAGCACAAAGGCGTGGAGCCCTGGGGACAAAGCAACCCTGAAGTATCTACCCTCTGAAACTGAGGAACATGGGCAAGAGAGGCTAGCTCAGGTGGCAATCGTTAAGCAAAAACAAAACACAAAGGCGTGGAGACCTGGGGAAAAAGCAACCCTGAAATATCTACCCTCTGAAACTGAGGAAGATGGGCAAGAGAGGCTGGCTTCAGGTGGCAATCTTTAAGCAAAAGAAACACACAAGGGCGTGGAGGCCTGGGGAAAAAGCAACACGGAGAAATCCACCCTCTGAAACTGAGGGACATGGGCAAAAGAAGCTAGCTCAGGTTGCAACCTTTAAGCAGAAAAAAAACACAAGGGCGTGCAGACCTGGCAAAAAAGCCACAGTGAGAAATCTACCCTCTGAAACCGACGAAGATGGACAACAGAGGCTAGCTCAGGTGGCAATTTTTAAGGAAAAATAAAAGGAAGTGCGTGGAGACCTGGGGAAAAAGCAACACGGAGAAATCTACCCTCTAGAACTGAGAAAGAAGCGCAACAGAGGCTAGCTCAGGTGGCAATCTTTAAGCAAAAAAAATAAGATAAAAAAATACAATGGCGAGGAGACCCGGTGAAAAAGCAAACCTGAAAAAGGTACCCTCTGAAACTGAGGAAGCAGGGCAACAGTGCCTAGCTCAGGTGACAATCTTTAAGCAAAAGAAACACACAAGGGCGTGGGGAGCTGGCGAAAAGGCAACACTGAGAAATCCACCCTCTGAAACGGACGAAGATGGGCAACAGAGGCTAGCTCAGGTGGCAATCTTTAAGCAAAAGAAACACACAAGGGCGTGGAGACCTGGGGAAAAAGCAACACGGAGAAATCCACCCTCTGAAACTGAGGAAGATGGGCAAGAGAGGCTACCTCAGGTGGCAATCCTTAAGCAAAAACAAAGCACAAAGGCGTGGAGCCCTGGGGACAAAGCAACCCTGAAATATCTACCCTCTGAAACTGAGGAAGATGGGCAAGAGAGGCTGGCTTCAGGTGGCAATCTTTAAGCAAAAGAAACACACAAGGGCGTGGGGAGCTGGGGAAAAGGCAACACTGAGAAATCCACCCTCTGAAACGGACGAAGATGGGCAACAGAGGCTAGCTCAGGTGGCAATCGTTAAGCAAAAGAAACACACAAGGGCGTGGAGGCCTGGGGAAAAAGCAACACGGAGAAATCCACCCTCTGAAACTGAGGGACATGGGCAAAAGAAGCTAGCTCAGGTTGCAACCTTTAAGCAGAAAAAAAACACAAGGGCGTGCAGACCTGGCAAAAAAGCCACAGTGAGAAATCTACCCTCTGAAACCGACGAAGATGGACAACAGAGGCTAGCTCAGGTGGCAATTTTTAAGGAAAAATAAAAGGAAGTGCGTGGAGACCTGGGGAAAAAGCAACACGGAGAAATCTACCCTCTAGAACTGAGAAAGAAGCGCAACAGAGGCTAGCTCAGGTGGCAATCTTTAAGCAAAAAAAATAAGATAAAAAAATACAATGGCGAGGAGACCCGGTGAAAAAGCAACCCTGAAAAAGGTACCCTCTGAAACTGAGGAAGCAGGGCAACAGTGCCTAGCTCAGGTGACAATCTTTAAGCAAAAGAAACACACAAGGGCGTGGGGAGCTGGCGAAAAGGCAACACTGAGAAATCCACCCTCTGAAACGGACGAAGATGGGCAACAGAGGCTAGCTCAGGTGGCAAACTTTAAGCAAAAGAAACACACAAGGGCGTGGAGACCTGGGGAAAAAGCAACACGGAGAAATCCACCCTCTGAAACTGAGGAAGATGGGCAAGAGAGGCTACCTCAGGTGGCAATCCTTAAGCAAAAACAAAGCACAAAGGCGTGGAGCCCTGGGGACAAAGCAACCCTGAAGTATCTACCCTCTGAAACTGAGGAACATGGGCAAGAGAGGCTAGCTCAGGTGGCAATCGTTAAGCAAAAACAAAACACAAAGGCGTGGAGACCTGGGGAAAAAGCAACCCTGAAATATCTACCCTCTGAAACTGAGGAAGATGGGCAAGAGAGGCTGGCTTCAGGTGGCAATCTTTAAGCAAAAGAAACACACAAGGGCGTGGAGGCCTGGGGAAAAAGCAACACGGAGAAATCCACCCTCTGAAACTGAGGGACATGGGCAAAAGAAGCTAGCTCAGGTTGCAACCTTTAAGCAGAAAAAAAACACAAGGGCGTGCAGACCTGGCAAAAAAGCCACAGTGAGAAATCTACCCTCTGAAACCGACGAAGATGGACAACAGAGGCTAGCTCAGGTGGCAATTTTTAAGGAAAAATAAAAGGAAGTGCGTGGAGACCTGGGGAAAAAGCAACACGGAGAAATCTACCCTCTAGAACTGAGAAAGAAGCGCAACAGAGGCTAGCTCAGGTGGCAATCTTTAAGCAAAAAAAATAAGATAAAAAAATACAATGGCGAGGAGACCCGGTGAAAAAGCAAACCTGAAAAAGGTACCCTCTGAAACTGAGGAAGCAGGGCAACAGTGCCTAGCTCAGGTGACAATCTTTAAGCAAAAGAAACACACAAGGGCGTGGGGAGCTGGCGAAAAGGCAACACTGAGAAATCCACCCTCTGAAACGGACGAAGATGGGCAACAGAGGCTAGCTCAGGTGGCAATCTTTAAGCAAAAGAAACACACAAGGGCGTGGAGACCTGGGGAAAAAGCAACACGGAGAAATCCACCCTCTGAAACTGAGGAAGATGGGCAAGAGAGGCTACCTCAGGTGGCAATCCTTAAGCAAAAACAAAGCACAAAGGCGTGGAGCCCTGGGGACAAAGCAACCCTGAAATATCTACCCTCTGAAACTGAGGAAGATGGGCAAGAGAGGCTGGCTTCAGGTGGCAATCTTTAAGCAAAAGAAACACACAAGGGCGTGGGGAGCTGGGGAAAAGGCAACACTGAGAAATCCACCCTCTGAAACGGACGAAGATGGGCAACAGAGGCTAGCTCAGGTGGCAATCGTTAAGCAAAAGAAACACACAAGGGCGTGGAGGCCTGGGGAAAAAGCAACACGGAGAAATCCACCCTCTGAAACTGAGGGACATGGGCAAAAGAAGCTAGCTCAGGTTGCAACCTTTAAGCAGAAAAAAAACACAAGGGCGTGCAGACCTGGCAAAAAAGCCACAGTGAGAAATCTACCCTCTGAAACCGACGAAGATGGACAACAGAGGCTAGCTCAGGTGGCAATTTTTAAGGAAAAATAAAAGGAAGTGCGTGGAGACCTGGGGAAAAAGCAACACGGAGAAATCTACCCTCTAGAACTGAGAAAGAAGCGCAACAGAGGCTAGCTCAGGTGGCAATCTTTAAGCAAAAAAAATAAGATAAAAAAATACAATGGCGAGGAGACCCGGTGAAAAAGCAACCCTGAAAAAGGTACCCTCTGAAACTGAGGAAGCAGGGCAACAGTGCCTAGCTCAGGTGACAATCTTTAAGCAAAAGAAACACACAAGGGCGTGGGGAGCTGGCGAAAAGGCAACACTGAGAAATCCACCCTCTGAAACGGACGAAGATGGGCAACAGAGGCTAGCTCAGGTGGCAATCGTTAAGCAAAAGAAACACACAAGGGCGTGGAGACCTGGGGAAAAAGCAACACGGAGAAATCCACCCTCTGAAACTGAGGAAGATGGGCAAGAGAGGCTACCTCAGGTGGCAATCCTTAAGCAAAAACAAAGCACAAAGGCGTGGAGCCCTGGGGACAAAGCAACCCTGAAATATCTACCCTCTGAAACTGAGGAACATGGGCAAGAGAGGCTAGCTCAGGTGGCAATCGTTAAGCAAAAACAAAACACAAAGGCGTGGAGACCTGGGGAAAAAGCAACCCTGAAATATCTACCCTCTGAAACTGAGGAAGATGGGCAAGAGAGGCTGGCTTCAGGTGGCAATCTTTAAGCAAAAGAAACACACAAGGGCGTGGAGGCCTGGGGAAAAAGCAACACGGAGAAATCCACCCTCTGAAACTGAGGGACATGGGCAAAAGAAGCTAGCTCAGGTTGCAACCTTTAAGCAGAAAAAAAACACAAGGGCGTGCAGACCTGGCAAAAAAGCCACAGTGAGAAATCTACCCTCTGAAACCGACGAAGATGGACAACAGAGGCTAGCTCAGGTGGCAATTTTTAAGGAAAAATAAAAGGAAGTGCGTGGAGACCTGGGGAAAAAGCAACACGGAGAAATCTACCCTCTAGAACTGAGAAAGAAGCGCAACAGAGGCTAGCTCAGGTGGCAATCTTTAAGCAAAAAAAATAAGATAAAAAAATACAATGGCGAGGAGACCCGGTGAAAAAGCAACCCTGAAAAAGGTACCCTCTGAAACTGAGGAAGCAGGGCAACAGTGCCTAGCTCAGGTGACAATCTTTAAGCAAAAGAAACACACAAGGGCGTGGGGAGCTGGCGAAAAGGCAACACTGAGAAATCCACCCTCTGAAACGGACGAAGATGGGCAACAGAGGCTAGCTCAGGTGGCAATCTTTAAGCAAAAGAAACACACAAGGGCGTGGAGACCTGGGGAAAAAGCAACACGGAGAAATCCACCCTCTGAAACTGAGGAAGATGGGCAAGAGAGGCTACCTCAGGTGGCAATCCTTAAGCAAAAACAAAGCACAAAGGCGTGGAGCCCTGGGGACAAAGCAACCCTGAAGTATCTACCCTCTGAAACTGAGGAACATGGGCAAGAGAGGCTAGCTCAGGTGGCAATCGTTAAGCAAAAACAAAACACAAAGGCGTGGAGACCTGGGGAAAAAGCAACCCTGAAATATCTACCCTCTGAAACTGAGGAAGATGGGCAAGAGAGGCTGGCTTCAGGTGGCAATCTTTAAGCAAAAGAAACACACAAGGGCGTGGAGGCCTGGGGAAAAAGCAACACGGAGAAATCCACCCTCTGAAACTGAGGGACATGGGCAAAAGAAGCTAGCTCAGGTTCTGCAACCTTTAAGCAGAAAAAAAACACAAGGGCGTGCAGACCTGGCAAAAAAGCCACAGTGAGAAATCTACCCTCTGAAACCGACGAAGATGGACAACAGAGGCTAGCTCAGGTGGCAATTTTTAAGGAAAAATAAAAGGAAGTGCGTGGAGACCTGGGGAAAAAGCAACACGGAGAAATCTACCCTCTAGAACTGAGAAAGAAGCGCAACAGAGGCTAGCTCAGGTGGCAATCTTTAAGCAAAAAAAATAAGATAAAAAAATACAATGGCGAGGAGACCCGGTGAAAAAGCAACCCTGAAAAAGGTACCCTCTGAAACTGAGGAAGCAGGGCAACAGTGCCTAGCTCAGGTGACAATCTTTAAGCAAAAGAAACACACAAGGGCGTGGGGAGCTGGCGAAAAGGCAACACTGAGAAATCCACCCTCTGAAACGGACGAAGATGGGCAACAGAGGCTAGCTCAGGTGGCAATCGTTAAGCAAAAGAAACACACAAGGGCGTGGAGACCTGGGGAAAAAGCAACACGGAGAAATCCACCCTCTGAAACTGAGGAAGATGGGCAAGAGAGGCTACCTCAGGTGGCAATCCTTAAGCAAAAACAAAGCACAAAGGCGTGGAGCCCTGGGGACAAAGCAACCCTGAAGTATCTACCCTCTGAAACTGAGGAACATGGGCAAGAGAGGCTAGCTCAGGTGGCAATCGTTAAGCAAAAACAAAACACAAAGGCGTGGAGACCTGGGGAAAAAGCAACCCTGAAATATCTACCCTCTGAAACTGAGGAAGATGGGCAAGAGAGGCTGGCTTCAGGTGGCAATCTTTAAGCAAAAGAAACACACAAGGGCGTGGAGGCCTGGGGAAAAAGCAACACGGAGAAATCCACCCTCTGAAACTGAGGGACATGGGCAAAAGAAGCTAGCTCAGGTTCTGCAACCTTTAAGCAGAAAAAAAACACAAGGGCGTGCAGACCTGGCAAAAAAGCCACAGTGAGAAATCTACCCTCTGAAACCGACGAAGATGGACAACAGAGGCTAGCTCAGGTGGCAATTTTTAAGGAAAAATAAAAGGAAGTGCGTGGAGACCTGGGGAAAAAGCAACACGGAGAAATCTACCCTCTAGAACTGAGAAAGAAGCGCAACAGAGGCTAGCTCAGGTGGCAATCTTTAAGCAAAAAAAATAAGATAAAAAAATACAATGGCGAGGAGACCCGGTGAAAAAGCAACCCTGAAAAAGGTACCCTCTGAAACTGAGGAAGCAGGGCAACAGTGCCTAGCTCAGGTGACAATCTTTAAGCAAAAGAAACACACAAGGGCGTGGGGAGCTGGCGAAAAGGCAACACTGAGAAATCCACCCTCTGAAACGGACGAAGATGGGCAACAGAGGCTAGCTCAGGTGGCAATCGTTAAGCAAAAGAAACACACAAGGGCGTGGAGACCTGGGGAAAAAGCAACACGGAGAAATCCACCCTCTGAAACTGAGGAAGATGGGCAAGAGAGGCTACCTCAGGTGGCAATCCTTAAGCAAAAACAAAGCACAAAGGCGTGGAGCCCTGGGGACAAAGCAACCCTGAAGTATCTACCCTCTGAAACTGAGGAACATGGGCAAGAGAGGCTAGCTCAGGTGGCAATCGTTAAGCAAAAACAAAACACAAAGGCGTGGAGACCTGGGGAAAAAGCAACCCTGAAATATCTACCCTCTGAAACTGAGGAAGATGGGCAAGAGAGGCTGGCTTCAGGTGGCAATCTTTAAGCAAAAGAAACACACAAGGGCGTGGAGGCCTGGGGAAAAAGCAACACGGAGAAATCCACCCTCTGAAACTGAGGGACATGGGCAAAAGAAGCTAGCTCAGGTTCTGCAACCTTTAAGCAGAAAAAAAACACAAGGGCGTGCAGACCTGGCAAAAAAGCCACAGTGAGAAATCTACCCTCTGAAACCGACGAAGATGGACAACAGAGGCTAGCTCAGGTGGCAATTTTTAAGGAAAAATAAAAGGAAGTGCGTGGAGACCTGGGGAAAAAGCAACACGGAGAAATCTACCCTCTAGAACTGAGAAAGAAGCGCAACAGAGGCTAGCTCAGGTGGCAATCTTTAAGCAAAAAAAATAAGATAAAAAAATACAATGGCGAGGAGACCCGGTGAAAAAGCAACCCTGAAAAAGGTACCCTCTGAAACTGAGGAAGCAGGGCAACAGTGCCTAGCTCAGGTGACAATCTTTAAGCAAAAGAAACACACAAGGGCGTGGGGAGCTGGCGAAAAGGCAACACTGAGAAATCCACCCTCTGAAACGGACGAAGATGGGCAACAGAGGCTAGCTCAGGTGGCAATCTTTAAGCAAAAGAAACACACAAGGGCGTGGAGACCTGGGGAAAAAGCAACACGGAGAAATCCACCCTCTGAAACTGAGGAAGATGGGCAAGAGAGGCTACCTCAGGTGGCAATCCTTAAGCAAAAACAAAGCACAAAGGCGTGGAGCCCTGGGGACAAAGCAACCCTGAAGTATCTACCCTCTGAAACTGAGGAACATGGGCAAGAGAGGCTAGCTCAGGTGGCAATCGTTAAGCAAAAACAAAACACAAAGGCGTGGAGACCTGGGGAAAAAGCAACCCTGAAATATCTACCCTCTGAAACTGAGGAAGATGGGCAAGAGAGGCTGGCTTCAGGTGGCAATCTTTAAGCAAAAGAAACACACAAGGGCGTGGAGGCCTGGGGAAAAAGCAACACGGAGAAATCCACCCTCTGAAACTGAGGGACATGGGCAAAAGAAGCTAGCTCAGGTTCTGCAACCTTTAAGCAGAAAAAAAACACAAGGGCGTGCAGACCTGGCAAAAAAGCCACAGTGAGAAATCTACCCTCTGAAACCGACGAAGATGGACAACAGAGGCTAGCTCAGGTGGCAATTTTTAAGGAAAAATAAAAGGAAGTGCGTGGAGACCTGGGGAAAAAGCAACACGGAGAAATCTACCCTCTAGAACTGAGAAAGAAGCGCAACAGAGGCTAGCTCAGGTGGCAATCTTTAAGCAAAAAAAATAAGATAAAAAAATACAATGGCGAGGAGACCCGGTGAAAAAGCAACCCTGAAAAAGGTACCCTCTGAAACTGAGGAAGCAGGGCAACAGTGCCTAGCTCAGGTGACAATCTTTAAGCAAAAGAAACACACAAGGGCGTGGGGAGCTGGCGAAAAGGCAACACTGAGAAATCCACCCTCTGAAACGGACGAAGATGGGCAACAGAGGCTAGCTCAGGTGGCAATCGTTAAGCAAAAGAAACACACAAGGGCGTGGAGACCTGGGGAAAAAGCAACACGGAGAAATCCACCCTCTGAAACTGAGGAAGATGGGCAAGAGAGGCTACCTCAGGTGGCAATCCTTAAGCAAAAACAAAGCACAAAGGCGTGGAGCCCTGGGGACAAAGCAACCCTGAAGTATCTACCCTCTGAAACTGAGGAACATGGGCAAGAGAGGCTAGCTCAGGTGGCAATCGTTAAGCAAAAACAAAACACAAAGGCGTGGAGACCTGGGGAAAAAGCAACCCTGAAATATCTACCCTCTGAAACTGAGGAAGATGGGCAAGAGAGGCTGGCTTCAGGTGGCAATCTTTAAGCAAAAGAAACACACAAGGGCGTGGAGGCCTGGGGAAAAAGCAACACGGAGAAATCCACCCTCTGAAACTGAGGGACATGGGCAAAAGAAGCTAGCTCAGGTTCTGCAACCTTTAAGCAGAAAAAAAACACAAGGGCGTGCAGACCTGGCAAAAAAGCCACAGTGAGAAATCTACCCTCTGAAACCGACGAAGATGGACAACAGAGGCTAGCTCAGGTGGCAATTTTTAAGGAAAAATAAAAGGAAGTGCGTGGAGACCTGGGGAAAAAGCAACACGGAGAAATCTACCCTCTAGAACTGAGAAAGAAGCGCAACAGAGGCTAGCTCAGGTGGCAATCTTTAAGCAAAAAAAATAAGATAAAAAAATACAATGGCGAGGAGACCCGGTGAAAAAGCAACCCTGAAAAAGGTACCCTCTGAAACTGAGGAAGCAGGGCAACAGTGCCTAGCTCAGGTGACAATCTTTAAGCAAAAGAAACACACAAGGGCGTGGGGAGCTGGCGAAAAGGCAACACTGAGAAATCCACCCTCTGAAACGGACGAAGATGGGCAACAGAGGCTAGCTCAGGTGGCAATCTTTAAGCAAAAGAAACACACAAGGGCGTGGAGACCTGGGGAAAAAGCAACACGGAGAAATCCACCCTCTGAAACTGAGGAAGATGGGCAAGAGAGGCTACCTCAGGTGGCAATCCTTAAGCAAAAACAAAGCACAAAGGCGTGGAGCCCTGGGGACAAAGCAACCCTGAAATATCTACCCTCTGAAACTGAGGAACATGGGCAAGAGAGGCTAGCTCAGGTGGCAATCGTTAAGCAAAAACAAAACACAAAGGCGTGGAGACCTGGGGAAAAAGCAACCCTGAAATATCTACCCTCTGAAACTGAGGAAGATGGGCAAGAGAGGCTGGCTTCAGGTGGCAATCTTTAAGCAAAAGAAACACACAAGGGCGTGGAGGCCTGGGGAAAAAGCAACACGGAGAAATCCACCCTCTGAAACTGAGGGACATGGGCAAAAGAAGCTAGCTCAGGTTGCAACCTTTAAGCAGAAAAAAAACACAAGGGCGTGCAGACCTGGCAAAAAAGCCACAGTGAGAAATCTACCCTCTGAAACCGACGAAGATGGACAACAGAGGCTAGCTCAGGTGGCAATTTTTAAGGAAAAATAAAAGGAAGTGCGTGGAGACCTGGGGAAAAAGCAACACGGAGAAATCTACCCTCTAGAACTGAGAAAGAAGCGCAACAGAGGCTAGCTCAGGTGGCAATCTTTAAGCAAAAAAAATAAGATAAAAAAATACAATGGCGAGGAGACCCGGTGAAAAAGCAACCCTGAAAAAGGTACCCTCTGAAACTGAGGAAGCAGGGCAACAGTGCCTAGCTCAGGTGACAATCTTTAAGCAAAAGAAACACACAAGGGCGTGGGGAGCTGGCGAAAAGGCAACACTGAGAAATCCACCCTCTGAAACGGACGAAGATGGGCAACAGAGGCTAGCTCAGGTGGCAATCTTTAAGCAAAAGAAACACACAAGGGCGTGGAGACCTGGGGAAAAAGCAACACGGAGAAATCCACCCTCTGAAACTGAGGAAGATGGGCAAGAGAGGCTACCTCAGGTGGCAATCCTTAAGCAAAAACAAAGCACAAAGGCGTGGAGCCCTGGGGACAAAGCAACCCTGAAATATCTACCCTCTGAAACTGAGGAACATGGGCAAGAGAGGCTAGCTCAGGTGGCACTCGTTAAGCAAAAACAAAACCCAAAGGCGTGGAGACCTGGGGAAAAAGCAACCCTGAAATATCTACCCTCTGAAACTGAGGAAGATGGGCAAGAGAGGCTGGCTTCAGGTGGCAATCTTTAAGCAAAAGAAACACACAAGGGCGTGGAGGCCTGGGGAAAAAGCAACACGGAGAAATCCACCCTCTGAAACTGAGGGACATGGGCAAAAGAAGCTAGCTCAGGTTCTGCAACCTTTAAGCAGAAAAAAAACACAAGGGCGTGCAGACCTGGCAAAAAAGCCACAGTGAGAAATCTACCCTCTGAAACCGACGAAGATGGACAACAGAGGCTAGCTCAGGTGGCAATTTTTAAGGAAAAATAAAAGGAAGTGCGTGGAGACCTGGGGAAAAAGCAACACGGAGAAATCTACCCTCTAGAACTGAGAAAGAAGCGCAACAGAGGCTAGCTCAGGTGGCAATCTTTAAGCAAAAAAAATAAGATAAAAAAATACAATGGCGAGGAGACCCGGTGAAAAAGCAACCCTGAAAAAGGTACCCTCTGAAACTGAGGAAGCAGGGCAACAGTGCCTAGCTCAGGTGACAATCTTTAAGCAAAAGAAACACACAAGGGCGTGGGGAGCTGGCGAAAAGGCAACACTGAGAAATCCACCCTCTGAAACGGACGAAGATGGGCAACAGAGGCTAGCTCAGGTGGCAAACTTTAAGCAAAAGAAACACACAAGGGCGTGGAGACCTGGGGAAAAAGCAACACGGAGAAATCCACCCTCTGAAACTGAGGAAGATGGGCAAGAGAGGCTACCTCAGGTGGCAATCCTTAAGCAAAAACAAAGCACAAAGGCGTGGAGCCCTGGGGACAAAGCAACCCTGAAGTATCTACCCTCTGAAACTGAGGAACATGGGCAAGAGAGGCTAGCTCAGGTGGCAATCGTTAAGCAAAAACAAAACACAAAGGCGTGGAGACCTGGGGAAAAAGCAACCCTGAAATATCTACCCTCTGAAACTGAGGAAGATGGGCAAGAGAGGCTGGCTTCAGGTGGCAATCTTTAAGCAAAAGAAACACACAAGGGCGTGGAGGCCTGGGGAAAAAGCAACACGGAGAAATCCACCCTCTGAAACTGAGGGACATGGGCAAAAGAAGCTAGCTCAGGTTGCAACCTTTAAGCAGAAAAAAAACACAAGGGCGTGCAGACCTGGCAAAAAAGCCACAGTGAGAAATCTACCCTCTGAAACCGACGAAGATGGACAACAGAGGCTAGCTCAGGTGGCAATTTTTAAGGAAAAATAAAAGGAAGTGCGTGGAGACCTGGGGAAAAAGCAACACGGAGAAATCTACCCTCTAGAACTGAGAAAGAAGCGCAACAGAGGCTAGCTCAGGTGGCAATCTTTAAGCAAAAAAAATAAGATAAAAAAATACAATGGCGAGGAGACCCGGTGAAAAAGCAACCCTGAAAAAGGTACCCTCTGAAACTGAGGAAGCAGGGCAACAGTGCCTAGCTCAGGTGACAATCTTTAAGCAAAAGAAACACACAAGGGCGTGGGGAGCTGGCGAAAAGGCAACACTGAGAAATCCACCCTCTGAAACGGACGAAGATGGGCAACAGAGGCTAGCTCAGGTGGCAATCTTTAAGCAAAAGAAACACACAAGGGCGTGGAGACCTGGGGAAAAAGCAACACGGAGAAATCCACCCTCTGAAACTGAGGAAGATGGGCAAGAGAGGCTACCTCAGGTGGCAATCCTTAAGCAAAAACAAAGCACAAAGGCGTGGAGCCCTGGGGACAAAGCAACCCTGAAATATCTACCCTCTGAAACTGAGGAACATGGGCAAGAGAGGCTAGCTCAGGTGGCACTCGTTAAGCAAAAACAAAACCCAAAGGCGTGGAGACCTGGGGAAAAAGCAACCCTGAAATATCTACCCTCTGAAACTGAGGAAGATGGGCAAGAGAGGCTGGCTTCAGGTGGCAATCTTTAAGCAAAAGAAACACACAAGGGCGTGGAGGCCTGGGGAAAAAGCAACACGGAGAAATCCACCCTCTGAAACTGAGGGACATGGGCAAAAGAAGCTAGCTCAGGTTGCAACCTTTAAGCAGAAAAAAAACACAAGGGCGTGCAGACCTGGCAAAAAAGCCACAGTGAGAAATCTACCCTCTGAAACCGACGAAGATGGACAACAGAGGCTAGCTCAGGTGGCAATTTTTAAGGAAAAATAAAAGGAAGTGCGTGGAGACCTGGGGAAAAAGCAACACGGAGAAATCTACCCTCTAGAACTGAGAAAGAAGCGCAACAGAGGCTAGCTCAGGTGGCAATCTTTAAGCAAAAAAAATAAGATAAAAAAATACAATGGCGAGGAGACCCGGTGAAAAAGCAACCCTGAAAAAGGTACCCTCTGAAACTGAGGAAGCAGGGCAACAGTGCCTAGCTCAGGTGACAATCTTTAAGCAAAAGAAACACACAAGGGCGTGGGGAGCTGGCGAAAAGGCAACACTGAGAAATCCACCCTCTGAAACGGACGAAGATGGGCAACAGAGGCTAGCTCAGGTGGCAATCTTTAAGCAAAAGAAACACACAAGGGCGTGGAGACCTGGGGAAAAAGCAACACGGAGAAATCCACCCTCTGAAACTGAGGAAGATGGGCAAGAGAGGCTACCTCAGGTGGCAATCCTTAAGCAAAAACAAAGCACAAAGGCGTGGAGCCCTGGGGACAAAGCAACCCTGAAGTATCTACCCTCTGAAACTGAGGAACATGGGCAAGAGAGGCTAGCTCAGGTGGCAATCGTTAAGCAAAAACAAAACACAAAGGCGTGGAGACCTGGGGAAAAAGCAACCCTGAAATATCTACCCTCTGAAACTGAGGAAGATGGGCAAGAGAGGCTGGCTTCAGGTGGCAATCTTTAAGCAAAAGAAACACACAAGGGCGTGGAGGCCTGGGGAAAAAGCAACACGGAGAAATCCACCCTCTGAAACTGAGGGACATGGGCAAAAGAAGCTAGCTCAGGTTGCAACCTTTAAGCAGAAAAAAAACACAAGGGCGTGCAGACCTGGCAAAAAAGCCACAGTGAGAAATCTACCCTCTGAAACCGACGAAGATGGACAACAGAGGCTAGCTCAGGTGGCAATTTTTAAGGAAAAATAAAAGGAAGTGCGTGGAGACCTGGGGAAAAAGCAACACGGAGAAATCTACCCTCTAGAACTGAGAAAGAAGCGCAACAGAGGCTAGCTCAGGTGGCAATCTTTAAGCAAAAAAAATAAGATAAAAAAATACAATGGCGAGGAGACCCGGTGAAAAAGCAACCCTGAAAAAGGTACCCTCTGAAACTGAGGAAGCAGGGCAACAGTGCCTAGCTCAGGTGACAATCTTTAAGCAAAAGAAACACACAAGGGCGTGGGGAGCTGGCGAAAAGGCAACACTGAGAAATCCACCCTCTGAAACGGACGAAGATGGGCAACAGAGGCTAGCTCAGGTGGCAATCGTTAAGCAAAAGAAACACACAAGGGCGTGGAGACCTGGGGAAAAAGCAACACGGAGAAATCCACCCTCTGAAACTGAGGAAGATGGGCAAGAGAGGCTACCTCAGGTGGCAATCCTTAAGCAAAAACAAAGCACAAAGGCGTGGAGCCCTGGGGACAAAGCAACCCTGAAATATCTACCCTCTGAAACTGAGGAACATGGGCAAGAGAGGCTAGCTCAGGTGGCACTCGTTAAGCAAAAACAAAACACAAAGGCGTGGAGACCTGGGGAAAAAGCAACCCTGAAATATCTACCCTCTGAAACTGAGGAAGATGGGCAAGAGAGGCTGGCTTCAGGTGGCAATCTTTAAGCAAAAGAAACACACAAGGGCGTGGAGGCCTGGGGAAAAAGCAACACGGAGAAATCCACCCTCTGAAACTGAGGGACATGGGCAAAAGAAGCTAGCTCAGGTTGCAACCTTTAAGCAGAAAAAAAACACAAGGGCGTGCAGACCTGGCAAAAAAGCCACAGTGAGAAATCTACCCTCTGAAACCGACGAAGATGGACAACAGAGGCTAGCTCAGGTGGCAATTTTTAAGGAAAAATAAAAGGAAGTGCGTGGAGACCTGGGGAAAAAGCAACACGGAGAAATCTACCCTCTAGAACTGAGAAAGAAGCGCAACAGAGGCTAGCTCAGGTGGCAATCTTTAAGCAAAAAAAATAAGATAAAAAAATACAATGGCGAGGAGACCCGGTGAAAAAGCAACCCTGAAAAAGGTACCCTCTGAAACTGAGGAAGCAGGGCAACAGTGCCTAGCTCAGGTGACAATCTTTAAGCAAAAGAAACACACAAGGGCGTGGGGAGCTGGCGAAAAGGCAACACTGAGAAATCCACCCTCTGAAACGGACGAAGATGGGCAACAGAGGCTAGCTCAGGTGGCAATCGTTAAGCAAAAGAAACACACAAGGGCGTGGAGACCTGGGGAAAAAGCAACACGGAGAAATCCACCCTCTGAAACTGAGGAAGATGGGCAAGAGAGGCTACCTCAGGTGGCAATCCTTAAGCAAAAACAAAGCACAAAGGCGTGGAGCCCTGGGGACAAAGCAACCCTGAAATATCTACCCTCTGAAACTGAGGAACATGGGCAAGAGAGGCTAGCTCAGGTGGCACTCGTTAAGCAAAAACAAAACACAAAGGCGTGGAGACCTGGGGAAAAAGCAACCCTGAAATATCTACCCTCTGAAACTGAGGAAGATGGGCAAGAGAGGCTGGCTTCAGGTGGCAATCTTTAAGCAAAAGAAACACACAAGGGCGTGGAGGCCTGGGGAAAAAGCAACACGGAGAAATCCACCCTCTGAAACTGAGGGACATGGGCAAAAGAAGCTAGCTCAGGTTGCAACCTTTAAGCAGAAAAAAAACACAAGGGCGTGCAGACCTGGCAAAAAAGCCACAGTGAGAAATCTACCCTCTGAAACCGACGAAGATGGACAACAGAGGCTAGCTCAGGTGGCAATTTTTAAGGAAAAATAAAAGGAAGTGCGTGGAGACCTGGGGAAAAAGCAACACGGAGAAATCTACCCTCTAGAACTGAGAAAGAAGCGCAACAGAGGCTAGCTCAGGTGGCAATCTTTAAGCAAAAAAAATAAGATAAAAAAATACAATGGCGAGGAGACCCGGTGAAAAAGCAACCCTGAAAAAGGTACCCTCTGAAACTGAGGAAGCAGGGCAACAGTGCCTAGCTCAGGTGACAATCTTTAAGCAAAAGAAACACACAAGGGCGTGGGGAGCTGGCGAAAAGGCAACACTGAGAAATCCACCCTCTGAAACGGACGAAGATGGGCAACAGAGGCTAGCTCAGGTGGCAATCTTTAAGCAAAAGAAACACACAAGGGCGTGGAGACCTGGGGAAAAAGCAACACGGAGAAATCCACCCTCTGAAACTGAGGAAGATGGGCAAGAGAGGCTACCTCAGGTGGCAATCCTTAAGCAAAAACAAAGCACAAAGGCGTGGAGCCCTGGGGACAAAGCAACCCTGAAATATCTACCCTCTGAAACTGAGGAACATGGGCAAGAGAGGCTAGCTCAGGTGGCAATCGTTAAGCAAAAACAAAACACAAAGGCGTGGAGACCTGGGGAAAAAGCAACCCTGAAATATCTACCCTCTGAAACTGAGGAAGATGGGCAAGAGAGGCTGGCTTCAGGTGGCAATCTTTAAGCAAAAGAAACACACAAGGGCGTGGAGGCCTGGGGAAAAAGCAACACGGAGAAATCCACCCTCTGAAACTGAGGGACATGGGCAAAAGAAGCTAGCTCAGGTTGCAACCTTTAAGCAGAAAAAAAACACAAGGGCGTGCAGACCTGGCAAAAAAGCCACAGTGAGAAATCTACCCTCTGAAACCGACGAAGATGGACAACAGAGGCTAGCTCAGGTGGCAATTTTTAAGGAAAAATAAAAGGAAGTGCGTGGAGACCTGGGGAAAAAGCAACACGGAGAAATCTACCCTCTAGAACTGAGAAAGAAGCGCAACAGAGGCTAGCTCAGGTGGCAATCTTTAAGCAAAAAAAATAAGATAAAAAAATACAATGGCGAGGAGACCCGGTGAAAAAGCAACCCTGAAAAAGGTACCCTCTGAAACTGAGGAAGCAGGGCAACAGTGCCTAGCTCAGGTGACAATCTTTAAGCAAAAGAAACACACAAGGGCGTGGGGAGCTGGCGAAAAGGCAACACTGAGAAATCCACCCTCTGAAACGGACGAAGATGGGCAACAGAGGCTAGCTCAGGTGGCAATCTTTAAGCAAAAGAAACACACAAGGGCGTGGAGACCTGGGGAAAAAGCAACACGGAGAAATCCACCCTCTGAAACTGAGGAAGATGGGCAAGAGAGGCTACCTCAGGTGGCAATCCTTAAGCAAAAACAAAGCACAAAGGCGTGGAGCCCTGGGGACAAAGCAACCCTGAAGTATCTACCCTCTGAAACTGAGGAACATGGGCAAGAGAGGCTAGCTCAGGTGGCAATCGTTAAGCAAAAACAAAACACAAAGGCGTGGAGACCTGGGGAAAAAGCAACCCTGAAATATCTACCCTCTGAAACTGAGGAAGATGGGCAAGAGAGGCTGGCTTCAGGTGGCAATCTTTAAGCAAAAGAAACACACAAGGGCGTGGAGGCCTGGGGAAAAAGCAACACGGAGAAATCCACCCTCTGAAACTGAGGGACATGGGCAAAAGAAGCTAGCTCAGGTTGCAACCTTTAAGCAGAAAAAAAACACAAGGGCGTGCAGACCTGGCAAAAAAGCCACAGTGAGAAATCTACCCTCTGAAACCGACGAAGATGGACAACAGAGGCTAGCTCAGGTGGCAATTTTTAAGGAAAAATAAAAGGAAGTGCGTGGAGACCTGGGGAAAAAGCAACACGGAGAAATCTACCCTCTAGAACTGAGAAAGAAGCGCAACAGAGGCTAGCTCAGGTGGCAATCTTTAAGCAAAAAAAATAAGATAAAAAAATACAATGGCGAGGAGACCCGGTGAAAAAGCAACCCTGAAAAAGGTACCCTCTGAAACTGAGGAAGCAGGGCAACAGTGCCTAGCTCAGGTGACAATCTTTAAGCAAAAGAAACACACAAGGGCGTGGGGAGCTGGCGAAAAGGCAACACTGAGAAATCCACCCTCTGAAACGGACGAAGATGGGCAACAGAGGCTAGCTCAGGTGGCAATCGTTAAGCAAAAGAAACACACAAGGGCGTGGAGACCTGGGGAAAAAGCAACACGGAGAAATCCACCCTCTGAAACTGAGGAAGATGGGCAAGAGAGGCTACCTCAGGTGGCAATCCTTAAGCAAAAACAAAGCACAAAGGCGTGGAGCCCTGGGGACAAAGCAACCCTGAAATATCTACCCTCTGAAACTGAGGAACATGGGCAAGAGAGGCTAGCTCAGGTGGCACTCGTTAAGCAAAAACAAAACACAAAGGCGTGGAGACCTGGGGAAAAAGCAACCCTGAAATATCTACCCTCTGAAACTGAGGAAGATGGGCAAGAGAGGCTGGCTTCAGGTGGCAATCTTTAAGCAAAAGAAACACACAAGGGCGTGGAGGCCTGGGGAAAAAGCAACACGGAGAAATCCACCCTCTGAAACTGAGGGACATGGGCAAAAGAAGCTAGCTCAGGTTGCAACCTTTAAGCAGAAAAAAAACACAAGGGCGTGCAGACCTGGCAAAAAAGCCACAGTGAGAAATCTACCCTCTGAAACCGACG
Source organism: Equus asinus (assembly GCF_041296235.1). Classification (NCBI taxonomy): domain Eukaryota; kingdom Metazoa; phylum Chordata; class Mammalia; order Perissodactyla; family Equidae; genus Equus; species Equus asinus. The sequence goes on along the minus strand of NC_091813.1, from coordinate 572,621 downwards.
AAGATGGACAACAGAGGCTAGCTCAGGTGGCAATTTTTAAGGAAAAATAAAAGGAAGTGCGTGGAGACCTGGGGAAAAAGCAACACGGAGAAATCTACCCTCTAGAACTGAGAAAGAAGCGCAACAGAGGCTAGCTCAGGTGGCAATCTTTAAGCAAAAAAAATAAGATAAAAAAATACAATGGCGAGGAGACCCGGTGAAAAAGCAACCCTGAAAAAGGTACCCTCTGAAACTGAGGAAGCAGGGCAACAGTGCCTAGCTCAGGTGACAATCTTTAAGCAAAAGAAACACACAAGGGCGTGGGGAGCTGGCGAAAAGGCAACACTGAGAAATCCACCCTCTGAAACGGACGAAGATGGGCAACAGAGGCTAGCTCAGGTGGCAATCTTTAAGCAAAAGAAACACACAAGGGCGTGGAGACCTGGGGAAAAAGCAACACGGAGAAATCCACCCTCTGAAACTGAGGAAGATGGGCAAGAGAGGCTACCTCAGGTGGCAATCCTTAAGCAAAAACAAAGCACAAAGGCGTGGAGCCCTGGGGACAAAGCAACCCTGAAATATCTACCCTCTGAAACTGAGGAACATGGGCAAGAGAGGCTAGCTCAGGTGGCAATCGTTAAGCAAAAACAAAACACAAAGGCGTGGAGACCTGGGGAAAAAGCAACCCTGAAATATCTACCCTCTGAAACTGAGGAAGATGGGCAAGAGAGGCTGGCTTCAGGTGGCAATCTTTAAGCAAAAGAAACACACAAGGGCGTGGAGGCCTGGGGAAAAAGCAACACGGAGAAATCCACCCTCTGAAACTGAGGGACATGGGCAAAAGAAGCTAGCTCAGGTTGCAACCTTTAAGCAGAAAAAAAACACAAGGGCGTGCAGACCTGGCAAAAAAGCCACAGTGAGAAATCTACCCTCTGAAACCGACGAAGATGGACAACAGAGGCTAGCTCAGGTGGCAATTTTTAAGGAAAAATAAAAGGAAGTGCGTGGAGACCTGGGGAAAAAGCAACACGGAGAAATCTACCCTCTAGAACTGAGAAAGAAGCGCAACAGAGGCTAGCTCAGGTGGCAATCTTTAAGCAAAAAAAATAAGATAAAAAAATACAATGGCGAGGAGACCCGGTGAAAAAGCAACCCTGAAAAAGGTACCCTCTGAAACTGAGGAAGCAGGGCAACAGTGCCTAGCTCAGGTGACAATCTTTAAGCAAAAGAAACACACAAGGGCATGGGGAGCTGGCGAAAAGGCAACACTGAGAAATCCACCCTCTGAAACGGACGAAGATGGGCAACAGAGGCTAGCTCAGGTGGCAATCTTTAAGCAAAAGAAACACACAAGGGCGTGGAGACCTGGGGAAAAAGCAACACGGAGAAATCCACCCTCTGAAACTGAGGAAGATGGGCAAGAGAGGCTACCTCAGGTGGCAATCCTTAAGCAAAAACAAAGCACAAAGGCGTGGAGCCCTGGGGACAAAGCAACCCTGAAGTATCTACCCTCTGAAACTGAGGAACATGGGCAAGAGAGGCTAGCTCAGGTGGCAATCGTTAAGCAAAAACAAAACACAAAGGCGTGGAGACCTGGGGAAAAAGCAACCCTGAAATATCTACCCTCTGAAACTGAGGAAGATGGGCAAGAGAGGCTGGCTTCAGGTGGCAATCTTTAAGCAAAAGAAACACACAAGGGCGTGGAGGCCTGGGGAAAAAGCAACACGGAGAAATCCACCCTCTGAAACTGAGGGACATGGGCAAAAGAAGCTAGCTCAGGTTGCAACCTTTAAGCAGAAAAAAAACACAAGGGCGTGCAGACCTGGCAAAAAAGCCACAGTGAGAAATCTACCCTCTGAAACCGACGAAGATGGACAACAGAGGCTAGCTCAGGTGGCAATTTTTAAGGAAAAATAAAAGGAAGTGCGTGGAGACCTGGGGAAAAAGCAACACGGAGAAATCTACCCTCTAGAACTGAGAAAGAAGCGCAACAGAGGCTAGCTCAGGTGGCAATCTTTAAGCAAAAAAAATAAGATAAAAAAATACAATGGCGAGGAGACCCGGTCAAAAAGCAACCCTGAAAAAGGTACCCTCTGAAACTGAGGAAGCAGGGCAACAGTGCCTAGCTCAGGTGACAATCTTTAAGCAAAAGAAACACACAAGGGCGTGGGGAGCTGGCGAAAAGGCAACACTGAGAAATCCACCCTCTGAAACGGACGAAGATGGGCAACAGAGGCTAGCTCAGGTGGCAAACTTTAAGCAAAAAAAATAAAATAAAAAAATACAATGGCGAGGAGACCCGGTCAAAAAGCAACCCTGAAAAATGTACCCTCTGAAACTTAGGAAGCAGGGCAACAATGCCTAGCTCAGGTGACAATCTTTAAGCAAAAGAAACACACAAGTGCGTGGAGACCTGGGGAAAAAGCATCACGGAGAAATCCTCCAGCTGAAACGGAGGAAGATGGGCAACAGAGGCTACCTCAGGTGGCAATCGTTAAGCAAAAACAAAACACAAAGGCGTGGAGACCTTGGGAAAAAGCAACCCTGAAATATCTACCCTCTGAAACTGAGGAAGATGGGCAAGAGAGGCTGGCTTCATGTGGCAAACGTTAAGCAAAAGAAACACACAAGGGAGTGGAGACGTGGGGAAAAAGCAACACGGAGAAATCCACCCTCTGAAACTGAGGAAGATGGGCAAGAGAGGCTAGCTCAGGTGGCAATCGTTAAGCAAAAACAAAACCCAAAGGCGTGGAGACCTGGGAAAAAGCAACCCTGTAATATCTACCCTCTGAAACTGAGGAAGATGGGCAAGAGAGGCTGGCTTCAGGTGGCAAACTTTAAGCAAAAGAAACACACAAGGGCGTGGAGACCTGGGGAAAAAGCAGCACTGAGAAATCTACCCTCTGAAACTGACGAGGATAGGCAACAGAGGCTACCTCAGGTGGCAATCCGTAAGCAAAAGAAACACACAAGGGCGTGGAGACCTGGGGAAAAAGCCACACGGAGAAATCCACCCTCTGAAACTGAAGAAGATGATCAACAGAGGCTAGCTCAGGTGGCAATCTTTAAGCAAAAAAAATAAAATAAAAAAATACAATGGCGAGGAGACGCGGTCAAAAAGCAACCCTGAAAAAGGTACCCTCTGAAACTGAGGAAGCAGGGCAACAATGCCTAGCTCAGGTGACAATCTTGAAGCAAAAGAAACACACAAGGGCGTGGAGACCTGGGGAAAAAGCAACACGGAGAAATCCACCCTCTGAAACTGAGGAAGAAGGGCAACAGAGGCTACCTCAGGTGGCAATCGTTAAGCAAAAACAAAACCCAAAGGCGTGGAGACCTGGGGAAAAAGCAACCCTGAAATATCTACCCTCTGAAACTGAGGAAGATGGGCAAGAGAGGCTGGCTTCAGATGGCAAACTTTAAGCAAAAGAAACACACAAGGGCGTGGAGACCTGGGGAAAAGGCAGCACTGAGAAATCTACCCTCTGAAACTGACGAGGATGGGCAACAGAGGCTACCTCAGGTGGCAATCGTTAAGCAAAAGAAACACACAAGGGCGTGGAGACCTGGGGAAAAAGCAACACGGAGAAATCCACCCTCTGAAACTGAGGAACATGGGCAAAAGAAGCTAGCTCAGGTTGCAAACTTTAAGCAGAAAAAAAAAAAGACGCAAGGGCGTGGAGAGCTGGCGAAAAAGCAACACGGAGAAATCCACCCTCTGAAACTGAGGAAGATGGGCAAGAGAGGCTACCTCAGGTGGCAATCGTTAAGCAAAAACAAAGCACAAAGGCGTGGAGACCTGGGGAAAAAGCAACCCTGAAACATCTACCCTCTGAAACTGAGGAAGATGGGCAAGAGAGGCTGGCTTCAGGTGGCAAACTTTAAGCAAAAGAAACACACAAGGGCGTGGAGACCTGGGGAAAAAGCAACACGGAGAAATCCACCCTCTGAAACCGAGGAAGATGGGCAACAGAGGCTACCTCAGGTGGCAATCTTTAAGCAAAAAAAATAATATAAAAAAATACAATGGCGAGGAGACCCGGTCAAAAAGCAACCCTGAAAAAGGTACCCTCTGAAACTGAGGAAGCAGGGCAACAATGCCTAGCTCAGGTGACAATCTTTAAGCAAAAGAAACACACAAGGGCGTGGAGACCTGGGGAAAAAGCATCACGGAGAAATCCTCCAGCTGAAACGGAGGAAGATGGGCAACAGAGGCTACCTCAGGTGGCAATCGTTAAGCAAAAACAAAACACAAAGGCGTGGAGACCTTGGGAAAAAGCAACCCTGAAATATCTACCCTCTGAAACTGAGGAAGATGGGCAAGAGAGGCTGACTTCATGTGGCAAACGTTAAGCAAAAGAAACACACAAGGGCGTGGAGACCTGGGGAAAAAGCAACACGGAGAAATCCACCCTCTGAAACTGAGGAAGATGGGCAAGAGAGGCTAGCTCAGGTGGCAATCGTTAAGCAAAAACAAAACCCAAAGGCGTGGAGACCTGGGAAAAAGCAACCCTGTAATATCTACCCCCTGAAACTGAGGAAGATGGGCAAGAGAGGCTGGCTTCAGGTGGCAATCTTTAAGCAAAAGAAACACACAAGGGCGTGGAGACCTGGGGAAAAGGCAGCACTGAGAAATCTACCCTCTGAAACTGACGAGGATGGGCAACAGAGGCTACCTCAGGTGGCAATCGTTAAGCAAAAGAAACACACAAGGGCGTGGAGACCTGGGGAAAAAGCAACACGGAGAAATCCACCCTCTGAAACTGAGGAACATGGGCAAAAGAAGCTAGCTCAGGTTGCAAACTTTAAGCAGAAAAAAAAAAAGACGCAAGGGCGTGGAGAGCTGGCGAAAAAGCAACACGGAGAAATCCACCCTCTGAAACTGAGGAAGATGGGCAAGAGAGGCTAGCTCAGGTGGCAATCTTTAAGCAAAAAAATAAAATAAAAAAATGCAATGGCGAGGAGACCCGGTCAAAAAGCAACCCTGAAAAAGGTACCCTTTGAAACTGAGGAAGCAGGGCAACAGTGCCTAGCTCAGGCGACAATCTTTAAGCAAAAGAAACACACAAGGGCGTGGGGAGCTGGCGAAAAGGCAACACTGAGAAATCCACCCTCTGAAACAGACGAAGATGGGCAACAGAGGCTAGCTCAGGTGGCAATCTTTAAGCAAAAGAAACACACAAGTGCGTGGAGACCTGGGAAAAATGCAACACGGAGAAATCCACCCTCTGAAACTGAGGAAGATGGGCAAGAGAGGCTACCTCAGGTGGCAATCGTTAAGCAAAAACAAAGCACAAAGGCGTGGAGACCTGGGGAAAAAGCAACCCTGAAACATCTACCCTCTGAAACTGAGGAAGATGGGCAAGAGAGGCTGGCTTCAGGTGGCAAACTTTAAGCAAAAGAAACACACAAGGGCGTGGAGACCTGGGGAAAAAGCAACACGGAGAAATCCACCCTCTGAAACCGAGGAAGATGGGCAACAGAGGCTACCTCAGGTGGCAATCTTTAAGCAAAAAAAATAATATAAAAAAATACAATGGCGAGGAGACCCGGTCAAAAAGCAACCCTGAAAAAGGTACCCTCTGAAACTGAGGAAGCAGGGCAACAATGCCTAGCTCAGGTGACAATCTTTAAGCAAAAGAAACACACAAGGGCGTGGAGACCTGGGGAAAAAGCATCACGGAGAAATCCTCCAGCTGAAACGGAGGAAGATGGGCAACAGAGGCTACCTCAGGTGGCAATCGTTAAGCAAAAACAAAACACAAAGGCGTGGAGACCTTGGGAAAAAGCAACCCTGAAATATCTACCCTCTGAAACTGAGGAAGATGGGCAAGAGAGGCTGACTTCATGTGGCAAACGTTAAGCAAAAGAAACACACAAGGGCGTGGAGACCTGGGGAAAAAGCAACACGGAGAAATCCACCCTCTGAAACTGAGGAAGATGGGCAAGAGAGGCTAGCTCAGGTGGCAATCGTTAAGCAAAAACAAAACCCAAAGGCGTGGAGACCTGGGAAAAAGCAACCCTGTAATATCTACCCCCTGAAACTGAGGAAGATGGGCAAGAGAGGCTGGCTTCAGGTGGCAATCTTTAAGCAAAAGAAACACACAAGGGCGTGGAGACCTGGGGAAAAGGCAGCACTGAGAAATCTACCCTCTGAAACTGACGAGGATGGGCAACAGAGGCTACCTCAGGTGGCAATCGTTAAGCAAAAGAAACACACAAGGGCGTGGAGACCTGGGGAAAAAGCAACACGGAGAAATCCACCCTCTGAAACTGAGGAACATGGGCAAAAGAAGCTAGCTCAGGTTGCAAACTTTAAGCAGAAAAAAAAAAAGACGCAAGGGCGTGGAGAGCTGGCGAAAAAGCAACACGGAGAAATCCACCCTCTGAAACTGAGGAAGATGGGCAAGAGAGGCTAGCTCAGGTGGCAATCTTTAAGCAAAAAAATAAAATAAAAAAATGCAATGGCGAGGAGACCCGGTCAAAAAGCAACCCTGAAAAAGGTACCCTTTGAAACTGAGGAAGCAGGGCAACAGTGCCTAGCTCAGGCGACAATCTTTAAGCAAAAGAAACACACAAGGGCGTGGGGAGCTGGCGAAAAGGCAACACTGAGAAATCCACCCTCTGAAACAGACGAAGATGGGCAACAGAGGCTAGCTCAGGTGGCAATCTTTAAGCAAAAGAAACACACAAGTGCGTGGAGACCTGGGAAAAATGCAACACGGAGAAATCCACCCTCTGAAACTGAGGAAGATGGGCAAGAGAGGCTACCTCAGGTGGCAATCGTTAAGCAAAAACAAAGCACAAAGGCGTGGAGACCTGGGGAAAAAGCAACCCTGAAACATCTACCCTCTGAAACTGAGGAAGATGGGCAAGAGAGGCTGGCTTCAGGTGGCAAACTTTAAGCAAAAGAAACACACAAGGGCGTGGAGACCTGGGGAAAAAGCAACACGGAGAAATCCACCCTCTGAAACCGAGGAAGATGGGCAACAGAGGCTACCTCAGGTGGCAATCTTTAAGCAAAAAAAATAAAATAAAAAAATACAATGGCGAGGAGACCCGGTCAAAAAGCAACCCTGAAAAAGGTACCCTCTGAAACTGAGGAAGCAGGGCAACAATGCCTAGCTCAGGTGACAATCTTTAAGCAAAAGAAACACACAAGGGCGTGGAGACCTGGGGAAAAAGCATCACGGAGAAATCCTCCAGCTGAAACGGAGGAAGATGGGCAACAGAGGCTACCTCAGGTGGCAATCGTTAAGCAAAAACAAAACACAAGGGCGTGGAGACCTTGGGAAAAAGCAACCCTGAAATATCTACCCTCTGAAACTGAGGAAGATGGGCAAGAGAGGCTGGCTTCATGTGGCAAACGTTAAGCAAAAGAAACACACAAGGGAGTGGAGACCTGGGGAAAAAGCAACACGGAGAAATCCACCCTCTGAAACTGAGGAAGATGGGCAAGAGAGGCTAGCTCAGGTGGCAATCGTTAAGCAAAAACAAAACCCAAAGGCGTGGAGACCTGGGAAAAAGCAAACCTGTAATATCTACCCTCTGAAACTGAGGAAGATGGGCAAGAGAGGCTGGCTTCAGGTGGCAAACTTTAAGCAAAAGAAACACACAAGGGCGTGGAGACCTGGGGAAAAAGCAGCACTGAGAAATCTACCCTCTGAAACTGACGAGGATGGGCAACAGAGGCTACCTCAGGTGGCAATCCGTAAGCAAAAGAAACACACAAGGGCGTGGAGACCTGGGGAAAAAGCCACACGGAGAAATCCACCCTCTGAAACTGAAGAAGATGATCAACAGAGGCTAGCTCAGGTGGCAATCTTTAAGCAAAAAAAATAAAATAAAAAAATACAATGGCGAGGAGACGCGGTCAAAAATCAACCCTGAAAAAGGTACCCTCTGAAACTGAGGAAGCAGGGCAACAATGCCTAGCTCAGGTGACAATCTTGAAGCAAAAGAAACACACAAGGGCGTGGAGACCTGGGGAAAAAGCAACACGGAGAAATCCACCCTCTGAAACTGAGGAAGATGGGCAACAGAGGCTACCTCAGGTGGCAATCGTTAAGCAAAAACAAAACCCAAAGGCGTGGAGACCTGGGAAAAAAGCAACCCTGAAATATCTACCCTCTGAAACTGAGGAAGATGGGCAAGAGAGGCTGGCTTCAGATGGCAAACTTTAAGCAAAAGAAACACACAAGGGCGTGGAGACCTGGGGAAAAGGCAGCACTGAGAAATCTACCCTCTGAAACTGACGAGGATGGGCAACAGAGGCTACCTCAGGTGGCAATCGTTAAGCAAAAGAAACACACAAGGGCGTGGAGACCTGGGGAAAAAGCAACACGGAGAAATCCACCCTCTGAAACTGAGGAACATGGGCAAAAGAAGCTAGCTCAGGTTGCAAACTTTAAGCAGAAAAAAAAAAAGACGCAAGGGCGTGGAGAGCTGGCGAAAAAGCAACACGGAGAAATCCACCCTCTGAAACTGAGGAAGATGGGCAAGAGAGGCTAGCTCAGGTGGCAATCTTTAAGCAAAAAAATAAAATAAAAAAATGCAATGGCGAGGAGACCCGGTCAAAAAGCAACCCTGAAAAAGGTACCCTTTGAAACTGAGGAAGCAGGGCAACAGTGCCTAGCTCAGGCGACAATCTTTAAGCAAAAGAAACACACAAGGGCGTGGGGAGCTGGCGAAAAGGCAACACTGAGAAATCCACCCTCTGAAACAGACGAAGATGGGCAACAGAGGCTAGCTCAGGTGGCAATCTTTAAGCAAAAGAAACACACAAGTGCGTGGAGACCTGGGAAAAATGCAACACGGAGAAATCCACCCTCTGAAACTGAGGAAGATGGGCAAGAGAGGCTACCTCAGGTGGCAATCGTTAAGCAAAAACAAAGCACAAAGGCGTGGAGACCTGGGGAAAAAGCAACCCTGAAACATCTACCCTCTGAAACTGAGGAAGATGGGCAAGAGAGGCTGGCTTCAGGTGGCAAACTTTAAGCAAAAGAAACACACAAGGGCGTGGAGACCTGGGGAAAAAGCAACACGGAGAAATCCACCCTCTGAAACCGAGGAAGATGGGCAACAGAGGCTACCTCAGGTGGCAATCTTTAAGCAAAAAAAATAATATAAAAAAATACAATGGCGAGGAGACCCGGTCAAAAAGCAACCCTGAAAAAGGTACCCTCTGAAACTGAGGAAGCAGGGCAACAATGCCTAGCTCAGGTGACAATCTTTAAGCAAAAGAAACACACAAGGGCGTGGAGACCTGGGGAAAAAGCATCACGGAGAAATCCTCCAGCTGAAACGGAGGAAGATGGGGAACAGAGGCTACCTCAGGTGGCAATCGTTAAGCAAAAACAAAACACAAAGCCGTGGAGACCTTGGGAAAAAGCAACCCTGAAATATCTACCCTCTGAAACTGAGGAAGATGGGCAAGAGAGGCTGACTTCATGTGGCAAACGTTAAGCAAAAGAAACACACAAGGGCGTGGAGACCTGGGGAAAAAGCAACACGGAGAAATCCACCCTCTGAAACTGAGGAAGATGGGCAAGAGAGGCTAGCTCAGGTGGCAATCGTTAAGCAAAAACAAAACCCAAAGGCGTGGAGACCTGGGAAAAAGCAACCCTGTAATATCTACCCCCTGAAACTGAGGAAGATGGGCAAGAGAGGCTGGCTTCAGGTGGCAATCTTTAAGCAAAAGAAACACACAAGGGCGTGGAGACCTGGGGAAAAGGCAGCACTGAGAAATCTACCCTCTGAAACTGACGAGGATGGGCAACAGAGGCTACCTCAGGTGGCAATCGTTAAGCAAAAGAAACACACAAGGGCGTGGAGACCTGGGGAAAAAGCAACACGGAGAAATCCACCCTCTGAAACTGAGGAACATGGGCAAAAGAAGCTAGCTCAGGTTGCAAACTTTAAGCAGAAAAAAAAAAAGACGCAAGGGCGTGGAGAGCTGGCGAAAAAGCAACACGGAGAAATCCACCCTCTGAAACTGAGGAAGATGGGCAAGAGAGGCTAGCTCAGGTGGCAATCTTTAAGCAAAAAAATAAAATAAAAAAATGCAATGGCGAGGAGACCCGGTCAAAAAGCAACCCTGAAAAAGGTACCCTTTGAAACTGAGGAAGCAGGGCAACAGTGCCTAGCTCAGGCGACAATCTTTAAGCAAAAGAAACACACAAGGGCGTGGGGAGCTGGCGAAAAGGCAACACTGAGAAATCCACCCTCTGAAACAGACGAAGATGGGCAACAGAGGCTAGCTCAGGTGGCAATCTTTAAGCAAAAGAAACACACAAGTGCGTGGAGACCTGGGAAAAATGCAACACGGAGAAATCCACCCTCTGAAACTGAGGAAGATGGGCAAGAGAGGCTACCTCAGGTGGCAATCGTTAAGCAAAAACAAAGCACAAAGGCGTGGAGACCTGGGGAAAAAGCAACCCTGAAACATCTACCCTCTGAAACTGAGGAAGATGGGCAAGAGAGGCTGGCTTCAGGTGGCAAACTTTAAGCAAAAGAAACACACAAGGGCGTGGAGACCTGGGGAAAAAGCAACACGGAGAAATCCACCCTCTGAAACCGAGGAAGATGGGCAACAGAGGCTACCTCAGGTGGCAATCTTTAAGCAAAAAAAATAAAATAAAAAAATACAATGGCGAGGAGACCCGGTCAAAAAGCAACCCTGAAAAAGGTACCCTCTGAAACTGAGGAAGCAGGGCAACAATGCCTAGCTCAGGTGACAATCTTTAAGCAAAAGAAACACACAAGGGCGTGGAGACCTGGGGAAAAAGCATCACGGAGAAATCCTCCAGCTGAAACGGAGGAAGATGGGCAACAGAGGCTACCTCAGGTGGCAATCGTTAAGCAAAAACAAAACACAAGGGCGTGGAGACCTTGGGAAAAAGCAACCCTGAAATATCTACCCTCTGAAACTGAGGAAGATGGGCAAGAGAGGCTGGCTTCATGTGGCAAACGTTAAGCAAAAGAAACACACAAGGGAGTGGAGACCTGGGGAAAAAGCAACACGGAGAAATCCACCCTCTGAAACTGAGGAAGATGGGCAAGAGAGGCTAGCTCAGGTGGCAATCGTTAAGCAAAAACAAAACCCAAAGGCGTGGAGACCTGGGAAAAAGCAACCCTGTAATATCTACCCTCTGAAACTGAGGAAGATGGGCAAGAGAGGCTGGCTTCAGGTGGCAAACTTTAAGCAAAAGAAACACACAAGGGCGTGGAGACCTGGGGAAAAAGCAGCACTGAGAAATCTACCCTCTGAAACTGACGAGGATGGGCAACAGAGGCTACCTCAGGTGGCAATCCGTAAGCAAAAGAAACACACAAGGGCGTGGAGACCTGGGGAAAAAGCCACACGGAGAAATCCACCCTCTGAAACTGAAGAAGATGATCAACAGAGGCTAGCTCAGGTGGCAATCTTTAAGCAAAAAAAATAAAATAAAAAAATACAATGGCGAGGAGACGCGGTCAAAAATCAACCCTGAAAAAGGTACCCTCTGAAACTGAGGAAGCAGGGCAACAATGCCTAGCTCAGGTGACAATCTTGAAGCAAAAGAAACACACAAGGGCGTGGAGACCTGGGGAAAAAGCAACACGGAGAAATCCACCCTCTGAAACTGAGGAAGATGGGCAACAGAGGCTACCTCAGGTGGCAATCGTTAAGCAAAAACAAAACCCAAAGGCGTGGAGACCTGGGAAAAAAGCAACCCTGAAATATCTACCCTCTGAAACTGAGGAAGATGGGCAAGAGAGGCTGGCTTCAGATGGCAAACTTTAAGCAAAAGAAACACACAAGGGCGTGGAGACCTGGGGAAAAGGCAGCACTGAGAAATCTACCCTCTGAAACTGACGAGGATGGGCAACAGAGGCTACCTCAGGTGGCAATCGTTAAGCAAAAGAAACACACAAGGGCGTGGAGACCTGGGGAAAAAGCAACACGGAGAAATCCACCCTCTGAAACTGAGGAACATGGGCAAAAGAAGCTAGCTCAGGTTGCAAACTTTAAGCAGAAAAAAAAAAAGACGCAAGGGCGTGGAGAGCTGGCGAAAAAGCAACACGGAGAAATCCACCCTCTGAAACTGAGGAAGATGGGCAAGAGAGGCTAGCTGAGGTGGCAATCTTTAAGCAAAAAAATAAAATAAAAAAATGCAATGGCGAGGAGACCCGGTCAAAAAGCAACCCTGAAAAAGGTACCCTTTGAAACTGAGGAAGCAGGGCAACAGTGCCTAGCTCAGGCGACAATCTTTAAGCAAAAGAAACACACAAGGGCGTGGGGAGCTGGCGAAAAGGCAACACTGAGAAATCCACCCTCTGAAACAGACGAAGATGGGCAACAGAGGCTAGCTCAGGTGGCAATCTTTAAGCAAAAGAAACACACAAGTGCGTGGAGACCTGGGAAAAATGCAACACGGAGAAATCCACCCTCTGAAACTGAGGAAGATGGGCAAGAGAGGCTACCTCAGGTGGCAATCGTTAAGCAAAAACAAAGCACAAAGGCGTGGAGACCTGGGGAAAAAGCAACCCTGAAACATCTACCCTCTGAAACTGAGGAAGATGGGCAAGAGAGGCTGGCTTCAGGTGGCAAACTTTAAGCAAAAGAAACACACAAGGGCGTGGAGACCTGGGGAAAAAGCAACACGGAGAAATCCACCCTCTGAAACCGAGGAAGATGGGCAACAGAGGCTACCTCAGGTGGCAATCTTTAAGCAAAAAAAATAAAATAAAAAAATACAATGGCGAGGAGACCCGGTCAAAAAGCAACCCTGAAAAAGGTACCCTCTGAAACTGAGGAAGCAGGGCAACAATGCCTAGCTCAGGTGACAATCTTTAAGCAAAAGAAACACACAAGGGCGTGGAGACCTGGGGAAAAAGCATCACAGAGAAATCCTCCAGCTGAAACGGAGGAAGATGGGCAACAGAGGCTACCTCAGGTGGCAATCGTTAAGCAAAAACAAAACACAAAGCCGTGGAGACCTTGGGAAAAAGCAACCCTGAAATATCTACCCTCTGAAACTGAGGAAGATGGGCAAGAGAGGCTGGCTTCATGTGGCAAACGTTAAGCAAAAGAAACACACAAGGGAGTGGAGACCTGGGGAAAAAGCAACACGGAGAAATCCACCCTCTGAAACTGAGGAAGATGGGCAAGAGAGGCTAGCTCAGGTGGCAATCGTTAAGCAAAAACAAAACCCAAAGGCGTGGAGACCTGGGAAAAAGCAACCCTGTAATATCTACCCTCTGAAACTGAGGAAGATGGGCAAGAGAGGCTGGCTTCAGGTGGCAAACTTTAAGCAAAAGAAACACACAAGGGCGTGGAGACCTGGGGAAAAAGCAGCACTGAGAAATCTACGCTCTGAAACTGACGAGGATGGGCAACAGAGGCTACCTCAGGTGGCAATCCGTAAGCAAAAGAAACACACAAGGGCGTGGAGACCTGGGGAAAAAGCCACACGGAGAAATCCACCCTCTGAAACTGAAGAAGATGATCAACAGAGGCTAGCTCAGGTGGCAATCTTTAAGCAAAAAAAATAAAATAAAAAAATACAATGGCGAGGAGACGCGGTCAAAAATCAACCCTGAAAAAGGTACCCTCTGAAACTGAGGAAGCAGGGCAACAATGCCTAGCTCAGGTGACAATCTTGAAGCAAAAGAAACACACAAGGGCGTGGAGACCTGGGGAAAAAGCAACACGGAGAAATCCACCCTCTGAAACTGAGGAAGATGGGCAACAGAGGCTACCTCAGGTGGCAATCGTTAAGCAAAAACAAAACCCAAAGGCGTGGAGACCTGGGAAAAAAGCAACCCTGAAATATCTACCCTCTGAAACTGAGGAAGATGGGCAAGAGAGGCTGGCTTCAGATGGCAAACTTTAAGCAAAAGAAACACACAAGGGCGTGGAGACCTGGGGAAAAGGCAGCACTGAGAAATCTACCCTCTGAAACTGACGAGGATGGGCAACAGAGGCTACCTCAGGTGGCAATCGTTAAGCAAAAGAAACACACAAGGGCGTGGAGACCTGGGGAAAAAGCAACACGGAGAAATCCACCCTCTGAAACTGAGGAACATGGGCAAAAGAAGCTAGCTCAGGTTGCAAACTTTAAGCAGAAAAAAAAAAAGACGCAAGGGCGTGGAGAGCTGGCGAAAAAGCAACACGGAGAAATCCACCCTCTGAAACTGAGGAAGATGGGCAAGAGAGGCTAGCTGAGGTGGCAATCTTTAAGCAAAAAAATAAAATAAAAAAATGCAATGGCGAGGAGACCCGGTCAAAAAGCAACCCTGAAAAAGGTACCCTTTGAAACTGAGGAAGCAGGGCAACAGTGCCTAGCTCAGGCGACAATCTTTAAGCAAAAGAAACACACAAGGGCGTGGGGAGCTGGCGAAAAGGCAACACTGAGAAATCCACACTCTGAAACAGACGAAGATGGGCAACAGAGGCTAGCTCAGGTGGCAATCTTTAAGCAAAAGAAACACACAAGTGCGTGGAGACCTGGGAAAAATGCAACACGGAGAAATCCACCCTCTGAAACTGAAGAAGATGGGCAAGAGAGGCTACCTCAGGTGGCAATCGTTAAGCAAAAACAAAGCACAAAGGCGTGGAGACCTGGGGAAAAAGCAACCCTGAAACATCTACCCTCTGAAACTGAGGAAGATGGGCAAGAGAGGCTGGCTTCAGGTGGCAAACTTTAAGCAAAAGAAACACACAAGGGCGTGGAGACCTGGGGAAAAAGCAACACGGAGAAATCCACCCTCTGAAAGCGAGGAAGATGGGCAACAGAGGCTACCTCAGGTGGCAATCTTTAAGCAAACAAAATAATATAAAAAAATACAATGGCGAGGAGACCCGGTCAAAAAGCAACCCTGAAAAAGGTACCCTCTGAAACTGAGGAAGCAGGGCAACAATGCCTAGCTCAGGTGACAATCTTTAAGCAAAAGAAACACACAAGGGCGTGGAGACCTGGGGAAAAAGCAACACGGAGAAATCCACCCTCTGAAACTGAGAAAGATGGGCAAGAGAGGCTAGCTCAGGTGGCAATCGTTAAGCAAAAACAAAACCCAAAGGCGTGGAGACCTGGGAAAAAGCAACCCTGTAATATCTACCCCCTGAAACTGAGGAAGATGGGCAAGAGAGGCTGGCTTCAGGTGGCAATCTTTAAGCAAAAGAAACACACAAGGGCGTGGAGACCTGGGGAAAAGGCAGCACTGAGAAATCTACCCTCTGAAACTGACGAGGATGGGCAACAGAGGCTACCTCAGGTGGCAATCGTTAAGCAAAAGAAACACACAAGGGCGTGGAGACCTGGGGAAAAAGCAACACGGAGAAATCCACCCTCTGAAACTGAGGAACATGGGCAAAAGAAGCTAGCTCAGGTTGCAAACTTTAAGCAGAAAAAAAAAAAGACGCAAGGGCGTGGAGAGCTGGCGAAAAAGCAACACGGAGAAATCCACCCTCTGAAACTGAGGAAGATGGGCAAGAGAGGCTAGCTGAGGTGGCAATCTTTAAGCAAAAAAATAAAATAAAAAAATGCAATGGCGAGGAGACCCGGTCAAAAAGCAACCCTGAAAAAGGTACCCTTTGAAACTGAGGAAGCAGGGCA
Organism: Equus asinus; assembly: GCF_041296235.1. Classification (NCBI taxonomy): domain Eukaryota; kingdom Metazoa; phylum Chordata; class Mammalia; order Perissodactyla; family Equidae; genus Equus; species Equus asinus. The sequence continues at coordinate 557,043 of NC_091813.1, read as the reverse complement.
ACAGTGCCTAGCTCAGGCGACAATCTTTAAGCAAAAGAAACACACAAGGGCGTGGGGAGCTGGCGAAAAGGCAACACTGAGAAATCCACCCTCTGAAACAGACGAAGATGGGCAACAGAGGCTAGCTCAGGTGGCAATCTTTAAGCAAAAGAAACACACAAGTGCGTGGAGACCTGGGAAAAATGCAACACGGAGAAATCCACCCTCTGAAACTGAGGAAGATGGGCAAGAGAGGCTACCTCAGGTGGCAATCGTTAAGCAAAAACAAAGCACAAAGGCGTGGAGACCTGGGGAAAAAGCAACCCTGAAACATCTACCCTCTGAAACTGAGGAAGATGGGCAAGAGACGCTGGCTTCAGGTGGCAAACTTTAAGCAAAAGAAACACACAAGGGCGTGGAGACCTGGGGAAAAAGCAACACGGAGAAATCCACCCTCTGAAACCGAGGAAGATGGGCAACAGAGGCTACCTCAGGTGGCAATCTTTAAGCAAAAAAAATAAAATAAAAAAATACAATGGCGAGGAGACCCGGTCAAAAAGCAACCCTGAAAAAGGTACCCTCTGAAACTGAGGAAGCAGGGCAACAATGCCTAGCTCAGGTGACAATCTTTAAGCAAAAGAAACACACAAGGGCGTGGAGACCTGGGGAAAAAGCATCACAGAGAAATCCTCCAGCTGAAACGGAGGAAGATGGGCAACAGAGGCTACCTCAGGTGGCAATCGTTAAGCAAAAACAAAACACAAAGCCGTGGAGACCTTGGGAAAAAGCAACCCTGAAATATCTACCCTCTGAAACTGAGGAAGATGGGCAAGAGAGGCTGGCTTCATGTGGCAAACGTTAAGCAAAAGAAACACACAAGGGAGTGGAGACCTGGGGAAAAAGCAACACGGAGAAATCCACCCTCTGAAACTGAGGAAGATGGGCAAGAGAGGCTAGCTCAGGTGGCAATCGTTAAGCAAAAACAAAACCCAAAGGCGTGGAGACCTGTGAAAAAGCAACCCTGTAATATCTACCCTCTGAAACTGAGGAAGATGGGCAAGAGAGGCTGGCTTCAGGTGGCAAACTTTAAGCAAAAGAAACACACAAGGGCGTGGAGACCTGGGGAAAAAGCAGCACTGAGAAATCTACCCTCTGAAACTGACGAGGATGGGCAACAGAGGCTACCTCAGGTGGCAATCCGTAAGCAAAAGAAACACACAAGGGCGTGGAGACCTGGGGAAAAAGCCACACGGAGAAATCCACCCTCTGAAACTGAAGAAGATGATCAACAGAGGCTAGCTCAGGTGGCAATCTTTAAGCAAAAAAAATAAAATAAAAAAATACAATGGCGAGGAGACGCGGTCAAAAATCAACCATGAAAAAGGTACCCTCTGAAACTGAGGAAGCAGGGCAACAATGCCTAGCTCAGGTGACAATCTTGAAGCAAAAGAAACACACAAGGGCGTGGAGACCTGGGGAAAAAGCAACACGGAGAAATCCACCCTCTGAAACTGAGGAAGATGGGCAACAGAGGCTACCTCAGGTGGCAATCGTTAAGCAAAAACAAAACCCAAAGGCGTGGAGACCTGGGAAAAAAGCAACCCTGAAATATCTACCCTCTGAAACTGAGGAAGATGGGCAAGAGAGGCTGGCTTCAGATGGCAAACTTTAAGCAAAAGAAACACACAAGGGCGTGGAGACCTGGGGAAAAGGCAGCACTGAGAAATCTACCCTCTGAAACTGACGAGGATGGGCAACAGAGGCTACCTCAGGTGGCAATCGTTAAGCAAAAGAAACACACAAGGGCGTGGAGACCTGGGGAAAAAGCAACACGGAGAAATCCACCCTCTGAAACTGAGGAACATGGGCAAAAGAAGCTAGCTCAGGTTGCAAACTTTAAGCAGAAAAAAAAAAAGACGCAAGGGCGTGGAGAGCTGGCGAAAAAGCAACACGAGAAATCCACCCTCTGAAACTGAGGAAGATGGGCAAGAGAGGCTAGCTGAGGTGGCAATCTTTAAGCAAAAAAATAAAATAAAAAAATGCAATGGCGAGGAGACCCGGTCAAAAAGCAACCCTGAAAAAGGTACCCTTTGAAACTGAGGAAGCAGGGCAACAGTGCCTAGCTCAGGCGACAATCTTTAAGCAAAAGAAACACACAAGGGCGTGGGGAGCTGGCGAAAAGGCAACACTGAGAAATCCACCCTCTGAAACAGACGAAGATGGGCAACAGAGGCTAGCTCAGGTGGCAATCTTTAAGCAAAAGAAACACACAAGTGCGTGGAGACCTGGGAAAAATGCAACACGGAGAAATCCACCCTCTGAAACTGAGGAAGATGGGCAAGAGAGGCTACCTCAGGTGGCAATCGTTAAGCAAAAACAAAGCACAAAGGCGTGGAGACCTGGGGAAAAAGCAACCCTGAAACATCTACCCTCTGAAACTGAGGAAGATGGGCAAGAGAGGCTGGCTTCAGGTGGCAAACTTTAAGCAAAAGAAACACACAAGGGCGTGGAGACCTGGGGAAAAAGCAACACGGAGAAATCCACCCTCTGAAACCGAGGAAGATGGGCAACAGAGGCTACCTCAGGTGGCAATCTTTAAGCAAAAAAAATAAAATAAAAAAATACAATGGCGAGGAGACCCGGTCAAAAAGCAACCCTGAAAAAGGTACCCTCTGAAACTGAGGAAGCAGGGCATAAATGACTAGCTCAGGTGACAATCTTTAAGCAAAAGAAACACACAAAGGCGTGGAGACCTGGGGAAAAAGCATCACGGAGAAATCCTCCAGCTGAAACGGAGGAAGATGGGCAACAGAGGCTACCTCAGGTGGCAATCGTTAAGCAAAAACAAAACACAAAGCCGTGGAGACCTTGGGAAAAAGCAACCCTGAAATATCTACCCTCTGAAACTGAGGAAGATGGGCAAGAGAGGCTGACTTCATGTGGCAAACGTTAAGCAAAAGAAACACACAAGGGCGTGGAGACCTGGGGAAAAAGCAACACGGAGAAATCCACCCTCTGAAACTGAGGAAGATGGGCAAGAGAGGCTAGCTCAGGTGGCAATCGTTAAGCAAAAACAAAACCCAAAGGCGTGGAGACCTGGGAAAAAGCAACCCTGTAATATCTACCCCCTGAAACTGAGGAAGATGGGCAAGAGAGGCTGGCTTCAGGTGGCAATCTTTAAACAAAAGAAACACACAAGGGCGTGGAGACCTGGGGAAAAGGCAGCACTGAGAAATCTACCCTCTGAAACTGACGAGGATGGGCAACAGAGGCTACCTCAGGTGGCAATCGTTAAGCAAAAGAAACACACAAGGGCGTGGAGACCTGGGGAAAAAGCAACACGGAGAAATCCACCCTCTGAAACTGAGGAACATGGGCAAAAGAAGCTAGCTCAGGTTGCAAACTTTAAGCAGAAAAAAAAAAAGACGCAAGGGCGTGGAGAGCTGGCGAAAAAGCAACACGGAGAAATCCACCCTCTGAAACTGAGGAAGATGGGCAAGAGATTCTAGCTGAGGTGGCAATCTTTAAGCAAAAAAATAAAATAAAAAAATGCAATGGCGAGGAGACCCGGTCAAAAAGCAACCCTGAAAAAGGTACCCTTTGAAACTGAGGAAGCAGGGCAACAGTGCCTAGCTCAGGCGACAATCTTTAAGCAAAAGAAACACACAAGGGCGTGGGGAGCTGGCGAAAAGGCAACACTGAGAAATCCACCCTCTGAAACAGACGAAGATGGGCAACAGAGGCTAGCTCAGGTGGCAATCTTTAAGCAAAAGAAACACACAAGTGCGTGGAGACCTGGGAAAAATGCAACACGGAGAAATCCACCCTCTGAAACTGAGGAAGATGGGCAAGAGAGGCTACCTCAGGTGGCAATCGTTAAGCAAAAACAAAGCACAAAGGCGTGGAGACCTGGGGAAAAAGCAACCCTGAAACATCTACCCTCTGAAACTGAGGAAGATGGGCAAGAGAGGCTGGCTTCAGGTGGCAAACTTTAAGCAAAAGAAACACAAAAGGGCGTGGAGACCTGGGGAAAAAGCAACACGGAGAAATCCACCCTCTGAAACCGAGGAAGATGGGCAACAGAGGCTACCTCAGGTGGCAATCTTTAAGCAAAAAAAATAAAATAAAAAAATACAATGGCGAGGAGACCCGGTCAAAAAGCAACCCTGAAAAAGGTACCCTCTGAAACTGAGGAAGCAGGGCAACAATGCCTAGCTCAGGTGACAATCTTTAAGCAAAAGAAACACACAAGGGCGTGGAGACCTGGGGAAAAAGCATCACGGAGAAATCCTCCAGCTGAAACGGAGGAAGATGGGCAACAGAGGCTACCTCAGGTGGCAATCGTTAAGCAAAAACAAAACACAAAGGCGTGGAGACCTTGGGAAAAAGCAACCCTGAAATATCTACCCTCTGAAACTGAGGAAGATGGGAAAGAGAGGCTGGCTTCATGTGGCAAACGTTAAGCAAAAGAAACACACAAGGGCGTGGAGACCTGGGGAAAAAGCAACACGGAGAAATCCACCCTCTGAAACTGAGGAAGATGGGCAAGAGAGGCTAGCTCAGGTGGCAATCGTTAAGCAAAAACAAAACCCAAAGGCGTGGAGACCTGGGAAAAAGCAACCCTGTAATATCTACCCCCTGAAACTGAGGAAGATGGGCAAGAGAGGCTGGCTTCAGGTGGCAAACTTTAAGCAAAAGAAACACACAAGGGCGTGGAGACCTGGGGAAAAAGCAGCACTGAGAAATCTACCCTCTGAAACTGACGATGATGGGCAAGAGAGGCTACCTCAGGTGGCAATCGGTAAGCAAAAGAAACACACAAGGGCGTGGAGACCTGGGGAAAAAGCCACACGGAGAAATCCACCCTCTGAAACTGAAGAAGATGGGCAACAGAGGCTAGCTCAGGTGGCAATCTTTAAGCAAAAAAAATAAAATAAAAAAATACAATGGCGAGGAGACCCGGTCAAAAAGCAACCCTGAAAAAGGTACCCTCTGAAACTGAGGAAGCAGGGCAACAATGCCTAGCTCAGGTGACAATCTTTAAGCAAAAGAAACACACAAGGGCGTGGAGACTTGGGGAAAAAGCAACACGGAGAAATCCTCCAGCTGAAACTGAGGCAGATGGGCAACAGAGGCTACCTCAGGTGGCAATCGTTAAGCAAAAACAAAACACAAAGGCGTGGAGACCTTGGGAAAAAGCAACCCTGAAATATCTACCCTCTGAAACTGAGGAAGATGGGCAAGAGAGGCTGGCTTCATGTGGCAAACGTTAAGCAAAAGAAACACACAAGGGCGTGGAGACCTGGGGAAAAAGCAACACGGAGAAATCCACCCTCTGAAACTGAGGAAGATGGGCAAGAGAGGCTAGCTCAGGTGGCAATCGTTAAGCAAAAACAAAACCCAAAGGCGTGGAGACCTGGGGAAAAGCAACCCTGAAATATCTACCATCTGAAACTGAGGAAGATGGGCAAGAGAGGCTGGCTTCAGGTGGCAAACTTTAAGCAAAAGAAACACACAAGGGCGTGGAGACCTGGGGAAAAAGCAGCAGTGAGAAATCTACGCTCTGAAACTGACGAGGATGGGCAACAGAGGCTACCTCAGGTGGCAATCGTTAAGCAAAAGAAACACACAAGGGCGTGGATACCTGGGGAAAAAGCAACACGGAGAAATCCACCCTCTGAAACTGAGAAAGATGGGCAAGAGAGGCTAGCTCAGGTGGCAATCGTTAAGCAAAAACAAAACACAAAGGCGTGGAGACCTGGGGAAAGAGCAACCCTGAAATATCTACCCTCTGAAACTGAGGAAGATGGGCAAGAGAGGCTGGCTTCAGGTGGCAATCTTTAAGCAAAAGAAACACACAAGGGCGTGGAGACCTGGGGAAAAGGCAGCACTGAGAAATCTACCCTCTGAAACTGACGAGGATGGGCAACAGACGCTACCTCAGGTGGCAATCGTTAAGCAAAAGAAACACACAAGGGCGTGGAGAGCTGGGGAAAAAGCAACACGGAGAAATCCACCCTCTGAAACTGAGGAACATGGGCAAAAGAAGCTAGCTCAGGTTGCAAACTTTAAGCAGAAAAAAAAAAAGACGCAAGGGCGTGGAGAGCTGGCGAAAAAGCAACACGGAGAAATCCACCCTCTGAAACTGAGGAAGATGGGCAAGAGAGGCTAGCTGAGGTGGCAATCTTTAAGCAAAAAAATAAAATAAAAAAATGCAATGGCGAGGAGACCCGGTCAAAAAGCAACCCTGAAAAAGGTACCCTTTGAAACTGAGGAAGCAGGGCAACAGTGCCTAGCTCAGGCGACAATCTTTAAGCAAAAGAAACACACAAGGGCGTGGGGAGCTGGCGAAAAGGCAACACTGAGAAATCCACCCTCTGAAACTGAGGAAGATGTGCAAGAGAGGCTACCTCAGGTGGCAATCGTTAAGCAAAAACAAAGCACAAAGGCGTGGAGACCTGGGGAAAAAGCAACCCTGAAACATCTACCCTCTGAAACTGAGGAAGATGGGCAAGAGAGGCTGGCTTCAGGTGGCAAACTTTAAGCAAAAGAAACACACAAGGGCGTGGAGACCTGGGGAAAAAGCAACACGGAGAAATCCACCCTCTGAAACCGAGGAAGATGGGCAACAGAGGCTAGCTGAGGTGGCAAACTTTAAGCAAAAAAAATAAAATAAAAAAATACAATGGCGAGGAGACTCGGTCAAAAAGCAACCCTGAAAAAGGTACCCTCTGAAACTGATGAAGCAGGGCAACAATGCCTAGCTCAGGTGACAATCTTTAAGCAAAAGAAACACACAAGGGCGTGGAGACCTGGGGAAAAAGCATCACGGAGAAATCCTCCAGCTGAAACGGAGGAAGATGGGCAACAGAGGCTACCTCAGGTGGCAATCGTTAAGCAAAAACAAAACACAAAGGCGTGGAGACCTTGGGAAAAAGCAACCCTGAAATATCTACCCTCTGAAACTGAGGAAGATGGGCAAGAGAGGCTGGCTTCATGTGGCAAACGTTAAGCAAAAGAAACACACAAGGGCGTGGAGACCTGGGGAAAAAGCAACACGGAGAAATCCACCCTCTGAAACTGAGGAAGATGGGCAAGAGAGGCTAGCTCAGGTGGCAATCGTTAAGCAAAAACAAAACCCAAAGGCGTGGAGACCTGGGAAAAAGCAACCCTGTAATATCTAACCCCTGAAACTGAGGAAGATGGGCAAGAGAGGCTGGCTTCAGGTGGCAAACTTTAAGCAAAAGAAACACACAAGGGCGTGGAGACCTGGGGAAAAAGCAGCACTGAGAAATCTACCCTCTGAAACTGACGAGGATGGGCAACAGAGGCTACCTCAGGTGGCAATCGGTAAGCAAAAGAAACACACAAGGGCGTGGAGACCTGGGGAAAAAGCAACACGGAGAAATCCACCCTCTGAAACTGAGGAACATGGGCAAAAGAAGCTAGCTCAGGTTGCAAACTTTAAGCAGAAAAAAAAAAAGACGCAAGGGCGTGGAGAGCTGGCGAAAAAGCAACACGGAGAAATCCACCCTCTGATACTGAGGAAGATGGGCAAGAGAGGCTAGCTGAGGTGGCAATCTTTAAGCAAAAAAATAAAATAAAAAAATGCAATGGCGAGGAGACCCGGTCAAAAAGCAACCCTGAAAAAGGTACCCTTTGAAACTGAGGAAGCAGGGCAACAGTGCCTAGCTCAGGCGACAATCTTTAAGCAAAAGAAACACACAAGGGCGTGGGGAGCTGGCGAAAAGGCAACACTGAGAAATCCACCCTCTGAAACAGACGAAGATGGGCAACAGAGGCTAGCTCAGGTGGCAATCTTTAAGCAAAAGAAACACACAAGTGTGTGGAGACCTGGGAAAAATGCAACACGGAGAAATCCACCCTCTGAAACTGAGGAAGATGGGCAAGAGAGGCTACCTCAGGTGGCAATCGTTAAGCAAAAACAAAGCACAAAGGCGTGGAGACCTGGGGAAAAAGCAACCCTGAAACATCTACCCTCTGAAACTGAGGAAGATGGGCAAGAGAGGCTGGCTTCAGGTGGCAAACTTTAAGCAAAAGAAGCACACAAGGGCGTGGAGACCTGGGGAAAAAGCAACACGGAGAAATCCACCCTCTGAAACCGAGGAAGATGGGCAACAGAGGCTAGCTCAGGTGGCAAACTTTAAGCAAAAAAAATAAAATAAAAAAATACAATGGCGAGGAGACCCGGTCAAAAAGCAACCCTGAAAAAGGTACCCTCTGAAACTGAGGAAGCAGGGCAACAATGCCTAGCTCAGGTGACAATCTTTAAGCAAAAGAAACACACAAGGGCGTGGAGACCTGGGGAAAAAGCATCACGGAGAAATCCTCCAGCTGAAACGGAGGAAGATGGGCAACAGAGGCTACCTCAGGTGGCAATCGTTAAGCAAAAACAAAACACAAAGGCGTGGAGACCTTGGGAAAAAGCAACCCTGAAATATCTACCCTCTGAAACTGAGGAAGATGGGCAAGAGAGGCTGGCTTCATGTGGCAAACGTTAAGCAAAAGAAACACACAAGGGCGTGGAGACCTGGGGAAAAAGCAACACGGAGAAATCCACCCTCTGAAACTGAGGAAGATGGGCAAGAGAGGCTAGCTCAGGTGGCAATCGTTAAGCAAAAACAAAACCCAAAGGCGTGGAGACCTGGGAAAAAGCAACCCTGTAATATCTACCCCCTGAAACTGAGGAAGATGGGCAAGAGAGGCTGGCTTCAGGTGGCAAACTTTAAGCAAAAGAAACACACAAGGGCGTGGAGACCTGGGGAAAAAGCAGCACTGAGAAATCTACCCTCTGAAACTGACGAGGATGGGCAACAGAGGCTACCTCAGGTGGCAATCGGTAAGCAAAAGAAACACACAAGGGCGTGGAGACCTGGGGAAAAAGCCACACGGAGAAATCCACCCTCTGAAACTGAAGAAGAAGGGCAACAGAGGCTAGCTCAGGTGGCAATCTTTAAGCAAAAAAAATAAAATAAAAAAATACAATGGCGAGGAGACCCGGTCAAAAAGCAACCCTGAAAAATGTACCCTCTGAAACTGAGGAAGCAGGGCAACAATGCCTAGCTCAGGTGACAATCTTTAAGCAAAAGAAACACACAAGGGCGTGGAGACTTGGGGAAAAAGCAACACGGAGAAATCCTCCAGCTGAAACTGAGGCAGATGGGCAACAGAGTCTACCTCAGGTGGCAATCGTTAAGCAAAAACAAAACACAAAGGCGTGGAGACCTTGGGAAAAAGCAACCCTGAAATATCTACCCTCTGAAACTGAGGAAGATGGGCAAGAGAGGCTGGCTTCATGTGGCAAACGTTAAGCAAAAGAAACACACAAGGGCGTGGAGACCTGGGGAAAAAGCAACACGGAGAAATCCACCCTCTGAAACTGAGGAAGATGGGCAAGAGAGGCTAGCTCAGGTGGCAATCGTTAAGCAAAAACAAAACCCAAAGGCGTGGAGACCTGGGGAAAAGCAACCCTGAAATATCTACCCTCTGAAACTGAGGAAGATGGGCAAGAGAGGCTGGCTTCAGGTGGCAAACTTTAAGCAAAAGAAACACACAAGGGCGTGGAGACCTGGGGAAAAAGCAGCAGTGAGAAATCTACCCTCTAAAACGGACGAGGATGGGCAACAGAGGCTACCTCAGGTGGCAATCCTTAAGCAAAAGAAACACACAAGGGCGTGGGGAGCTGGCGAAAAGGCAACACTGAGAAATCCACCCTCTGAAACAGACGAAGATGGGCAACAGAGGCTAGCTCAGGTGGCAATCTTTAAGCAAAAGAAACACACAAGTGCGTGGAGACCTGGGAAAAATGCAACACGGAGAAATCCACCCTCTGAAACTGAGGAAGATGGGCAAGAGAGGCTACCTCAGGTGGCAATCGTTAAGCAAAAACAAAGCACAAAGGCGTGGAGACCTGGGGAAAAAGCAACCCTGAAACATCTACCCTCTGAAACTGAGGAAGATGGGCAAGAGAGGCTGGCTTCAGGTGGCAAACTTTAAGCAAAAGAAACACACAAGGGCGTGGAGACCTGGGGAAAAAGCAACACGGAGAAATCCACCCTCTGAAACCGAGGAAGATGGGCAACAGAGGCTACCTCAGGTGGCAATCTTTAAGCAAAAAAAATAAAATAAAAAAATACAATGGCGAGGAGACCCGGTCAAAAAGCAACCCTGAAAAAGGTACCCTCTGAAACTGAGGAAGCAGGGCAACAATGCCTAGCTCAGGTGACAATCTTTAAGCAAAAGAAACACACAAGGGCGTGGAGACTTGGGGAAAAAGCAACACGGAGAAATCCTCCAGCTGAAACTGAGGAAGATGGGCAAGAGAGGCTACCTCAGGTGGCAATCGTTAAGCAAAAACAAAACACAAAGGCGTGGAGACCTTGGGAAAAAGCAACCCTGAAATATCTACCCTTTGAAACTGAGGAAGATGGGCAAGAGAGCCTGGCTTCATGTGGCAAACGTTAAGCAAAAGAAACACACAAGGGCGTGGAGACCTGGGGAAAAAGCAACACGGAGAAATCCACCCTCTGAAACTGAGGAAGATGGGCAAGAGAGGCTAGCTCAGGTGGCAATCGTTAAGCAAAAACAAAACCCAAAGGCGTGGAGACCTGGGGAAAAGCAACCCTGAAATATCTACCCCCTGAAACTGAGGAAGATGGGCAAGAGAGGCTGGCTTCAGGTGGCAAACTTTAAGCAAAAGAAACACACAAGGGCGTGGAGACCTGGGGAAAAAGCAGCAGTGAGAAATCTACCCTCTGAAACTGACGAGGATGGGCAACAGAGGCTACCTCAGGTGGCAATCGTTAAGCAAAAGAAACACACAAGGGCGTGGATACCTGGGGAAAAAGCAACACGGAGAAATCCACCCTCTGAAACTGAGAAAGATGGGCAAGAGAGGCTAGCTCAGGTGGCAATCGTTAAGCAAAAACAAAACCCAAAGGCGTGGAGACCTGGGGAAAGAGCAACCCTGAAATATCTACCCTCTGAAACTGTGGAAGATGGGCAAGAGAGGCTGGCTTCAGGTGGCAATCTTTAAGCAAAAGAAACACACAAGGGCGTGGAGACCTGGGGAAAAGGCAGCACTGAGAAATCTACCCTCTGAAACTGACGAGTATGGGCAACAGAGGCTACCTCAGGTGGCAATCGTTAAGCAAAAGAAACACACAAGGGCGTGGAGACCTGGGGAAAAAGCAACACGGAGAAATCCACCCTCTGAAACTGAGGAACATGGGCAAAAGAAGCTAGCTCAGGTTGCAAACTTTAAGCAGAAAAAAAAAAAGACGCAAGGGCGTGGAGAGCTGGCGAAAAAGCAACACGGAGAAATCCACCCTCTGAAACTGAGGAAGATGGGCAAGAGAGGCTAGCTGAGGTGGCAATCTTTAAGCAAAAAAATAAAATAAAAAAATGCAATGGCGAGGAGACCCGGTCAAAAAGCAACCCTGAAAAAGGTACCCTTTGAAACTGAGGAAGCAGGGCAACAGTGCCTAGCTCAGGCGACAATCTTTAAGCAAAAGAAACACACAAGGGCGTGGGGAGCTGGCGAAAAGGCAACACTGAGAAATCCACCCTCTGAAACAGACGAAGATGGGCAACAGAGGCTAGCTCAGGTGGCAATCTTTAAGCAAAAGAAACACACAAGTGCGTGGAGACCTGGGAAAAATGCAACACGGAGAAATCCACCCTCTGAAACTGAGGAAGATGGGCAAGAGAGGCTACCTCAGGTGGCAATCGTTAAGCAAAAACAAAGCACAAAGGCGTGGAGACCTGGGGAAAAAGCAACCCTGAAACATCTACCCTCTGAAACTGAGGAAGATGGGCAAGAGAGGCTGGCTTCAGGTGGCAAACTTTAAGCAAAAGAAACACACAAGGGCGTGGAGACCTGGGGAAAAAGCAACACGGAGAAATCCACCCTCTGAAACCGAGGAAGATGGGCAACAGAGGCTACCTCAGGTGGCAATCTTTAAGCAAAAAAAATAAAATAAAAAAATACAATGGCGAGGAGACCCGGTCAAAAAGCAACCCTGAAAAAGGTACCCTCTGAAACTGAGGAAGCAGGGCAACAATGCCTAGCTCAGGTGACAATCTTTAAGCAAAAGAAACACACAAGGGCGTGGAGACCTGGGGAAAAAGCATCACAGAGAAATCCTCCAGCTGAAACGGAGGAAGATGGGCAACAGAGGCTACCTCAGGTGGCAATCGTTAAGCAAAAACAAAACACAAAGGCGTGGAGACCTTGGGAAAAAGCAACCCTGAAATATCTACCCTCTGAAACTGAGGAAGATGGGCAAGAGAGGCTGGCTTCATGTGGCAAACGTTAAGCAAAAGAAACACACAAGGGCGTGGAGACCTGGGGAAAAAGCAACACGGAGAAATCCACCCTCTGAAACTGAGGAAGATGGGCAAGAGAGGCTAGCTCAGGTGGCAATCGTTAAGCAAAAACAAAACCCAAAGGCGTGGAGACCTGGGAAAAAGCAACCCTGAAATATCTACCCCCTGAAACTGAGGAAGATGGGCAAGAGAGGCTGGCTTCAGGTGGCAAACTTTAAGCAAAAGAAACACACAAGGGCGTGGAGACCTGGGGAAAAAGCCACACGGAGAAATCCACCCTCTGAAACTGAAGAAGATGGGCAACAGAGGCTAGCTCAGGTGGCAATCTTTAAGCAAAAAAAATAAAATAAAAAAATACAATGGCGAGGAGACCCGGTCAAAAAGCAACCCTGAAAAAGTTACCCTCTGAAACTGAGGAAGCAGGGCAACAATGCCTAGCTCAGGTGACAATCTTTAAGCAAAAGAAACACACAAGGGCGTGGAGACCTGGGGAAAAATCAACACGGAGAAATCCACCCTCTGAAACTGAGGAAGATGGGCAAGAGAGGCTAGCTCAGGTGGCATTCGTTAAGCAAAAACAAAACCCAAAGGCGTGGAGACCTTGGGAAAAAGCAACCCTGAAATATCTACCCCCTGAAACTGACGAGGATGGGCAAGAGAGGCTGGCTTCATGTGGCAAACGTTAAGCAAAAGAAACACACAAGGGCGTGGAGACCTGGGGAAAAAGCAACACGGAGAAATCCACACTCTGAAACTGAGGAAGATGGGCAAGAGAGGCTTGCTCAGGTGGCATTCGTTAAGCAAAAACAAAACCCAAAGGCGTGGAGACCTGGGGAAAAAGCAACCCTGAAATATCTACCCTCTGAAACTGAGGAAGATGGGCAAGAGAGGCTGCCTTCAGGTGGCAAACTTTAAGCAAAAGAAACACACAAGGGCGTGGAGACCTGGGGAAAAAGCAACACGGAGAAATCCACCCTCTGAAACCGAGGAAGATGGGCAACAGAGGCTAGCTCAGGTGGCAATCTTTAAGCAAAAATAATAAAATAAAAAAATACAATGGCGAGGAGACCCGGTCAAAAAGCAACCCTGAAAAATGTACCCTATGAAACTGAGGAAGCAGGGCAACAATGCCTAGCTCAGGTGACAATCTTTAAGCAAAAGAAACACACAAGGGCGTGGAGACCTGGGGAAAAAGCAACACGGAGAAATCCTCCAGCTGACACTGAGGAAGATGGGCAACAGAGGCTAGCTCAGGTGGCAATCGTTAAGCAAAAACAAAACCCAAAGGCGTGGAGACCTTGGGAAAAAGCAACCCTGAAATATCTACCCTCTGAAACTGAGGAAGATGGGCAAGAGAGGCTGGCTTCATGTGGCAAACGTTAAGCAAAAGAAACACACAAGGGCGTGGAGACCTGGGGAAAAAGCAACACGGAGAAATCCACCCTGTGAGACTGAGGAAGATGGGCAAGAGAGGCTACCTCAGGTGGCAATCGTTAAGCAAAAACAAAACCCAAAGGCGTGGAGACCTGGGGATAAAGCAACCTTGAAATATCTACCCTCTGAAACTGAGGAAGATGGCCAAGAGAGGCTGCCTTCAGGTGGCAAAATTTAAGCAAAAGAAACACACAAGGGCGTGGAGACCTGGGGAAAAAGCAACACGGAGAAATCCACCGTCTGAAACTGAGGAAGATGGGCAAGAGAGGCTAGCTCATTTGGCAATCGTTAAGCAAAAACAAAACCCAAAGACGTGGAGACCTGGGGAAAAAGCAACCCTGAAATATCTACCCTCTGAAACTGAGGAAGATGGGCAAGAGAGGCTGTCTTCAGGTGGCAAACTTTAAGCAAAAGAAACACACAAGGGCGTGGAGACCTGGGGAAAAAGCAGCACTGAGAAATCTACCCTCTGAAACTGACGAGGATGGGCAACAGAGGCTACCTCAGGTGGCAATCGGTAAGCAAAAGAAACACACAAGGGCGTGGAGACCTGGGGAAAAGCCACACGGAGAAATCCACCCTCTGAAACTGAAGAAGATGGGCAACAGAGGCTAGCTCAGGTGGCAATCTTTAAGCAAAAAAAATAAAATAAAAAAATACAATGGCGAGGAGACCCGGTCAAAAAGCAACCCTGAAAAATGTACCCTCTGAAACTGAGGAAGCAGGGCAACAATGCCTAGCTCAGGTGACAATCTTTAAGCAAAAGAAACACACAAGGGCGTGGAGACTTGGGGAAAAAGCAACACGGAGAAATCCTCCAGCTGAAACTGAGGCAGATGGGCAACAGAGTCTACCTCAGGTGGCAATCGTTAAGCAAAAACAAAACACAAAGGCGTGGAGACCTTGGGAAAAAGCAACCCTGAAATATCTACCCTCTGAAACTGAGGAAGATGGGCAAGAGAGGCTGGCTTCATGTGGCAAACGTTAAGCAAAAGAAACACACAAGGGCGTGGAGACCTGGGGAAAAAGCAACACGGAGAAATCCACCCTCTGAAACTGAGGAAGATGGGCAAGAGAGGCTAGCTCAGGTGGCAATCGTTAAGCAAAAACAAAACCCAAAGGCGTGGAGACCTGGGGAAAAGCAACCCTGAAATATCTACCCTCTGAAACTGAGGAAGATGGGCAAGAGAGGCTGGCTTCAGGTGGCAAACTTTAAGCAAAAGAAACACACAAGGGCGTGGAGACCTGGGGAAAAAGCAGCAGTGAGAAATCTACCCTCTAAAACGGACGAGGATGGGCAACAGAGGCTACCTCAGGTGGCAATCCTTAAGCAAAAGAAACACACAAGGGCGTGGGGAGCTGGCGAAAAGGCAACACTGAGAAATCCACCCTCTGAAACAGACGAAGATGGGCAACAGAGGCTAGCTCAGGTGGCAATCTTTAAGCAAAAGAAACACACAAGTGCGTGGAGACCTGGGAAAAATGCAACACGGAGAAATCCACCCTCTGAAACTGAGGAAGATGGGCAAGAGAGGCTACCTCAGGTGGCAATCGTTAAGCAAAAACAAAGCACAAAGGCGTGGAGACCTGGGGAAAAAGCAACCCTGAAACATCTACCCTCTGAAACTGAGGAAGATGGGCAAGAGAGGCTGGCTTCAGGTGGCAAACTTTAAGCAAAAGAAACACACAAGGGCGTGGAGACCTGGGGAAAAAGCAACACGGAGAAATCCACCCTCTGAAACCGAGGAAGATGGGCAACAGAGGCTACCTCAGGTGGCAATCTTTAAGCAAAAAAAATAAAATAAAAAAATACAATGGCGAGGAGACCCGGTCAAAAAGCAACCCTGAAAAAGGTACCCTCTGAAACTGAGGAAGCAGGGCAACAATGCCTAGCTCAGGTGACAATCTTTAAGCAAAAGAAACACACAAGGGCGTGGAGACTTGGGGAAAAAGCAACACGGAGAAATCCTCCAGCTGAAACTGAGGAAGATGGGCAAGAGAGGCTACCTCAGGTGGCAATCGTTAAGCAAAAACAAAACACAAAGGCGTGGAGACCTTGGGAAAAAGCAACCCTGAAATATCTACCCTTTGAAACTGAGGAAGATGGGCAAGAGAGCCTGGCTTCATGTGGCAAACGTTAAGCAAAAGAAACACACAAGGGCGTGGAGACCTGGGGAAAAAGCAACACGGAGAAATCCACCCTCTGAAACTGAGGAAGATGGGCAAGAGAGGCTAGCTCAGGTGGCAATCGTTAAGCAAAAACAAAACCCAAAGGCGTGGAGACCTGGGGAAAAGCAACCCTGAAATATCTACCCCCTGAAACTGAGGAAGATGGGCAAGAGAGGCTGGCTTCAGGTGGCAAACTTTAAGCAAAAGAAACACACAAGGGCGTGGAGACCTGGGGAAAAAGCAGCAGTGAGAAATCTACCCTCTGAAACTGACGAGGATGGGCAACAGAGGCTACCTCAGGTGGCAATCGTTAAGCAAAAGAAACACACAAGGGCGTGGATACCTGGGGAAAAAGCAACACGGAGAAATCCACCCTCTGAAACTGAGAAAGATGGGCAAGAGAGGCTAGCTCAGGTGGCAATCGTTAAGCAAAAACAAAACCCAAAGGCGTGGAGACCTGGGGAAAGAGCAACCCTGAAATATCTACCCTCTGAAACTGTGGAAGATGGGCAAGAGAGGCTGGCTTCAGGTGGCAATCTTTAAGCAAAAGAAACACACAAGGGCGTGGAGACCTGGGGAAAAGGCAGCACTGAGAAATCTACCCTCTGAAACTGACGAGTATGGGCAACAGAGGCTACCTCAGGTGGCAATCGTTAAGCAAAAGAAACACACAAGGGCGTGGAGACCTGGGGAAAAAGCAACACGGAGAAATCCACCCTCTGAAACTGAGGAACATGGGCAAAAGAAGCTAGCTCAGGTTGCAAACTTTAAGCAGAAAAAAAAAAAGACGCAAGGGCGTGGAGAGCTGGCGAAAAAGCAACACGGAGAAATCCACCCTCTGAAACTGAGGAAGATGGGCAAGAGAGGCTAGCTGAGGTGGCAATCTTTAAGCAAAAAAATAAAATAAAAAAATGCAATGGCGAGGAGACCCGGTCAAAAAGCAACCCTGAAAAAGGTACCCTTTGAAACTGAGGAAGCAGGGCAACAGTGCCTAGCTCAGGCGACAATCTTTAAGCAAAAGAAACACACAAGGGCGTGGGGAGCTGGCGAAAAGGCAACACTGAGAAATCCACCCTCTGAAACAGACGAAGATGGGCAACAGAGGCTAGCTCAGGTGGCAATCTTTAAGCAAAAGAAACACACAAGTGCGTGGAGACCTGGGAAAAATGCAACACGGAGAAATCCACCCTCTGAAACTGAGGAAGATGGGCAAGAGAGGCTACCTCAGGTGGCAATCGTTAAGCAAAAACAAAGCACAAAGGCGTGGAGACCTGGGGAAAAAGCAACCCTGAAACATCTACCCTCTGAAACTGAGGAAGATGGGCAAGAGAGGCTGGCTTCAGGTGGCAAACTTTAAGCAAAAGAAACACACAAGGGCGTGGAGACCTGGGGAAAAAGCAACACGGAGAAATCCACCCTCTGAAACCGAGGAAGATGGGCAACAGAGGCTACCTCAGGTGGCAATCTTTAAGCAAAAAAAATAAAATAAAAAAATACAATGGCGAGGAGACCCGGTCAAAAAGCAACCCTGAAAAAGGTACCCTCTGAAACTGAGGAAGCAGGGCAACAATGCCTAGCTCAGGTGACAATCTTTAAGCAAAAGAAACACACAAGGGCGTGGAGACCTGGGGAAAAAGCATCACAGAGAAATCCTCCAGCTGAAACGGAGGAAGATGGGCAACAGAGGCTACCTCAGGTGGCAATCGTTAAGCAAAAACAAAACACAAAGGCGTGGAGACCTTGGGAAAAAGCAACCCTGAAATATCTACCCTCTGAAACTGAGGAAGATGGGCAAGAGAGGCTGGCTTCATGTGGCAAACGTTAAGCAAAAGAAACACACAAGGGCGTGGAGACCTGGGGAAAAAGCAACACGGAGAAATCCACCCTCTGAAACTGAGGAAGATGGGCAAGAGAGGCTAGCTCAGGTGGCAATCGTTAAGCAAAAACAAAACCCAAAGGCGTGGAGACCTGGGAAAAAGCAACCCTGAAATATCTACCCCCTGAAACTGAGGAAGATGGGCAAGAGAGGCTGGCTTCAGGTGGCAAACTTTAAGCAAAAGAAACACACAAGGGCGTGGAGACCTGGGGAAAAAGCCACACGGAGAAATCCACCCTCTGAAACTGAAGAAGATGGGCAACAGAGGCTAGCTCAGGTGGCAATCTTTAAGCAAAAAAAATAAAATAAAAAAATACAATGGCGAGGAGACCCGGTCAAAAAGCAACCCTGAAAAAGTTACCCTCTGAAACTGAGGAAGCAGGGCAACAATGCCTAGCTCAGGTGACAATCTTTAAGCAAAAGAAACACACAAGGGCGTGGAGACCTGGGGAAAAATCAACACGGAGAAATCCACCCTCTGAAACTGAGGAAGATGGGCAAGAGAGGCTAGCTCAGGTGGCATTCGTTAAGCAAAAACAAAACCCAAAGGCGTGGAGACCTTGGGAAAAAGCAACCCTGAAATATCTACCCCCTGAAACTGACGAGGATGGGCAAGAGAGGCTGGCTTCATGTGGCAAACGTTAAGCAAAAGAAACACACAAGGGCGTGGAGACCTGGGGAAAAAGCAACACGGAGAAATCCACACTCTGAAACTGAGGAAGATGGGCAAGAGAGGCTTGCTCAGGTGGCATTCGTTAAGCAAAAACAAAACCCAAAGGCGTGGAGACCTGGGGAAAAAGCAACCCTGAAATATCTACCCTCTGAAACTGAGGAAGATGGGCAAGAGAGGCTGCCTTCAGGTGGCAAACTTTAAGCAAAAGAAACACACAAGGGCGTGGAGACCTGGGGAAAAAGCAACACGGAGAAATCCACCCTCTGAAACCGAGGAAGATGGGCAACAGAGGCTAGCTCAGGTGGCAATCTTTAAGCAAAAATAATAAAATAAAAAAATACAATGGCGAGGAGACCCGGTCAAAAAGCAACCCTGAAAAATGTACCCTATGAAACTGAGGAAGCAGGGCAACAATGCCTAGCTCAGGTGACAATCTTTAAGCAAAAGAAACACACAAGGGCGTGGAGACCTGGGGAAAAAGCAACACGGAGAAATCCTCCAGCTGACACTGAGGAAGATGGGCAACAGAGGCTAGCTCAGGTGGCAATCGTTAAGCAAAAACAAAACCCAAAGGCGTGGAGACCTTGGGAAAAAGCAACCCTGAAATATCTACCCTCTGAAACTGAGGAAGATGGGCAAGAGAGGCTGGCTTCATGTGGCAAACGTTAAGCAAAAGAAACACACAAGGGCGTGGAGACCTGGGGAAAAAGCAACACGGAGAAATCCACCCTGTGAGACTGAGGAAGATGGGCAAGAGAGGCTACCTCAGGTGGCAATCGTTAAGCAAAAACAAAACCCAAAGGCGTGGAGACCTGGGGATAAAGCAACCTTGAAATATCTACCCTCTGAAACTGAGGAAGATGGCCAAGAGAGGCTGCCTTCAGGTGGCAAAATTTAAGCAAAAGAAACACACAAGGGCGTGGAGACCTGGGGAAAAAGCAACACGGAGAAATCCACCGTCTGAAACTGAGGAAGATGGGCAAGAGAGGCTAGCTCATTTGGCAATCGTTAAGCAAAAACAAAACCCAAAGACGTGGAGACCTGGGGAAAAAGCAACCCTGAAATATCTACCCTCTGAAACTGAGGAAGATGGGCAAGAGAGGCTGTCTTCAGGTGGCAAACTTTAAGCAAAAGAAACACACAAGGGCGTGGAGACCTGGGGAAAAAGCAGCACTGAGAAATCTACCCTCTGAAACTGACGAGGATGGGCAACAGAGGCTACCTCAGGTGGCAATCGGTAAGCAAAAGAAACACACAAGGGCGTGGAGACCTGGGGAAAAGCCACACGGAGAAATCCACCCTCTGAAACTGAAGAAGATGGGCAACAGAGGCTAGCTCAGGTGGCAATCTTTAAGCAAAAAAAATAAAATAAAAAAATACAATGGCGAGGAGACCCGGTCAAAAAGCAACCCTGAAAAAGGTGCCCTCTGAAACTGAGGAAGCAGGGCAACAATGCCTAGCTCAGGTGACAATCTTTAAGGAAAAGAAACACACAAGGGCGTGGAGACCTGGGGAAAAAGCAACACGGAGAAATCCACCCTCTGAAGCTGAGGAAGATGGGCAACAGAGGCTACCTCAGGTGGCAATCGTTAAGCAAAAACAAAACCCAAAGGCGTGGAGACCTGGGGAAAAAGCAACCCTGAAATATCTACCCTCTGAAACTGAGGAAGATGGCCAAGAGAGGCTGCCTTCAGGTGGCAAACGTTAAGCAAAAGAAACACACAAGGGCGTGGAGACCTGGGGAAAAAGCAACACGGAGAAATCCAACCTCTGAAACTGAGGAAGATGGGCAAGAGAGGCTAGCTCAGTTGGCAATCGTTAAGCAAAAACAAAACCCAAAGGCGTGGAGACCTGGGGAAAAAGCAATCCTGAAATATCTACCCTCTGAAACTGAGGAAGATGGGCAAGAGAGGCTGGCTTCAGGTGGCAAACTTTAAGCAAAAGAAACACACAAGGGCGTGGAGACCTGGGGAAAAAGCAACACGGAGAAATCTACCCTCTGAAACTGAAGAGGATGGGCAACAGAGTCTACCTCAGGTGGCAATCGTTAAGCAAAAGAAACACACACGGGCGTGGAGACCTGGGGAAAAAGCAACACGGAGAAATCCACCCTCTGAAACTGAGGAAGATGGGCAACAGAGGCTACCTCAGGTGGCAATCGTTAAGCAAAAGAAACACACAAGGGCGTGGAGACCAGGGGAAAAAGCAACACGGAGAAATCCACCCTCTGAAACTGAGGAAGATGGGCAAGAGAGGCTACCTCAGGTGGCAATCGTTAAGCAAAAACAAAGCACAAAGGCGTGGAGACCTGGGGAAAAAGCAACCCTGAAATATCTACCCTCTGAAACTGAGGAAGATGGGCAAGAGAGGCTGGCTTCATGTGGCAAACGTTAAGCAAAAGAAACACACAAGGGCGTGGAGACCTGTGGAAAAAGCAACACTGAGAAATCTACACTCTGAAACTGACGATGATGGGCAACAGAGGCTACCTCAGGTGGCAATCGGTAAGCAAAAGAAACACACAAGGGCGTGGAGACCTGGGGAAAAAGCCACACGGAGAAATCCACCCTCTGAAACTGAAGAAGATGGGCAACAGAGGCTAGCTCAGGTGGCAATCTTTAAGCAAAAGAAACACACAAGTGCGTGGAGACCTGGGAAAAAAGCACCACGGAGAAATCCACCCTCTGAAACTGAGGAAGATGGGCAAGAGAGGCTACCTCAGGTGGCAATCGTTAAGCAAAAACAAAGCACAAAGGCGTGGAGACCTGGGGAAAAAGCAACCCTGAAACATCTACCCTCTGAAACTGAGGAAGATGGGCAAGAGAGGCTGGCTTCAGGTGGCAAACTTTAAGCAAAAGAAACACACAAGGGCGTGGAGACCTGGGGAAAAAGCAACACGGAGAAATCCACCCTCTGAAACCGAGGAAGATGGGCAACAGAGGCTACCTCAGGTGGCAATCTTTAAGCAAAAAAAATAAAATAAAAAAATACAATGGCGAGGTGACCCGGTCAAAAAGCAACCCTGAAAAAGGTACCCTCTGAAACTGAGGAAGCAGGGCAACAATGCCTAGCTCAGGTGACAATCTTTAAGCAAAAGAAACACACAAGGGCGTGGAGACCTGGGGAAAAAGCATCACAGAGAAATCCTCCAGCTGAAACGGAGGAAGATGGGCAACAGAGGCTACCTCAGGTGGCAATCGTTAAGCAAAAACAAAACACAAAGGCGTGGAGACCTTGGGAAAAAGCAACCCTGAAATATCTACCCTCTGAAACTGAGGAAGATGGGCAAGAGAGGCTGGCTTCATGTGGCAAACGTTAAGCAAAAGAAACACACAAGGGCGTGGAGACCTGGGGAAAAAGCAACACGGAGAAATCCACCCTCTGAAACTGAGGAAGATGGGCAAGAGAGGCTAGCTCAGGTGGCAATCGTTAAGCAAAAACAAAACCCAAAGGCGTGGAGACCTGGGAAAAAGCAACCCTGAAATATCTACCCCCTGAAACTGAGGAAGATGGGCAAGAGAGGCTGGCTTCAGGTGGCAAACTTTAAGCAAAAGAAACACACAAGGGCGTGGAGACCTGGGGAAAAAGCAGCACTGAGAAATCTACCCTCTGAAACTGACGAGGATGGGCAACAGAGGCCACCTCAGGTGGCAATCGGTAAGCAAAAGAAACACACAAGGGCGTGGAGACCTGGGGAAAAAGCCACACGGAGAAATCCACCCTCTGAAACTGAAGAAGATGGGCAACAGAGGCTAGCTCAGGTGGCAATCTTTAAGCAAAAAAAATAAAATAAAAAAATACAATGGCGAAGAGACCCGGTCAAAAAGCAACCCTGAAAAAGTTACCCTCTGAAACTGAGGAAGCAGGGCAACAATGCCTAGCTCAGGTGACAATCTTTAAGCAAAAGAAACACACAAGGGCGTGGAGACCTGGGGAAAAATCAACACGGAGAAATCCACCCTCTGAAACTGAGGAAGATGGGCAAGAGAGGCTAGCTCAGGTGGCATTCGTTAAGCAAAAACAAAACCCAAAGGCGTGGAGACCTTGGGAAAAAGCAACCCTGAAATATCTACCCCCTGAAACTGACGAGGATGGGCAAGAGAGGCTGGCTTCATGTGGCAAACGTTAAGCAAAAGAAACACACAAGGGCGTGGAGACCTGGGGAAAAAGCAACACGGAGAAATCCACACTCTGAAACTGAGGAAGATGGGCAAGAGAGGCTTGCTCAGGTGGCATTCGTTAAGCAAAAACAAAACCCAAAGGCGTGGAGACCTGGGGAAAAAGCAACCCTGAAATATCTACCCTCTGAAACTGAGGAAGATGGGCAAGAGAGGCTGCCTTCAGGTGGCAAACTTTAAGCAAAAGAAACACACAAGGGCGTGGAGACCTGGGGAAAAAGCAACACGGAGAAATCCACCCTCTGAAACCGAGGAAGATGGGCAACAGAGGCTAGCTCAGGTGGCAATCTTTAAGCAAAAATAATAAAATAAAAAAATACAATGGCGAGGAGACCCGGTCAAAAAGCAACCCTGAAAAATGTACCCTATGAAACTGAGGAAGCAGGGCAACAATGCCTAGCTCAGGTGACAATCTTTAAGCAAAAGAAACACACAAGGGCGTGGAGACCTGGGGAAAAAGCAACACGGAGAAATCCTCCAGCTGAAACTGAGGAAGATGGGCAACAGAGGCTAGCTCAGGTGGCAATCGTTAAGCAAAAACAAAACCCAAAGGCGTGGAGACCTTGGGAAAAAGCAACCCTGAAATATCTACCCTCTGAAACTGAGGAAGATGGGCAAGAGAGGCTGGCTTCATGTGGCAAACGTTAAGCAAAAGAAACACACAAGGGCGTGGAGACCTGGGGAAAAAGCAACACGGAGAAATCCACCCTGTGAGACTGAGGAAGATGGGCAAGAGAGGCTACCTCAGGTGGCAATCGTTAAGCAAAAACAAAACCCAAAGGCGTGGAGACCTGGGGATAAAGCAACCTTGAAATATCTACCCTCTGAAACTGAGGAAGATGGCCAAGAGAGGCTGCCTTCAGGTGGCAAAATTTAAGCAAAAGAAACACACAAGGGCGTGGAGACCTGGGGAAAAAGCAACACGGAGAAATCCACCGTCTGAAACTGAGGAAGATGGGCAAGAGAGGCTAGCTCATTTGGCAATCGTTAAGCAAAAACAAAACCCAAAGGCGTGGAGACCTGGGGAAAAAGCAACCCTGAAATATCTACCCTCTGAAACTGAGGAAGATGGCCAAGAGAGGCTGCCTTCAGGTGGCAAACGTTAAGCAAAAGAAACACACAAGGGCGTGGAGACCTGGGGAAAAAGCAACACGGAGAAATCCAACCTCTGAAACTGAGGAAGATGGGCAAGAGAGGCTAGCTCAGTTGGCAATCGTTAAGCAAAAACAAAACCCAAAGGCGTGGAGACCTGGGGAAAAAGCAATCCTGAAATATCTACCCTCTGAAACTGAGGAAGATGGGCAAGAGAGGCTGGCTTCAGGTGGCAAACTTTAAGCAAAAGAAACACACAAGGGCGTGGAGACCTGGGGAAAAAGCAACACGGAGAAATCTACCCTCTGAAACTGAAGAGGATGGGCAACAGAGTCTACCTCAGGTGGCAATCGTTAAGCAAAAGAAACACACACGGGCGTGGAGACCTGGGGAAAAAGCAACACGGAGAAATCCACCCTCTGAAACTGAGGAAGATGGGCAACAGAGGCTACCTCAGGTGGCAATCGTTAAGCAAAAGAAACACACAAGGGCGTGGAGACCAGGGGAAAAAGCAACACGGAGAAATCCACCCTCTGAAACTGAGGAAGATGGGCAAGAGAGGCTACCTCAGGTGGCAATCGTTAAGCAAAAACAAAGCACAAAGGCGTGGAGACCTGGGGAAAAAGCAACCCTGAAATATCTACCCTCTGAAACTGAGGAAGATGGGCAAGAGAGGCTGGCTTCATGTGGCAAACGTTAAGCAAAAGAAACACACAAGGGCGTGGAGACCTGTGGAAAAAGCAACACTGAGAAATCTACACTCTGAAACTGACGATGATGGGCAACAGAGGCTACCTCAGGTGGCAATCGGTAAGCAAAAGAAACACACAAGGGCGTGGAGACCTGGGGAAAAAGCCACACGGAGAAATCCACCCTCTGAAACTGAAGAAGATGGGCAACAGAGGCTAGCTCAGGTGGCAATCTTTAAGCAAAAGAAACACACAAGTGCGTGGAGACCTGGG
This sequence comes from Equus asinus, assembly GCF_041296235.1. Taxonomy (NCBI): domain Eukaryota; kingdom Metazoa; phylum Chordata; class Mammalia; order Perissodactyla; family Equidae; genus Equus; species Equus asinus. The sequence continues at coordinate 532,332 of NC_091813.1, read as the reverse complement.
AAAAAAGCACCACGGAGAAATCCACCCTCTGAAACTGAGGAAGATGGGCAAGAGAGGCTACCTCAGGTGGCAATCGTTAAGCAAAAACAAAGCACAAAGGCGTGGAGACCTGGGGAAAAAGCAACCCTGAAACATCTACCCTCTGAAACTGAGGAAGATGGGCAAGAGAGGCTGGCTTCAGGTGGCAAACTTTAAGCAAAAGAAACACACAAGGGCGTGGAGACCTGGGGAAAAAGCAACACGGAGAAATCCACCCTCTGAAACCGAGGAAGATGGGCAACAGAGGCTACCTCAGGTGGCAATCTTTAAGCAAAAAAAATAAAATAAAAAAATACAATGGCGAGGAGACCCGGTCAAAAAGCAACCCTGAAAAAGGTACCCTCTGAAACTGAGGAAGCAGGGCAACAATGCCTAGCTCAGGTGACAATCTTTAAGCAAAAGAAACACACAAGGGCGTGGAGACCTGGGGAAAAAGCATCACAGAGAAATCCTCCAGCTGAAACGGAGGAAGATGGGCAACAGAGGCTACCTCAGGTGGCAATCGTTAAGCAAAAACAAAACACAAAGGCGTGGAGACCTTGGGAAAAAGCAACCCTGAAATATCTACCCTCTGAAACTGAGGAAGATGGGCAAGAGAGGCTGGCTTCATGTGGCAAACGTTAAGCAAAAGAAACACACAAGGGCGTGGAGACCTGGGGAAAAAGCAACACGGAGAAATCCACCCTCTGAAACTGAGGAAGATGGGCAAGAGAGGCTAGCTCAGGTGGCAATCGTTAAGCAAAAACAAAACCCAAAGGCGTGGAGACCTGGGAAAAAGCAACCCTGAAATATCTACCCCCTGAAACTGAGGAAGATGGGCAAGAGAGGCTGGCTTCAGGTGGCAAACTTTAAGCAAAAGAAACACACAAGGGCGTGGAGACCTGGGGAAAAAGCCACACGGAGAAATCCACCCTCTGAAACTGAAGAAGATGGGCAACAGAGGCTAGCTCAGGTGGCAATCTTTAAGCAAAAAAAATAAAATAAAAAAATACAATGGCGAGGAGACCCGGTCAAAAAGCAACCCTGAAAAAGTTACCCTCTGAAACTGAGGAAGCAGGGCAACAATGCCTAGCTCAGGTGACAATCTTTAAGCAAAAGAAACACACAAGGGCGTGGAGACCTGGGGAAAAATCAACACGGAGAAATCCACCCTCTGAAACTGAGGAAGATGGGCAAGAGAGGCTAGCTCAGGTGGCATTCGTTAAGCAAAAACAAAACCCAAAGGCGTGGAGACCTTGGGAAAAAGCAACCCTGAAATATCTACCCCCTGAAACTGACGAGGATGGGCAAGAGAGGCTGGCTTCATGTGGCAAACGTTAAGCAAAAGAAACACACAAGGGCGTGGAGACCTGGGGAAAAAGCAACACGGAGAAATCCACACTCTGAAACTGAGGAAGATGGGCAAGAGAGGCTTGCTCAGGTGGCATTCGTTAAGCAAAAACAAAACCCAAAGGCGTGGAGACCTGGGGAAAAAGCAACCCTGAAATATCTACCCTCTGAAACTGAGGAAGATGGGCAAGAGAGGCTGCCTTCAGGTGGCAAACTTTAAGCAAAAGAAACACACAAGGGCGTGGAGACCTGGGGAAAAAGCAACACGGAGAAATCCACCCTCTGAAACCGAGGAAGATGGGCAACAGAGGCTAGCTCAGGTGGCAATCTTTAAGCAAAAATAATAAAATAAAAAAATACAATGGCGAGGAGACCCGGTCAAAAAGCAACCCTGAAAAATGTACCCTATGAAACTGAGGAAGCAGGGCAACAATGCCTAGCTCAGGTGACAATCTTTAAGCAAAAGAAACACACAAGGGCGTGGAGACCTGGGGAAAAAGCAACACGGAGAAATCCTCCAGCTGACACTGAGGAAGATGGGCAACAGAGGCTAGCTCAGGTGGCAATCGTTAAGCAAAAACAAAACCCAAAGGCGTGGAGACCTTGGGAAAAAGCAACCCTGAAATATCTACCCTCTGAAACTGAGGAAGATGGGCAAGAGAGGCTGGCTTCATGTGGCAAACGTTAAGCAAAAGAAACACACAAGGGCGTGGAGACCTGGGGAAAAAGCAACACGGAGAAATCCACCCTGTGAGACTGAGGAAGATGGGCAAGAGAGGCTACCTCAGGTGGCAATCGTTAAGCAAAAACAAAACCCAAAGGCGTGGAGACCTGGGGATAAAGCAACCTTGAAATATCTACCCTCTGAAACTGAGGAAGATGGCCAAGAGAGGCTGCCTTCAGGTGGCAAAATTTAAGCAAAAGAAACACACAAGGGCGTGGAGACCTGGGGAAAAAGCAACACGGAGAAATCCACCGTCTGAAACTGAGGAAGATGGGCAAGAGAGGCTAGCTCATTTGGCAATCGTTAAGCAAAAACAAAACCCAAAGACGTGGAGACCTGGGGAAAAAGCAACCCTGAAATATCTACCCTCTGAAACTGAGGAAGATGGGCAAGAGAGGCTGTCTTCAGGTGGCAAACTTTAAGCAAAAGAAACACACAAGGGCGTGGAGACCTGGGGAAAAAGCAGCACTGAGAAATCTACCCTCTGAAACTGACGAGGATGGGCAACAGAGGCTACCTCAGGTGGCAATCGGTAAGCAAAAGAAACACACAAGGGCGTGGAGACCTGGGGAAAAGCCACACGGAGAAATCCACCCTCTGAAACTGAAGAAGATGGGCAACAGAGGCTAGCTCAGGTGGCAATCTTTAAGCAAAAAAAATAAAATAAAAAAATACAATGGCGAGGAGACCCGGTCAAAAAGCAACCCTGAAAAAGGTGCCCTCTGAAACTGAGGAAGCAGGGCAACAATGCCTAGCTCAGGTGACAATCTTTAAGGAAAAGAAACACACAAGGGCGTGGAGACCTGGGGAAAAAGCAACACGGAGAAATCCACCCTCTGAAGCTGAGGAAGATGGGCAACAGAGGCTACCTCAGGTGGCAATCGTTAAGCAAAAACAAAACCCAAAGGCGTGGAGACCTGGGGAAAAAGCAACCCTGAAATATCTACCCTCTGAAACTGAGGAAGATGGCCAAGAGAGGCTGCCTTCAGGTGGCAAACGTTAAGCAAAAGAAACACACAAGGGCGTGGAGACCTGGGGAAAAAGCAACACGGAGAAATCCAACCTCTGAAACTGAGGAAGATGGGCAAGAGAGGCTAGCTCAGTTGGCAATCGTTAAGCAAAAACAAAACCCAAAGGCGTGGAGACCTGGGGAAAAAGCAATCCTGAAATATCTACCCTCTGAAACTGAGGAAGATGGGCAAGAGAGGCTGGCTTCAGGTGGCAAACTTTAAGCAAAAGAAACACACAAGGGCGTGGAGACCTGGGGAAAAAGCAACACGGAGAAATCTACCCTCTGAAACTGAAGAGGATGGGCAACAGAGTCTACCTCAGGTGGCAATCGTTAAGCAAAAGAAACACACACGGGCGTGGAGACCTGGGGAAAAAGCAACACGGAGAAATCCACCCTCTGAAACTGAGGAAGATGGGCAACAGAGGCTACCTCAGGTGGCAATCGTTAAGCAAAAGAAACACACAAGGGCGTGGAGACCAGGGGAAAAAGCAACACGGAGAAATCCACCCTCTGAAACTGAGGAAGATGGGCAAGAGAGGCTACCTCAGGTGGCAATCGTTAAGCAAAAACAAAGCACAAAGGCGTGGAGACCTGGGGAAAAAGCAACCCTGAAATATCTACCCTCTGAAACTGAGGAAGATGGGCAAGAGAGGCTGGCTTCATGTGGCAAACGTTAAGCAAAAGAAACACACAAGGGCGTGGAGACCTGTGGAAAAAGCAACACTGAGAAATCTACACTCTGAAACTGACGATGATGGGCAACAGAGGCTACCTCAGGTGGCAATCGGTAAGCAAAAGAAACACACAAGGGCGTGGAGACCTGGGGAAAAAGCCACACGGAGAAATCCACCCTCTGAAACTGAAGAAGATGGGCAACAGAGGCTAGCTCAGGTGGCAATCTTTAAGCAAAAGAAACACACAAGTGCGTGGAGACCTGGGAAAAAAGCACCACGGAGAAATCCACCCTCTGAAACTGAGGAAGATGGGCAAGAGAGGCTACCTCAGGTGGCAATCGTTAAGCAAAAACAAAGCACAAAGGCGTGGAGACCTGGGGAAAAAGCAACCCTGAAACATCTACCCTCTGAAACTGAGGAAGATGGGCAAGAGAGGCTGGCTTCAGGTGGCAAACTTTAAGCAAAAGAAACACACAAGGGCGTGGAGACCTGGGGAAAAAGCAACACGGAGAAATCCACCCTCTGAAACCGAGGAAGATGGGCAACAGAGGCTACCTCAGGTGGCAATCTTTAAGCAAAAAAAATAAAATAAAAAAATACAATGGCGAGGTGACCCGGTCAAAAAGCAACCCTGAAAAAGGTACCCTCTGAAACTGAGGAAGCAGGGCAACAATGCCTAGCTCAGGTGACAATCTTTAAGCAAAAGAAACACACAAGGGCGTGGAGACCTGGGGAAAAAGCATCACAGAGAAATCCTCCAGCTGAAACGGAGGAAGATGGGCAACAGAGGCTACCTCAGGTGGCAATCGTTAAGCAAAAACAAAACACAAAGGCGTGGAGACCTTGGGAAAAAGCAACCCTGAAATATCTACCCTCTGAAACTGAGGAAGATGGGCAAGAGAGGCTGGCTTCATGTGGCAAACGTTAAGCAAAAGAAACACACAAGGGCGTGGAGACCTGGGGAAAAAGCAACACGGAGAAATCCACCCTCTGAAACTGAGGAAGATGGGCAAGAGAGGCTAGCTCAGGTGGCAATCGTTAAGCAAAAACAAAACCCAAAGGCGTGGAGACCTGGGAAAAAGCAACCCTGAAATATCTACCCCCTGAAACTGAGGAAGATGGGCAAGAGAGGCTGGCTTCAGGTGGCAAACTTTAAGCAAAAGAAACACACAAGGGCGTGGAGACCTGGGGAAAAAGCAGCACTGAGAAATCTACCCTCTGAAACTGACGAGGATGGGCAACAGAGGCCACCTCAGGTGGCAATCGGTAAGCAAAAGAAACACACAAGGGCGTGGAGACCTGGGGAAAAAGCCACACGGAGAAATCCACCCTCTGAAACTGAAGAAGATGGGCAACAGAGGCTAGCTCAGGTGGCAATCTTTAAGCAAAAAAAATAAAATAAAAAAATACAATGGCGAAGAGACCCGGTCAAAAAGCAACCCTGAAAAAGTTACCCTCTGAAACTGAGGAAGCAGGGCAACAATGCCTAGCTCAGGTGACAATCTTTAAGCAAAAGAAACACACAAGGGCGTGGAGACCTGGGGAAAAATCAACACGGAGAAATCCACCCTCTGAAACTGAGGAAGATGGGCAAGAGAGGCTAGCTCAGGTGGCATTCGTTAAGCAAAAACAAAACCCAAAGGCGTGGAGACCTTGGGAAAAAGCAACCCTGAAATATCTACCCCCTGAAACTGACGAGGATGGGCAAGAGAGGCTGGCTTCATGTGGCAAACGTTAAGCAAAAGAAACACACAAGGGCGTGGAGACCTGGGGAAAAAGCAACACGGAGAAATCCACACTCTGAAACTGAGGAAGATGGGCAAGAGAGGCTTGCTCAGGTGGCATTCGTTAAGCAAAAACAAAACCCAAAGGCGTGGAGACCTGGGGAAAAAGCAACCCTGAAATATCTACCCTCTGAAACTGAGGAAGATGGGCAAGAGAGGCTGCCTTCAGGTGGCAAACTTTAAGCAAAAGAAACACACAAGGGCGTGGAGACCTGGGGAAAAAGCAACACGGAGAAATCCACCCTCTGAAACCGAGGAAGATGGGCAACAGAGGCTAGCTCAGGTGGCAATCTTTAAGCAAAAATAATAAAATAAAAAAATACAATGGCGAGGAGACCCGGTCAAAAAGCAACCCTGAAAAATGTACCCTATGAAACTGAGGAAGCAGGGCAACAATGCCTAGCTCAGGTGACAATCTTTAAGCAAAAGAAACACACAAGGGCGTGGAGACCTGGGGAAAAAGCAACACGGAGAAATCCTCCAGCTGAAACTGAGGAAGATGGGCAACAGAGGCTAGCTCAGGTGGCAATCGTTAAGCAAAAACAAAACCCAAAGGCGTGGAGACCTTGGGAAAAAGCAACCCTGAAATATCTACCCTCTGAAACTGAGGAAGATGGGCAAGAGAGGCTGGCTTCATGTGGCAAACGTTAAGCAAAAGAAACACACAAGGGCGTGGAGACCTGGGGAAAAAGCAACACGGAGAAATCCACCCTGTGAGACTGAGGAAGATGGGCAAGAGAGGCTACCTCAGGTGGCAATCGTTAAGCAAAAACAAAACCCAAAGGCGTGGAGACCTGGGGATAAAGCAACCTTGAAATATCTACCCTCTGAAACTGAGGAAGATGGCCAAGAGAGGCTGCCTTCAGGTGGCAAAATTTAAGCAAAAGAAACACACAAGGGCGTGGAGACCTGGGGAAAAAGCAACACGGAGAAATCCACCGTCTGAAACTGAGGAAGATGGGCAAGAGAGGCTAGCTCATTTGGCAATCGTTAAGCAAAAACAAAACCCAAAGGCGTGGAGACCTGGGGAAAAAGCAACCCTGAAATATCTACCCTCTGAAACTGAGGAAGATGGCCAAGAGAGGCTGCCTTCAGGTGGCAAACGTTAAGCAAAAGAAACACACAAGGGCGTGGAGACCTGGGGAAAAAGCAACACGGAGAAATCCAACCTCTGAAACTGAGGAAGATGGGCAAGAGAGGCTAGCTCAGTTGGCAATCGTTAAGCAAAAACAAAACCCAAAGGCGTGGAGACCTGGGGAAAAAGCAATCCTGAAATATCTACCCTCTGAAACTGAGGAAGATGGGCAAGAGAGGCTGGCTTCAGGTGGCAAACTTTAAGCAAAAGAAACACACAAGGGCGTGGAGACCTGGGGAAAAAGCAACACGGAGAAATCTACCCTCTGAAACTGAAGAGGATGGGCAACAGAGTCTACCTCAGGTGGCAATCGTTAAGCAAAAGAAACACACACGGGCGTGGAGACCTGGGGAAAAAGCAACACGGAGAAATCCACCCTCTGAAACTGAGGAAGATGGGCAACAGAGGCTACCTCAGGTGGCAATCGTTAAGCAAAAGAAACACACAAGGGCGTGGAGACCAGGGGAAAAAGCAACACGGAGAAATCCACCCTCTGAAACTGAGGAAGATGGGCAAGAGAGGCTACCTCAGGTGGCAATCGTTAAGCAAAAACAAAGCACAAAGGCGTGGAGACCTGGGGAAAAAGCAACCCTGAAATATCTACCCTCTGAAACTGAGGAAGATGGGCAAGAGAGGCTGGCTTCATGTGGCAAACGTTAAGCAAAAGAAACACACAAGGGCGTGGAGACCTGTGGAAAAAGCAACACTGAGAAATCTACACTCTGAAACTGACGATGATGGGCAACAGAGGCTACCTCAGGTGGCAATCGGTAAGCAAAAGAAACACACAAGGGCGTGGAGACCTGGGGAAAAAGCCACACGGAGAAATCCACCCTCTGAAACTGAAGAAGATGGGCAACAGAGGCTAGCTCAGGTGGCAATCTTTAAGCAAAAGAAACACACAAGTGCGTGGAGACCTGGGAAAAAAGCACCACGGAGAAATCCACCCTCTGAAACTGAGGAAGATGGGCAAGAGAGGCTACCTCAGGTGGCAATCGTTAAGCAAAAACAAAGCACAAAGGCGTGGAGACCTGGGGAAAAAGCAACCCTGAAACATCTACCCTCTGAAACTGAGGAAGATGGGCAAGAGAGGCTGGCTTCAGGTGGCAAACTTTAAGCAAAAGAAACACACAAGGGCGTGGAGACCTGGGGAAAAAGCAACACGGAGAAATCCACCCTCTGAAACCGAGGAAGATGGGCAACAGAGGCTACCTCAGGTGGCAATCTTTAAGCAAAAAAAATAAAATAAAAAAATACAATGGCGAGGAGACCCGGTCAAAAAGCAACCCTGAAAAAGGTACCCTCTGAAACTGAGGAAGCAGGGCAACAATGCCTAGCTCAGGTGACAATCTTTAAGCAAAAGAAACACACAAGGGCGTGGAGACCTGGGGAAAAAGCATCACAGAGAAATCCTCCAGCTGAAACGGAGGAAGATGGGCAACAGAGGCTACCTCAGGTGGCAATCGTTAAGCAAAAACAAAACACAAAGGCGTGGAGACCTTGGGAAAAAGCAACCCTGAAATATCTACCCTCTGAAACTGAGGAAGATGGGCAAGAGAGGCTGGCTTCATGTGGCAAACGTTAAGCAAAAGAAACACACAAGGGCGTGGAGACCTGGGGAAAAAGCAACACGGAGAAATCCACCCTCTGAAACTGAGGAAGATGGGCAAGAGAGGCTAGCTCAGGTGGCAATCGTTAAGCAAAAACAAAACCCAAAGGCGTGGAGACCTGGGAAAAAGCAACCCTGAAATATCTACCCCCTGAAACTGAGGAAGATGGGCAAGAGAGGCTGGCTTCAGGTGGCAAACTTTAAGCAAAAGAAACACACAAGGGCGTGGAGACCTGGGGAAAAAGCAGCACTGAGAAATCTACCCTCTGAAACTGACGAGGATGGGCAACAGAGGCCACCTCAGGTGGCAATCGGTAAGCAAAAGAAACACACAAGGGCGTGGAGACCTGGGGAAAAAGCCACACGGAGAAATCCACCCTCTGAAACTGAAGAAGATGGGCAACAGAGGCTAGCTCAGGTGGCAATCTTTAAGCAAAAAAAATAAAATAAAAAAATACAATGGCGAAGAGACCCGGTCAAAAAGCAACCCTGAAAAAGTTACCCTCTGAAACTGAGGAAGCAGGGCAACAATGCCTAGCTCAGGTGACAATCTTTAAGCAAAAGAAACACACAAGGGCGTGGAGACCTGGGGAAAAATCAACACGGAGAAATCCACCCTCTGAAACTGAGGAAGATGGGCAAGAGAGGCTAGCTCAGGTGGCATTCGTTAAGCAAAAACAAAACCCAAAGGCGTGGAGACCTTGGGAAAAAGCAACCCTGAAATATCTACCCCCTGAAACTGACGAGGATGGGCAAGAGAGGCTGGCTTCATGTGGCAAACGTTAAGCAAAAGAAACACACAAGGGCGTGGAGACCTGGGGAAAAAGCAACACGGAGAAATCCACACTCTGAAACTGAGGAAGATGGGCAAGAGAGGCTTGCTCAGGTGGCATTCGTTAAGCAAAAACAAAACCCAAAGGCGTGGAGACCTGGGGAAAAAGCAACCCTGAAATATCTACCCTCTGAAACTGAGGAAGATGGGCAAGAGAGGCTGCCTTCAGGTGGCAAACTTTAAGCAAAAGAAACACACAAGGGCGTGGAGACCTGGGGAAAAAGCAACACGGAGAAATCCACCCTCTGAAACCGAGGAAGATGGGCAACAGAGGCTAGCTCAGGTGGCAATCTTTAAGCAAAAATAATAAAATAAAAAAATACAATGGCGAGGAGACCCGGTCAAAAAGCAACCCTGAAAAATGTACCCTATGAAACTGAGGAAGCAGGGCAACAATGCCTAGCTCAGGTGACAATCTTTAAGCAAAAGAAACACACAAGGGCGTGGAGACCTGGGGAAAAAGCAACACGGAGAAATCCTCCAGCTGAAACTGAGGAAGATGGGCAACAGAGGCTAGCTCAGGTGGCAATCGTTAAGCAAAAACAAAACCCAAAGGCGTGGAGACCTTGGGAAAAAGCAACCCTGAAATATCTACCCTCTGAAACTGAGGAAGATGGGCAAGAGAGGCTGGCTTCATGTGGCAAACGTTAAGCAAAAGAAACACACAAGGGCGTGGAGACCTGGGGAAAAAGCAACACGGAGAAATCCACCCTGTGAGACTGAGGAAGATGGGCAAGAGAGGCTACCTCAGGTGGCAATCGTTAAGCAAAAACAAAACCCAAAGGCGTGGAGACCTGGGGATAAAGCAACCTTGAAATATCTACCCTCTGAAACTGAGGAAGATGGCCAAGAGAGGCTGCCTTCAGGTGGCAAAATTTAAGCAAAAGAAACACACAAGGGCGTGGAGACCTGGGGAAAAAGCAACACGGAGAAATCCACCGTCTGAAACTGAGGAAGATGGGCAAGAGAGGCTAGCTCATTTGGCAATCGTTAAGCAAAAACAAAACCCAAAGACGTGGAGACCTGGGGAAAAAGCAACCCTGAAATATCTACCCTCTGAAACTGAGGAAGATGGGCAAGAGAGGCTGTCTTCAGGTGGCAAACTTTAAGCAAAAGAAACACACAAGGGCGTGGAGACCTGGGGAAAAAGCAGCACTGAGAAATCTACCCTCTGAAACTGACGAGGATGGGCAACAGAGGCTACCTCAGGTGGCAATCGGTAAGCAAAAGAAACACACAAGGGCGTGGAGACCTGGGGAAAAGCCACACGGAGAAATCCACCCTCTGAAACTGAAGAAGATGGGCAACAGAGGCTAGCTCAGGTGGCAATCTTTAAGCAAAAAAAATAAAATAAAAAAATACAATGGCGAGGAGACCCGGTCAAAAAGCAACCCTGAAAAAGGTGCCCTCTGAAACTGAGGAAGCAGGGCAACAATGCCTAGCTCAGGTGACAATCTTTAAGGAAAAGAAACACACAAGGGCGTGGAGACCTGGGGAAAAAGCAACACGGAGAAATCCACCCTCTGTAGCTGAGGAAGATGGGCAACAGAGGCTACCTCAGGTGGCAATCGTTAAGCAAAAACAAAACCCAAAGGCGTGGAGACCTTGGGAAAAAGCAACCCTGAAATATCTACCCTCTGAAACTGAGGAAGATGGCCAAGAGAGGCTGCCTTCAGGTGGCAAACGTTAAGCAAAAGAAACACACAAGGGCGTGGAGACCTGGGGAAAAAGCAACACGGAGAAATCCAACCTCTGAAACTGAGGAAGATGGGCAAGAGAGGCTAGCTCAGTTGGCAATCGTTAAGCAAAAACAAAACCCAAAGGCGTGGAGACCTGGGGAAAAAGCAATCCTGAAATATCTACCCTCTGAAACTGAGGAAGATGGGCAAGAGAGGCTGGCTTCAGGTGGCAAACTTTAAGCAAAAGAAACACACAAGGGCGTGGAGACCTGGGGAAAAAGCAACACGGAGAAATCTACCCTCTGAAACTGAAGAGGATGGGCAACAGAGTCTACCTCAGGTGGCAATCGTTAAGCAAAAGAAACACACACGGGCGTGGAGACCTGGGGAAAAAGCAACACGGAGAAATCCACCCTCTGAAACTGAGGAAGATGGGCAACAGAGGCTACCTCAGGTGGCAATCGTTAAGCAAAAGAAACACACAAGGGCGTGGAGACCAGGGGAAAAAGCAACACGGAGAAATCCACCCTCTGAAACTGAGGAAGATGGGCAAGAGAGGCTACCTCAGGTGGCAATCGTTAAGCAAAAACAAAGCACAAAGGCGTGGAGACCTGGGGAAAAAGCAACCCTGAAATATCTACCCTCTGAAACTGAGGAAGATGGGCAAGAGAGGCTGGCTTCATGTGGCAAACGTTAAGCAAAAGAAACACACAAGGGCGTGGAGACCTGTGGAAAAAGCAACACTGAGAAATCTACACTCTGAAACTGACGATGATGGGCAACAGAGGCTACCTCAGGTGGCAATCGGTAAGCAAAAGAAACACACAAGGGCGTGGAGACCTGGGGAAAAAGCCACACGGAGAAATCCAGCCTCTGAAACTGAAGAAGATGGGCAACAGAGGCTAGCTCAGGTGGCAATCTTTAAGCAAAAGAAACACACAAGTGCGTGGAGACCTGGGAAAAAAGCACCACGGAGAAATCCACCCTCTGAAACTGAGGAAGATGGGCAAGAGAGGCTACCTCAGGTGGCAATCGTTAAGCAAAAACAAAGCACAAAGGCGTGGAGACCTGGGGAAAAAGCAACCCTGAAACATCTACCCTATGAAACTGAGGAAGATGGGCAAGAGAGGCTGGCTTCAGGTGGCAAACTTTAAGCAAAAGAAACACACAGGGGCGTGGAGACCTGGGGAAAAAGCAGCACTGAGAAATCTACCCTCTGAAACTGACGAGGATGGGCAACAGAGGCTACCTCAGGTGGCAATCGGTAAGCAAAAGAAACACACAAGGGCGTGGAGACCTGGGGAAAAAGCCACACGGAGAAATCCACCCTCTGAAACTGAAGAAGATGGGCAACAGAGGCTAGCTCAGGTGGCAATCTTTAAGCAAAAAAAATAAAATAAAAAAATACAATGGCGAGGAGACCCGGTCAAAAAGCAACCCTGAAAAAGTTACCCTCTGAAACTGAGGAAGCAGGGCAACAATGCCTAGCTCAGGTGACAATCTTTAAGCAAAAGAAACACACAAGGGCGTGGAGACCTGGGGAAAAATCAACACGGAGAAATCCACCCTCTGAAACTGAGGAAGATGGGCAAGAGAGGCTAGCTCAGGTGGCATTCGTTAAGCAAAAACAAAACCCAAAGGCGTGGAGACCTTGGGAAAAAGCAACCCTGAAATATCTACCCCCTGAAACTGACGAGGATGGGCAAGAGAGGCTGGCTTCATGTGGCAAACGTTAAGCAAAAGAAACACACAAGGGCGTGGAGACCTGGGGAAAAAGCAACACGGAGAAATCCACACTCTGAAACTGAGGAAGATGGGCAAGAGAGGCTTGCTCAGGTGGCATTCGTTAAGCAAAAACAAAACCCAAAGGCGTGGAGACCTGGGGAAAAAGCAACCCTGAAATATCTACCCTCTGAAACTGAGGAAGATGGGCAAGAGAGGCTGCCTTCAGGTGGCAAACTTTAAGCAAAAGAAACACACAAGGGCGTGGAGACCTGGGGAAAAAGCAACACGGAGAAATCCACCCTCTGAAACCGAGGAAGATGGGCAACAGAGGCTAGCTCAGGTGGCAATCTTTAAGCAAAAATAATAAAATAAAAAAATACAATGGCGAGGAGACCCGGTCAAAAAGCAACCCTGAAAAATGTACCCTATGAAACTGAGGAAGCAGGGCAACAATGCCTAGCTCAGGTGACAATCTTTAAGCAAAAGAAACACACAAGGGCGTGGAGACCTGGGGAAAAAGCAACACGGAGAAATCCTCCAGCTGAAACTGAGGAAGATGGGCAACAGAGGCTAGCTCAGGTGGCAATCGTTAAGCAAAAACAAAACCCAAAGGCGTGGAGACCTTGGGAAAAAGCAACCCTGAAATATCTACCCTCTGAAACTGAGGAAGATGGGCAAGAGAGGCTGGCTTCATGTGGCAAACGTTAAGCAAAAGAAACACACAAGGGCGTGGAGACCTGGGGAAAAAGCAACACGGAGAAATCCACCCTGTGAGACTGAGGAAGATGGGCAAGAGAGGCTACCTCAGGTGGCAATCGTTAAGCAAAAACAAAACCCAAAGGCGTGGAGACCTGGGGATAAAGCAACCTTGAAATATCTACCCTCTGAAACTGAGGAAGATGGCCAAGAGAGGCTGCCTTCAGGTGGCAAAATTTAAGCAAAAGAAACACACAAGGGCGTGGAGACCTGGGGAAAAAGCAACACGGAGAAATCCACCCTCTGAAACTGAGGAAGATGGGCAAGAGAGGCTAGCTCATTTGGCAATCGTTAAGCAAAAACAAAACCCAAAGTCGTGGAGACCTGGGGAAAAAGCAACCCTGAAATATCTACCCTCTGAAACTGAGGAAGATGGGCAAGAGAGGCTGTCTTCAGGTGGCAAACTTTAAGCAAAAGAAACACACAAGGGCGTGGAGACCTGGGGAAAAAGCAGCACTGAGAAATCTACCCTCTGAAACTGACGAGGATGGGCAACAGAGGCTACCTCAGGTGGCAATCGGTAAGCAAAAGAAACACACAAGGGCGTGGAGACCTGGGGAAAAGCCACACGGAGAAATCCACCCTCTGAAACTGAAGAAGATGGGCAACAGAGGCTAGCTCAGGTGGCAATCTTTAAGCAAAAAAAATAAAATAAAAAATACAATGGCGAGGAGACCCGGTCAAAAAGCAACCCTGAAAAAGGTGCCCTCTGAAACTGAGGAAGCAGGGCAACAATGCCTAGCTCAGGTGACAATCTTTAAGGAAAAGAAACACACAAGGGCGTGGAGACCTGGGGAAAAAGCATCACGGAGAAATCCTCCAGCTGAAACGGAGGAAGATGGGCAACAGAGGCAACCTCAGGTGGCAATCGTTAAGCAAAAACAAAACACAAAGGCGTGGAGACCTTGGGAAAAAGCAACCCTGAAATATCTACCCTCTGAAACTGAGGAAGATGGGCAAGAGAGGCTGGCTTCAGGTGGCAAACGTTAAGCAAAAGAAACACACAAGGGCGTGGAGACCTGGGGAAAAAGCAACACGGAGAAATCCACCCTCTGAAACCGAGGAAGATGGGCAACAGAGGCTAGCTCAGGTGGCAATCTTTAAGCAAAAAAAATAAAATAAAAAAATACAATGGCGAGGAGACCCGGTCAAAAAGCAACCCTGAAAAAGGTACCCTCTGAAACTGAGGAAGCAGGGCAACAATGCCTAGCTCAGGTGACAATGTTTAAGCAAAAGAAACACACAAGGGCGTGGAGACCTGGGGAAAAAGCATCACGGAGAAATCCTCCAGCTGAAACGGAGGAAGATGGGCAACAGAGGCTACCTCAGGTGGCAATCGTTAAGCAAAAACAAAACACAAAGGCGTGGAGACCTTGGGAAAAAGCAACCCTGAAATATCTACCCTCTGAAACTGAGGAAGATGGGCAAGAGAGGCTGGCTTCATGTGGCAAACGTTAAGCAAAAGAAACACACAAGGGCGTGGAGACCTGGGGAAAAAGCAACACGGAGAAATCCACCCTCTGAAACTGAGGAAGATGGGCAAGAGAGGCTAGCTCAGGTGGCAATCGTTAAGCAAAAACAAAACCCAAAGGCGTGGAGACCTGGGGAAAAGCAACCCTGAAATATCTACCCTCTGAAACTGAGGAAGATGGGCAAGAGAGGCTGGCTTCAGGTGGCAAACTTTAAGCAAAAGAAACACACAAGGGCGTGGAGACCTGGGGAAAAAGCAGCAGTGAGAAATCTACCCTCTGAAACTGACGAGGATGGGCAACAGAGGCTACCTCAGGTGGCAATCGTTAAGCAAAAGAAACACACAAGGGCGTGGATACCTGGGGAAAAAGCAACACGGAGAAATCCACCCTCTGAAACTGAGAAAGATGGGCAAGAGAGGCTAGCTCAGGTGGCAATCGTTAAGCAAAAACAAAACCCAAAGGCGTGGAGACCTGGGGAAAAAGCAACCCTGAAACATCTACCCTCTGAAACTGAGGAAGATGGGCAAGAGAGGCTGGCTTCAGGTGGCAAACTTTAAGCAAAAGAAACACACAAGGGCGTGGAGACCTGGGGAAAAATCAACACGGAGAAATCCACCCTCTGAAACTGAGGAAGATGGGCAAGAGAGGCTAGCTCAGGTGGCATTCGTTAAGCAAAAACAATACCCAAAGGCGTGGAGACCTTGGGAAAAAGCAACCCTGAAATATCTACCCCCTGAAACTGACGAGGATGGGCAAGAGAGGCTGGCTTCATGTGGCAAACGTTAAGCAAAAGAAACACACAAGGGCGTGGAGACCTGGGGAAAAAGCAACACGGAGAAATCCACACTCTGAAACTGAGGAAGATGGGCAAGAGAGGCTTGCTCAGGTGGCATTCGTTAAGCAAAAACAAAACCCAAAGGCGTGGAGACCTGGGGAAAAAGCAACCCTGAAATATCTACCCTCTGAAACTGAGGAAGATGGGCAAGAGAGGCTGCCTTCAGGTGGCAAACTTTAAGCAAAAGAAACACACAAGGGCGTGGAGACCTGGGGAAAAAGCAACACGGAGAAATCCACCCTCTGAAACCGAGGAAGATGGGCAACAGAGGCTAGCTCAGGTGGCAATCTTTAAGCAAAAATAATAAAATAAAAAAATACAATGGCGAGGAGACCCGGTCAAAAAGCAACCCTGAAAAATGTACCCTATGAAACTGAGGAAGCAGGGCAACAATGCCTAGCTCAGGTGACAATCTTTAAGCAAAAGAAACACACAAGGGCGTGGAGACCTGGGGAAAAAGCAACACGGAGAAATTCTCCAGCTGAAACTGAGGAAGATGGGCAACAGAGGCTAGCTCAGGTGGCAATCGTTAAGCAAAAACAAAACCCAAAGTCGTGGAGACCTTGGGAAAAAGCAACCCTGAAATATCTACCCTCTGAAACTGAGGAAGATGGGCAAGAGAGGCTGGCTTCATGTGGCAAACGTTAAGCAAAAGAAACACACAAGGGCGTGGAGACCTGGGAAAAAGCAACACGGAGAAATCCACCCTTTGAGACTGAGGAAGATGGGCAAGAGAGGCTACCTCAGGTGGCAATCGTTAAGCAAAAACAAAACCCAAAGGCGTGGAGACCTGGGGATAAAGCAACCTTGAAATATCTACCCTCTGAAACTGAGGAAGATGGCCAAGAGAGGCTGCCTTCAGGTGGCAAAATTTAAGCAAAAGAAACACACAAGGGCGTGGAGACCTGGGGAAAAAGCAACACGGAGAAATCCACCCTCTGAAACTGAGGAAGATGGGCAAGAGAGGCTAGCTCATTTGGCAATCGTTAAGCAAAAACAAAACCCAAAGTCGTGGAGACCTGGGGAAAAAGCAACCCTGAAATATCTACCCTCTGAAACTGAGGAAGATGGGCAAGAGAGGCTGTCTTCAGGTGGCAAACTTTAAGCAAAAGAAACACACAAGGGCGTGGAGACCTGGGGAAAAAGCAGCACTGAGAAATCTACCCTCTGAAACTGACGAGGATGGGCAACAGAGGCTACCTCAGGTGGCAATCGGTAAGCAAAAGAAACACACAAGGGCGTGGAGACCTGGGGAAAAGCCACACGGAGAAATCCACCCTCTGAAACTGAAGAAGATGGGCAACAGAGGCTAGCTCAGGTGGCAATCTTTAAGCAAAAAAAATAAAATAAAAAAATACAATGGCGAGGAGACCCGGTCAAAAAGCAACCCTGAAAAAGGTGCCCTCTGAAACTGAGGAAGCAGGGCAACAATGCCTAGCTCAGGTGACAATCTTTAAGGAAAAGAAACACACAAGGGCGTGGAGACCTGGGGAAAAAGCAACACGGAGAAATCCACCCTCTGAAGCTGAGGAAGATGGGCAACAGAGGCTACCTCAGGTGGCAATCGTTAAGCAAAAACAAAACCCAAAGGCGTGGAGACCTGGGGAAAAAGCAACCCTGAAATATCTACCCTCTGAAACTGAGGAAGATGGCCAAGACAGGCTGCCTTCAGGTGGCAAACGTTAAGCAAAAGAAACACACAAGGGCGTGGAGACCTCGGGAAAAAGCAACACGGAGAAATCCAACCTCTGAAACTGAGGAAGATGGGCAAGAGAGGCTAGCTCAGTTGGCAATCGTTAAGCAAAAACAAAACCCAAAGGCGTGGAGACCTGGGGAAAAAGCAATCCTGAAATATCTACCCTCTGAAACTGAGGAAGATGGGCAAGAGAGGCTGGCTTCAGGTGGCAAACTTTAAGCAAAAGAAACACACAAGGGCGTGGAGACCTGGGGAAAAAGCAGCACTGAGAAATCTACCCTCTGAAACTGAAGAGGATGGGCAAAAGAGGCTACCTCAGGTGGCAATCGTTAAGCAAAAGAAACACACAAGGGCGTGGAGACCTGGGGAAAAAGCAACACGGAGAAATCCACCCTCTGAAACTGAGGAAGATGGGCAACAGAGGCTACCTCAGGTGGCAATCGTTAAGCAAAAGAAACACACAAGGGCGTGGAGACCAGGGGAAAAAGCAACACGGAGAAATCCACCCTCTGAAACTGAGGAAGATGGGCAAGAGAGGCTACCTCAGGTGGCAATCGTTAAGCAAAAACAAAGCACAAAGGCGTGGAGACCTGGGGAAAAAGCAACCCTGAAATATCTACCCTCTGAAACTGAGGAAGATGGGCAAGAGAGGCTGGCTTCATGTGGCAAACGTTAAGCAAAAGAAACACACAAGGGCGTGGAGACCTGTGGAAAAAGCAACACTGAGAAATCTACACTCTGAAACTGACGATGATGGGCAACAGAGGCTACCTCAGGTGGCAATCGGTAAGCAAAAGAAACACACAAGGGCGTGGAGACCTGGGGAAAAAGCCACACGGAGAAATCCACCCTCTGAAACTGAAGAAGATGGGCAACAGAGGCTAGCTCAGGTGGCAATCTTTAAGCAAAAGAAACACACAAGTGCGTGGAGACCTGGGAAAAAAGCACCACGGAGAAATCCACCCTCTGAAACTGAGGAAGATGGGCAAGAGAGGCTACCTCAGGTGGCAATCGTTAAGCAAAAACAAAGCACAAAGGCGTGGAGACCTGGGGAAAAAGCAACCCTGAAACATCTACCCTATGAAACTGAGGAAGATGGGCAAGAGAGGCTGGCTTCAGGTGGCAAACTTTAAGCAAAAGAAACACACAAGGGCGTGGAGACCTGGGGAAAAAGCAACACGGAGAAATCCACCCTCTGAAACCGAGGAAGATGGGCAACAGAGGCTAGCTCAGGTGGCAATCTTTAAGCAAAAAAAATAAAATAAAAAAATACAATGGCGAGGAGACCCGGTCAAAAAGCAACCCTGAAAAAGGTACCCTCTGAAACTGAGGAAGCAGGGCAACAATGCCTAGCTCAGGTGACAATCTTTAAGCAAAAGAAACACACAAGGGCGTGGAGACCTGGGGAAAAAGCATCACGGAGAAATCCTCCAGCTGAAACGGAGGAAGATGGGCAACAGAGGCAACCTCAGGTGGCAATCGTTAAGCAAAAACAAAACACAAAGGCGTGGAGACCTTGGGAAAAAGCAACCCTGAAATATCTACCCTCTGAAACTGAGGAAGATGGGCAAGAGAGGCTGGCTTCAGGTGGCAAACGTTAAGCAAAAGAAACACACAAGGGCGTGGAGACCTGGGGAAAAAGCAACACGGAGAAATCCACCCTCTGAAACCGAGGAAGATGGGCAACAGAGGCTAGCTCAGGTGGCAATCTTTAAGCAAAAAAAATAAAATAAAAAAATACAATGGCGAGGAGACCCGGTCAAAAAGCAACCCTGAAAAAGGTACCCTCTGAAACTGAGGAAGCAGGGCAACAATGCCTAGCTCAGGTGACAATGTTTAAGCAAAAGAAACACACAAGGGCGTGGAGACCTGGGGAAAAAGCATCACGGAGAAATCCTCCAGCTGAAACGGAGGAAGATGGGCAACAGAGGCTACCTCAGGTGGCAATCGTTAAGCAAAAACAAAACACAAAGGCGTGGAGACCTTGGGAAAAAGCAACCCTGAAATATCTACCCTCTGAAACTGAGGAAGATGGGCAAGAGAGGCTGGCTTCATGTGGCAAACGTTAAGCAAAAGAAACACACAAGGGCGTGGAGACCTGGGGAAAAAGCAACACGGAGAAATCCACCCTCTGAAACTGAGGAAGATGGGCAAGAGAGGCTAGCTCAGGTGGCAATCGTTAAGCAAAAACAAAACCCAAAGGCGTGGAGACCTGGGGAAAAGCAACCCTGAAATATCTACCCTCTGAAACTGAGGAAGATGGGCAAGAGAGGCTGGCTTCAGGTGGCAAACTTTAAGCAAAAGAAACACACAAGGGCGTGGAGACCTGGGGAAAAAGCAGCAGTGAGAAATCTACCCTCTGAAACTGAGGAGGATGGGCAACAGAGGCTACCTCAGGTGGCAATCGTTAAGCAAAAGAAACACACAAGGGCGTGGATACCTGGGGAAAAAGCAACACGGAGAAATCCACCCTCTGAAACTGAGAAAGATGGGCAAGAGAGGCTAGCTCAGGTGGCAATCGTTAAGCAAAAACAAAACCCAAAGGCGTGGAGACCTGGGGAAAGAGCAACCCTGAAATATCTACCCTCTGAAACTGAGGAAGATGGGCAAGAGAGGCTGGCTTCAGGTGGCAATCTTTAAGCAAAAGAAACACACAAGGGCGTGGAGACCTGGGGAAAAGGCAGCACTGAGAAATCTACCCTCTGAAACTGACGAGGATGGGCAACAGAGGCTACCTCAGGTGGCAATCGTTAAGCAAAAGAAACACACAAGGGCGTGGAGACCTGGGGAAAAAGCAACACGGAGAAATCCACCCTCTGAAACTGAGGAACATGGGCAAAAGAAGCTAGCTCAGGTTGCAAACTTTAAGCAGAAAAAAAAAAAGACGCAAGGGCGTGGAGAGCTGGCGAAAAAGCAACACGGAGAAATCCACCCTCTGAAACTGAGGAAGATGGGCAAGAGAGGCTAGCTCAGGTGGCAATCTTTAAGCAAAAAAATAAAATAAAAAAATGCAATGGCGAGGAGACCCGGTCAAAAAGCAACCCTGAAAAAGGTACCCTTTGAAACTGAGGAAGCAGGGCAACAGTGCCTAGCTCAGGCGACAATCTTTAAGAAAAAGAAACACACAAGGGCGTGGGGAGCTGGCGAAAAGGCAACACTGAGAAATCCACCCTCTGAAACAGACGAAGATGGGCAACAGAGGCTAGCTCAGGTGGCAATCTTTAAGCAAAAGAAACACACAAGTGCGTGGAGACCTGGGAAAAATGCAACACGGAGAAATCCACCCTCTGAAACTGAGGAAGATGGGCAAGAGAGGCTACCTCAGGTGGCAATCGTTAAGCAAAAACAAAGCACAAAGGCGTGGAGACCTGGGGAAAAAGCAACCCTGAAACATCTACCCTCTGAAACTGAGGAAGATGGGCAAGAGAGGCTGGCTTCAGGTGGCAAACTTTAAGCAAAAGAAACACACAAGGGCGTGGAGACCTGGGGAAAAAGCAACACGGAGAAATCCACCCTCTGAAACCGAGGAAGATGGGCAACAGAGGCTACCTCAGGTGGCAATATTTAAGCAAAAAAAATAAAATAAAAAAATACAATGGCGAGGAGACCCGGTCAAAAAGCAACCCTGAAAAAGGTACCCTCTGAAACTGAGGAAGCAGGGCAACAATGCCTAGCTCAGGTGACAATCTTTAAGCAAAAGAAACACACAAGGGCGTGGAGACCTGGGCAAAAAGCATCACGGAGAAATCCTCCAGCTGAAACGGAGGAAGATGGGCAACAGAGGCTACCTCAGGTGGCAATCGTTAAGCAAAAACAAAACACAAAGGCGTGGAGACCTTGGGAAAAAGCAACCCTGAAATATCTACCCTCTGAAACTGAGGAAGATGGGCAAGAGAGGCTGGCTTCATGTGGCAAACGTTAAGCAAAAGAAACACACAAGGGCGTGGAGACCTGGGGAAAAAGCAACACGGAGAAATCCACCCTGTGAGACTGAGGAAGATGGGCAAGAGAGTCTACCTCAGGTGGCAATCGTTAAGCAAAAACAAAACCCAAAGGCGTGGAGACCTGGGGATAAAGCAACCTTGAAATATCTACCCTCTGAAACTGAGGAAGATGGCCAAGAGAGGCTGCCTTCAGGCGGCAAAATTTAAGCAAAAGAAACACACAAGGGCGTGGAGACCTGGGGAAAAAGCAACACGGAGAAATCCACCCTCTGAAACTGAGGAAGATGGGCAAGAGAGGCTAGCTCAGGTGGCAATCGTTAAGCAAAAACAAAACCCAAAGGCGTGGAGACCTGGGGAAAAAGCAACCCTGAAATATCTACCCTCTGAAACTGAGGAAGATGGGCAAGAGAGGCTGTCTTCAGGTGGCAAACTTTAAGCAAAAGAAACACACAAGGGCGTGGAGACCTGGGGAAAAAGCAGCACTGAGAAATCTACCCTCTGAAACTGACGAGGATGGGCAACAGAGGCTACCTCAGGTGGCAATCGGTAAGCAAAAGAAACACACAAGGGCGTGGAGACCTGGGGAAAAGCCAGACGGAGAAATCCACCCTCTGAAACTGAAGAAGATGGGCAACAGAGGCTAGCTCAGGTGGCAATCTTTAAGCAAAAAAAATAAAATAAAAAAATACAATGGCGAGGAGACCCGGTCAAAAAGCAACCCTGAAAAAGGTGCCCTCTGAAACTGAGGAAGCAGGGCAACAATGCCTAGCTCAGGTGACAATCTTTAAGGAAAAGAAACACACAAGGGCGTGGAGACCTGAGGAAAAAGCAACACGGAGAAATCCACCCTTTGAAGCTGAGGAAGATGGGCAACAGAGGCTACCTCAGGTGGCAATCGTTAAGCAAAAACAAAACCCAAAGGCGTGGAGACCTGGGGAAAAAGCAACCCTGAAATATCTACCCTCTGAAACTGAGGAAGATGGCCAAGAGAGGCTGCCTTCAGGTGGCAAACGTTAAGCAAAAGAAACACACAAGGGCGTGGAGACCTGGGGAAAAAGCAACACGGAGAAATCCACCCTCTGAAACTGAGGAAGATGGGCAAGAGAGGCTAGCTCAGTTGGCAATCGTTAAGCAAAAACAAAACCCAAAGGCGTGGAGACCTGGGGAAAAAGCAATCCTGAAATATCTACCCTCTGAAACTGAGGAAGATGGGCAAGAGAGGCTGGCTTCAGGTGGCAAACTTTAAGCAAAAGAAACACACAAGGGCGTGGAGACCTGGGGAAAAAGCAGCACTGAGAAATCTACCCTCTGAAACTGAAGAGGATGGGCAAAAGAGGCTACCTCAGGTGGCAATCGTTAAGCAAAAGAAACACACAAGGGCGTGGAGACCTGGGGAAAAAGCAACACGGAGAAATCCACCCTCTGAAACTGAGGAAGATGGGCAACAGAGGCTACCTCAGGTGGCAATCGTTAAGCAAAAGAAACACACAAGGGCGTGGAGACCAGGGGAAAAAGCAACACGGAGAAATCCACCCTCTGAAACTGAGGAAGATGGGCAAGAGAGGCTACCTCAGGTGGCAATCGTTAAGCAAAAACAAAGCACAAAGGCGTGGAGACCTGGGGAAAAAGCAACCCTGAAATATATACCCTCTGAAACTGAGGAAGATGGGCAAGAGAGGCTGGCTTCATGTGGCAAACGTTAAGCAAAAGAAACACACAAGGGCGTGGAGACCTGGGGAAAAAGCAACACGGAGATATCCTCCAGCTGAAACTGAGGAAGATGGGCAACAGAGGCAACCTCAGGTGGCAATCGTTAAGCAAAAACAAAACCCAAAGGCGTGGAGACCTCGGGAAAATGCAACCCTGAAATATCTACCCTCTGAAACTGAGGAAGATGTGCAAGAGAGGCTGGCTTCAGGTGGCAAACTTTAAGCAAAAGAAACACACAAGGGCGTGGAGACCTGGGGAAAAAGCAGCACTGAGAAATCTACACTCTGAAACTGACGATGATGGGCAACAGAGGCTACCTCAGGTGGCAATCGGTAAGCAAAAGAAACACACAAGGGCGTGGAGACCTGGGGAAAAAGCCACACGGAGAAATCCACCCTCTGAAACTGAAGAAGATGGGCAACAGAGGCTAGCTCAGGTGGCAATCTTTAAGCAAAAGAAACACACAAGTGCGTGGAGACCTGGGAAAAAAGCACCACGGAGAAATCCACCCTCTGAAACTGAGGAAGATGGGCAAGAGAGGCTACCTCAGGTGGCAATCGTTAAGCAAAAACAAAGCACAAAGGCGTGGAGACCTGGGGAAAAAGCAACCCTGAAACATCTACCCTCTGAAACTGAGGAAGATGGGCAAGAGAGGCTGGCTTCAGGTGGCAAACTTTAAGCAAAAGAAACACACAAGGGCGTGGAGACCTGGGGAAAAAGCAACACGGAGAAATCCACCCTCTGAAACCGAGGAAGATGGGCAACAGAGGCTAGCTCAGGTGGCAATCTTTAAGCAAAAAAAATAAAATAAAAAAATACAATGGCGAGGAGACCCGGTCAAAAAGCAACCCTGAAAAAGGTACCCTCTGAAACTGAGGAAGCAGGGCAACAATGCCTAGCTCAGGTGACAATCTTAAAGCAAAAGAAACACACAAGGGCGTGGAGACCTGGGGAAAAAGCATCACGGAGAAATCCTCCAGCTGAAACGGAGGAAGATGGGCAACAGAGGCTACCTCAGGTGGCAATCGTTAAGCAAAAACAAAACACAAAGGCGTGGAGACCTTGGGAAAAAGCAACCCTGAAATATCTACCCTCTGAAACTGAGGAAGATGGGCAAGAGAGGCTGGCTTCATGTGGCAAACGTTAAGCAAAAGAAACACACAAGTGCGTGGAGACCTGGGAAAAAAGCAACACGGAGAAATCCACCCTCTGAAACTGAGGAAGATGGGCAACAGAGGCTAGCTCAGGTGGCAATCTTTAAGCAAAAAAAATAAAATAAAAAAATACAATGGCGAGGAGACCCGGTCAAAAAGCAACCCTGAAAAAGGTACCCTCTGAAACTGAGGAAGCAGGGCAACAATGCCTAGCTCAGGTGACAATCTTTAAGCAAAATAAACACACAAGGGCGTGGAGACCTGGGGAAAAAGCATCACGGAGAAATCCTCCAGCTGAAACGGAGGAAGATGGGCAACAGAGGCAACCTCAGGTGGCAATCGTTAAGCAAAAACAAAGCACAAAGTCGTGGAGACCTGGGGAAAAAGCAACCCTGAAACATCTACCCTCTGAAACTGAGGAAGATGGGCAAGAGAGGCTGGCTTCAGGTGGCAAACGTTAAGCAAAAGAAACACACAAGGGCGTGGAGACCTGGGGAAAAAGCAACACGGAGAAATCCACCCTCTGAAACCGAGGAAGATGGGCAACAGAGGCTAGCTCAGGTGGCAATCTTTAAGCAAAAAAAATAAAATAAAAAAATACAATGGCGAGGAGACCCGGTCAAAAAGCAACCCTGAAAAAGGTACCCTCTGAAACTGAGGAAGCAGGGCAACAATGCCTAGCTCAGGTGACAATGTTTAAGCAAAAGAAACACACAAGGGCGTGGAGACCTGGGGAAAAAGCATCACGGAGAAATCCTCCAGCTGAAACGGAGGAAGATGGGCAACAGAGGCTACCTCAGGTGGCAATCGTTAAGCAAAAACAAAACACAAAGGCGTGGAGACCTTGGGAAAAAGCAACCCTGAAATATCTACCCTCTGAAACTGAGGAAGATGGGAAAGAGAGGCTGGCTTCATGTGGCAAACGTTAAGCAAAAGAAACACACAAGGGCGTGGAGACCTGGGGAAAAAGCAACACGGAGAAATCCACCCTCTGAAACTGAGGAAGATGGGCAAGAGAGGCTAGCTCAGGTGGCAATCTTTAAGCAAAAAAATAAAATAAAAAAATGCAATGGCGAGGAGACCCGGTCAAAAAGCAACCCTGAAAAAGGTACCCTTTGAAACTGAGGAAGCAGGGCAACAGTGCCTAGCTCAGGCGACAATCTTTAAGCAAAAGAAACACACAAGGGCGTGGGGAGCTGGCGAAAAGGCAACACTGAGAAATCCACCCTCTGAAACAGACGAAGATGGGCAACAGAGGCTAGCTCAGGTGGCAATCTTTAAGCAAAAGAAACACACAAGTGCGTGGAGACCTGGGAAAAATGCAACACGGAGAAATCCACCCTCTGAAACTGAGGAAGATGGGCAAGAGAGGCTACCTCAGGTGGCAATCGTTAAGCAAAAACAAAGCACAAAGGCGTGGAGACCTGGGGAAAAAGCAACCCTGAAACATCTACCCTCTGAAACTGAGGAAGATGGGCAAGAGAGGCTGGCTTCAGGTGGCAAACTTTAAGCAAAAGAAACACACAAGGGCGTGGAGACCTGGGGAAAAAGCAACACGGAGAAATCCACCCTCTGAAACCGAGGAAGATGGGCAACAGAGGCTAGCTCAGGTGGCAATCGTTAAGCAAAAACAATAAAATAAAAAAATACAATGGCGAGGAGACCCGGTCAAAAAGCAACCCTGAAAAAGGTACCCTCTGAAACTGAGGAAGCAGGGCAACAATGCCTAGCTCAGGTGACAATCTTTAAGCAAAAGAAACACACAAGGGCGTGGAGACCTGGGGAAAAAGCATCACGGAGAAATCCTCCAGCTGAAACGGAGGAAGATGGGCAACAGAGGCTACCTCAGGTGGCAATCGTTAAGCAAAAACAAAACACAAAGGCGTGGAGACCTTGGGAAAAAGCAACCCTGAAATATCTACCCTCTGAAACTGAGGAAGATGGGCAAGAGAGGCTGGCTTCATGTGGCAAACGTTAAGCAAAAGAAACACACAAGGGCGTGGAGACCTGGGGAAAAAGCAACACGGAGAAATCCACCCTGTGAGACTGAGGAAGATGGGCAAGAGAGGCTACCTCAGGTGGCAATCGTTAAGCAAAAACAAAACCCAAAGGCGTGGAGACCTGGGGATAAAGCAACCTTGAAATATCTACCCTCTGAAACTGAGGAAGATGGCCAAGAGAGGCTGCCTTCAGGTGGCAAAATTTAAGCAAAAGAAACACACAAGGGCGTGGAGACCTGGGGAAAAAGCAACACGGAGAAATCCACCCTCTGAAACTGAGGAAGATGGGCAAGAGAGGCTAGCTCAGGTGGCAATCGTTAAGCAAAAACAAAACCCAAAGGCGTGGAGACCTGGGGAAAAAGCAACCCTGAAATATCTACCCTCTGAAACTGAGGAAGATGGGCAAGAGAGGCTGTCTTCAGGTGGCAAACTTTAAGCAAAAGAAACACACAAGGGCGTGGAGACCTGGGGAAAAAGCAGCACTGAGAAATCTACCCTCTGAAACTGACGAGGATGGGCAACAGAGGCTACCTCAGGTGGCAATCGGTAAGCAAAAGAAACACACAAGGGCGTGGAGACCTGGGGAAAAGCCACACGGAGAAATCCACCCTCTGAAACTGAAGAAGATGGGCAACAGAGGCTAGCTCAGGTGGCAATCTTTAAGCAAAAAAAATAAAATAAAAAAATACAATGGCGAGGAGACCCGGTCAAAAAGCAACCCTGAAAAAGGTGCCCTGTGAAACTGAGGAAGCAGGGCAACAATGCCTAGCTCAGGTGACAATCTTTAAGCAAAAGAAACACACAAGGGCGTGGAGACCTGGGGAAAAAGCAACACGGAGAAATCCACCCTCTGAAGCTGAGGAAGATGGGCAACAGAGGCTAGCTCAGGTGGCAATCGTTAAGCAAAAACAAAACCCAAAGGCGTGGAGACCTGGGGAAAAAGCAACCCTGAAATATCTACCCTCTGAAACTGAGGAAGATGGCCAAGAGAGGCTGCCTTCAGGTGGCAAACGTTAAGCAAAAGAAACACACAAGGGCGTGGAGACCTGGGGAAAAAGCAACACGGAGAAATCCACCCTCTGAAACTGAGGAAGATGGGCAAGAGAGGCTAGCTCAGTTGGCAATCGTTAAGCAAAAACAAAACCCAAAGGCGTGGAGACCTGGGGAAAAAGCAATCCTGAAATATCTACCCTCTGAAACTGAGGAAGATGGGCAAGAGAGGCTGGCTTCAGGTGGCAAACTTTAAGCAAAAGAAACACACAAGGGCGTGGAGACCTGGGGAAAAAGCAGCACTGAGAAATCTACCCTCTGAAACTGACGAGGATGGGCAACAGAGGCTACCTCAGGTGGCAATCGTTAAGCAAAAGAAACACACAAGGGCGTGGAGACCTGGGGAAAAAGCAACACGGAGAAATCCACCCTCTGAAACTGAGGAAGATGGGCAACAGAGGCTACCTCAGGTGGCAATCGTTAAGCAAAAGAAACACACAAGGGCGTGGAGACCAGGGGAAAAAGCAACACGGAGAAATCCACCCTCTGAAACTGAGGAAGATGGGCAAGAGAGGCTACCTCAGGTGGCAATCGTTAAGCAAAAACAAAGCACAAAGGCGTGGAGACCTGGGGAAAAAGCAACCCTGAAATATCTACCCTCTGAAACTGAGGAAGATGGGCAAGAGAGGCTGGCTTCATGTGGCAAACGTTAAGCAAAAGAAACACACAAGGGCGTGGAGACCTGGGGAAAAAGCAACACGGAGATATCCTCCAGCTGAAACTGAGGAAGATGGGCAACAGAGGCAACCTCAGGTGGCAATCGTTAAGCAAAAACAAAACCCAAAGGCGTGGAGACCTCGGGAAAAAGCAACCCTGAAATATCTACCCTCTGAAACTGAGGAAGATGTGCAAGAGAGGCTGGCTTCAGGTGGCAAACTTTAAGCAAAAGAAACACACAAGGGCGTGGAGACCTGGGGAAAAAGCAGCACTGAGAAATCTACACTCTGAAACTGACGATGATGGGCAACAGAGGCTACCTCAGGTGGCAATCGGTAAGCAAAAGAAACACACAAGGGCGTGGAGACCTGGGGAAAAAGCCACACGGAGAAATCCACCCTCTGAAACTGAAGAAGATGGGCAACAGAGGCTAGCTCAGGTGGCAATCTTTAAGCAAAAGAAACACACAAGTGCGTGGAGACCTGGGAAAAAAGCACCACGGAGAAATCCACCCTCTGAAACTGAGGAAGATGGGCAAGAGAGGCTACCTCAGGTGGCAATCGTTAAGCAAAAACAAAGCACAAAGGCGTGGAGACCTGGGGAAAAAGCAACCCTGAAACATCTACCCTCCGAAACTGAGGAAGATGGGCAAGAGAGGCTGGCTTCAGGTGTCAAACTTTAAGCAAAAGAAACACACAAGGGCGTGGAGACCTGGGGAAAAAGCAACACGGAGAAATCCAGCCTCTGAAACCGAGGAAGATGGGCAACAGAGGCTAGCTCAGGTGGCAATCTTTAAGCAAAAAAAATAAAATAAAAAAATACAATGGCGAGGAGACCCGGTCAAAAAGCAACCCTGAAAAAGGTACCCTCTGAAACTGAGGAAGCAGGGCAACAATGCCTAGCTCAGGTGACAATCTTTAAGCAAAAGAAACACACAAGGGCGTGGAGACCTGGGGAAAAAGCATCACGGAGAAATCCTCCAGCTGAAACGGAGGAAGATGGGCAACAGAGGCTACCTCAGGTGGCAATCGTTAAGCAAAAACAAAGCACAAAGGCGTGGAGACCTGGGGAAAAAGCAACCCTGAAACATCTACCCTCTGAAACTGAGGAAGATGGGCAAGAGAGGCTGGCTTCAGGTGGCAAACGTTAAGCAAAAGAAACACACAAGGGCGTGGAGACCTGGGGAAAAAGCAACACGGAGAAATCCACCCTCTGAAACCGAGGAAGATGGGCAACAGAGGCTAGCTCAGGTGGCAATCTTTAAGCAAAAAAGTAAAATAAAAAAATACAATGGCGAGGAGACCCGGTCAAAAAGCAACCCTGAAAAAGGTACCCTCTGAAACTGAGGAAGCAGGGCAACAATGCCTAGCTCAGGTGACAATGTTTAAGCAAAAGAAACACACAAGGGCGTGGAGACCTGGGGAAAAAGCATCACGGAGAAATCCTCCAGCTGAAACGGAGGAAGATGGGCAACAGAGGCTACCTCAGGTGGCAATCGTTAAGCAAAAACAAAACACAAAGGCGTGGAGACCTTGGGAAAAAGCAACCCTGAAATATCTACCCTCTGAAACTGAGGAAGATGGGAAAGAGAGGCTGGCTTCATGTGGCAAACGTTAAGCAAAAGAAACACACAAGGGCGTGGAGACCTGGGGAAAAAGCAACACGGAGAAATCCACCCTCTGAAACTGAGGAAGATGGGCAAGAGAGGCTAGCTCAGGTGGCAATCTTTAAGCAAAAAAATAAAATAAAAAAATGCAATGGCGAGGAGACCCGGTCAAAAAGCAACCCTGAAAAAGGTACCCTTTGAAACTGAGGAAGCAGGGCAACAGTGCCTAGCTCAGGCGACAATCTTTAAGCAAAAGAAACACACAAGGGCGTGGGGAGCTGGCGAAAAGGCAACACTGAGAAATCCACCCTCTGAAACAGACGAAGATGGGCAACAGAGGCTAGCTCAGGTGGCAATCTTTAAGCAAAAGAAACACACAAGTGCGTGGAGACCTGGGAAAAATGCAACACGGAGAAATCCACCCTCTGAAACTGAGGAAGATGGGCAAGAGAGGCTACCTCAGGTGGCAATCGTTAAGCAAAAACAAAGCACAAAGGCGTGGAGACCTGGGGAAAAAGCAACCCTGAAACATCTACCCTCTGAAACTGAGGAAGATGGGCAAGAGAGGCTGGCTTCAGGTGGCAAACTTTAAGCAAAAGAAACACACAAGGGCGTGGAGACCTGGGGAAAAAGCAACACGGAGAAATCCACCCTCTGAAACCGAGGAAGATGGGCAACAGAGGCTACCTCAGGTGGCAATATTTAAGCAAAAAAAATAAAATAAAAAAATACAATGGCGAGGAGACCCGGTCAAAAAGCAACCCTGAAAAAGGTACCCTCTGAAACTGAGGAAGCAGGGCAACAATGCCTAGCTCAGGTGACAATCTTTAAGCAAAAGAAACACACAAGGGCGTGGAGACCTGGGGAAAAAGCATCACGGAGAAATCCTCCAGCTGAAACGGAGGAAGATGGGCAACAGAGGCTACCTCAGGTGGCAATCGTTAAGCAAAAGAAACACACAAGTGCGTGGAGACCTGGGGAAAAAGCAACACGGAGAAATCCACCCTCTGAAACTGAGGAAGATGGGCAACAGAGGCTACCTCAGGTGGCAATCGTTAAGCAAAAGAAACACACAAGGGCGTGGAGACCAGGGGAAAAAGCAACACGGAGAAATCCACCCTCTGAAACTGAGGAAGATGGGCAAGAGAGGCTACCTCAGGTGGCAATCGTTAAGCAAAAACAAAGCACAAAGGCGTGGAGACCTGGGGAAAAAGCAACCCTGAAATATCTACCCTCTGAAACTGAGGAAGATGGGCAAGAGAGGCTGGCTTCATGTGGCAAACGTTAAGCAAAAGAAACACACAAGGGCGTGGAGACCTGGGGAAAAAGCAACACGGAGATATCCTCCAGCTGAAACTGAGGAAGATGGGCAACAGAGGCAACCTCAGGTGGCAATCGTTAAGCAAAAACAAAACCCAAAGGCGTGGAGACCTCGGGAAAAAGCAACCCTGAAATATCTACCCTCTGAAACTGAGGAAGATGTGCAAGAGAGGCTGGCTTCAGGTGGCAAACTTTAAGCAAAAGAAACACACAAGGGCGTGGAGACCTGGGGAAAAAGCAGCACTGAGAAATCTACACTGTGAAACTGACGATGATGGGCAACAGAGGCTACCTCAGGTGGCAATCGGTAAGCAAAAGAAACACACAAGGGCGTGGAGACCAGGGGAAAAAGCCACACGGAGAAATCCACCCTCTGAAACTGAAGAAGATGGGCAACAGAGGCTAGCTCAGGTGGCAATCTTTAAGCAAAAGAAACACACAAGTGCGTGGAGACCTGGGAAAAAAGCACCACGGAGAAATCCACCCTCTGAAACTGAGGAAGATGGGCAAGAGAGGCTACCTCAGGTGGCAATCGTTAAGCAAAAACAAAGCACAAAGGCGTGGAGACCTGGGGAAAAAGCAACCCTGAAACATCTACCCTCTGAAACTGAGGAAGATGGGCAAGAGAGGCTGGCTTCAGGTGGCAAACTTTAAGCAAAAAAAATAATATAAAAAAATACAATGGCGAGGAGACCCGGTCAAAAAGCAACCCTGAAAAAGGTACCTTCTGAAACTGAGGAAGCAGGGCAACAATGCCTAGCTCAGGTGACAATCTTTAAGCAAAAGAAACACACAAGGGCGTGGAGACCTGGGGAAAAAGCATCACGGAGAAATCCTCCAGCTGAAACGGAGGAAGATGGGCAACAGAGGCTACCTCAGGTGGCAATCGTTAAGCAAAAACAAAACACAAAGGCGTGGAGACCTTGGGAAAAAGCAACCCTGAAATATCTACCCTCTGAAACTGAGGAAGATGGGCAAGAGAGGCTGGCTTCATGTGGCAAACGTTAAGCAAAAGAAACACACAAGGGCGTGGAGACCTGGGGAAAAAGCAACACGGAGAAATCCACCCTGTGAGACTGAGGAAGATGGGCAAGAGAGGCTACCTCAGGTGGCAATCGTTAAGCAAAAACAAAACCCAAAGGCGTGGAGACCTGGGGAAAAAGCAACCCTGAAATATCTACCCTCTGAAACTGAGGAAGATGGGCAAGAGAGGCTGTCTTCAGGTGGCAAACTTTAAGCAAAAGAAACACACAAGGGCGTGGAGACCTGGGGAAAAAGCAGCACTGAGAAATCTACCCTCTGAAACTGACGAGGATGGGCAACAGAGGCTACCTCAGGTGGCAATCGGTAAGCAAAAGAAACACACAAGGGCGTGGAGACCTGGGGAAAAGCCACACGGAGAAATCCACCCTCTGAAACTGAAGAAGATGGGCAACAGAGGCTAGCTCAGGTGGCAATCTTTAAGCAAAAAAAATAAAATAAAAAAATACAATGGCGAGGAGACCCGGTCAAAAAGCAACCCTGAAAAAGGTGCCCTCTGAAACTGAGGAAGCAGGGCAACAATGCCTAGCTCAGGTGACAATCTTTAAGGAAAAGAAACACACAAGGGCGTGGAGACCTGGGGAAAAAGCAACACGGAGAAATCCACCCTCTGAAGCTGAGGAAGATGGGCAACAGAGGCTACCTCAGGTGGCAATCGTTAAGCAAAAACAAAACCCAAAGGCGTGGAGACCTGGGGAAAAAGCAACCCTGAAATATCTACCCTCTGAAACTGAGGAAGATGGCCAAGAGAGGCTGCCTTCAGGTGGCAAACGTTAAGCAAAAGAAACACACAAGGGCGTGGAGACCTGGGGAAAAAGCAACACGGAGAAATCCACCCTCTGAAACTGAGGAAGATGGGCAAGAGAGGCTGGCTCAGTTGGCAATCGTTAAGCAAAAACAAAACCCAAAGGCGTGGAGACCTGGGGAAAAAGCAATCCTGAAATATCTACCCTCTGAAACTGAGGAAGATGGGCAAGAGAGGCTGGCTTCAGGTGGCAAACTTTAAGCAAAAGAAACACACAAGGGCGTGGAGACCTGGGGAAAAAGCAGCACTGAGAAATCTACCCTCTGAAACTGAAGAGGATGGGCAACAGAGGCTACCTCAGGTGGCAATCGTTAAGCAAAAGAAACACACAAGGGCGTGGAGACCTGGGGAAAAAGCAACACGGAGAAATCCACCCTCTGAAACTGAGGAAGATGGGCAACAGAGGCTACCTCAGGTGGCAATCGTTAAGCAAAAGAAACACACAAGGGCGTGGAGACCAGGGGAAAAAGCAACACGGAGAAATCCACCCTCTGAAACTGAGGAAGATGGGCAAGAGAGGCTACCTCAGGTGGCAATCGTTAAGCAAAAACAAAGCACAAAGGCGTGGAGACCTGGGGAAAAAGCAACCCTGAAATATCTACCCTCTGAAACTGAGGAAGATGGGCAAGAGAGGCTGGCTTCATGTGGCAAACGTTAAGCAAAAGAAACACACAAGGGCGTGGAGACCTGGGGAAAAAGCAACACGGAGATATCCTCCAGCTGAAACTGAGGAAGATGGGCAACAGAGGCAACCTCAGGTGGCAATCGTTAAGCAAAAACAAAACCCAAAGGCGTGGAGACCTCGGGAAAAAGCAACCCTGAAATATCTACCCTCTGAAACTGAGGAAGATGTGCAAGAGAGGCTGGCTTCAGGTGGCAAACTTTAAGCAAAAGAAACACACAAGGGCGTGGAGACCTAGGGAAAAAGCAGCACTGAGAAATCTACACTCTGAAACTGACGATGATGGGCAACAGAGGCTACCTCAGGTGGCAATCGGTAAGCAAAAGAAACACACAAGGGCGTGGAGACCTGGGGAAAAAGCCACACGGAGAAATCCACCCTCTGAAACTGAAGAAGATGGGCAACAGAGGCTAGCTCAGGTGGCAATCTTTAAGCAAAAGAAACACACAAGTGCGTGGAGACCTGGGAAAAAAGCACCACGGAGAAATCCACCCTCTGAAACTGAGGAAGATGGGCAAGAGAGGCTACCTCAGGTGGCAATCGTTAAGCAAAAACAAAGCACAAAGGCGTGGAGACCTGGGGAAAAAGCAACCCTGAAACATCTACCCTCTGAAACTGAGGAAGATGGGCAAGAGAGGCTTTCTTCAGGTGGCAAACTTTAAGCAAAAGAAACACACAAGGGCGTGGAGACCTGGGGAAAAAGCAACACGGAGAAATCCACCCTTTGAAACCGAGGAAGATGGGCAACAGAGGCTAGCTCAGGTGGCAATCTTTAAGCAAAAAAAATAAAATAAAAAAATACAATGGCGAGGAGACCCGGTCAAAAAGCAACCCTGAAAATGGTACCCTCTGAAACTGAGGAAGCAGGGCAACAATGCCTAGCTCAGGTGACAATCTTTAAGCAAAAGAAACACACAAGGGCGTGGAGACCTGGGGAAAAAGCATCACGGAGAAATCCTCCAGCTGAAACGGAGGAAGATGGGCAACAGAGGCTACCTCAGGTGGCAATCGTTAAGCAAAAACAAAACACAAAGGCGTGGAGACCTTGGGAAAAAGCAACCCTGAAATATCTACCCTGTGAAACTGAGGAAGATGGGCAAGAGAGGCTGGCTTCATGTGGCAAACGTTAAGCAAAAGAAACACACAAGGGCGTGGAGACCTGGGGAAAAAGCAACACGGAGAAATCCACCCTCTGAAAGTGAGGAAGATGGGCAAGAGAGGCTAGCTCAGGTGGCAATCTTTAAGCAAAAAAATAAAATAAAAAAATGCAATGGCGAGGAGACCCGGTCAAAAAGCAACCCTGAAAAAGGTACCCTTTGAAACTGAGGAAGCAGGGCAACAGTGCCTAGCTCAGGCGACAATCTTTAAGCAAAAGAAACACACAAGGGCGTGGAGACCTGGGGAAAAAGCAGCACTGAGAAATCTACCCTCTGAAACTGAAGAGGATGGGCAACAGAGGCTACCTCAGGTGGCAATCGTTAAGCAAAAGAAACACACAAGGGCGTGGAGACCTGGGGAAAAAGCAACACGGAGAAATCCACCCTCTGAAACTGAGGAAGATGGGCAAGAGAGGCTAGCTCAGGTGGCAATCGTTAAGCAAAAACAAAGCACAAAGGCGTGGAGACCTGGGGAAAAAGCAACCCTGAAACATCTACCCTCTGAAACTGAGGAAGATGGGCAAGAGAGGCTGGCTTCAGGTGGCAAACTTTAAGCAAAAGAAACACACAAGGGCGTGGAGACCTGGGGAAAAAGCAACACGGAGAAATCCACCCTCTGAAACCGAGGAAGATGGGCAACAGAGGCTACCTCAGGTGGCAATATTTAAGCAAAAAAAATAAAATAAAAAAATACAATGGCGAGGAGACCCGGTCAAAAAGCAACCCTGAAAAAGGTACCCTCTGAAACTGAGGAAGCAGGGCAACAATGCCTAGCTCAGGTGACAATCTTTAAGCAAAAGAAACACACAAGGGCGTGGAGACCTGGGGAAAAAGCATCACGGAGAAATCCTCCAGCTGAAACGGAGGAAGATGGGCAACAGAGGCTACCTCAGGTGGCAATCGTTAAGCAAAAACAAAACACAAATGCGTGGAGACCTTGGGAAAAAGCAACCCTGAAATATCTACCCTCTGAAACTGAGGAAGATGGGCAAGAGAGGCTGGCTTCATGTGGCAAACGTTAAGCAAAAGAAACACACAAGGGCGTGGAGACCTGGGGAAAAAGCAACACGGAGAAATCCACCCTGTGAGACTGAGGAAGATGGGCAAGAGAGGCTACCTCAGGTGGCAATCGTTAAGCAAAAACAAAACCCAAAGGCGTGGAGACCTGGGGATAAAGCAACCTTGAAATATCTACCCTCTGAAACTGAGGAAGATGGCCAAGAGAGGCTGCCTTCAGGTGGCAAAATTTAAGCAAAAGAAACACACAAGGGCGTGGAGACCTGGGGAAAAAGCAACACGGAGAAATCCACCCTCTGAAACTGAGGAAGATGGGCAAGAGAGGCTAGCTCAGGTGGCAATCGTTAAGCAAAAACAAAACCCAAAGGCGTGGAGACCTGGGGAAAAAGCAACCCTGAAATATCTACCCTCTGAAACTGAGGAAGATGGGCAAGAGAGGCTGTCTTCAGGTGGCAAACTTTAAGCAAAAGAAACACACAAGGGCGTGGAGACCTGGGGAAAAAGCAGCACTGAGAAATCTACACTCTGAAACTGACGAGGATGGGCAACAGAGGCTACCTCAGGTGGCAATCGGTAAGCAAAAGAAACACACAAGGGCGTGGAGACCTGGGGAAAAGCCACACGGAGAAATCCACCCTCTGAAACTGAAGAAGATGGGCAACAGAGGCTAGCTCAGGTGGCAATCTTTAAGCAAAAAAAATAAAATAAAAAAATACAATGGCGAGGAGACCCGGTCAAAAAGCAACCCTGAAAAAGGTGCCCTCTGAAACTGAGGAAGCAGGGCAACAATGCCTAGCTCAGGTGACAATCTTTAAGGAAAAGAAACACACAAGGGCGTGGAGACCTGGGGAAAAAGCAACACGGAGAAATCCACCCTCTGAAGCTGAGGAAGATGGGCAACAGAGGCTACCTCAGGTGGCAATCGTTAAGCAAAAACAAAACCCAAAGGCGTGGAGACCTGGGGAAAAAGCAACCCTGAAATATCTACCCTCTGAAACTGAGGAAGATGGCCAAGAGAGGCTGCCTTCAGGTGGCAAACGTTAAGCAAAAGAAACA
The DNA here is from genome assembly GCF_041296235.1 of Equus asinus. Classification (NCBI taxonomy): domain Eukaryota; kingdom Metazoa; phylum Chordata; class Mammalia; order Perissodactyla; family Equidae; genus Equus; species Equus asinus. Next base: position 495,832 of record NC_091813.1, on the reverse strand, counting down.
CACAAGGGCGTGGAGACCTGGGGAAAAAGCAACACGGAGAAATCCACCCTCTGAAACTGAGGAAGATGGGCAAGAGAGGCTAGCTCAGTTGGCAATTGTTAAGCAAAAACAAAACCCAAAGGCGTGGAGACCTGGGGAAAAAGCAATCCTGAAATATCTACCCTCTGAAACTGAGGAATATGGGCAAGAGAGGCTGGCTTCAGGTGGCAAACTTTAAGCAAAAGAAACACACAAGGGCGTGGAGACCTGGGGAAAAAGCAGCACTGAGAAATCTACCCTCTGAAACTGACGAGGATGGGCAACAGAGGCTACCTCAGGTGGCAATCGTTAAGCAAAAGAAACACACAAGGGCGTGGAGACCTGGGGAAAAAGCAACACGGAGAAATCCACCCTCTGAAACTGAGGAAGATGGGCAACAGAGGCTACCTCAGGTGGCAATCGTTAAGCAAAAGAAACACACAAGGGCGTGGAGACCAGGGGAAAAAGCAACACGGAGAAATCCACCCTCTGAAACTGAGGAAGATGGGCAAGAGAGGCTACCTCAGGTGGCAATCGTTAAGCAAAAACAAAGCACAAAGGCGTGGAGACCTGGGGAAAAAGCAACCCTGAAATATCTACCCTCTGAAACTGAGGAAGATGGGCAAGAGAGGCTGGCTCAGGTGGCAATCTTTAAGCAAAAAAAATAAAATAAAAAAATACAATGGCGAGGAGACCCGGTCAAAAAGCAACCCTGAAAAAGGTACCCTCTGAAACTGAGGAAGCAGGGCAACAATGCCTAGCTCAGGTGACAATCTTTAAGCAAAAGAAACACACAAGGGCGTGGAGACCTGGGGAAAAAGCATCACGGAGAAATCCTCCAGCTGAAACGGAGGAAGATGGGCAACAGAGGCTACCTCAGGTGGCAATCGTTAAGCAAAAACAAAACACAAAGGCGTGGAGACCTTGGGAAAAAGCAACCCTGAAATATCTACCCTCTGAAACTGAGGAAGATGGGCAAGAGAGGCTGGCTTCATGTGGCAAACGTTAAGCAAAAGAAACACACAAGTGCGTGGAGACCTGGGAAAAAAGCAACACGGAGAAATCCACCCTCTGAAACTGAGGAAGATGGGCAACAGAGGCTAGCTCAGGTGGCAATCTTTAAGCAAAAAAAATAAAATAAAAAAATACAATGGCGAGGAGACCCGGTCAAAAAGCAACCCTGAAAAAGGTACCCTCTGAAACTGAGGAAGCAGGGCAACAATGCCTAGCTCAGGTGACAATCTTTAAGCAAAAGAAACACACAAGGGCGTGGAGACCTGGGGAAAAAGCATCACGGAGAAATCCTCCAGCTGAAACGGAGGAAGATGGGCAACAGAGGCAACCTCAGGTGGCAATCGTTAAGCAAAAACAAAGCACAAAGGTGTGGAGACCTGGGGAAAAAGCAACCCTGAAACATCTACCCTCTGAAACTGAGGAAGATGGGCAAGAGAGGCTGGCTTCAGGTGGCAAACGTTAAGCAAAAGAAACACACAAGGGCGTGGAGACCTAGGGAAAAAGCAACACAGAGAAATCCACCCTCTGAAACTGAGGAACATGGGCAAAAGAAGCTAGCTCAGGTTGCAAACTTTAAGCAGAAAAAAAAAAAGACGCAAGGGCGTGGAGAGCTGGCGAAAAAGCAACACGGAGAAATCCACCCTCTGAAACTGAGGAAGATGGGCAAGAGAGGCTAGCTCAGGTGGCAATCTTTAAGCAAAAAAATAAAATAAAAAAATGCAATGGCGAGGAGACCCGGTCAAAAAGCAACCCTGAAAAAGGTACCCTTTGAAACTGAGGAAGCAGGGCAACAGTGCCTAGCTCAGGCGACAATCTTTAAGCAAAAGAAACACACAAGGGCGTGGGGAGCTGGCGAAAAGGCAACACTGAGAAATCCACCCTCTGAAACAGACGAAGATGGGCAACAGAGGCTAGCTCAGGTGGCAATCTTTAAGCAAAAGAAACACACAAGTGCGTGGAGACCTGGGAAAAATGCAACACGGAGAAATCCACCCTCTGAAACTGAGGAAGATGGGCAAGAGAGGCTACCTCAGGTGGCAATCGTTAAGCAAAAACAAAGCACAAAGGCGTGGAGACCTGGGGAAAAAGCAACCCTGAAACATCTACCCTCTGAAACTGAGGAAGATGGGCAAGAGAGGCTGGCTTCAGGTGGCAAACTTTAAGCAAAAGAAACACACAAGGGCGTGGAGACCTGGGGAAAAAGCAACACGGAGAAATCCACCCTCTGAAACCGAGGAAGATGGGCAACAGAGGCTACCTCAGGTGGCAATCTTTAAGCAAAAAAAATAAAATAAAAAAATACAATGGCGAGGAGACCCGGTCAAAAAGCAACCCTGAAAAAGGTACCCTCTGAAACTGAGGAAGCAGGGCAACAATGCCTAGCTCAGGTGACAATCTTTAAGCAAAAGAAACACACAAGGGCGTGGAGACCTGGGGAAAAAGCATCACGGAGAAATCCTCCAGCTGAAACGGAGGAAGATGGGCAACAGAGGCTACCTCAGGTGGCAATCGTTAAGCAAAAACAAAACACAAAGGCGTGGAGACCTTGGGAAAAAGCAACCCTGAAATATCTACCCTCTGAAACTGAGGAAGATGGGCAAGAGAGGCTGGCTTCATGTGGCAAACGTTAAGCAAAAGAAACACACAAGGGCGTGGAGACCTGGGGAAAAAGCAACACGGAGAAATCCACCCTCTGAAACTGAGGAAGATGGGCAAGAGAGGCTAGCTCAGGTGGCAATCGTTAAGCAAAAACAAAACCCAAAGGCGTGGAGACCTGGGGAAAAGCAACCCTGAAATATCTACCCTCTGAAACTGAGGAAGATGGGCAAGAGAGGCTGGCTTCAGGTGGCAAACTTTAAGCAAAAGAAACACACAAGGGCGTGGAGACCTGGGGAAAAAGCAGCAGTGAGAAATCTACCCTCTGAAACTGACGAGGATGGGCAACAGAGGCTACCTCAGGTGGCAATCGTTAAGCAAAAGAAACACACAAGGGCGTGGATACCTGGGGAAAAAGCAACACGGAGAAATCCACCCTCTGAAACTGAGAAAGATGGGCAAGAGAGGCTAGCTCAGGTGGCAATCGTTAAGCAAAAACAAAACCCAAAGGCTTGGAGACCTGGGGAAAGAGCAACCCTGAAATATCTACCCTCTGAAACTGAGGAAGATGGGCAAGAGAGGCTGGCTTCAGGTGGCAATCTTTAAGCAAAAGAAACACACAAGGGCGTGGAGACCTGGGGAAAAGGCAGCACTGAGAAATCTACCCTCTGAAACTGACGAGGATGGGCAACAGAGGCTACCTCAGGTGGCAATCGTTAAGCAAAAGAAACACACAAGGGCGTGGAGACCTGGGGAAAAAGCAACACGGAGAAATCCACCCTCTGAAACTGAGGAACATGGGCAAAAGAAGCTAGCTCAGGTTGCAAACTTTAAGCAGAAAAAAAAAAAGACGCAAGGGCGTGGAGAGCTGGCGAAAAAGCAACACGGAGAAATCCACCCTCTGAAACTGAGGAAGATGGGCAAGAGAGGCTAGCTCAGGTGGCAATCTTTAAGCAAAAAAATAAAATAAAAAAATGCAATGGCGAGGAGACCCGGTCAAAAAGCAACCCTGAAAAAGGTACCCTTTGAAACTGAGGAAGCAGGCCAACAGTGCCTAGCTCAGGCGACAATCTTTAAGCAAAAGAAACACACAAGGGCGTGGGGAGCTGGCGAAAAGGCAACACTGAGAAATCCACCCTCTGAAACAGACGAAGATGGGCAACAGAGGCTAGCTCAGGTGGCAATCTTTAAGCAAAAGAAACACACAAGTGCGTGGAGACCTGGGAAAAATGCAACACGGAGAAATCCACCCTCTGAAACTGAGGAAGATGGGCAAGAGAGGCTACCTCAGGTGGCAATCGTTAAGCAAAAACAAAGCACAAAGGCGTGGAGACCTGGGGAAAAAGCAACCCTGAAACATCTACCCTCTGAAACTGAGGAAGATGGGCAAGAGAGGCTGGCTTCAGGTGGCAAACTTTAAGCAAAAGAAACACACAAGGGCGTGGAGACCTGGGGAAAAAGCAACACGGAGAAATCCACCCTCTGAAACCGAGGAAGATGGGCAACAGAGGCTACCTCAGGTGGCAATCTTTAAGCAAAAAAAATAAAATAAAAAAATACAATGGCGAGGAGACCCGGTCAAAAAGCAACCCTGAAAAAGGTACCCTCTGAAACTGAGGAAGCAGGGCAACAATGCCTAGCTCAGGTGACAATCTTTAAGCAAAAGAAACACACAAGGGCGTGGAGACCTGGGGAAAAAGCATCACGGAGAAATCCTCCAGCTGAAACGGAGGAAGATGGGCAACAGAGGCTACCTCAGGTGGCAATCGTTAAGCAAAAACAAAACACAAAGGCGTGGAGACCTTGGGAAAAAGCAACCCTGAAATATCTACCCTCTGAAACTGAGGAAGATGGGCAAGAGAGGCTGGCTTCATGTGGCAAACGTTAAGCAAAAGAAACACACAAGGGCGTGGAGACCTGGGGAAAAAGCAACACGGAGAAATCCACCCTCTGAAACTGAGGAAGATGGGCAAGAGAGGCTAGCTCAGGTGGCAATCGTTAAGCAAAAACAAAACCCAAAGGCGTGGAGACCTGGGAAAAAGCAACCCTGAAATATCTACCCCCTGAAACTGAGGAAGATGGGCAAGAGAGGCTGGCTTCAGGTGGCAAACTTTAAGCAAAAGAAACACACAAGGGCGTGGAGACCTGGGGAAAAAGCAGCACTGAGAAATCTACCCTCTGAAACTGACGAGGATGGGCAACAGAGGCTACCTCAGGTGGCAATCGGTAAGCAAAAGAAACACACAAGGGCGTGGAGACCTGGGGAAAAAGCCACACGGAGAAATCCACCCTCTGAAACTGAAGAAGATGGGCAACAGAGGCTAGCTCAGGTGGCAATCTTTAAGCAAAAAAAATAAAATAAAAAAATACAATGGCGAGGAGACCCGGTCAAAAAGCAACCCTGAAAAAGGTACCGTCTGAAACTGAGGAAGCAGGGCAACAATGCCTAGCTCAGGTGACAATCTTTAAGCAAAAGAAACACACAAGGGCGTGGAGACCTGGGGAAAAAGCATCACGGAGAAATCCTGCAGCTGAAACTGAGGCAGATGGGCAACAGAGGCTACCTCAGGTGGCAATCGTTAAGCAAAAACAAAACACAAAGGCGTGGAGACCTTGGGAAAAAGCAACCCTGAAATAGCTACCCTCTGCAACTGAGGAAGATGGGCAAGAGAGGCTGGCTTCATGTGGCAAACGTTAAGCAAAAGAAACACACAAGGGCGTGGAGACGTGGGGAAAAAGCAACACGGAGAAATCCACCCTCTGAAACTGAGGAAGATGGGCAAGAGAGGCTAGCTCAGGTGGCATTCGTTAAGCAAAAACAAAACCCAAAGGCGTGGAGACCTGGGGAAAAAGCAACCCTGAAATATCTACCCTCTGAAACTGAGGAAGATGCGCAAGAGAGGCTGCATTCAGGTGGCAAACTTTAAGCAAAAGAAACACACAAGGGCGTGGAGACCTGGGGAAAAAGCAACACGGAGAAATCCACCCTCTGAAACCGAGGAAGATGGGCAACAGAGGCTAGCTCAGGTGGCAATCGTTAAGCAAAAACAATAAAATAAAAAAATACAATGGCGAGGAGACCCGGTCAAAAAGCAACCCTGAAAAAGGTACCCTCTGAAACTGAGGAAGCAGGGCAACAATGCCTAGCTCAGGTGACAATCTTTAAGCAAAAGAAACACACAAGGGCGTGGAGACTTGGGGAAAAAGCAACACGGAGAAATCCTCCAGCTGAAACTGAGGAAGATGGGCAACAGAGGCTACCTCAGGTGGCAATCGTTAAGCAAAAACAAAACACAAAGGCGTGGAGACCTTGGGAAAAAGCAACCCTGAAATATCTACCCTCTGAAACTGAGGAAGATGGGCAAGAGAGGCTGGCTTCATGTGGCAAACGTTAAGCAAAAGAAACACACAAGGGCGTGGAGACCTGGGGAAAAAGCAACACGGAGAAATCCACCCTCTGAAACTGAGGAAGATGGGCAAGAGAGGCTAGCTCAGGTGGCAATCGTTAAGCAAAAACAAAACCCAAAGGCGTGGAGACCTGGGGAAAAGCAACCCTGAAATATCTACCCTCTGAAACTGAGGAAGATGGGCAAGAGAGGCTGGCTTCAGGTGGCAAACTTTAAGCAAAAGAAACACACAAGGGCGTGGAGACCTGGGGAAAAAGCAGCAGTGAGAAATCTACCCTCTGAAACTGACGAGGATGGGCAACAGAGGCTACCTCAGGTGGCAATCGTTAAGCAATAGAAACACACAAGGGCGTGGATACCTGGGGAAAAAGCAACACGGAGAAATCCACCCTCTGAAACTGAGAAAGATGGGCAAGAGAGGCTAGCTCAGGTGGCAATCGTTAAGCAAAAACAAAACCCAAAGGCTTGGAGACCTGGGGAAAGAGCAACCCTGAAATATCTACCCTCTGAAACTGAGGAAGATGGGCAAGAGAGGCTGGCTTCAGGTGGCAATCTTTAAGCAAAAGAAACACACAAGGGCGTGGAGACCTGGGGAAAAGGCAGCACTGAGAAATCTACCCTCTGAAACTGACGAGGATGGGCAACAGAGGCTACCTCAGGTGGCAATCGTTAAGCAAAAGAAACACACAAGGGCGTGGAGACCTGGGGAAAAAGCAACACGGAGAAATCCACCCTCTGAAACTGAGGAACATGGGCAAAAGAAGCTAGCTCAGGTTGCAAACTTTAAGCAGAAAAAAAAAAAGACGCAAGGGCGTGGAGAGCTGGCGAAAAAGCAACACGGAGAAATCCACCCTCTGAAACTGAGGAAGATGGGCAAGAGAGGCTAGCTCAGGTGGCAATCTTTAAGCAAAAAAATAAAATAAAAAAATGCAATGGCGAGGAGACCCGGTCAAAAAGCAACCCTGAAAAAGGTACCCTTTGAAACTGAGGAAGCAGGCCAACAGTGCCTAGCTCAGGCGACAATCTTTAAGCAAAAGAAACACACAAGGGCGTGGGGAGCTGGCGAAAAGGCAACACTGAGAAATCCACCCTCTGAAACAGACGAAGATGGGCAACAGAGGCTAGCTCAGGTGGCAATCTTTAAGCAAAAGAAACACACAAGTGCGTGGAGACCTGGGAAAAATGCAACACGGAGAAATCCACCCTCTGAAACTGAGGAAGATGGGCAAGAGAGGCTACCTCAGGTGGCAATCGTTAAGCAAAAACAAAGCACAAAGGCGTGGAGACCTGGGGAAAAAGCAACCCTGAAACATCTACCCTCTGAAACTGAGGAAGATGGGCAAGAGAGGCTGGCTTCAGGTGGCAAACTTTAAGCAAAAGAAACACACAAGGGCGTGGAGACCTGGGGAAAAAGCAACACGGAGAAATCCACCCTCTGAAACCGAGGAAGATGGGCAACAGAGGCTACCTCAGGTGGCAATCTTTAAGCAAAAAAAATAAAATAAAAAAATACAATGGCGAGGAGACCCGGTCAAAAAGCAACCCTGAAAAAGGTACCCTCTGAAACTGAGGAAGCAGGGCAACAATGCCTAGCTCAGGTGACAATCTTTAAGCAAAAGAAACACACAAGGGCGTGGAGACCTGGGGAAAAAGCATCACGGAGAAATCCTCCAGCTGAAACGGAGGAAGATGGGCAACAGAGGCTACCTCAGGTGGCAATCGTTAAGCAAAAACAAAACACAAAGGCGTGGAGACCTTGGGAAAAAGCAACCCTGAAATATCTACCCTCTGAAACTGAGGAAGATGGGCAAGAGAGGCTGGCTTCATGTGGCAAACGTTAAGCAAAAGAAACACACAAGGGCGTGGAGACCTGGGGAAAAAGCAACACGGAGAAATCCACCCTCTGAAACTGAGGAAGATGGGCAAGAGAGGCTAGCTCAGGTGGCAATCGTTAAGCAAAAACAAAACCCAAAGGCGTGGAGACCTGGGAAAAAGCAACCCTGAAATATCTACCCCCTGAAACTGAGGAAGATGGGCAAGAGAGGCTGGCTTCAGGTGGCAAACTTTAAGCAAAAGAAACACACAAGGGCGTGGAGACCTGGGGAAAAAGCAGCACTGAGAAATCTACCCTCTGAAACTGACGAGGATGGGCAACAGAGGCTACCTCAGGTGGCAATCGGTAAGCAAAAGAAACACACAAGGGCGTGGAGACCTGGGGAAAAAGCCACACGGAGAAATCCACCCTCTGAAACTGAAGAAGATGGGCAACAGAGGCTAGCTCAGGTGGCAATCTTTAAGCAAAAAAAATAAAATAAAAAAATACAATGGCGAGGAGACCCGGTCAAAAAGCAACCCTGAAAAAGGTACCGTCTGAAACTGAGGAAGCAGGGCAACAATGCCTAGCTCAGGTGACAATCTTTAAGCAAAAGAAACACACAAGGGCGTGGAGACCTGGGGAAAAAGCATCACGGAGAAATCCTGCAGCTGAAACTGAGGCAGATGGGCAACAGAGGCTACCTCAGGTGGCAATCGTTAAGCAAAAACAAAACACAAAGGCGTGGAGACCTTGGGAAAAAGCAACCCTGAAATAGCTACCCTCTGCAACTGAGGAAGATGGGCAAGAGAGGCTGGCTTCATGTGGCAAACGTTAAGCAAAAGAAACACACAAGGGCGTGGAGACGTGGGGAAAAAGCAACACGGAGAAATCCACCCTCTGAAACTGAGGAAGATGGGCAAGAGAGGCTAGCTCAGGTGGCATTCGTTAAGCAAAAACAAAACCCAAAGGCGTGGAGACCTGGGGAAAAAGCAACCCTGAAATATCTACCCTCTGAAACTGAGGAAGATGCGCAAGAGAGGCTGCATTCAGGTGGCAAACTTTAAGCAAAAGAAACACACAAGGGCGTGGAGACCTGGGGAAAAAGCAACACGGAGAAATCCACCCTCTGAAACCGAGGAAGATGGGCAACAGAGGCTAGCTCAGGTGGCAATCGTTAAGCAAAAACAATAAAATAAAAAAATACAATGGCGAGGAGACCCGGTCAAAAAGCAACCCTGAAAAAGGTACCCTCTGAAACTGAGGAAGCAGGGCAACAATGCCTAGCTCAGGTGACAATCTTTAAGCAAAAGAAACACACAAGGGCGTGGAGACTTGGGGAAAAAGCAACACGGAGAAATCCTCCAGCTGAAACTGAGGAAGATGGGCAACAGAGGCTACCTCAGGTGGCAATCGTTAAGCAAAAACAAAACACAAAGGCGTGGAGACCTTGGGAAAAAGCAACCCTGAAATATCTACCCTCTGAAACTGAGGAAGATGGGCAAGAGAGGCTGGCTTCATGTGGCAAACGTTAAGCAAAAGAAACACACAAGGGCGTGGAGACCTGGGGAAAAAGCAACACGGAGAAATCCACCCTCTGAAACTGAGGAAGATGGGCAAGAGAGGCTAGTTCAGGTGGCAATCGTTAAGCAAAAACAAAACCCAAAGGCGTGGAGACCTGGGAAAAAGCAACCCTGAAATATCTACCCTCTGAAACTGAGGAAGATGGGCAAGAGAGGCTGGCTTCAGGCGGCAAACTTTAAGCAAAAGAAACACACAAGGGCGTGGAGACCTGGGGAAAAGGCAGCACTGAGAAATCTACCTTCTGAAACTGACGAGGATGGGCAAGAGAGGCTACCTCAGGTGGCAATCTTTAAGCAAAAGAAACACACAAGGGCGTGGAGACCTGGGGAAAAAGCAACACGGAGAAATCCACCCTCTGAAACTGAGGAACATGGGCAAAAGAAGCTAGCTCAGGTTGCAAAATTTAAGCAGAAAAAAAAAAAGACGCAAGGGCGTGGAGAGCTGGCGAAAAAGCAACACGGAGAAATCCACCCTCTGAAACTGAGGAAGATGGGCAAGAGAGGCTAGCTCAGGTGGCAATCTTTAAGCAAAAACAATAAAATAAAAAAATGCAATGGCGAGGAGACCCGGTCAAAAAGCAACCCTGAAAAAGGTACCCTTTGAAACTGAGGAAGCAGGGCAACAGTGCCTAGCTCAGGCGACAATCTTTAAGCAAAAGAAACACACAAGGGCGTGGGGAGCTGGCGAAAAGGCAACACTGAGAAATCCACCCTCTGAAACAGACGAAGATGGGCAACAGAGGCTAGCTCAGGTGGCAATCTTTAAGCAAAAGAAACACACAAGTGCGTGGAGACCTGGGAAAAATGCAACACGGAGAAATCCACCCTCTGAAACTGAGGAAGATGGGCAAGAGAGGCTACCTCAGGTGGCAATCGTTAAGCAAAAACAAAGCACAAAGGCGTGGAGACCTGGGGAAAAAGCAACCCTGAAACATCTACCCTCTGAAACTGAGGAAGATGGGCAAGAGAGGCTGGCTTCAGGTGGCAAACTTTAAGCAAAAGAAACACACAAGGGCGTGGAGACCTGGGGAAAAAGCAACACGGAGAAATCCACCCTCTGAAACCGAGGAAGATGGGCAACAGAGGCTACCTCAGGTGGCAATCTTTAAGCAAAAAAAATAAAATAAAAAAATACAATGGCGAGGAGACCCGGTCAAAAAGCAACCCTGAAAAAGGTACCCTCTGAAACTGAGGAAGCAGGGCAACAATGCCTAGCTCAGGTGACAATGTTTAAGCAAAAGAAACACACAAGGGCGTGGAGACCTGGGGAAAAAGCATCACGGAGAAATCCTCCAGCTGAAACGGAGGAAGATGGGCAACAGAGGCTACCTCAGGTGGCAATCGTTAAGCAAAAACAAAACACAAAGGCGTGGAGACCTTGGGAAAAAGCAACCCTGAAATATCTACCCTCTGAAACTGAGGAAGATGGGCAAGAGAGGCTGGCTTCATGTGGCAAACGTTAAGCAAAAGAAACACACAAGGGCGTGGAGACCTGGGGAAAAAGCAACACGGAGAAATCCACCCTCTGAAACTGAGGAAGATGGGCAAGAGAGGCTAGTTCAGGTGGCAATCGTTAAGCAAAAACAAAACCCAAAGGCGTGGAGACCTGGGAAAAAGCAACCCTGAAATATCTACCCCCTGAAACTGAGGAAGATGGGCAAGAGAGGCTGGCTTCAGGTGGCAAACTTTAAGCAAAAGAAACACACAAGGGCGTGGAGACCTGGGGAAAAAGCAGCACTGAGAAATCTACCCTCTGAAACTGACGAGGATGGGCAACAGAGGCTACCTCAGGTGGCAATCGGTAAGCAAAAGAAACACACAAGGGCGTGGAGACCTGGGGAAAAAGCCACACGGAGAAATCCACCCTCTGAAACTGAAGAAGATGGGCAACAGAGGCTAGCTCAGGTGGCAATCTTTAAGCAAAAAAAATAAAATAAAAAAATACAATGGCGAGGAGACCCGGTCAAAAAGCAACCCTGAAAAAGGTACCGTCTGAAACTGAGGAAGCAGGGCAACAATGCCTAGCTCAGGTGACAATCTTTAAGCAAAAGAAACACACAAGGGCGTGGAGACCTGGGGAAAAAGCATCACGGAGAAATCCTGCAGCTGAAACTGAGGCAGATGGGCAACAGAGGCTACCTCAGGTGGCAATCGTTAAGCAAAAACAAAACACAAAGGCGTGGAGACCTTGGGAAAAAGCAACCCTGAAATAGCTACCCTCTGCAACTGAGGAAGATGGGCAAGAGAGGCTGGCTTCATGTGGCAAACGTTAAGCAAAAGAAACACACAAGGGCGTGGAGACGTGGGGAAAAAGCAACACGGAGAAATCCACCCTCTGAAACTGAGGAAGATGGGCAAGAGAGGCTAGCTCAGGTGGCATTCGTTAAGCAAAAACAAAACCCAAAGGCGTGGAGACCTGGGGAAAAAGCAACCCTGAAATATCTACCCTCTGAAACTGAGGAAGATGCGCAAGAGAGGCTGCATTCAGGTGGCAAACTTTAAGCAAAAGAAACACACAAGGGCGTGGAGACCTGGGGAAAAAGCAACACGGAGAAATCCACCCTCTGAAACCGAGGAAGATGGGCAACAGAGGCTAGCTCAGGTGGCAATCGTTAAGCAAAAACAATAAAATAAAAAAATACAATGGCGAGGAGACCCGGTCAAAAAGCAACCCTGAAAAAGGTACCCTCTGAAACTGAGGAAGCAGGGCAACAATGCCTAGCTCAGGTGACAATCTTTAAGCAAAAGAAACACACAAGGGCGTGGAGACTTGGGGAAAAAGCAACACGGAGAAATCCTCCAGCTGAAACTGAGGAAGATGGGCAACAGAGGCTACCTCAGGTGGCAATCGTTAAGCAAAAACAAAACACAAAGGCGTGGAGACCTTGGGAAAAAGCAACCCTGAAATATCTACCCTCTGAAACTGAGGAAGATGGGCAAGAGAGGCTGGCTTCATGTGGCAAACGTTAAGCAAAAGAAACACACAAGGGCGTGGAGACCTGGGGAAAAAGCAACACGGAGAAATCCACCCTCTGAAACTGAGGAAGATGGGCAAGAGAGGCTAGTTCAGGTGGCAATCGTTAAGCAAAAACAAAACCCAAAGGCGTGGAGACCTGGGAAAAAGCAACCCTGAAATATCTACCCTCTGAAACTGAGGAAGATGGGCAAGAGAGGCTGGCTTCAGGCGGCAAACTTTAAGCAAAAGAAACACACAAGGGCGTGGAGACCTGGGGAAAAGGCAGCACTGAGAAATCTACCTTCTGAAACTGACGAGGATGGGCAAGAGAGGCTACCTCAGGTGGCAATCTTTAAGCAAAAGAAACACACAAGGGCGTGGAGACCTGGGGAAAAAGCAACACGGAGAAATCCACCCTCTGAAACTGAGGAACATGGGCAAAAGAAGCTAGCTCAGGTTGCAAAATTTAAGCAGAAAAAAAAAAAGACGCAAGGGCGTGGAGAGCTGGCGAAAAAGCAACACGGAGAAATCCACCCTCTGAAACTGAGGAAGATGGGCAAGAGAGGCTAGCTCAGGTGGCAATCTTTAAGCAAAAACAATAAAATAAAAAAATGCAATGGCGAGGAGACCCGGTCAAAAAGCAACCCTGAAAAAGGTACCCTTTGAAACTGAGGAAGCAGGGCAACAGTGCCTAGCTCAGGCGACAATCTTTAAGCAAAAGAAACACACAAGGGCGTGGGGAGCTGGCGAAAAGGCAACACTGAGAAATCCACCCTCTGAAACAGACGAAGATGGGCAACAGAGGCTAGCTCAGGTGGCAATCTTTAAGCAAAAGAAACACACAAGTGCGTGGAGACCTGGGAAAAATGCAACACGGAGAAATCCACCCTCTGAAACTGAGGAAGATGGGCAAGAGAGGCTACCTCAGGTGGCAATCGTTAAGCAAAAACAAAGCACAAAGGCGTGGAGACCTGGGGAAAAAGCAACCCTGAAACATCTACCCTCTGAAACTGAGGAAGATGGGCAAGAGAGGCTGGCTTCAGGTGGCAAACTTTAAGCAAAAGAAACACACAAGGGCGTGGAGACCTGGGGAAAAAGCAACACGGAGAAATCCACCCTCTGAAACCGAGGAAGATGGGCAACAGAGGCTACCTCAGGTGGCAATCTTTAAGCAAAAAAAATAAAATAAAAAAATACAATGGCGAGGAGACCCGGTCAAAAAGCAACCCTGAAAAAGGTACCCTCTGAAACTGAGGAAGCAGGGCAACAATGCCTAGCTCAGGTGACAATCTTTAAGCAAAAGAAACACACAAGGGCGTGGAGACCTGGGGAAAAAGCAACACGGAGAAATCCACCCTCTGAAACCGAGGAAGATGGGCAACAGAGGCTACCTCAGGTGGCAATCTTTAAGCAAAAAAAATAAAATAAAAAAATACAATGGCGAGGAGACCCGGTCAAAAAGCAACCCTGAAAAAGGTACCCTCTGAAACTGAGGAAGCAGGGCAACAATGCCTAGCTCAGGTGACAATCTTTAAGCAAAAGAAACACACAAGGGCGTGGAGACCTGGGGAAAAAGCATCACGGAGAAATCCTCCAGCTGAAACGGAGGAAGATGGGCAACAGAGGCTACCTCAGGTGGCAATCGTTAAGCAAAAACAAAACACAAAGGCGTGGAGACCTTGGGAAAAAGCAACCCTGAAATATCTACCCTCTGAAACTGAGGAAGATGGGCAAGAGAGGCTGGCTTCATGTGGCAAACGTTAAGCAAAAGAAACACACAAGGGCGTGGAGACCTGGGGAAAAAGCAACACGGAGAAATCCACCCTCTGAAACTGAGGAAGATGGGCAAGAGAGGCTAGTTCAGGTGGCAATCGTTAAGCAAAAACAAAACCCAAAGGCGTGGAGACCTGGGAAAAAGCAACCCTGAAATATCTACCCTCTGAAACTGAGGAAGATGGGCAAGAGAGGCTGGCTTCAGGCGGCAAACTTTAAGCAAAAGAAACACACAAGTGCGTGGAGACCTGGGGAAAAGGCAGCACTGAGAAATCTACCCTCTGAAACTGACGAGGATGGGCAACAGAGGCTACCTCAGGTGGCAATCGTTAAGCAAAAGAAACACACAAGGGCGTGGAGACCTGGGGAAAAAGCAACACGGAGAAATCCACCCTCTGAAACTGAGAAAGATGGGCAAGAGAGGCTAGCTCAGGTGGCAATTGTTAAGCAAAAACAAAACCCAAAGGCGTGGAGACCTGGGGAAAGAGCAACCCTGAAATATCTACCCTCTGAAACTGAGGAAGATGGGCAAGAGAGGCTGGCTTCAGGTGGCAATCTTTAAGCAAAAGAAACACACAAGGGCGTGGAGACCTGGGGAAAAGGCAGCACTGAGAAATCTACCTTCTGAAACTGACGAGTATGGGCAAGAGAGGCTACCTCAGGTGGCAATCTTTAAGCAAAAGAAACACACAAGGGCGTGGAGACCTGGGGAAAAAGCAACACGGAGAAATCCACCCTCTGAAACTGAGGAACATGGGCAAAAGAAGCTAGCTCAGGTTGCAAAATTTAAGCAGAAAAAAAAAAAAGACGCAAGGGCGTGGAGAGCTGGCGAAAAAGCAACACGGAGAAATCCACCCTCTGAAACTGAGGAAGATGGGCAAGAGAGGCTAGCTCAGGTGGCAATCTTTAAGCAAAAACAATAAAATAAAAAAATGCAATGGCGAGGAGACCCGGTCAAAAAGCAACCCTGAAAAAGGTACCCTTTGAAACTGAGGAAGCAGGGCAACAGTGCCTAGCTCAGGCGACAATCTTTAAGCAAAAGAAACACACAAGGGCGTGGGGAGCTGGCGAAAAGGCAACACTGAGAAATCCACCCTCTGAAACAGACGAAGATGGGCAACAGAGGCTAGCTCAGGTGGCAATCTTTAAGCAAAAGAAACACACAAGTGCGTGGAGACCTGGGAAAAATGCAACACGGAGAAATCCACCCTGTGAAACTGAGGAAGATGGGCAAGAGAGGCTACCTCAGGTGGCAATCGTTAAGCAAAAACAAAGCACAAAGGCGTGGAGACCTGGGGAAAAAGCAACCCTGAAACATCTACCCTCTGAAACTGAGGAAGATGGGCAAGAGAGGCTGGCTTCAGGTGGCAAACTTTAAGCAAAAGAAACACACAAGGGCGTGGAGACCTGGGGAAAAAGCAACACGGAGAAATCCACCCTCTGAAACCGAGGAAGATGGGCAACAGAGGCTAGCTCAGGTGGCAATCGTTAAGCAAAAACAATAAAATAAAAAAATACAATGGCGAGGAGACCCGGTCAAAAAGCAACCCTGAAAAAGGTACCCTCTGAAACTGAGGAAGCAGGGCAACAATGCCTAGCTCAGGTGACAATCTTTAAGCAAAAGAAACACACAAGGGCGTGGAGACTTGGGGAAAAAGCAACACGGAGAAATCCTCCAGCTGAAACTGAGGAAGATGGGCAACAGAGGCTACCTCAGGTGGCAATCGTTAAGCAAAAACAAAACACAAAGGCGTGGAGACCTTGGGAAAAAGCAACCCTGAAATATCTACCCTCTGAAACTGAGGAAGATGGGCAAGAGAGGCTGGCTTCATGTGGCAAACGTTAAGCAAAAGAAACACACAAGGGCGTGGAGACCTGGGGAAAAAGCAACACGGAGAATTCCACCCTCTGAAACTGAGGAAGATGGGCAAGAGAGGCTAGTTCAGGTGGCAATCGTTAAGCAAAAACAAAACCCAAAGGCGTGGAGACCTGGGAAAAAGCAACCCTGAAATATCTACCCTCTGAAACTGAGGAAGATGGGCAAGAGAGGCTGGCTTCAGGCGGCAAACTTTAAGCAAAAGAAACACACAAGGGCGTGGAGACCTGGGGAAAAGGCAGCACTGAGAAATCTACCCTCTGAAACTGACGAGGATGGGCAACAGAGGCTACCTCAGGTGGCAATCGTTAAGCAAAAGAAACACACAAGGGCGTGGAGACCTGGGGAAAAAGCAACACGGAGAAATCCACCCTCTGAAACTGAGAAAGATGGGCAAGAGAGGCTAGCTCAGGTGGCAATCGTTAAGCAAAAACAAAACCCAAAGGCGTGGAGACCTGGGGAAAGAGCAACCCTGAAATATCTACCCTCTGAAACTGAGGAAGATGGGCAAGAGAGGCTGGCTTCAGGTGGCAATCTTTAAGCAAAAGAAACACACAAGGGCGTGGAGACCTGGGGAAAAGGCAGCACTGAGAAATCTACCTTCTGAAACTGACGAGGATGGGCAAGAGAGGCTACCTCAGGTGGCAATCTTTAAGCAAAAGAAACACACAAGGGCGTGGAGACCTGGGGAAAAAGCAACACGGAGAAATCCACCCTCTGAAACTGAGGAACATGGGCAAAAGAAGCTAGCTCAGGTTGCAAAATTTAAGCAGAAAAAAAAAAAGACGCAAGGGCGTGGAGAGCTGGCGAAAAAGCAACACGGAGAAATCCACCCTCTGAAACTGAGGAAGATGGGCAAGAGAGGCTAGCTCAGGTGGCAATCTTTAAGCAAAAACAATAAAATAAAAAAATGCAATGGCGAGGAGACCCGGTCAAAAAGCAACCCTGAAAAAGGTACCCTTTGAAACTGAGGAAGCAGGCCAACAGTGCCTAGCTCAGGCGACAATCTTTAAGCAAAAGAAACACACAAGGGCGTGGGGAGCTGGCGAAAAGGCAACACTGAGAAATCCACCCTCTGAAACAGACGAAGATGGGCAACAGAGGCTAGCTCAGGTGGCAATCTTTAAGCAAAAGAAACACACAAGTGCGTGGAGACCTGGGAAAAATGCAACACGGAGAAATCCACCCTCTGAAACTGAGGAAGATGGGCAAGAGAGGCTACCTCAGGTGGCAATCGTTAAGCAAAAACAAAGCACAAAGGCGTGGAGACCTGGGGACAAAGCAACCCTGAAACATCTACCCTCTGAAACTGAGGAAGATGGGCAAGAGAGGCTGGCTTCAGGTGGCAAACTTTAAGCAAAAGAAACACACAAGGGCGTGGAGACCTGGGGAAAAAGCAACACGGAGAAATCCACCCTCTGAAACCGAGGAAGATGGGCAACAGAGGCTACCTCAGGTGGCAATCTTTAAGCAAAAAAAATAAAATAAAAAAATACAATGGCGAGGAGACCCGGTCAAAAAGCAACCCTGAAAAAGGTACCCTCTGAAACTGAGGAAGCAGGGCAACAATGCCTAGCTCAGGTGACAATCTTTAAGCAAAAGAAACACACAAGGGCGTGGAGACCTGGGGAAAAAGCATCACGGAGAAATCCTCCAGCTGAAACGGAGGAAGATGGGCAACAGAGGCTACCTCAGGTGGCAATCGTTAAGCAAAAACAAAACACAAAGGCGTGGAGACCTTGGGAAAAAGCAACCCTGAAATATCTACCCTCTGAAACTGAGGAAGATGGGCAAGAGAGGCTGGCTTCATGTGGCAAACGTTAAGCAAAAGAAACACACAAGGGCGTGGAGACCTGGGGAAAAAGCAACACGGAGAAATCCACCCTCTGAAACTGAGGAAGATGGGCAAGAGAGGCTAGCTCAGGTGGCAATCGTTAAGCAAAAACAAAACCCAAAGGCGTGGAGACCTGGGGAAAAGCAACCCTGAAATATCTACCCCCTGAAACTGAGGAAGATGGGCAAGAGAGGCTGGCTTCAGGTGGCAAACTTTAAGCAAAAGAAACACACAAGGGCGTGGAGACCTGGGGAAAAAGCAGCACTGAGAAATCTACCCTCTGAAACTGACGAGGATGGGCAACAGAGGCTACCTCAGGTGGCAATCGGTAAGCAAAAGAAACACACAAGGGCGTGGAGACCTGGGGAAAAAGCCACACGGAGAAATCCACCCTCTGAAACTGAAGAAGATGGGCAACAGAGGCTAGCTCAGGTGGCAATCTTTAAGCAAAAAAAATAAAATAAAAAAATACAATGGCGAGGAGACCCGGTCAAAAAGCAACCCTGAAAAAGGTACCGTCTGAAACTGAGGAAGCAGGGCAACAATGCCTAGTTCAGGTGACAATCTTTAAGCAAAAGAAACACACAAGGGCGTGGAGACCTGGGGAAAAAGCATCACGGAGAAATCCTCCAGCTGAAACTGAGGCAGATGGGCAACAGAGGCTACCTCAGGTGGCAATCGTTAAGCAAAAACAAAACACAAAGGCGTGGAGACCTTGGGAAAAAGCAACCCTGAAATATCTACCCTCTGAAACTGAGGAAGATGGGCAAGAGAGGCTGGCTTCATGTGGCAAACGTTAAGCAAAAGAAACACACAAGGGCGTGGAGACCTGGGGAAAAAGCAACACGGAGAAATCCACCCTCTGAAACTGAGGAAGATGGGCAAGAGAGGCTAGTTCAGGTGGCAATCGTTAAGAAAAAACAAAACCCAAAGGCGTGGAGACCTGGGGAAAAAGCATCACGGAGAAATCCTCCAGCTGAAACTGAGGCAGATGGGCAACAGAGGCTACCTCAGGTGGCAATCGTTAAGCAAAAGAAACACACAAGGGCGTGGAGACCTGGGGAAAAAGCAACACGGAGAAATCCACCCTCTGAAACTGAGAAAGATGGGCAAGAGAGGCTAGCTCAGGTGGCAATCGTTAAGCAAAAACAAAACCCAAAGGCGTGGAGACCTGGGGAAAGAGCAACCCTGAAATATCTACCCTCTGAAACTGAGGAAGATGGGCAAGAGAGGCTGGCTTCAGGTGGCAATCTTTAAGCAAAAGAAACACACAAGGGCGTGGAGACCTGGGGAAAAGGCAGCACTGAGAAATCTACCTTCTGAAACTGACGAGGATGGGCAAGAGAGGCTACCTCAGGTGGCAATCTTTAAGCAAAAGAAACACACAAGGGCGTGGAGACCTGGGGAAAAAGCAACACGGAGAAATCCACCCTCTGAAACTGAGGAACATGGGCAAAAGAAGCTAGCTCAGGTTGCAAAATTTAAGCAGAAAAAAAAAAAAGACGCAAGGGCGTGGAGAGCTGGCGAAAAAGCAACACGGAGAAATCCACCCTCTGAAACTGAGGAAGATGGGCAAGAGAGGCTAGCTCAGGTGGCAATCTTTAAGCAAAAACAATAAAATAAAAAAATGCAATGGCGAGGAGACCCGGTCAAAAAGCAACCCTGAAAAAGGTACCCTTTGAAACTGAGGAAGCAGGGCAACAGTGCCTAGCTCAGGCGACAATCTTTAAGCAAAAGAAACACACAAGGGCGTGGGGAGCTGGCGAAAAGGCAACACTGAGAAATCCACCCTCTGAAACAGACGAAGATGGGCAACAGAGGCTAGCTCAGGTGGCAATCTTTAAGCAAAAGAAACACACAAGTGCGTGGAGACCTGGGAAAAATGCAACACGGAGAAATCCACCCTCTGAAACTGAGGAAGATGGGCAAGAGAGGCTACCTCAGGTGGCAATCGTTAAGCAAAAACAAAGCACAAAGGCGTGGAGACCTGGGGAAAAAGCAACCCTGAAACATCTACCCTCTGAAACTGAGGAAGAT
Organism: Equus asinus; assembly: GCF_041296235.1. Lineage (NCBI taxonomy): Eukaryota > Metazoa > Chordata > Mammalia > Perissodactyla > Equidae > Equus > Equus asinus. The sequence continues at coordinate 475,925 of NC_091813.1, read as the reverse complement.
GGGCAAGAGAGGCTGGCTTCAGGTGGCAAACTTTAAGCAAAAGAAACACACAAGGGCGTGGAGACCTGGGGAAAAAGCAACACGGAGAAATCCACCCTCTGAAACCGAGGAAGATGGGCAACAGAGGCTACCTCAGGTGGCAATCTTTAAGCAAAAAAAATAAAATAAAAAAATACAATGGCGAGGAGACCCGGTCAAAAAGCAACCCTGAAAAAGGTACCCTCTGAAACTGAGGAAGCAGGGCAACAATGCCTAGCTCAGGTGACAATCTTTAAGCAAAAGAAACACACAAGGGCGTGGAGACCTGGGGAAAAAGCATCACGGAGAAATCCTCCAGCTGAAACGGAGGAAGATGGGCAACAGAGGCTACCTCAGGTGGCAATCGTTAAGCAAAAACAAAACACAAAGGCGTGGAGACCTTGGGAAAAAGCAACCCTGAAATATCTACCCTCTGAAACTGAGGAAGATGGGCAAGAGAGGCTGGCTTCATGTGGCAAACGTTAAGCAAAAGAAACACACAAGGGCGTGGAGACCTGGGGAAAAAGCAACACGGAGAAATCCACCCTCTGAAACTGAGGAAGATGGGCAAGAGAGGCTAGCTCAGGTGGCAATCGTTAAGCAAAAACAAAACCCAAAGGCGTGGAGACCTGGGGAAAAGCAACCCTGAAATATCTACCCCCTGAAACTGAGGAAGATGGGCAAGAGAGGCTGGCTTCAGGTGGCAAACTTTAAGCAAAAGAAACACACAAGGGCGTGGAGACCTGGGGAAAAAGCAGCACTGAGAAATCTACCCTCTGAAACTGACGAGGATGGGCAACAGAGGCTACCTCAGGTGGCAATCGGTAAGCAAAAGAAACACACAAGGGCGTGGAGACCTGGGGAAAAAGCCACACGGAGAAATCCACCCTCTGAAACTGAAGAAGATGGGCAACAGAGGCTAGCTCAGGTGGCAATCTTTAAGCAAAAAAAATAAAATAAAAAAATACAATGGCGAGGAGACCCGGTCAAAAAGCAACCCTGAAAAAGGTACCGTCTGAAACTGAGGAAGCAGGGCAACAATGCCTAGCTCAGGTGACAATCTTTAAGCAAAAGAAACACACAAGGGCGTGGAGACCTGGGGAAAAAGCATCACGGAGAAATCCTCCAGCTGAAACTGAGGCAGATGGGCAACAGAGGCTACCTCAGGTGGCAATCGTTAAGCAAAAACAAAACACAAAGGCGTGGAGACCTTGGGAAAAAGCAACCCTGAAATATCTACCCTCTGAAACTGAGGAAGATGGGCAAGAGAGGCTGGCTTCATGTGGCAAACGTTAAGCAAAAGAAACACACAAGGGCGTGGAGACCTGGGGAAAAAGCAACACGGAGAAATCCACCCTCTGAAACTGAGGAAGATGGGCAAGAGAGGCTAGTTCAGGTGGCAATCGTTAAGCAAAAACAAAACCCAAAGGCGTGGAGACCTGGGAAAAAGCAACCCTGAAATATCTACCCTCTGAAACTGAGGAAGATGGGCAAGAGAGGCTGGCTTCAGGTGGCAAACTTTAAGCAAAAGAAACACACAAGGGCGTGGAGACCTGGGGAAAAGGCAGCACTGAGAAATCTACCCTCTGAAACTGACGAGGATGGGCAACAGAGGCTACCTCAGGTGGCAATCGTTAAGCAAAAGAAACACACAAGGGCGTGGAGACCTGGGGAAAAAGCAACACGGAGAAATCCACCCTCTGAAACTGAGAAAGATGGGCAAGAGAGGCTAGCTCAGGTGGCAATCGTTAAGCAAAAACAAAACCCAAAGGCGTGGAGACCTCGGGAAAGAGCAACCCTGAAATATCTACCCTCTGAAACTGAGGAAGATGGGCAAGAGAGGCTGGCTTCAGGTGGCAATCTTTAAGCAAAAGAAACACACAAGGGCGTGGAGACCTGGGGAAAAGGCAGCACTGAGAAATCTACCTTCTGAAACTGACGAGGATGGGCAAGAGAGGCTACCTCAGGTGGCAATCTTTAAGCAAAAGAAACACACAAGGGCGTGGAGACCTGGGGAAAAAGCAACACGGAGAAATCCACCCTCTGAAACTGAGGAACATGGGCAAAAGAAGCTAGCTCAGGTTGCAAAATTTAAGCAGAAAAAAAAAAAGACGCAAGGGCGTGGAGAGCTGGCGAAAAAGCAACACGGAGAAATCCACCCTCTGAAACTGAGGAAGATGGGCAAGAGAGGCTAGCTCAGGTGGCAATCTTTAAGCAAAAACAATAAAATAAAAAAATGCAATGGCGAGGAGACCCGGTCAAAAAGCAACCCTGAAAAAGGTACCCTTTGAAACTGAGGAAGCAGGGCAACAGTGCCTAGCTCAGGCGACAATCTTTAAGCAAAAGAAACACACAAGGGCGTGGGGAGCTGGCGAACAGGCAACACTGAGAAATCCACCCTCTGAAACAGACGAAGATGGGCAACAGAGGCTAGCTCAGGTGGCAATCTTTAAGCAAAAGAAACACACAAGTGCGTGGAGACCTGGGAAAAATGCAACACGGAGAAATCCACCCTCTGAAACTGAGGAAGATGGGCAAGAGAGGCTACCTCAGGTGGCAATCGTTAAGCAAAAACAAAGCACAAAGGCGTGGAGACCTGGGGAAAAAGCAACCCTGAAACATCTACCCTCTGAAACTGAGGAAGATGGGCAAGAGAGGCTGGCTTCAGGTGGCAAACTTTAAGCAAAAGAAACACACAAGGGCGTGGAGACCTGGGGAAAAAGCAACACGGAGAAATCCACCCTCTGAAACCGAGGAAGATGGGCAACAGAGGCTACCTCAGGTGGCAATCTTTAAGCAAAAAAAATAAAATAAAAAAATACAATGGCGAGGAGACCCGGTCAAAAAGCAACCCTGAAAAAGGTACCCTCTGAAACTGAGGAAGCAGGGCAACAATGCCTAGCTCAGGTGACAATCTTTAAGCAAAAGAAACACACAAGGGCGTGGAGACCTGGGGAAAAAGCATCACGGAGAAATCCTCCAGCTGAAACGGAGGAAGATGGGCAACAGAGGCTACCTCAGGTGGCAATCGTTAAGCAAAAACAAAACACAAAGGCGTGGAGACCTTGGGAAAAAGCAACCCTGAAATATCTACCCTCTGAAACTGAGGAAGATGGGCAAGAGAGGCTGGCTTCATGTGGCAAACGTTAAGCAAAAGAAACACACAAGGGCGTGGAGACCTGGGGAAAAAGCAACACGGAGAAATCCACCCTCTGAAACTGAGGAAGATGGGCAAGAGAGGCTAGCTCAGGTGGCAATCGTTAAGCAAAAACAAAACCCAAAGGCGTGGAGACCTGGGGAAAAGCAACCCTGAAATATCTACCCCCTGAAACTGAGGAAGATGGGCAAGAGAGGCTGGCTTCAGGTGGCAAACTTTAAGCAAAAGAAACACACAAGGGCGTGGAGACCTGGGGAAAAAGCAGCACTGAGAAATCTACCCTCTGAAACTGACGAGGATGGGCAACAGAGGCTACCTCAGGTGGCAATCGGTAAGCAAAAGAAACACACAAGGGCGTGGAGACCTGGGGAAAAAGCCACACGGAGAAATCCACCCTCTGAAACTGAAGAAGATGGGCAACAGAGGCTAGCTCAGGTGGCAATCTTTAAGCAAAAAAAATAAAATAAAAAAATACAATGGCGAGGAGACCCGGTCAAAAAGCAACCCTGAAAAAGGTACCGTCTGAAACTGAGGAAGCAGGGCAACAATGCCTAGCTCAGGTGACAATCTTTAAGCAAAAGAAACACACAAGGGCGTGGAGACCTGGGGAAAAAGCATCACGGAGAAATCCTCCAGCTGAAACTGAGGCAGATGGGCAACAGAGGCTACCTCAGGTGGCAATCGTTAAGCAAAAACAAAACACAAAGGCGTGGAGACCTTGGGAAAAAGCAACCCTGAAATATCTACCCTCTGAAACTGAGGAAGATGGGCAAGAGAGGCTGGCTTCATGTGGCAAACGTTAAGCAAAAGAAACACACAAGGGCGTGGAGACCTGGGGAAAAAGCAACACGGAGAAATCCACCCTCTGAAACTGAGGAAGATGGGCAAGAGAGGCTAGCTCAGGTGGCAATCGTTAAGCAAAAACAAAACCCAAAGGCGTGGAGACCTGGGGAAAGAGCAACCCTGAAATATCTACCCTCTGAAACTGAGGAAGATGGGCAAGAGAGGCTGGCTTCAGGTGGCAATCTTTAAGCAAAAGAAACACACAAGGGCGTGGAGACCTGGGGAAAAGGCAGCACTGAGAAATCTACCTTCTGAAACTGACGAGGATGGGCAAGAGAGGCTACCTCAGGTGGCAATCTTTAAGCAAAAGAAACACACAAGGGCGTGGAGACCTGGGGAAAAAGCAACACGGAGAAATCCACCCTCTGAAACTGAGGAACATGGGCAAAAGAAGCTAGCTCAGGTTGCAAAATTTAAGCAGAAAAAAAAAAAGACGCAAGGGCGTGGAGAGCTGGCGAAAAAGCAACACGGAGAAATCCACCCTCTGAAACTGAGGAAGATGGGCAAGAGAGGCTAGCTCAGGTGGCAATCTTTAAGCAAAAACAATAAAATAAAAAAATGCAATGGCGAGGAGACCCGGTCAAAAAGCAACCCTGAAAAAGGTACCCTTTGAAACTGAGGAAGCAGGGCAACAGTGCCTAGCTCAGGCGACAATCTTTAAGCAAAAGAAACACACAAGGGCGTGGGGAGCTGGCGAAAAGGCAACACTGAGAAATCCACCCTCTGAAACAGACGAAGATGGGCAACAGAGGCTAGCTCAGGTGGCAATTTTAAGCAAAAGAAACACACAAGTGCGTGGAGACCTGGGAAAAATGCAACACGGAGAAATCCACCCTCTGAAACTGAGGAAGATGGGCAAGAGAGGCTACCTCAGGTGGCAATCGTTAAGCAAAAACAAAGCACAAAGGCGTGGAGACCTGGGGAAAAAGCAACCCTGAAACATCTACCCTCTGAAACTGAGGAAGATGGGCAAGAGAGGCTGGCTTCAGGTGGCAAACTTTAAGCAAAAGAAACACACAAGGGCGTGGAGACCTGGGGAAAAAGCAACACGGAGAAATCCACCCTCTGAAACCGAGGAAGATGGGCAACAGAGGCTACCTCAGGTGGCAATCTTTAAGCAAAAAAAATAAAATAAAAAAATACAATGGCGAGGAGACCCGGTCAAAAAGCAACCCTGAAAAAGGTACCCTCTGAAACTGAGGAAGCAGGGCAACAATGCCTAGCTCAGGTGACAATCTTTAAGCAAAAGAAACACACAAGGGCGTGGAGACCTGGGGAAAAAGCATCATGGAGAAATCCTCCAGCTGAAACGGAGGAAGATGGGCAACAGAGGCTACCTCAGGTGGCAATCGTTAAGCAAAAACAAAACACAAAGGCGTGGAGACCTTGGGAAAAAGCAACCCTGAAATATCTACCCTCTGATACTGAGGAAGATGGGCAAGAGAGGCTGGCTTCATGTGGCAAACGTTAAGCAAAAGAAACACACAAGGGCGTGGAGACCTGGGGAAAAAGCAACACGGAGAAATCCACCCTCTGAAACTGAGGAAGATGGGCAAGAGAGGCTAGCTCAGGTGGCAATCGTTAAGCAAAAACAAAACCCAAAGGCGTGGAGACCTGGGGAAAAGCAACCCTGAAATATCTACCCCCTGAAACTGAGGAAGATGGGCAAGAGAGGCTGGCTTCAGGTGGCAAACTTTAAGCAAAAGAAACACACAAGGGCGTGGAGACCTGGGGAAAAAGCAGCACTGAGAAATCTACCCTCTGAAACTGACGAGGATGGGCAACAGAGGCTACCTCAGGTGGCAATCGGTAAGCAAAAGAAACACACAAGGGCGTGGAGACCTGGGGAAAAAGCCACACGGAGAAATCCACCCTCTGAAACTGAAGAAGATGGGCAACAGAGGCTAGCTCAGGTGGCAATCTTTAAGCAAAAAAAATAATATAAAAAAATACAATGGCGAGGAGACCCGGTCAAAAAGCAACCCTGAAAAAGGTACCGTCTGAAACTGAGGAAGCAGGGCAACAATGCCTAGCTCAGGTGACAATCTTTAAGCAAAAGAAACACACAAGGGCGTGGAGACCTGGGGAAAAAGCATCACGGAGAAATCCTCCAGCTGAAACTGAGGCAGATGGGCAACAGAGGCTACCTCAGGTGGCAATCGTTAAGCAAAAACAAAACACAAAGGCGTGGAGACCTTGGGAAAAAGCAACCCTGAAATAGCTACCCTCTGCAACTGAGGAAGATGGGCAAGAGAGGCTGGCTTCATGTGGCAAACGTTAAGCAAAAGAAACACACAAGGGCGTGGAGACGTGGGGAAAAAGCAACACGGAGAAATCCACCCTCTGAAACTGAGGAAGATGGGCAAGAGAGGCTAGCTCAGGTGGCATTCGTTAAGCAAAAACAAAACCCAAAGGCGTGGAGACCTGGGGAAAAAGCAACCCTGAAATATCTACCCTCTGAAACTGAGGAAGATGCGCAAGAGAGGCTGCATTCAGGTGGCAAACTTTAAGCAAAAGAAACACACAAGGGCGTGGAGACCTGGGGAAAAAGCAACACGGAGAAATCCACCCTCTGAAACCGAGGAAGATGGGCAACAGAGGCTAGCTCAGGTGGCAATCGTTAAGCAAAAACAATAAAATAAAAAAATACAATGGCGAGGAGACCCGGTCAAAAAGCAACCCTGAAAAAGGTACCCTCTGAAACTGAGGAAGCAGGGCAACAATGCCTAGCTCAGGTGACAATCTTTAAGCAAAAGAAACACACAAGGGCGTGGAGACTTGGGGAAAAAGCAACACGGAGAAATCCTCCAGCTGAAACTGAGGAAGATGGGCAACAGAGGCTACCTCAGGTGGCAATCGTTAAGCAAAAACAAAACACAAAGGCGTGGAGACCTTGGGAAAAAGCAACCCTGAAATATCTACCCTCTGAAACTGAGGAAGATGGGCAAGAGAGGCTGGCTTCATGTGGCAAACGTTAAGCAAAAGAAACACACAAGGGCGTGGAGACCTGGGGAAAAAGCAACACGGAGAAATCCACCCTCTGAAACTGAGAAAGATGGGCAAGAGAGGCTAGCTCAGGTGGCAATCGTTAAGCAAAAACAAAACCCAAAGGCGTGGAGACCTGGGGAAAGAGCAACCCTGAAATATCTACCCTCTGAAACTGAGGAAGATGGGCAAGAGAGGCTGGCTTCAGGTGGCAATCTTTAAGCAAAAGAAACACACAAGGGCGTGGAGACCTGGGGAAAAGGCAGCACTGAGAAATCTACCTTCTGAAACTGACGAGGATGGGCAAGAGAGGCTACCTCAGGTGGCAATCTTTAAGCAAAAGAAACACACAAGGGCGTGGAGACCTGGGGAAAAAGCAACACGGAGAAATCCACCCTCTGAAACTGAGGAACATGGGCAAAAGAAGCTAGCTCAGGTTGCAAAATTTAAGCAGAAAAAAAAAAAGACGCAAGGGCGTGGAGAGCTGGCGAAAAAGCAACACGGAGAAATCCACCCTCTGAAACTGAGGAAGATGGGCAAGAGAGGCTAGCTCAGGTGGCAATCTTTAAGCAAAAACAATAAAATAAAAAAATGCAATAGCGAGGAGACCCGGTCAAAAAGCAACCCTGAAAAAGGTACCCTTTGAAACTGAGGAAGCAGGGCAACAGTGCCTAGCTCAGGCGACAATCTTTAAGCAAAAGAAACACACAAGGGCGTGGGGAGCTGGCGAAAAGGCAACACTGAGAAATCCACCCTCTGAAACAGACGAAGATGGGCAACAGAGGCTAGCTCAGGTGGCAATCTTTAAGAAAAAACAATAAAATAAAAAAATACAATGGCGAGGAGACCCGGTCAAAAAGCAACCCTGAAAAAGGTACCCTCTGAAACTGAGGAAGCAGGGCAACAATGCCTAGCTCAGGTGACAATCTTTAAGCAAAAGAAACACACAAGGGCGTGGAGACCTGGGGAAAAAGCATCACGGAGAAATCCTCCAGCTGAAACGGAGGAAGATGGGCAACAGAGGCTACCTCAGGTGGCAATCGTTAAGCAAAAACAAAACACAAAGGCGTGGAGACCTTGGGAAAAAGCAACCCTGAAATATCTACCCTCTGAAACTGAGGAAGATGGGCAAGAGAGGCTGGCTTCATGTGGCAAACGTTAAGCAAAAGAAACACACAAGGGCGTGGAGACCTGGGGAAAAAGCAACACGGAGAAATCCACCCTCTGAAACTGAGGAAGATGGGCAAGAGAGGCTAGCTCAGGTGGCAATCGTTAAGCAAAAACAAAACCCAAAGGCGTGGAGACCTGGGGAAAAGCAACCCTGAAATATCTACCCCCTGAAACTGAGGAAGATGGGCAAGAGAGGCTGGCTTCAGGTGGCAAACTTTAAGCAAAAGAAACACACAAGGGCGTGGAGACCTGGGGAAAAAGCAGCACTGAGAAATCTACCCTCTGAAACTGACGAGGATGGGCAACAGAGGCTACCTCAGGTGGCAATCGGTAAGCAAAAGAAACACACAAGGGCGTGGAGACCTGGGGAAAAAGCCACACGGAGAAATCCACCCTCTGAAACTGAAGAAGATGGGCAACAGAGGCTAGCTCAGGTGGCAATCTTTAAGCAAAAAAAATAAAATAAAAAAATACAATGGCGAGGAGACCCGGTCAAAAAGCAACCCTGAAAAAGGTACCGTCTGAAACTGAGGAAGCAGGGCAACAATGCCTAGCTCAGGTGACAATCTTTAAGCAAAAGAAACACACAAGGGCGTGGAGACCTGGGGAAAAAGCATCACGGAGAAATCCTCCAGCTGAAACTGAGGCAGATGGGCAACAGAGGCTACCTCAGGTGGCAATCGTTAAGCAAAAACAAAACACAAAGGCGTGGAGACCTTGGGAAAAAGCAACCCTGAAATATCTACCCTCTGAAACTGAGGAAGATGGGCAAGAGAGGCTGGCTTCATGTGGCAAACGTTAAGCAAAAGAAACACACAAGGGCGTGGAGACCTGGGGAAAAAGCAACACGGAGAAATCCACCCTCTGAAACTGAGGAAGATGGGCAAGAGAGGCTAGTTCAGGTGGCAATCGTTAAGCAAAAACAAAACCCAAAGGCGTGGAGACCTGGGAAAAAGCAACCCTGAAATATCTACCCTCTGAAACTGAGGAAGATGGGCAAGAGAGGCTGGCTTCAGGTGGCAAACTTTAAGCAAAAGAAACACACAAGGGCGTGGAGACCTGGGGAAAAGGCAGCACTGAGAAATCTACCCTCTGAAACTGACGAGGATGGGCAACAGAGGCTACCTCAGGTGGCAATCGTTAAGCAAAAGAAACACACAAGGGCGTGGAGACCTGGGGAAAAAGCAACACGGAGAAATCCACCCTCTGAAACTGAGAAAGATGGGCAAGAGAGGCTAGCTCAGGTGGCAATCGTTAAGCAAAAACAAAACCCAAAGGCGTGGAGACCTGGGGAAAGAGCAACCCTGAAATATCTACCCTCTGAAACTGAGGAAGATGGGCAAGAGAGGCTGGCTTCAGGTGGCAATCTTTAAGCAAAAGAAACACACAAGGGCGTGGAGACCTGGGGAAAAAGCAACACGGAGAAATCCACCCTCTGAAACTGAGGAACATGGGCAAAAGAAGCTAGCTCAGGTTGCAAAATTTAAGCAGAAAAAAAAAAAGACGCAAGGGCGTGGAGAGCTGGCGAAAAAGCAACACGGAGAAATCCACCCTCTGAAACTGAGGAAGATGGGCAAGAGAGGCTAGCTCAGGTGGCAATCTTTAAGCAAAAACAATAAAATAAAAAAATGCAATGGCGAGGAGACCCGGTCAAAAAGCAACCCTGAAAAAGGTACCCTTTGAAACTGAGGAAGCAGGGCAACAGTGCCTAGCTCAGGCGACAATCTTTAAGCAAAAGAAACACACAAGGGCGTGGGGAGCTGGCGAAAAGGCAACACTGAGAAATCCACCCTCTGAAACAGACGAAGATGGGCAACAGAGGCTAGCTCAGGTGGCAATCTTTAAGCAAAAGAAACACACAAGTGCGTGGAGACCTGGGAAAAATGCAACACGGAGAAATCCACCCTCTGAAACTGAGGAAGATGGGCAAGAGAGGCTACCTCAGGTGGCAATCGTTAAGCAAAAACAAAGCACAAAGGCGTGGAGACCTGGGGAAAAAGCAACCCTGAAACATCTACCCTCTGAAACTGAGGAAGATGGGCAAGAGAGGCTGGCTTCAGGTGGCAAACTTTAAGCAAAAGAAACACACAAGGGCGTGGAGACCTGGGGAAAAAGCAACACGGAGAAATCCACCCTCTGAAACCGAGGAAGATGGGCAACAGAGGCTACCTCAGGTGGCAATCTTTAAGCAAAAAAAATAAAATAAAAAAATACAATGGCGAGGAGACCCGGTCAAAAAGCAACCCTGAAAAAGGTACCGTCTGAAACTGAGGAAGCAGGGCAACAATGCCTAGCTCAGGTGACAATCTTTAAGCAAAAGAAACACACAAGGGCGTGGAGACCTGGGGAAAAAGCATCACGGAGAAATCCTCCAGCTGAAACTGAGGCAGATGGGCAACAGAGGCTACCTCAGGTGGCAATCGTTAAGCAAAAACAAAACACAAAGGCGTGGAGACCTTGGGAAAAAGCAACCCTGAAATATCTACCCTCTGAAACTGAGGAAGATGGGCAAGAGAGGCTGGCTTCATGTGGCAAACGTTAAGCAAAAGAAACACACAAGGGCGTGGAGACCTGGGGAAAAAGCAACACGGAGAAATCCACCCTCTGAAACTGAGGAAGATGGGCAAGAGAGGCTAGTTCAGGTGGCAATCGTTAAGCAAAAACAAAACCCAAAGGCGTGGAGACCTGGGAAAAAGCAACCCTGAAATATCTACCCTCTGAAACTGAGGAAGATGGGCAAGAGAGGCTGGCTTCAGGTGGCAAACTTTAAGCAAAAGAAACACACAAGGGCGTGGAGACCTGGGGAAAAGGCAGCACTGAGAAATCTACCCTCTGAAACTGACGAGGATGGGCAACAGAGGCTACCTCAGGTGGCAATCGTTAAGCAAAAGAAACACACAAGGGCGTGGAGACCTGGGGAAAAAGCAACACGGAGAAATCCACCCTCTGAAACTGAGAAAGATGGGCAAGAGAGGCTAGCTCAGGTGGCAATCGTTAAGCAAAAACAAAACCCAAAGGCGTGGAGACCTGGGGAAAGAGCAACCCTGAAATATCTACCCTCTGAAACTGAGGAAGATGGGCAAGAGAGGCTGGCTTCAGGTGGCAATCTTTAAGCAAAAGAAACACACAAGGGCGTGGAGACCTGGGGAAAAAGCAACACGGAGAAATCCACCCTCTGAAACTGAGGAACATGGGCAAAAGAAGCTAGCTCAGGTTGCAAAATTTAAGCAGAAAAAAAAAAAGACGCAAGGGCGTGGAGAGCTGGCGAAAAAGCAACACGGAGAAATCCACCCTCTGAAACTGAGGAAGATGGGCAAGAGAGGCTAGCTCAGGTGGCAATCTTTAAGCAAAAACAATAAAATAAAAAAATGCAATGGCGAGGAGACCCGGTCAAAAAGCAACCCTGAAAAAGGTACCCTTTGAAACTGAGGAAGCAGGGCAACAGTGCCTAGCTCAGGCGACAATCTTTAAGCAAAAGAAACACACAAGGGCGTGGGGAGCTGGCGAAAAGGCAACACTGAGAAATCCACCCTCTGAAACAGACGAAGATGGGCAACAGAGGCTAGCTCAGGTGGCAATCTTTAAGCAAAAGAAACACACAAGTGCGTGGAGACCTGGGAAAAATGCAACACGGAGAAATCCACCCTCTGAAACTGAGGAAGATGGGCAAGAGAGGCTACCTCAGGTGGCAATCGTTAAGCAAAAACAAAGCACAAAGGCGTGGAGACCTGGGGAAAAAGCAACCCTGAAACATCTACCCTCTGAAACTGAGGAAGATGGGCAAGAGAGGCTGGCTTCAGGTGGCAAACTTTAAGCAAAAGAAACACACAAGGGCGTGGAGACCTGGGGAAAAAGCAACACGGAGAAATCCACCCTCTGAAACCGAGGAAGATGGGCAACAGAGGCTACCTCAGGTGGCAATCTTTAAGCAAAAAAAATAAAATAAAAAAATACAATGGCGAGGAGACCCGGTCAAAAAGCAACCCTGAAAAAGGTACCCTCTGAAACTGAGGAAGCAGGGCAACAATGCCTAGCTCAGGTGACAATCTTTAAGCAAAAGAAACACACAAGGGCGTGGAGACCTGGGGAAAAAGCATCACGGAGAAATCCTCCAGCTGAAACGGAGGAAGATGGGCAACAGAGGCTACCTCAGGTGGCAATCGTTAAGCAAAAACAAAACACAAAGGCGTGGAGACCTTGGGAAAAAGCAACCCTGAAATATCTACCCTCTGATACTGAGGAAGATGGGCAAGAGAGGCTGGCTTCATGTGGCAAACGTTAAGCAAAAGAAACACACAAGGGCGTGGAGACCTGGGGAAAAAGCAACACGGAGAAATCCACCCTCTGAAACTGAGGAAGATGGGCAAGAGAGGCTAGCTCAGGTGGCAATCGTTAAGCAAAAACAAAACCCAAAGGCGTGGAGACCTGGGGAAAAGCAACCCTGAAATATCTACCCCCTGAAACTGAGGAAGATGGGCAAGAGAGGCTGGCTTCAGGTGGCAAACTTTAAGCAAAAGAAACACACAAGGGCGTGGAGACCTGGGGAAAAAGCAGCACTGAGAAATCTACCCTCTGAAACTGACGAGGATGGGCAACAGAGGCTACCTCAGGTGGCAATCGGTAAGCAAAAGAAACACACAAGGGCGTGGAGACCTGGGGAAAAAGCCACACGGAGAAATCCACCCTCTGAAACTGAAGAAGATGGGCAACAGAGGCTAGCTCAGGTGGCAATCTTTAAGCAAAAAAAATAATATAAAAAAATACAATGGCGAGGAGACCCGGTCAAAAAGCAACCCTGAAAAAGGTACCGTCTGAAACTGAGGAAGCAGGGCAACAATGCCTAGCTCAGGTGACAATCTTTAAGCAAAAGAAACACACAAGGGCGTGGAGACCTGGGGAAAAAGCATCACGGAGAAATCCTCCAGCTGAAACTGAGGCAGATGGGCAACAGAGGCTACCTCAGGTGGCAATCGTTAAGCAAAAACAAAACACAAAGGCGTGGAGACCTTGGGAAAAAGCAACCCTGAAATAGCTACCCTCTGCAACTGAGGAAGATGGGCAAGAGAGGCTGGCTTCATGTGGCAAACGTTAAGCAAAAGAAACACACAAGGGCGTGGAGACGTGGGGAAAAAGCAACACGGAGAAATCCACCCTCTGAAACTGAGGAAGATGGGCAAGAGAGGCTAGCTCAGGTGGCATTCGTTAAGCAAAAACAAAACCCAAAGGCGTGGAGACCTGGGGAAAAAGCAACCCTGAAATATCTACCCTCTGAAACTGAGGAAGATGCGCAAGAGAGGCTGCATTCAGGTGGCAAACTTTAAGCAAAAGAAACACACAAGGGCGTGGAGACCTGGGGAAAAAGCAACACGGAGAAATCCACCCTCTGAAACCGAGGAAGATGGGCAACAGAGGCTAGCTCAGGTGGCAATCATTAAGCAAAAACAATAAAATAAAAAAATACAATGGCGAGGAGACCCGGTCAAAAAGCAACCCTGAAAAAGGTACCCTCTGAAACTGAGGAAGCAGGGCAACAATGCCTAGCTCAGGTGACAATCTTTAAGCAAAAGAAACACACAAGGGCGTGGAGACTTGGGGAAAAAGCAACACGGAGAAATCCTCCAGCTGAAACTGAGGAAGATGGGCAACAGAGGCTACCTCAGGTGGCAATCGTTAAGCAAAAACAAAACACAAAGGCGTGGAGACCTTGGGAAAAAGCAACCCTGAAATATCTACCCTCTGAAACTGAGGAAGATGGGCAAGAGAGGCTGGCTTCATGTGGCAAACGTTAAGCAAAAGAAACACACAAGGGCGTGGAGACCTGGGGAAAAAGCAACACGGAGAAATCCACCCTCTGAAACTGAGAAAGATGGGCAAGAGAGGCTAGCTCAGGTGGCAATCGTTAAGCAAAAACAAAACCCAAAGGCGTGGAGACCTGGGGAAAGAGCAACCCTGAAATATCTACCCTCTGAAACTGAGGAAGATGGGCAAGAGAGGCTGGCTTCAGGTGGCAATCTTTAAGCAAAAGAAACACACAAGGGCGTGGAGACCTGGGGAAAAGGCAGCACTGAGAAATCTACCTTCTGAAACTGACGAGGATGGGCAAGAGAGGCTACCTCAGGTGGCAATCTTTAAGCAAAAGAAACACACAAGGGCGTGGAGACCTGGGGAAAAAGCAACACGGAGAAATCCACCCTCTGAAACTGAGGAACATGGGCAAAAGAAGCTAGCTCAGGTTGCAAAATTTAAGCAGAAAAAAAAAAAGACGCAAGGGCGTGGAGAGCTGGCGAAAAAGCAACACGGAGAAATCCACCCTCTGAAACTGAGGAAGATGGGCAAGAGAGGCTAGCTCAGGTGGCAATCTTTAAGCAAAAACAATAAAATAAAAAAATGCAATAGCGAGGAGACCCGGTCAAAAAGCAACCCTGAAAAAGGTACCCTTTGAAACTGAGGAAGCAGGGCAACAGTGCCTAGCTCAGGCGACAATCTTTAAGCAAAAGAAACACACAAGGGCGTGGGGAGCTGGCGAAAAGGCAACACTGAGAAATCCACCCTCTGAAACAGACGAAGATGGGCAACAGAGGCTAGCTCAGGTGGCAATCTTTAAGCAAAAACAATAAAATAAAAAAATACAATGGCGAGGAGACCCGGTCAAAAAGCAACCCTGAAAAAGGTACCCTCTGAAACTGAGGAAGCAGGGCAACAATGCCTAGCTCAGGTGACAATCTTTAAGCAAAAGAAACACACAAGGGCGTGGAGACCTGGGGAAAAAGCATCACGGAGAAATCCTCCAGCTGAAACGGAGGAAGATGGGCAACAGAGGCTACCTCAGGTGGCAATCGTTAAGCAAAAACAAAACACAAAGGCGTGGAGACCTTGGGAAAAAGCAACCCTGAAATATCTACCCTCTGAAACTGAGGAAGATGGGCAAGAGAGGCTGGCTTCATGTGGCAAACGTTAAGCAAAAGAAACACACAAGGGCGTGGAGACCTGGGGAAAAAGCAACACGGAGAAATCCACCCTCTGAAACTGAGGAAGATGGGCAAGAGAGGCTAGCTCAGGTGGCAATCGTTAAGCAAAAACAAAACCCAAAGGCGTGGAGACCTGGGGAAAAGCAACCCTGAAATATCTACCCCCTGAAACTGAGGAAGATGGGCAAGAGAGGCTGGCTTCAGGTGGCAAACTTTAAGCAAAAGAAACACACAAGGGCGTGGAGACCTGGGGAAAAAGCAGCACTGAGAAATCTACCCTCTGAAACTGACGAGGATGGGCAACAGAGGCTACCTCAGGTGGCAATCGGTAAGCAAAAGAAACACACAAGGGCGTGGAGACCTGGGGAAAAAGCCACACGGAGAAATCCACCCTCTGAAACTGAAGAAGATGGGCAACAGAGGCTAGCTCAGGTGGCAATCTTTAAGCAAAAAAAATAAAATAAAAAAATACAATGGCGAGGAGACCCGGTCAAAAAGCAACCCTGAAAAAGGTACCCTCTGAAACTGAGGAAGCAGGGCAACAATGCCTAGCTCAGGTGACAATCTTTAAGCAAAAGAAACACACAAGGGCGTGGAGACCTGGGGAAAAAGCATCACGGAGAAATCCTCCAGCTGAAACGGAGGAAGATCGGCAACAGAGGCTACCTCAGGTGGCAATCGTTAAGCAAAAACAAAACACAAAGGCGTGGAGACCTTGGGAAAAAGCAACCCTGAAATATCTACCCTCTGAAACTGAGGAAGATGGGCAAGAGAGGCTGGCTTCATGTGGCAAACGTTAAGCAAAAGAAACACACAAGGGCGTGGAGACCTGGGGAAAAAGCAACACGGAGAAATCCACCCTCTGAAACTGAGGAAGATGGGCAAGAGAGGCTAGCTCAGGTGGCAATCGTTAAGCAAAAACAAAACCCAAAGGCGTGGAGACCTGGGGAAAAGCAACCCTGAAATATCTACCCCCTGAAACTGAGGAAGATGGGCAAGAGAGGCTGGCTTCAGGTGGCAAACTTTAAGCAAAAGAAACACACAAGGGCGTGGAGACCTGGGGAAAAAGCAGCACTGAGAAATCTACCCTCTGAAACTGACGAGGATGGGCAACAGAGGCTACCTCAGGTGGCAATCGGTAAGCAAAAGAAACACACAAGGGCGTGGAGACCTGGGGAAAAAGCCACACGGAGAAATCCACCCTCTGAAACTGAAGAAGATGGGCAACAGAGGCTAGCTCAGGTGGCAATCTTTAAGCAAAAAAAATAAAATAAAAAAATACAATGGCGAGGAGACCCGGTCAAAAAGCAACCCTGAAAAAGGTACCGTCTGAAACTGAGGAAGCAGGGCAACAATGCCTAGCTCAGGTGACAATCTTTAAGCAAAAGAAACACACAAGGGCGTGGAGACCTGGGGAAAAAGCATCACGGAGAAATCCTCCAGCTGAAACGGAGGAAGATGGGCAACAGAGGCTACCTCAGGTGGCAATCGTTAAGCAAAAACAAAACACAAAGGCGTGGAGACCTTGGGAAAAAGCAACCCTGAAATATCTACCCTCTGAAACTGAGGAAGATGGGCAAGAGAGGCTGGCTTCATGTGGCAAACGTTAAGCAAAAGAAACACACAAGGGCGTGGAGACCTGGGGAAAAAGCAACACGGAGAAATCCACCCTCTGAAACTGAGGAAGATGGGCAAGAGAGGCTAGTTCAGGTGGCAATCGTTAAGCAAAAACAAAACCCAAAGGCGTGGAGACCTGGGAAAAAGCAACCCTGAAATATCTACCCTCTGAAACTGAGGAAGATGGGCAAGAGAGGCTGGCTTCAGGTGGCAAACTTTAAGCAAAAGAAACACACAAGGGCGTGGAGACCTGGGGAAAAGGCAGCACTGAGAAATCTACCCTCTGAAACTGACGAGGATGGGCAACAGAGGCTACCTCAGGTGGCAATCGTTAAGCAAAAGAAACACACAAGGGCGTGGAGACCTGGGGAAAAAGCAACACGGAGAAATCCACCCTCTGAAACTGAGAAAGATGGGCAAGAGAGGCTAGCTCAGGTGGCAATCGTTAAGCAAAAACAAAACCCAAAGGCGTGGAGACCTGGGGAAAGAGCAACCCTGAAATATCTACCCTCTGAAACTGAGGAAGATGGGCAAGAGAGGCTGGCTTCAGGTGGCAATCTTTAAGCAAAAGAAACACACAAGGGCGTGGAGACCTGGGGAAAAAGCAACACGGAGAAATCCACCCTCTGAAACTGAGGAACATGGGCAAAAGAAGCTAGCTCAGGTTGCAAAATTTAAGCAGAAAAAAAAAAAGACGCAAGGGCGTGGAGAGCTGGCGAAAAAGCAACACGGAGAAATCCACCCTCTGAAACTGAGGAAGATGGGCAAGAGAGGCTAGCTCAGGTGGCAATCTTTAAGCAAAAACAATAAAATAAAAAAATGCAATGGCGAGGAGACCCGGTCAAAAAGCAACCCTGAAAAAGGTACCCTTTGAAACTGAGGAAGCAGGGCAACAGTGCCTAGCTCAGGCGACAATCTTTAAGCAAAAGAAACACACAAGGGCGTGGGGAGCTGGCGAAAAGGCAACACTGAGAAATCCACCCTCTGAAACAGACGAAGATGGGCAACAGAGGCTAGCTCAGGTGGCAATCTTTAAGCAAAAGAAACACACAAGTGCGTGGAGACCTGGGAAAAATGCAACACGGAGAAATCCACCCTCTGAAACTGAGGAAGATGGGCAAGAGAGGCTACCTCAGGTGGCAATCGTTAAGCAAAAACAAAGCACAAAGGCGTGGAGACCTGGGGAAAAAGCAACCCTGAAACATCTACCCTCTGAAACTGAGGAAGATGGGCAAGAGAGGCTGGCTTCAGGTGGCAAACTTTAAGCAAAAGAAACACACAAGGGCGTGGAGACCTGGGGAAAAAGCAACACGGAGAAATCCACCCTCTGAAACCGAGGAAGATGGGCAACAGAGGCTACCTCAGGTGGCAATCTTTAAGCAAAAAAAATAAAATAAAAAAATACAATGGCGAGGAGACCCGGTCAAAAAGCAACCCTGAAAAAGGTACCCTCTGAAACTGAGGAAGCAGGGCAACAATGCCTAGCTCAGGTGACAATCTTTAAGCAAAAGAAACACACAAGGGCGTGGAGACCTGGGGAAAAAGCATCACGGAGAAATCCTCCAGCTGAAACGGAGGAAGATGGGCAACAGAGGCTACCTCAGGTGGCAATCGTTAAGCAAAAACAAAACACAAAGGCGTGGAGACCTTGGGAAAAAGCAACCCTGAAATATCTACCCTCTGATACTGAGGAAGATGGGCAAGAGAGGCTGGCTTCATGTGGCAAACGTTAAGCAAAAGAAACACACAAGGGCGTGGAGACCTGGGGAAAAAGCAACACGGAGAAATCCACCCTCTGAAACTGAGGAAGATGGGCAAGAGAGGCTAGCTCAGGTGGCAATCGTTAAGCAAAAACAAAACCCAAAGGCGTGGAGACCTGGGGAAAAGCAACCCTGAAATATCTACCCCCTGAAACTGAGGAAGATGGGCAAGAGAGGCTGGCTTCAGGTGGCAAACTTTAAGCAAAAGAAACACACAAGGGCGTGGAGACCTGGGGAAAAAGCAGCACTGAGAAATCTACCCTCTGAAACTGACGAGGATGGGCAACAGAGGCTACCTCAGGTGGCAATCGGTAAGCAAAAGAAACACACAAGGGCGTGGAGACCTGGGGAAAAAGCCACACGGAGAAATCCACCCTCTGAAACTGAAGAAGATGGGCAACAGAGGCTAGCTCAGGTGGCAATCTTTAAGCAAAAAAAATAATATAAAAAAATACAATGGCGAGGAGACCCGGTCAAAAAGCAACCCTGAAAAAGGTACCGTCTGAAACTGAGGAAGCAGGGCAACAATGCCTAGCTCAGGTGACAATCTTTAAGCAAAAGAAACACACAAGGGCGTGGAGACCTGGGGAAAAAGCATCACGGAGAAATCCTCCAGCTGAAACTGAGGCAGATGGGCAACAGAGGCTACCTCAGGTGGCAATCGTTAAGCAAAAACAAAACACAAAGGCGTGGAGACCTTGGGAAAAAGCAACCCTGAAATAGCTACCCTCTGCAACTGAGGAAGATGGGCAAGAGAGGCTGGCTTCATGTGGCAAACGTTAAGCAAAAGAAACACACAAGGGCGTGGAGACGTGGGGAAAAAGCAACACGGAGAAATCCACCCTCTGAAACTGAGGAAGATGGGCAAGAGAGGCTAGCTCAGGTGGCATTCGTTAAGCAAAAACAAAACCCAAAGTCGTGGAGACCTGGGGAAAAAGCAACCCTGAAATATCTACCCTCTGAAACTGAGGAAGATGCGCAAGAGAGGCTGCATTCAGGTGGCAAACTTTAAGCAAAAGAAACACACAAGGGCGTGGAGACCTGGGGAAAAAGCAACACGGAGAAATCCACCCTCTGAAACCGAGGAAGATGGGCAACAGAGGCTAGCTCAGGTGGCAATCGTTAAGCAAAAACAATAAAATAAAAAAATACAATGGCGAGGAGACCCGGTCAAAAAGCAACCCTGAAAAAGGTACCCTCTGAAACTGAGGAAGCAGGGCAACAATGCCTAGCTCAGGTGACAATCTTTAAGCAAAAGAAACACACAAGGGCGTGGAGACTTGGGGAAAAAGCAACACGGAGAAATCCTCCAGCTGAAACTGAGGAAGATGGGCAACAGAGGCTACCTCAGGTGGCAATCGTTAAGCAAAAACAAAACACAAAGGCGTGGAGACCTTGGGAAAAAGCAACCCTGAAATATCTACCCTCTGAAACTGAGGAAGATGGGCAAGAGAGGCTGGCTTCATGTGGCAAACGTTAAGCAAAAGAAACACACAAGGGCGTGGAGACCTGGGGAAAAAGCAACACGGAGAAATCCACCCTCTGAAACTGAGAAAGATGGGCAAGAGAGGCTAGCTCAGGTGGCAATCGTTAAGCAAAAACAAAACCCAAAGGCGTGGAGACCTGGGGAAAGAGCAACCCTGAAATATCTACCCTCTGAAACTGAAGAAGATGGGCAAGAGAGGCTGGCTTCAGGTGGCAATCTTTAAGCAAAAGAAACACACAAGGGCGTGGAGACCTGGGGAAAAGGCAGCACTGAGAAATCTACCTTCTGAAACTGACGAGGATGGGCAAGAGAGGCTACCTCAGGTGGCAATCTTTAAGCAAAAGAAACACACAAGGGCGTGGAGACCTGGGGAAAAAGCAACACGGAGAAATCCACCCTCTGAAACTGAGGAACATGGGCAAAAGAAGCTAGCTCAGGTTGCAAAATTTAAGCAGAAAAAAAAAAAGACGCAAGGGCGTGGAGAGCTGGCGAAAAAGCAACACGGAGAAATCCACCCTCTGAAACTGAGGAAGATGGGCAAGAGAGGCTAGCTCAGGTGGCAATCTTTAAGCAAAAACAATAAAATAAAAAAATGCAATAGCGAGGAGACCCGGTCAAAAAGCAACCCTGAAAAAGGTACCCTTTGAAACTGAGGAAGCAGGGCAACAGTGCCTAGCTCAGGCGACAATCTTTAAGCAAAAGAAACACACAAGGGCGTGGGGAGCTGGCGAAAAGGCAACACTGAGAAATCCACCCTCTGAAACAGACGAAGATGGGCAACAGAGGCTAGCTCAGGTGGCAATCTTTAAGCAAAAACAATAAAATAAAAAAATACAATGGCGAGGAGACCCGGTCAAAAAGCAACCCTGAAAAAGGTACCCTCTGAAACTGAGGAAGCAGGGCAACAATGCCTAGCTCAGGTGACAATCTTTAAGCAAAAGAAACACACAAGGGCGTGGAGACCTGGGGAAAAAGCATCACGGAGAAATCCTCCAGCTGAAACGGAGGAAGATGGGCAACAGAGGCTACCTCAGGTGGCAATCGTTAAGCAAAAACAAAACACAAAGGCGTGGAGACCTTGGGAAAAAGCAACCCTGAAATATCTACCCTCTGAAACTGAGGAAGATGGGCAAGAGAGGCTGGCTTCATGTGGCAAACGTTAAGCAAAAGAAACACACAAGGGCGTGGAGACCTGGGGAAAAAGCAACACGGAGAAATCCACCCTCTGAAACTGAGGAAGATGGGCAAGAGAGACTAGCTCAGGTGGCAATCGTTAAGCAAAAACAAAACCCAAAGGCGTGGAGACCTGGGGAAAAGCAACCCTGAAATATCTACCCCCTGAAACTGAGGAAGATGGGCAAGAGAGGCTGGCTTCAGGTGGCAAACTTTAAGCAAAAGAAACACACAAGAGCGTGGAGACCTGGGGAAAAAGCAGCACTGAGAAATCTACCCTCTGAAACTGACGAGGATGGGCAACAGAGGCTACCTCAGGTGGCAATCGGTAAGCAAAAGAAACACACAAGGGCGTGGAGACCTGGGGAAAAAGCCACACGGAGAAATCCACCCTCTGAAACTGAAGAAGATGGGCAACAGAGGCTAGCTCAGGTGGCAATCTTTAAGCAAAAAAAATAAAATAAAAAACTACAATGGCGAGGAGACCCGGTCAAAAAGCAACCCTGAAAAAGGTACCCTCTGAAACTGAGGAAGCAGGGCAACAATGCCTAGCTCAGGTGACAATCTTTAAGCAAAAGAAACACACAAGGGCGTGGAGACTTGGGGAAAAAGCAACACGGAGAAATCCTCCAGCTGAAACGGAGGAAGATGGGCAACAGAGGCTACCTCAGGTGGCAATCGTTAAGCAAAAACAAAACACAAAGGCGTGGAGACCTTGGGAAAAAGCAACCCTGAAATATCTACCCTCTGAAACTGAGGAAGATGGGCAAGAGAGGCTGGCTTCATGTGGCAAACGTTAAGCAAAAGAAACACACAAGGGCGTGGAGACCTGGGGAAAAAGCAACACGGAGAAATCCACCCTCTGAAACTGAGGAAGATGGGCAAGAGAGGCTAGCTCAGGTGGCAATCGTTAAGCAAAAACAAAACCCAAAGGCGTGGAGACCTGGGGAAAAGCAACCCTGAAATATCTACCCTCTGAAACTGAGGAAGATGGGCAAGAGAGGCTGGCTTCAGGTGGCAAACTTTAAGCAAAAGAAACACACAAGGGCGTGGAGACCTGGGGAAAAAGCAGCACTGAGAAATCTACCCTCTGAAACTGACGAGGATGGGCAACAGAGGCTACCTCAGGTGGCAATCGGTAAGCAAAAGAAACACACAAGGGCGTGGAGACCTGGGGAAAAAGCCACACGGAGAAATCCACCCTCTGAAACTGAAGAAGATGGGCAACAGAGGCTAGCTCAGGTGGCAATCTTTAAGCAAAAAAAATAAAATAAAAAAATACAATGGCGAGGAGACCCGGTCAAAAAGCAACCCTGAAAAAGGTACCCTCTGAAACTGAGGAAGCAGGGCAACAATGCCTAGCTCAGGTGACAATCTTTAAGCAAAAGAAACACACAAGGGCGTGGAGACCTGGGGAAAAAGCATCACGGAGAAATCCTCCAGCTGAAACTGAGGCAGATGGGCAACAGAGGCTACCTCAGGTGGCAATCGTTAAGCAAAAACAAAACACAAAGGCGTGGGGACCTTGGGAAAAAGCAACCCTGAAATAGCTACCCTCTGCAACTGAGGAAGATGGGCAAGAGAGGCTGGCTTCATGTGGCAAACGTTAAGCCAAAGAAACACACAAGGGCGTGGAGACGTGGGGAAAAAGCAACACGGAGAAATCCACCCTCTGAAACTGAGGAAGATGGGCAAGAGAGGCTAGCTCAGGTGGCATTCGTTAAGCAAAAACAAAACCCAAAGGCGTGGAGACCTGGGGAAAAAGCAACCCTGAAATATCTACCCTCTGAAACTGAGGAAGATGCGCAAGAGAGGCTGCATTCAGGTGGCAAACTTTAAGCAAAAGAAACACACAAGGGCGTGGAGACCTGGGGAAAAAGCAACACGGAGAAATCCACCCTCTGAAACCGAGGAAGATGGGCAACAGAGGCTAGCTCAGGTGGCAATCGTTAAGCAAAAACAATAAAATAAAAAAATACAATGGCGAGGAGACCCGGTCAAAAAGCAACCCTGAAAAAGGTACCCTCTGAAACTGAGGAAGCAGGGCAACAATGCCTAGCTCAGGTGACAATCTTTAAGCAAAAGAAACACACAAGGGCGTGGAGACTTGGGGAAAAAGCAACACGGAGAAATCCTCCAGCTGAAACTGAGGAAGATGGGCAACAGAGGCTACCTCAGGTGGCAATCGTTAAGCAAAAACAAAACACAAAGGCGTGGAGACCTTGGGAAAAAGCAACCCTGAAATATCTACCCTCTGAAACTGAGGAAGATGGGCAAGAGAGGCTGGCTTCATGTGGCAAACGTTAAGCAAAAGAAACACACAAGGGCGTGGAGACCTGGGGAAAAAGCAACACGGAGAAATCCACCCTCTGAAACTGAGGAAGATGGGCAAGAGAGGCTAGTTCAGGTGGCAATCGTTAAGCAAAAACAAAACCCAAAGGCGTGGAGACCTGGGAAAAAGCAACCCTGAAATATCTACCCTCTGAAACTGAGGAAGATGGGCAAGAGAGGCTGGCTTCAGGCGGCAAACTTTAAGCAAAAGAAACACACAAGGGCGTGGAGACCTGGGGAAAAGGCAGCACTGAGAAATCTACCCTCTGAAACTGACGAGGATGGGCAACAGAGGCTACCTCAGGTGGCAATCGTTAAGCAAAAGAAACACACAAGGGCGTGGAGACCTGGGGAAAAAGCAACACGGAGAAATCCACCCTCTGAAACTGAGAAAGATGGGCAAGAGAGGCTAGCTCAGGTGGCAATCGTTAAGCAAAAACAAAACCCAAAGGCGTGGAGCCCTGGGGAAAGAGCAACCCTGAAATATCTACCCTCTGAAACTGAGGAAGATGGGCAAGAGAGGCTGGCTTCAGGTGGCAATCTTTAAGCAAAAGAAACACACAAGGGCGTGGAGACCTGGGGAAAAGGCAGCACTGAGAAATCTACCTTCTGAAACTGACGAGGATGGGCAAGAGAGGCTACCTCAGGTGGCAATCTTTAAGCAAAAGAAACACACAAGGGCGTGGAGACCTGGGGAAAAAGCAACACGGAGAAATCCACCCTCTGAAACTGAGGAACATGGGCAAAAGAAGCTAGCTCAGGTTGCAAAATTTAAGCAGAAAAAAAAAAAGACGCAAGGGCGTGGAGAGCTGGCGAAAAAGCAACACGGAGAAATCCACCCTCTGAAACCGAGGAAGATGGGCAACAGAGGCTAGCTCAGGTGGCAATCTTTAAGCAAAAAAAATAAAATAAAAAAATACAATGGTGAGGAGACCCGGTCAAAAAGCAACCCTGAAAAAGGTACCCTCTGAAACTGAGGAAGCAGGGCAAGAATGCCTAGCTCAGGTGACAATGTTTAAGCAAAAGAAACACACAAGGGCGTGGAGACCTGGGGAAAAAGCATCACGGAGAAATCCTCCAGCTGAAACGGAGGAAGATGGGCAACAGAGGCTACCTCAGGTGGCAATCGTTAAGCAAAAACAAAACACAAAGGCGTGGAGACCTTGGGAAAAAGCAACCCTGAAATATCTACCCTCTGAAACTGAGGAAGATGGGCAAGAGAGGCTGGCTTCATGTGGCAAACGTTAAGCAAAAGAAACACACAAGGGCGTGGAGACCTGGGGAAAAAGCAACACGGAGAAATCCACCCTCTGAAACTGAGGAAGATGGGCAAGAGAGGCTAGCTCAGGTGGCAATCGTTAAGCAAAAACAAAACCCAAAGGCGTGGAGACCTGGGGAAAAGCAACCCTGAAATATCTACCCTCTGAAACTGAGGAAGATGGGCAAGAGAGGCTGGCTTCAGGTGGCAAACTTTAAGCAAAAGAAACACACAAGGGCGTGGAGACCTGGGGAAAAAGCAGCACTGAGAAATCTACCCTCTGAAACTGACGAGGATGGGCAACAGAGGCTACCTCAGGTGGCAATCGGTAAGCAAAAGAAACACACAAGGGCGTGGAGACCTGGGGAAAAAGCCACACGGAGGAATCCACCCTCTGAAACTGAAGAAGATGGGCAACAGAGGCTAGCTCAGGTGGCAATCTGTAAGCAAAAAAAATAAAATAAAAAAATACAATGGCGAGGAGACCCGGTCAAAAAGCAACCCTGAAAAAGGTACCCTCTGAAACTGAGGAAGCAGGGCAACAATGCCTAGCTCAGGTGACAATCTTTAAGCAAAAGAAACACACAAGGGCGTGGAGACTTGGGGAAAAAGCAACACGGAGAAATCCTCCAGCAGAAACTGAGGAAGATGGGCAACAGAGGCTACCTCAGGTGGCAATCGTTAAGCAAAAACAAAACACAAAGGCGTGGAGACCTTGGGAAAAAGCAACCCTGAAATATCTACCCTCTGAAACTGAGGAAGATGGGCAAGAGAGGCTGGCTTCATGTGGCAAACGTTAAGCAAAAGAAACACACAAGGGCGTGGAGACCTGGGGAAAAAGCAACACGGAGAAATCCACCCTCTGAAACTGAGGAAGATGGGCAAGAGAGGCTAGCTCAGGTGGCAATCGTTAAGCAAAAACAAAACCCAAAGGCGTGGAGACCTGGGGAAAAGCAACCCTGAAATATCTACCCTCTGAAACTGAGGAAGATGGGCAAGAGAGGCTGGCTTCAGGTGGCAAACTTTAAGCAAAAGAAACACACAAGGGCGTGGAGACCTGGGGAAAAAGCAGCAGTGAGAAATCTACCCTCTGAAACTGACGAGGATGGGCAACAGAGGCTACCTCAGGTGGCAATCGTTAAGCAAAAGAAACACACAAGGGCGTGGAGACCTGGGGAAAAAGCATCACGGAGAAATCCTCCAGCTGAAACGGAGGAAGATGGGCAACAGAGGCAACCTCAGGTGGCAATCGTTAAGCAAAAACAAAGCACAAAGGTGTGGAGACCTGGGGAAAAAGCAACCCTGAAACATCTACCCTCTGAAACTGAGGAAGATGGGCAAGAGAGGCTGGCTTCAGGTGGCAAACGTTAAGCAAAAGAAACACACAAGGGCGTGGAGACCTGGGGAAAAAGCAACACGGAGAAATCCACCCTCTGAAACCGAGGAAGATAGGCAACAGAGGCTAGCTCAGGTGGCAATCTTTAAGCAAAAAAAATAAAATAAAAAAATACAATGGTGAGGAGACCCGGTCAAAAAGCAACCCTGAAAAAGGTACCCTCTGAAACTGAGGAAGCAGGGCAACAATGCCTAGCTCAGGTGACAATGTTTAAGCAAAAGAAACACACAAGGGCGTGGAGACCTGGGGAAAAAGCATCACGGAGAAATCCTCCAGCTGAAACGGAGGAAGATGGGCAACAGAGGCTACCTCAGGTGGCAATCGTTAAGCAAAAACAAAACACAAAGGCGTGGAGACCTTGGGAAAAAGCAACCCTGAAATATCTACCCTCTGAAACTGAGGAAGATGGGCAAGAGAGGCTGGCTTCATGTGGCAAACGTTAAGCAAAAGAAACACACAAGGGCGTGGAGACCTGGGGAAAAAGCAACACGGAGAAATCCACCCTCTGAAACTGAGGAAGATGGGCAAGAGAGGCTAGCTCAGGTGGCAATCGTTAAGCAAAAACAAAACCCAAAGGCGTGGAGACCTGGGGAAAAGCAACCCTGAAATATCTACCCTCTGAAACTGAGGAAGATGGGCAAGAGAGGCTGGCTTCAGGTGGCAAACTTTAAGCAAAAGAAACACACAAGGGCGTGGAGACCTGGGGAAAAAGCAGCACTGAGAAATCTACCCTCTGAAACTGACGAGGATGGGCAACAGAGGCTACCTCAGGTGGCAATCGGTAAGCAAAAGAAACACACAAGGGCGTGGAGACCTGGGGAAAAAGCCACACGGAGGAATCCACCCTCTGAAACTGAAGAAGATGGGCAACAGAGGCTAGCTCAGGTGGCAATCTGTAAGCAAAAAAAATAAAATAAAAAAATACAATGGCGAGGAGACCCGGTCAAAAAGCAACCCTGAAAAAGGTACCGTCTGAAACTGAGGAAGCAGGGCAACAATGCCTAGCTCAGGTGACAATCTTTAAGCAAAAGAAACACACAAGGG
Organism: Equus asinus; assembly: GCF_041296235.1. NCBI lineage: Eukaryota > Metazoa > Chordata > Mammalia > Perissodactyla > Equidae > Equus > Equus asinus. The sequence goes on along the minus strand of NC_091813.1, from coordinate 448,719 downwards.
CGTGGAGACCTGGGGAAAAAGCATCACGGAGAAATCCTCCAGCTGAAACTGAGGCAGATGGGCAACAGAGGCTACCTCAGGTGGCAATCGTTAAGCAAAAACAAAACACAAAGGCGTGGAGACCTTGGGAAAAAGCAACCCTGAAATATCTACCCTCTGAAACTGAGGAAGATGGGCAAGAGAGGCTGGCTTCATGTGGCAAACGTTAAGCAAAAGAAACACACAAGGGCGTGGAGACCTGGGGAAAAAGCAACACGGAGAAATCCACCCTCTGAAACCGAGGAAGATGGGCAACAGAGGCTAGCTCAGGTGGCAATCGTTAAGCAAAAACAATAAAATAAAAAAATACAATGGCGAGGAGACCCGGTCAAAAAGCAACCCTGAAAAAGGTACCCTCTGAAACTGAGGAAGCAGGGCAACAATGCCTAGCTCAGGTGACAATCTTTAAGCAAAAGAAACACACAAGGGCGTGGAGACTTGGGGAAAAAGCAACACGGAGAAATCCTCCAGCTGAAACTGAGGAAGATGGGCAACAGAGGCTACCTCAGGTGGCAATCGTTAAGCAAAAACAAAACACAAAGGCGTGGAGACCTTGGGAAAAAGCAACCCTGAAATATCTACCCTCTGAAACTGAGGAAGATGGGCAAGAGAGGCTGGCTTCATGTGGCAAACGTTAAGCAAAAGAAACACACAAGGGCGTGGAGACCTGGGGAAAAAGCAACACGGAGAAATCCACCCTCTGAAACTGAGGAAGATGGGCAAGAGAGGCTAGTTCAGGTGGCAATCGTTAAGCAAAAACAAAACCCAAAGGCGTGGAGACCTGGGAAAAAGCAACCCTGAAATATCTACCCTCTGAAACTGAGGAAGATGGGCAAGAGAGGCTGGCTTCAGGCGGCAAACTTTAAGCAAAAGAAACACACAAGGGCGTGGAGACCTGGGGAAAAGGCAGCACTGAGAAATCTACCCTCTGAAACTGACGAGGATGGGCAACAGAGGCTACCTCAGGTGGCAATCGTTAAGCAAAAGAAACACACAAGGGCGTGGAGACCTGGGGAAAAAGCAACACGGAGAAATCCACCCTCTGAAACTGAGAAAGATGGGCAAGAGAGGCTAGCTCAGGTGGCAATCGTTAAGCAAAAACAAAACCCAAAGGCGTGGAGCCCTGGGGAAAGAGCAACCCTGAAATATCTACCCTCTGAAACTGAGGAAGATGGGCAAGAGAGGCTGGCTTCAGGTGGCAATCTTTAAGCAAAAGAAACACACAAGGGCGTGGAGACCTGGGGAAAAGGCAGCACTGAGAAATCTACCTTCTGAAACTGACGAGGATGGGCAAGAGAGGCTACCTCAGGTGGCAATCTTTAAGCAAAAGAAACACACAAGGGCGTGGAGACCTGGGGAAAAAGCAACACGGAGAAATCCACCCTCTGAAACTGAGGAACATGGGCAAAAGAAGCTAGCTCAGGTTGCAAAATTTAAGCAGAAAAAAAAAAAGACGCAAGGGCGTGGAGAGCTGGCGAAAAAGCAACACGGAGAAATCCACCCTCTGAAACCGAGGAAGATGGGCAACAGAGGCTAGCTCAGGTGGCAATCTTTAAGCAAAAAAAATAAAATAAAAAAATACAATGGTGAGGAGACCCGGTCAAAAAGCAACCCTGAAAAAGGTACCCTCTGAAACTGAGGAAGCAGGGCAAGAATGCCTAGCTCAGGTGACAATGTTTAAGCAAAAGAAACACACAAGGGCGTGGAGACCTGGGGAAAAAGCATCACGGAGAAATCCTCCAGCTGAAACGGAGGAAGATGGGCAACAGAGGCTACCTCAGGTGGCAATCGTTAAGCAAAAACAAAACACAAAGGCGTGGAGACCTTGGGAAAAAGCAACCCTGAAATATCTACCCTCTGAAACTGAGGAAGATGGGCAAGAGAGGCTGGCTTCATGTGGCAAACGTTAAGCAAAAGAAACACACAAGGGCGTGGAGACCTGGGGAAAAAGCAACACGGAGAAATCCACCCTCTGAAACTGAGGAAGATGGGCAAGAGAGGCTAGCTCAGGTGGCAATCGTTAAGCAAAAACAAAACCCAAAGGCGTGGAGACCTGGGGAAAAGCAACCCTGAAATATCTACCCTCTGAAACTGAGGAAGATGGGCAAGAGAGGCTGGCTTCAGGTGGCAAACTTTAAGCAAAAGAAACACACAAGGGCGTGGAGACCTGGGGAAAAAGCAGCACTGAGAAATCTACCCTCTGAAACTGACGAGGATGGGCAACAGAGGCTACCTCAGGTGGCAATCGGTAAGCAAAAGAAACACACAAGGGCGTGGAGACCTGGGGAAAAAGCCACACGGAGGAATCCACCCTCTGAAACTGAAGAAGATGGGCAACAGAGGCTAGCTCAGGTGGCAATCTGTAAGCAAAAAAAATAAAATAAAAAAATACAATGGCGAGGAGACCCGGTCAAAAAGCAACCCTGAAAAAGGTACCCTCTGAAACTGAGGAAGCAGGGCAACAATGCCTAGCTCAGGTGACAATCTTTAAGCAAAAGAAACACACAAGGGCGTGGAGACTTGGGGAAAAAGCAACACGGAGAAATCCTCCAGCAGAAACTGAGGAAGATGGGCAACAGAGGCTACCTCAGGTGGCAATCGTTAAGCAAAAACAAAACACAAAGGCGTGGAGACCTTGGGAAAAAGCAACCCTGAAATATCTACCCTCTGAAACTGAGGAAGATGGGCAAGAGAGGCTGGCTTCATGTGGCAAACGTTAAGCAAAAGAAACACACAAGGGCGTGGAGACCTGGGGAAAAAGCAACACGGAGAAATCCACCCTCTGAAACTGAGGAAGATGGGCAAGAGAGGCTAGCTCAGGTGGCAATCGTTAAGCAAAAACAAAACCCAAAGGCGTGGAGACCTGGGGAAAAGCAACCCTGAAATATCTACCCTCTGAAACTGAGGAAGATGGGCAAGAGAGGCTGGCTTCAGGTGGCAAACTTTAAGCAAAAGAAACACACAAGGGCGTGGAGACCTGGGGAAAAAGCAGCAGTGAGAAATCTACCCTCTGAAACTGACGAGGATGGGCAACAGAGGCTACCTCAGGTGGCAATCGTTAAGCAAAAGAAACACACAAGGGCGTGGAGACCTGGGGAAAAAGCATCACGGAGAAATCCTCCAGCTGAAACGGAGGAAGATGGGCAACAGAGGCAACCTCAGGTGGCAATCGTTAAGCAAAAACAAAGCACAAAGGTGTGGAGACCTGGGGAAAAAGCAACCCTGAAACATCTACCCTCTGAAACTGAGGAAGATGGGCAAGAGAGGCTGGCTTCAGGTGGCAAACGTTAAGCAAAAGAAACACACAAGGGCGTGGAGACCTGGGGAAAAAGCAACACGGAGAAATCCACCCTCTGAAACCGAGGAAGATAGGCAACAGAGGCTAGCTCAGGTGGCAATCTTTAAGCAAAAAAAATAAAATAAAAAAATACAATGGTGAGGAGACCCGGTCAAAAAGCAACCCTGAAAAAGGTACCCTCTGAAACTGAGGAAGCAGGGCAACAATGCCTAGCTCAGGTGACAATGTTTAAGCAAAAGAAACACACAAGGGCGTGGAGACCTGGGGAAAAAGCATCACGGAGAAATCCTCCAGCTGAAACGGAGGAAGATGGGCAACAGAGGCTACCTCAGGTGGCAATCGTTAAGCAAAAACAAAACACAAAGGCGTGGAGACCTTGGGAAAAAGCAACCCTGAAATATCTACCCTCTGAAACTGAGGAAGATGGGCAAGAGAGGCTGGCTTCATGTGGCAAACGTTAAGCAAAAGAAACACACAAGGGCGTGGAGACCTGGGGAAAAAGCAACACGGAGAAATCCACCCTCTGAAACTGAGGAAGATGGGCAAGAGAGGCTAGCTCAGGTGGCAATCGTTAAGCAAAAACAAAACCCAAAGGCGTGGAGACCTGGGGAAAAGCAACCCTGAAATATCTACCCTCTGAAACTGAGGAAGATGGGCAAGAGAGGCTGGCTTCAGGTGGCAAACTTTAAGCAAAAGAAACACACAAGGGCGTGGAGACCTGGGGAAAAAGCAGCACTGAGAAATCTACCCTCTGAAACTGACGAGGATGGGCAACAGAGGCTACCTCAGGTGGCAATCGGTAAGCAAAAGAAACACACAAGGGCGTGGAGACCTGGGGAAAAAGCCACACGGAGGAATCCACCCTCTGAAACTGAAGAAGATGGGCAACAGAGGCTAGCTCAGGTGGCAATCTGTAAGCAAAAAAAATAAAATAAAAAAATACAATGGCGAGGAGACCCGGTCAAAAAGCAACCCTGAAAAAGGTACCGTCTGAAACTGAGGAAGCAGGGCAACAATGCCTAGCTCAGGTGACAATCTTTAAGCAAAAGAAACACACAAGGGCGTGGAGACCTGGGGAAAAAGCATCACGGAGAAATCCTCCAGCTGAAACTGAGGCAGATGGGCAACAGAGGCTACCTCAGGTGGCAATCGTTAAGCAAAAACAAAACACAAAGGCGTGGAGACCTTGGGAAAAAGCAACCCTGAAATATCTACCCTCTGAAACTGAGGAAGATGGGCAAGAGAGGCTGGCTTCATGTGGCAAACGTTAAGCAAAAGAAACACACAAGGGCGTGGAGACCTGGGGAAAAAGCAACACGGAGAAATCCACCCTCTGAAACTGAGGAAGATGGGCAAGAGAGGCTAGTTCAGGTGGCAATCGTTAAGCAAAAACAAAACCCAAAGGCGTGGAGACCTGGGAAAAAGCAACCCTGAAATATCTACCCTCTGAAACTGAGGAAGATGGGCAAGAGAGGCTGGCTTCAGGTGGCAAACTTTAAGCAAAAGAAACACACAAGGGCGTGGAGACCTGGGGAAAAGGCAGCACTGAGAAATCTACCCTCTGAAACTGACGAGGATGGGCAACAGAGGCTACCTCAGGTGGCAATCGTTAAGCAAAAGAAACACACAAGGGCGTGGAGACCTGGGGAAAAAGCAACACGGAGAAATCCACCCTCTGAAACTGAGAAAGATGGGCAAGAGAGGCTAGCTCAGGTGGCAATCGTTAAGCAAAAACAAAACCCAAAGGCGTGGAGACCTGGGGAAAGAGCAACCCTGAAATATCTACCCTCTGAAACTGAGGAAGATGGGCAAGAGAGGCTGGCTTCAGGTGGCAATCTTTAAGCAAAAGAAACACACAAGGGCGTGGAGACCTGGGGAAAAAGCAACACGGAGAAATCCACCCTCTGAAACTGAGGAACATGGGCAAAAGAAGCTAGCTCAGGTTGCAAAATTTAAGCAGAAAAAAAAAAAGACGCAAGGGCGTGGAGAGCTGGCGAAAAAGCAACACGGAGAAATCCACCCTCTGAAACTGAGGAAGATGGGCAAGAGAGGCTAGCTCAGGTGGCAATCTTTAAGCAAAAACAATAAAATAAAAAAATGCAATGGCGAGGAGACCCGGTCAAAAAGCAACCCTGAAAAAGGTACCCTTTGAAACTGAGGAAGCAGGGCAACAGTGCCTAGCTCAGGCGACAATCTTTAAGCAAAAGAAACACACAAGGGCGTGGGGAGCTGGCGAAAAGGCAACACTGAGAAATCCACCCTCTGAAACAGACGAAGATGGGCAACAGAGGCTAGCTCAGGTGGCAATCTTTAAGCAAAAGAAACACACAAGTGCGTGGAGACCTGGGAAAAATGCAACACGGAGAAATCCACCCTCTGAAACTGAGGAAGATGGGCAAGAGAGGCTACCTCAGGTGGCAATCGTTAAGCAAAAACAAAGCACAAAGGCGTGGAGACCTGGGGAAAAAGCAACCCTGAAACATCTACCCTCTGAAACTGAGGAAGATGGGCAAGAGAGGCTGGCTTCAGGTGGCAAACTTTAAGCAAAAGAAACACACAAGGGCGTGGAGACCTGGGGAAAAAGCAACACGGAGAAATCCACCCTCTGAAACCGAGGAAGATGGGCAACAGAGGCTACCTCAGGTGGCAATCTTTAAGCAAAAAAAATAAAATAAAAAAATACAATGGCGAGGAGACCCGGTCAAAAAGCAACCCTGAAAAAGGTACCCTCTGAAACTGAGGAAGCAGGGCAACAATGCCTAGCTCAGGTGACAATCTTTAAGCAAAAGAAACACACAAGGGCGTGGAGACCTGGGGAAAAAGCATCACGGAGAAATCCTCCAGCTGAAACGGAGGAAGATGGGCAACAGAGGCTACCTCAGGTGGCAATCGTTAAGCAAAAACAAAACACAAAGGCGTGGAGACCTTGGGAAAAAGCAACCCTGAAATATCTACCCTCTGATACTGAGGAAGATGGGCAAGAGAGGCTGGCTTCATGTGGCAAACGTTAAGCAAAAGAAACACACAAGGGCGTGGAGACCTGGGGAAAAAGCAACACGGAGAAATCCACCCTCTGAAACTGAGGAAGATGGGCAAGAGAGGCTAGCTCAGGTGGCAATCGTTAAGCAAAAACAAAACCCAAAGGCGTGGAGACCTGGGGAAAAGCAACCCTGAAATATCTACCCCCTGAAACTGAGGAAGATGGGCAAGAGAGGCTGGCTTCAGGTGGCAAACTTTAAGCAAAAGAAACACACAAGGGCGTGGAGACCTGGGGAAAAAGCAGCACTGAGAAATCTACCCTCTGAAACTGACGAGGATGGGCAACAGAGGCTACCTCAGGTGGCAATCGGTAAGCAAAAGAAACACACAAGGGCGTGGAGACCTGGGGAAAAAGCCACACGGAGAAATCCACCCTCTGAAACTGAAGAAGATGGGCAACAGAGGCTAGCTCAGGTGGCAATCTTTAAGCAAAAAAAATAATATAAAAAAATACAATGGCGAGGAGACCCGGTCAAAAAGCAACCCTGAAAAAGGTACCGTCTGAAACTGAGGAAGCAGGGCAACAATGCCTAGCTCAGGTGACAATCTTTAAGCAAAAGAAACACACAAGGGCGTGGAGACCTGGGGAAAAAGCATCACGGAGAAATCCTCCAGCTGAAACTGAGGCAGATGGGCAACAGAGGCTACCTCAGGTGGCAATCGTTAAGCAAAAACAAAACACAAAGGCGTGGAGACCTTGGGAAAAAGCAACCCTGAAATAGCTACCCTCTGCAACTGAGGAAGATGGGCAAGAGAGGCTGGCTTCATGTGGCAAACGTTAAGCAAAAGAAACACACAAGGGCGTGGAGACGTGGGGAAAAAGCAACACGGAGAAATCCACCCTCTGAAACTGAGGAAGATGGGCAAGAGAGGCTAGCTCAGGTGGCATTCGTTAAGCAAAAACAAAACCCAAAGGCGTGGAGACCTGGGGAAAAAGCAACCCTGAAATATCTACCCTCTGAAACTGAGGAAGATGCGCAAGAGAGGCTGCATTCAGGTGGCAAACTTTAAGCAAAAGAAACACACAAGGGCGTGGAGACCTGGGGAAAAAGCAACACGGAGAAATCCACCCTCTGAAACCGAGGAAGATGGGCAACAGAGGCTAGCTCAGGTGGCAATCGTTAAGCAAAAACAATAAAATAAAAAAATACAATGGCGAGGAGACCCGGTCAAAAAGCAACCCTGAAAAAGGTACCCTCTGAAACTGAGGAAGCAGGGCAACAATGCCTAGCTCAGGTGACAATCTTTAAGCAAAAGAAACACACAAGGGCGTGGAGACTTGGGGAAAAAGCAACACGGAGAAATCCTCCAGCTGAAACTGAGGAAGATGGGCAACAGAGGCTACCTCAGGTGGCAATCGTTAAGCAAAAACAAAACACAAAGGCGTGGAGACCTTGGGAAAAAGCAACCCTGAAATATCTACCCTCTGAAACTGAGGAAGATGGGCAAGAGAGGCTGGCTTCATGTGGCAAACGTTAAGCAAAAGAAACACACAAGGGCGTGGAGACCTGGGGAAAAAGCAACACGGAGAAATCCACCCTCTGAAACTGAGAAAGATGGGCAAGAGAGGCTAGCTCAGGTGGCAATCGTTAAGCAAAAACAAAACCCAAAGGCGTGGAGACCTGGGGAAAGAGCAACCCTGAAATATCTACCCTCTGAAACTGAGGAAGATGGGCAAGAGAGGCTGGCTTCAGGTGGCAATCTTTAAGCAAAAGAAACACACAAGGGCGTGGAGACCTGGGGAAAAGGCAGCACTGAGAAATCTACCTTCTGAAACTGACGAGGATGGGCAAGAGAGGCTACCTCAGGTGGCAATCTTTAAGCAAAAGAAACACACAAGGGCGTGGAGACCTGGGGAAAAAGCAACACGGAGAAATCCACCCTCTGAAACTGAGGAACATGGGCAAAAGAAGCTAGCTCAGGTTGCAAAATTTAAGCAGAAAAAAAAAAAGACGCAAGGGCGTGGAGAGCTGGCGAAAAAGCAACACGGAGAAATCCACCCTCTGAAACTGAGGAAGATGGGCAAGAGAGGCTAGCTCAGGTGGCAATCTTTAAGCAAAAACAATAAAATAAAAAAATGCAATAGCGAGGAGACCCGGTCAAAAAGCAACCCTGAAAAAGGTACCCTTTGAAACTGAGGAAGCAGGGCAACAGTGCCTAGCTCAGGCGACAATCTTTAAGCAAAAGAAACACACAAGGGCGTGGGGAGCTGGCGAAAAGGCAACACTGAGAAATCCACCCTCTGAAACAGACGAAGATGGGCAACAGAGGCTAGCTCAGGTGGCAATCTTTAAGCAAAAACAATAAAATAAAAAAATACAATGGCGAGGAGACCCGGTCAAAAAGCAACCCTGAAAAAGGTACCCTCTGAAACTGAGGAAGCAGGGCAACAATGCCTAGCTCAGGTGACAATCTTTAAGCAAAAGAAACACACAAGGGCGTGGAGACCTGGGGAAAAAGCATCACGGAGAAATCCTCCAGCTGAAACGGAGGAAGATGGGCAACAGAGGCTACCTCAGGTGGCAATCGTTAAGCAAAAACAAAACACAAAGGCGTGGAGACCTTGGGAAAAAGCAACCCTGAAATATCTACCCTCTGAAACTGAGGAAGATGGGCAAGAGAGGCTGGCTTCATGTGGCAAACGTTAAGCAAAAGAAACACACAAGGGCGTGGAGACCTGGGGAAAAAGCAACACGGAGAAATCCACCCTCTGAAACTGAGGAAGATGGGCAAGAGAGACTAGCTCAGGTGGCAATCGTTAAGCAAAAACAAAACCCAAAGGCGTGGAGACCTGGGGAAAAGCAACCCTGAAATATCTACCCCCTGAAACTGAGGAAGATGGGCAAGAGAGGCTGGCTTCAGGTGGCAAACTTTAAGCAAAAGAAACACACAAGAGCGTGGAGACCTGGGGAAAAAGCAGCACTGAGAAATCTACCCTCTGAAACTGACGAGGATGGGCAACAGAGGCTACCTCAGGTGGCAATCGGTAAGCAAAAGAAACACACAAGGGCGTGGAGACCTGGGGAAAAAGCCACACGGAGAAATCCACCCTCTGAAACTGAAGAAGATGGGCAACAGAGGCTAGCTCAGGTGGCAATCTTTAAGCAAAAAAAATAAAATAAAAAACTACAATGGCGAGGAGACCCGGTCAAAAAGCAACCCTGAAAAAGGTACCCTCTGAAACTGAGGAAGCAGGGCAACAATGCCTAGCTCAGGTGACAATCTTTAAGCAAAAGAAACACACAAGGGCGTGGAGACTTGGGGAAAAAGCAACACGGAGAAATCCTCCAGCTGAAACGGAGGAAGATGGGCAACAGAGGCTACCTCAGGTGGCAATCGTTAAGCAAAAACAAAACACAAAGGCGTGGAGACCTTGGGAAAAAGCAACCCTGAAATATCTACCCTCTGAAACTGAGGAAGATGGGCAAGAGAGGCTGGCTTCATGTGGCAAACGTTAAGCAAAAGAAACACACAAGGGCGTGGAGACCTGGGGAAAAAGCAACACGGAGAAATCCACCCTCTGAAACTGAGGAAGATGGGCAAGAGAGGCTAGCTCAGGTGGCAATCGTTAAGCAAAAACAAAACCCAAAGGCGTGGAGACCTGGGGAAAAGCAACCCTGAAATATCTACCCTCTGAAACTGAGGAAGATGGGCAAGAGAGGCTGGCTTCAGGTGGCAAACTTTAAGCAAAAGAAACACACAAGGGCGTGGAGACCTGGGGAAAAAGCAGCACTGAGAAATCTACCCTCTGAAACTGACGAGGATGGGCAACAGAGGCTACCTCAGGTGGCAATCGGTAAGCAAAAGAAACACACAAGGGCGTGGAGACCTGGGGAAAAAGCCACACGGAGAAATCCACCCTCTGAAACTGAAGAAGATGGGCAACAGAGGCTAGCTCAGGTGGCAATCTTTAAGCAAAAAAAATAAAATAAAAAAATACAATGGCGAGGAGACCCGGTCAAAAAGCAACCCTGAAAAAGGTACCCTCTGAAACTGAGGAAGCAGGGCAACAATGCCTAGCTCAGGTGACAATCTTTAAGCAAAAGAAACACACAAGGGCGTGGAGACCTGGGGAAAAAGCATCACGGAGAAATCCTCCAGCTGAAACTGAGGCAGATGGGCAACAGAGGCTACCTCAGGTGGCAATCGTTAAGCAAAAACAAAACACAAAGGCGTGGGGACCTTGGGAAAAAGCAACCCTGAAATAGCTACCCTCTGCAACTGAGGAAGATGGGCAAGAGAGGCTGGCTTCATGTGGCAAACGTTAAGCCAAAGAAACACACAAGGGCGTGGAGACGTGGGGAAAAAGCAACACGGAGAAATCCACCCTCTGAAACTGAGGAAGATGGGCAAGAGAGGCTAGCTCAGGTGGCATTCGTTAAGCAAAAACAAAACCCAAAGGCGTGGAGACCTGGGGAAAAAGCAACCCTGAAATATCTACCCTCTGAAACTGAGGAAGATGCGCAAGAGAGGCTGCATTCAGGTGGCAAACTTTAAGCAAAAGAAACACACAAGGGCGTGGAGACCTGGGGAAAAAGCAACACGGAGAAATCCACCCTCTGAAACCGAGGAAGATGGGCAACAGAGGCTAGCTCAGGTGGCAATCGTTAAGCAAAAACAATAAAATAAAAAAATACAATGGCGAGGAGACCCGGTCAAAAAGCAACCCTGAAAAAGGTACCCTCTGAAACTGAGGAAGCAGGGCAACAATGCCTAGCTCAGGTGACAATCTTTAAGCAAAAGAAACACACAAGGGCGTGGAGACTTGGGGAAAAAGCAACACGGAGAAATCCTCCAGCTGAAACTGAGGAAGATGGGCAACAGAGGCTACCTCAGGTGGCAATCGTTAAGCAAAAACAAAACACAAAGGCGTGGAGACCTTGGGAAAAAGCAACCCTGAAATATCTACCCTCTGAAACTGAGGAAGATGGGCAAGAGAGGCTGGCTTCATGTGGCAAACGTTAAGCAAAAGAAACACACAAGGGCGTGGAGACCTGGGGAAAAAGCAACACGGAGAAATCCACCCTCTGAAACTGAGGAAGATGGGCAAGAGAGGCTAGTTCAGGTGGCAATCGTTAAGCAAAAACAAAACCCAAAGGCGTGGAGACCTGGGAAAAAGCAACCCTGAAATATCTACCCTCTGAAACTGAGGAAGATGGGCAAGAGAGGCTGGCTTCAGGCGGCAAACTTTAAGCAAAAGAAACACACAAGGGCGTGGAGACCTGGGGAAAAGGCAGCACTGAGAAATCTACCCTCTGAAACTGACGAGGATGGGCAACAGAGGCTACCTCAGGTGGCAATCGTTAAGCAAAAGAAACACACAAGGGCGTGGAGACCTGGGGAAAAAGCAACACGGAGAAATCCACCCTCTGAAACTGAGAAAGATGGGCAAGAGAGGCTAGCTCAGGTGGCAATCGTTAAGCAAAAACAAAACCCAAAGGCGTGGAGCCCTGGGGAAAGAGCAACCCTGAAATATCTACCCTCTGAAACTGAGGAAGATGGGCAAGAGAGGCTGGCTTCAGGTGGCAATCTTTAAGCAAAAGAAACACACAAGGGCGTGGAGACCTGGGGAAAAGGCAGCACTGAGAAATCTACCTTCTGAAACTGACGAGGATGGGCAAGAGAGGCTACCTCAGGTGGCAATCTTTAAGCAAAAGAAACACACAAGGGCGTGGAGACCTGGGGAAAAAGCAACACGGAGAAATCCACCCTCTGAAACTGAGGAACATGGGCAAAAGAAGCTAGCTCAGGTTGCAAAATTTAAGCAGAAAAAAAAAAAGACGCAAGGGCGTGGAGAGCTGGCGAAAAAGCAACACGGAGAAATCCACCCTCTGAAACCGAGGAAGATGGGCAACAGAGGCTAGCTCAGGTGGCAATCTTTAAGCAAAAAAAATAAAATAAAAAAATACAATGGTGAGGAGACCCGGTCAAAAAGCAACCCTGAAAAAGGTACCCTCTGAAACTGAGGAAGCAGGGCAAGAATGCCTAGCTCAGGTGACAATGTTTAAGCAAAAGAAACACACAAGGGCGTGGAGACCTGGGGAAAAAGCATCACGGAGAAATCCTCCAGCTGAAACGGAGGAAGATGGGCAACAGAGGCTACCTCAGGTGGCAATCGTTAAGCAAAAACAAAACACAAAGGCGTGGAGACCTTGGGAAAAAGCAACCCTGAAATATCTACCCTCTGAAACTGAGGAAGATGGGCAAGAGAGGCTGGCTTCATGTGGCAAACGTTAAGCAAAAGAAACACACAAGGGCGTGGAGACCTGGGGAAAAAGCAACACGGAGAAATCCACCCTCTGAAACTGAGGAAGATGGGCAAGAGAGGCTAGCTCAGGTGGCAATCGTTAAGCAAAAACAAAACCCAAAGGCGTGGAGACCTGGGGAAAAGCAACCCTGAAATATCTACCCTCTGAAACTGAGGAAGATGGGCAAGAGAGGCTGGCTTCAGGTGGCAAACTTTAAGCAAAAGAAACACACAAGGGCGTGGAGACCTGGGGAAAAAGCAGCACTGAGAAATCTACCCTCTGAAACTGACGAGGATGGGCAACAGAGGCTACCTCAGGTGGCAATCGGTAAGCAAAAGAAACACACAAGGGCGTGGAGACCTGGGGAAAAAGCCACACGGAGGAATCCACCCTCTGAAACTGAAGAAGATGGGCAACAGAGGCTAGCTCAGGTGGCAATCTGTAAGCAAAAAAAATAAAATAAAAAAATACAATGGCGAGGAGACCCGGTCAAAAAGCAACCCTGAAAAAGGTACCCTCTGAAACTGAGGAAGCAGGGCAACAATGCCTAGCTCAGGTGACAATCTTTAAGCAAAAGAAACACACAAGGGCGTGGAGACTTGGGGAAAAAGCAACACGGAGAAATCCTCCAGCAGAAACTGAGGAAGATGGGCAACAGAGGCTACCTCAGGTGGCAATCGTTAAGCAAAAACAAAACACAAAGGCGTGGAGACCTTGGGAAAAAGCAACCCTGAAATATCTACCCTCTGAAACTGAGGAAGATGGGCAAGAGAGGCTGGCTTCATGTGGCAAACGTTAAGCAAAAGAAACACACAAGGGCGTGGAGACCTGGGGAAAAAGCAACACGGAGAAATCCACCCTCTGAAACTGAGGAAGATGGGCAAGAGAGGCTAGCTCAGGTGGCAATCGTTAAGCAAAAACAAAACCCAAAGGCGTGGAGACCTGGGGAAAAGCAACCCTGAAATATCTACCCTCTGAAACTGAGGAAGATGGGCAAGAGAGGCTGGCTTCAGGTGGCAAACTTTAAGCAAAAGAAACACACAAGGGCGTGGAGACCTGGGGAAAAAGCAGCAGTGAGAAATCTACCCTCTGAAACTGACGAGGATGGGCAACAGAGGCTACCTCAGGTGGCAATCGTTAAGCAAAAGAAACACACAAGGGCGTGGAGACCTGGGGAAAAAGCATCACGGAGAAATCCTCCAGCTGAAACGGAGGAAGATGGGCAACAGAGGCAACCTCAGGTGGCAATCGTTAAGCAAAAACAAAGCACAAAGGTGTGGAGACCTGGGGAAAAAGCAACCCTGAAACATCTACCCTCTGAAACTGAGGAAGATGGGCAAGAGAGGCTGGCTTCAGGTGGCAAACGTTAAGCAAAAGAAACACACAAGGGCGTGGAGACCTGGGGAAAAAGCAACACGGAGAAATCCACCCTCTGAAACCGAGGAAGATGGGCAACAGAGGCTAGCTCAGGTGGCAATCTTTAAGCAAAAAAAATAAAATAAAAAAATACAATGGTGAGGAGACCCGGTCAAAAAGCAACCCTGAAAAAGGTACCCTCTGAAACTGAGGAAGCAGGGCAACAATGCCTAGCTCAGGTGACAATGTTTAAGCAAAAGAAACACACAAGGGCGTGGAGACCTGGGGAAAAAGCATCACGGAGAAATCCTCCAGCTGAAACGGAGGAAGATGGGCAACAGAGGCTACCTCAGGTGGCAATCGTTAAGCAAAAACAAAACACAAAGGCGTGGAGACCTTGGGAAAAAGCAACCCTGAAATATCTACCCTCTGAAACTGAGGAAGATGGGCAAGAGAGGCTGGCTTCATGTGGCAAACGTTAAGCAAAAGAAACACACAAGGGCGTGGAGACCTGGGGAAAAAGCAACACGGAGAAATCCACCCTCTGAAACTGAGGAAGATGGGCAAGAGAGGCTAGCTCAGGTGGCAATCGTTAAGCAAAAACAAAACCCAAAGGCGTGGAGACCTGGGGAAAAGCAACCCTGAAATATCTACCCTCTGAAACTGAGGAAGATGGGCAAGAGAGGCTGGCTTCAGGTGGCAAACTTTAAGCAAAAGAAACACACAAGGGCGTGGAGACCTGGGGAAAAAGCAGCACTGAGAAATCTACCCTCTGAAACTGACGAGGATGGGCAACAGAGGCTACCTCAGGTGGCAATCGGTAAGCAAAAGAAACACACAAGGGCGTGGAGACCTGGGGAAAAAGCCACACGGAGGAATCCACCCTCTGAAACTGAAGAAGATGGGCAACAGAGGCTAGCTCAGGTGGCAATCTGTAAGCAAAAAAAATAAAATAAAAAAATACAATGGCGAGGAGACCCGGTCAAAAAGCAACCCTGAAAAAGGTACCGTCTGAAACTGAGGAAGCAGGGCAACAATGCCTAGCTCAGGTGACAATCTTTAAGCAAAAGAAACACACAAGGGCGTGGAGACCTGGGGAAAAAGCATCACGGAGAAATCCTCCAGCTGAAACTGAGGCAGATGGGCAACAGAGGCTACCTCAGGTGGCAATCGTTAAGCAAAAACAAAACACAAAGGCGTGGAGACCTTGGGAAAAAGCAACCCTGAAATATCTACCCTCTGAAACTGAGGAAGATGGGCAAGAGAGGCTGGCTTCATGTGGCAAACGTTAAGCAAAAGAAACACACAAGGGCGTGGAGACCTGGGGAAAAAGCAACACGGAGAAATCCACCCTCTGAAACTGAGGAAGATGGGCAAGAGAGGCTAGTTCAGGTGGCAATCGTTAAGCAAAAACAAAACCCAAAGGCGTGGAGACCTGGGAAAAAGCAACCCTGAAATATCTACCCTCTGAAACTGAGGAAGATGGGCAAGAGAGGCTGGCTTCAGGTGGCAAACTTTAAGCAAAAGAAACACACAAGGGCGTGGAGACCTGGGGAAAAGGCAGCACTGAGAAATCTACCCTCTGAAACTGACGAGGATGGGCAACAGAGGCTACCTCAGGTGGCAATCGTTAAGCAAAAGAAACACACAAGGGCGTGGAGACCTGGGGAAAAAGCAACACGGAGAAATCCACCCTCTGAAACTGAGAAAGATGGGCAAGAGAGGCTAGCTCAGGTGGCAATCGTTAAGCAAAAACAAAACCCAAAGGCGTGGAGACCTGGGGAAAGAGCAACCCTGAAATATCTACCCTCTGAAACTGAGGAAGATGGGCAAGAGAGGCTGGCTTCAGGTGGCAATCTTTAAGCAAAAGAAACACACAAGGGCGTGGAGACCTGGGGAAAAAGCAACACGGAGAAATCCACCCTCTGAAACTGAGGAACATGGGCAAAAGAAGCTAGCTCAGGTTGCAAAATTTAAGCAGAAAAAAAAAAAGACGCAAGGGCGTGGAGAGCTGGCGAAAAAGCAACACGGAGAAATCCACCCTCTGAAACTGAGGAAGATGGGCAAGAGAGGCTAGCTCAGGTGGCAATCTTTAAGCAAAAACAATAAAATAAAAAAATGCAATGGCGAGGAGACCCGGTCAAAAAGCAACCCTGAAAAAGGTACCCTTTGAAACTGAGGAAGCAGGGCAACAGTGCCTAGCTCAGGCGACAATCTTTAAGCAAAAGAAACACACAAGGGCGTGGGGAGCTGGCGAAAAGGCAACACTGAGAAATCCACCCTCTGAAACAGACGAAGATGGGCAACAGAGGCTAGCTCAGGTGGCAATCTTTAAGCAAAAGAAACACACAAGTGCGTGGAGACCTGGGAAAAATGCAACACGGAGAAATCCACCCTCTGAAACTGAGGAAGATGGGCAAGAGAGGCTACCTCAGGTGGCAATCGTTAAGCAAAAACAAAGCACAAAGGCGTGGAGACCTGGGGAAAAAGCAACCCTGAAACATCTACCCTCTGAAACTGAGGAAGATGGGCAAGAGAGGCTGGCTTCAGGTGGCAAACTTTAAGCAAAAGAAACACACAAGGGCGTGGAGACCTGGGGAAAAAGCAACACGGAGAAATCCACCCTCTGAAACCGAGGAAGATGGGCAACAGAGGCTACCTCAGGTGGCAATCTTTAAGCAAAAAAAATAAAATAAAAAAATACAATGGCGAGGAGACCCGGTCAAAAAGCAACCCTGAAAAAGGTACCCTCTGAAACTGAGGAAGCAGGGCAACAATGCCTAGCTCAGGTGACAATCTTTAAGCAAAAGAAACACACAAGGGCGTGGAGACCTGGGGAAAAAGCATCACGGAGAAATCCTCCAGCTGAAACGGAGGAAGATGGGCAACAGAGGCTACCTCAGGTGGCAATCGTTAAGCAAAAACAAAACACAAAGGCGTGGAGACCTTGGGAAAAAGCAACCCTGAAATATCTACCCTCTGATACTGAGGAAGATGGGCAAGAGAGGCTGGCTTCATGTGGCAAACGTTAAGCAAAAGAAACACACAAGGGCGTGGAGACCTGGGGAAAAAGCAACACGGAGAAATCCACCCTCTGAAACTGAGGAAGATGGGCAAGAGAGGCTAGCTCAGGTGGCAATCGTTAAGCAAAAACAAAACCCAAAGGCGTGGAGACCTGGGGAAAAGCAACCCTGAAATATCTACCCCCTGAAACTGAGGAAGATGGGCAAGAGAGGCTGGCTTCAGGTGGCAAACTTTAAGCAAAAGAAACACACAAGGGCGTGGAGACCTGGGGAAAAAGCAGCACTGAGAAATCTACCCTCTGAAACTGACGAGGATGGGCAACAGAGGCTACCTCAGGTGGCAATCGGTAAGCAAAAGAAACACACAAGGGCGTGGAGACCTGGGGAAAAAGCCACACGGAGAAATCCACCCTCTGAAACTGAAGAAGATGGGCAACAGAGGCTAGCTCAGGTGGCAATCTTTAAGCAAAAAAAATAATATAAAAAAATACAATGGCGAGGAGACCCGGTCAAAAAGCAACCCTGAAAAAGGTACCGTCTGAAACTGAGGAAGCAGGGCAACAATGCCTAGCTCAGGTGACAATCTTTAAGCAAAAGAAACACACAAGGGCGTGGAGACCTGGGGAAAAAGCATCACGGAGAAATCCTCCAGCTGAAACTGAGGCAGATGGGCAACAGAGGCTACCTCAGGTGGCAATCGTTAAGCAAAAACAAAACACAAAGGCGTGGAGACCTTGGGAAAAAGCAACCCTGAAATAGCTACCCTCTGCAACTGAGGAAGATGGGCAAGAGAGGCTGGCTTCATGTGGCAAACGTTAAGCAAAAGAAACACACAAGGGCGTGGAGACGTGGGGAAAAAGCAACACGGAGAAATCCACCCTCTGAAACTGAGGAAGATGGGCAAGAGAGGCTAGCTCAGGTGGCATTCGTTAAGCAAAAACAAAACCCAAAGGCGTGGAGACCTGGGGAAAAAGCAACCCTGAAATATCTACCCTCTGAAACTGAGGAAGATGCGCAAGAGAGGCTGCATTCAGGTGGCAAACTTTAAGCAAAAGAAACACACAAGGGCGTGGAGACCTGGGGAAAAAGCAACACGGAGAAATCCACCCTCTGAAACCGAGGAAGATGGGCAACAGAGGCTAGCTCAGGTGGCAATCGTTAAGCAAAAACAATAAAATAAAAAAATACAATGGCGAGGAGACCCGGTCAAAAAGCAACCCTGAAAAAGGTACCCTCTGAAACTGAGGAAGCAGGGCAACAATGCCTAGCTCAGGTGACAATCTTTAAGCAAAAGAAACACACAAGGCCGTGGAGACTTGGGGAAAAAGCAACACGGAGAAATCCTCCAGCTGAAACTGAGGAAGATGGGCAACAGAGGCTACCTCAGGTGGCAATCGTTAAGCAAAAACAAAACACAAAGGCGTGGAGACCTTGGGAAAAAGCAACCCTGAAATATCTACCCTCTGAAACTGAGGAAGATGGGCAAGAGAGGCTGGCTTCATGTGGCAAACGTTAAGCAAAAGAAACACACAAGGGCGTGGAGACCTGGGGAAAAAGCAACACGGAGAAATCCACCCTCTGAAACTGAGAAAGATGGGCAAGAGAGGCTAGCTCAGGTGGCAATCGTTAAGCAAAAACAAAACCCAAAGGCGTGGAGACCTGGGCAAAGAGCAACCCTGAAATATCTACCCTCTGAAACTGAGGAAGATGGGCAAGAGAGGCTGGCTTCAGGTGGCAATCTTTAAGCAAAAGAAACACACAAGGGCGTGGAGACCTGGGGAAAAGGCAGCACTGAGAAATCTACCTTCTGAAACTGACGAGGATGGGCAAGAGAGGCTACCTCAGGTGGCAATCTTTAAGCAAAAGAAACACACAAGGGCGTGGAGACCTGGGGAAAAAGCAACACGGAGAAATCCACCCTCTGAAACTGAGGAACATGGGCAAAAGAAGCTAGCTCAGGTTGCAAAATTTAAGCAGAAAAAAAAAAAGACGCAAGGGCGTGGAGAGCTGGCGAAAAAGCAACACGGAGAAATCCACCCTCTGAAACTGAGGAAGATGGGCAAGAGAGGCTAGCTCAGGTGGCAATCTTTAAGCAAAAACAATAAAATAAAAAAATGCAATAGCGAGGAGACCCGGTCAAAAAGCAACCCTGAAAAAGGTACCCTTTGAAACTGAGGAAGCAGGGCAACAGTGCCTAGCTCAGGCGACAATCTTTAAGCAAAAGAAACACACAAGGGCGTGGGGAGCTGGCGAAAAGGCAACACTGAGAAATCCACCCTCTGAAACAGACGAAGATGGGCAACAGAGGCTAGCTCAGGTGGCAATCTTTAAGCAAAAACAATAAAATAAAAAAATACAATGGCGAGGAGACCCGGTCAAAAAGCAACCCTGAAAAAGGTACCCTCTGAAACTGAGGAAGCAGGGCAACAATGCCTAGCTCAGGTGACAATCTTTAAGCAAAAGAAACACACAAGGGCGTGGAGACCTGGGGAAAAAGCATCACGGAGAAATCCTCCAGCTGAAACGGAGGAAGATGGGCAACAGAGGCTACCTCAGGTGGCAATCGTTAAGCAAAAACAAAACACAAAGGCGTGGAGACCTTGGGAAAAAGCAACCCTGAAATATCTACCCTCTGAAACTGAGGAAGATGGGCAAGAGAGGCTGGCTTCATGTGGCAAACGTTAAGCAAAAGAAACACACAAGGGCGTGGAGACCTGGGGAAAAAGCAACACGGAGAAATCCACCCTCTGAAACTGAGGAAGATGGGCAAGAGAGACTAGCTCAGGTGGCAATCGTTAAGCAAAAACAAAACCCAAAGGCGTGGAGACCTGGGGAAAAGCAACCCTGAAATATCTACCCCCTGAAACTGAGGAAGATGGGCAAGAGAGGCTGGCTTCAGGTGGCAAACTTTAAGCAAAAGAAACACACAAGAGCGTGGAGACCTGGGGAAAAAGCAGCACTGAGAAATCTACCCTCTGAAACTGACGAGGATGGGCAACAGAGGCTACCTCAGGTGGCAATCGGTAAGCAAAAGAAACACACAAGGGCGTGGAGACCTGGGGAAAAAGCCACACGGAGAAATCCACCCTCTGAAACTGAAGAAGATGGGCAACAGAGGCTAGCTCAGGTGGCAATCTTTAAGCAAAAAAAATAAAATAAAAAACTACAATGGCGAGGAGACCCGGTCAAAAAGCAACCCTGAAAAAGGTACCCTCTGAAACTGAGGAAGCAGGGCAACAATGCCTAGCTCAGGTGACAATCTTTAAGCAAAAGAAACACACAAGGGCGTGGAGACTTGGGGAAAAAGCAACACGGAGAAATCCTCCAGCTGAAACGGAGGAAGATGGGCAACAGAGGCTACCTCAGGTGGCAATCGTTAAGCAAAAACAAAACACAAAGGCGTGGAGACCTTGGGAAAAAGCAACCCTGAAATATCTACCCTCTGAAACTGAGGAAGATGGGCAAGAGAGGCTGGCTTCATGTGGCAAACGTTAAGCAAAAGAAACACACAAGGGCGTGGAGACCTGGGGAAAAAGCAACACGGAGAAATCCACCCTCTGAAACTGAGGAAGATGGGCAAGAGAGGCTAGCTCAGGTGGCAATCGTTAAGCAAAAACAAAACCCAAAGGCGTGGAGACCTGGGGAAAAGCAACCCTGAAATATCTACCCTCTGAAACTGAGGAAGATGGGCAAGAGAGGCTGGCTTCAGGTGGCAAACTTTAAGCAAAAGAAACACACAAGGGCGTGGAGACCTGGGGAAAAAGCAGCACTGAGAAATCTACCCTCTGAAACTGACGAGGATGGGCAACAGAGGCTACCTCAGGTGGCAATCGGTAAGCAAAAGAAACACACAAGGGCGTGGAGACCTGGGGAAAAAGCCACACGGAGAAATCCACCCTCTGAAACTGAAGAAGATGGGCAACAGAGGCTAGCTCAGGTGGCAATCTTTAAGCAAAAAAAATAAAATAAAAAAATACAATGGCGAGGAGACCCGGTCAAAAAGCAACCCTGAAAAAGGTACCCTCTGAAACTGAGGAAGCAGGGCAACAATGCCTAGCTCAGGTGACAATCTTTAAGCAAAAGAAACACACAAGGGCGTGGAGACCTGGGGAAAAAGCATCACGGAGAAATCCTCCAGCTGAAACTGAGGCAGATGGGCAACAGAGGCTACCTCAGGTGGCAATCGTTAAGCAAAAACAAAACACAAAGGCGTGGGGACCTTGGGAAAAAGCAACCCTGAAATAGCTACCCTCTGCAACTGAGGAAGATGGGCAAGAGAGGCTGGCTTCATGTGGCAAACGTTAAGCCAAAGAAACACACAAGGGCGTGGAGACGTGGGGAAAAAGCAACACGGAGAAATCCACCCTCTGAAACTGAGGAAGATGGGCAAGAGAGGCTAGCTCAGGTGGCATTCGTTAAGCAAAAACAAAACCCAAAGGCGTGGAGACCTGGGGAAAAAGCAACCCTGAAATATCTACCCTCTGAAACTGAGGAAGATGCGCAAGAGAGGCTGCATTCAGGTGGCAAACTTTAAGCAAAAGAAACACACAAGGGCGTGGAGACCTGGGGAAAAAGCAACACGGAGAAATCCACCCTCTGAAACCGAGGAAGATGGGCAACAGAGGCTAGCTCAGGTGGCAATCGTTAAGCAAAAACAATAAAATAAAAAAATACAATGGCGAGGAGACCCGGTCAAAAAGCAACCCTGAAAAAGGTACCCTCTGAAACTGAGGAAGCAGGGCAACAATGCCTAGCTCAGGTGACAATCTTTAAGCAAAAGAAACACACAAGGGCGTGGAGACTTGGGGAAAAAGCAACACGGAGAAATCCTCCAGCTGAAACTGAGGAAGATGGGCAACAGAGGCTACCTCAGGTGGCAATCGTTAAGCAAAAACAAAACACAAAGGCGTGGAGACCTTGGGAAAAAGCAACCCTGAAATATCTACCCTCTGAAACTGAGGAAGATGGGCAAGAGAGGCTGGCTTCATGTGGCAAACGTTAAGCAAAAGAAACACACAAGGGCGTGGAGACCTGGGGAAAAAGCAACACGGAGAAATCCACCCTCTGAAACTGAGGAAGATGGGCAAGAGAGGCTAGTTCAGGTGGCAATCGTTAAGCAAAAACAAAACCCAAAGGCGTGGAGACCTGGGAAAAAGCAACCCTGAAATATCTACCCTCTGAAACTGAGGAAGATGGGCAAGAGAGGCTGGCTTCAGGCGGCAAACTTTAAGCAAAAGAAACACACAAGGGCGTGGAGACCTGGGGAAAAGGCAGCACTGAGAAATCTACCCTCTGAAACTGACGAGGATGGGCAACAGAGGCTACCTCAGGTGGCAATCGTTAAGCAAAAGAAACACACAAGGGCGTGGAGACCTGGGGAAAAAGCAACACGGAGAAATCCACCCTCTGAAACTGAGAAAGATGGGCAAGAGAGGCTAGCTCAGGTGGCAATCGTTAAGCAAAAACAAAACCCAAAGGCGTGGAGCCCTGGGGAAAGAGCAACCCTGAAATATCTACCCTCTGAAACTGAGGAAGATGGGCAAGAGAGGCTGGCTTCAGGTGGCAATCTTTAAGCAAAAGAAACACACAAGGGCGTGGAGACCTGGGGAAAAGGCAGCACTGAGAAATCTACCTTCTGAAACTGACGAGGATGGGCAAGAGAGGCTACCTCAGGTGGCAATCTTTAAGCAAAAGAAACACACAAGGGCGTGGAGACCTGGGGAAAAAGCAACACGGAGAAATCCACCCTCTGAAACTGAGGAACATGGGCAAAAGAAGCTAGCTCAGGTTGCAAAATTTAAGCAGAAAAAAAAAAAGACGCAAGGGCGTGGAGAGCTGGCGAAAAAGCAACACGGAGAAATCCACCCTCTGAAACCGAGGAAGATGGGCAACAGAGGCTAGCTCAGGTGGCAATCTTTAAGCAAAAAAAATAAAATAAAAAAATACAATGGTGAGGAGACCCGGTCAAAAAGCAACCCTGAAAAAGGTACCCTCTGAAACTGAGGAAGCAGGGCAAGAATGCCTAGCTCAGGTGACAATGTTTAAGCAAAAGAAACACACAAGGGCGTGGAGACCTGGGGAAAAAGCATCACGGAGAAATCCTCCAGCTGAAACGGAGGAAGATGGGCAACAGAGGCTACCTCAGGTGGCAATCGTTAAGCAAAAACAAAACACAAAGGCGTGGAGACCTTGGGAAAAAGCAACCCTGAAATATCTACCCTCTGAAACTGAGGAAGATGGGCAAGAGAGGCTGGCTTCATGTGGCAAACGTTAAGCAAAAGAAACACACAAGGGCGTGGAGACCTGGGGAAAAAGCAACACGGAGAAATCCACCCTCTGAAACTGAGGAAGATGGGCAAGAGAGGCTAGCTCAGGTGGCAATCGTTAAGCAAAAACAAAACCCAAAGGCGTGGAGACCTGGGGAAAAGCAACCCTGAAATATCTACCCTCTGAAACTGAGGAAGATGGGCAAGAGAGGCTGGCTTCAGGTGGCAAACTTTAAGCAAAAGAAACACACAAGGGCGTGGAGACCTGGGGAAAAAGCAGCACTGAGAAATCTACCCTCTGAAACTGACGAGGATGGGCAACAGAGGCTACCTCAGGTGGCAATCGGTAAGCAAAAGAAACACACAAGGGCGTGGAGACCTGGGGAAAAAGCCACACGGAGGAATCCACCCTCTGAAACTGAAGAAGATGGGCAACAGAGGCTAGCTCAGGTGGCAATCTGTAAGCAAAAAAAATAAAATAAAAAAATACAATGGCGAGGAGACCCGGTCAAAAAGCAACCCTGAAAAAGGTACCCTCTGAAACTGAGGAAGCAGGGCAACAATGCCTAGCTCAGGTGACAATCTTTAAGCAAAAGAAACACACAAGGGCGTGGAGACTTGGGGAAAAAGCAACACGGAGAAATCCTCCAGCAGAAACTGAGGAAGATGGGCAACAGAGGCTACCTCAGGTGGCAATCGTTAAGCAAAAACAAAACACAAAGGCGTGGAGACCTTGGGAAAAAGCAACCCTGAAATATCTACCCTCTGAAACTGAGGAAGATGGGCAAGAGAGGCTGGCTTCATGTGGCAAACGTTAAGCAAAAGAAACACACAAGGGCGTGGAGACCTGGGGAAAAAGCAACACGGAGAAATCCACCCTCTGAAACTGAGGAAGATGGGCAAGAGAGGCTAGCTCAGGTGGCAATCGTTAAGCAAAAACAAAACCCAAAGGCGTGGAGACCTGGGGAAAAGCAACCCTGAAATATCTACCCTCTGAAACTGAGGAAGATGGGCAAGAGAGGCTGGCTTCAGGTGGCAAACTTTAAGCAAAAGAAACACACAAGGGCGTGGAGACCTGGGGAAAAAGCAGCAGTGAGAAATCTACCCTCTGAAACTGACGAGGATGGGCAACAGAGGCTACCTCAGGTGGCAATCGTTAAGCAAAAGAAACACACAAGGGCGTGGAGACCTGGGGAAAAAGCATCACGGAGAAATCCTCCAGCTGAAACGGAGGAAGATGGGCAACAGAGCCAACCTCAGGTGGCAATCGTTAAGCAAAAACAAAGCACAAAGGTGTGGAGACCTGGGGAAAAAGCAACCCTGAAACATCTACCCTCTGAAACTGAGGAAGATGGGCAAGAGAGGCTGGCTTCAGGTGGCAAACGTTAAGCAAAAGAAACACACAAGGGCGTGGAGACCTGGGGAAAAAGCAACACGGAGAAATCCACCCTCTGAAACCGAGGAAGATGGGCAACAGAGGCTAGCTCAGGTGGCAATCTTTAAGCAAAAAAAATAAAATAAAAAAATACAATGGTGAGGAGACCCGGTCAAAAAGCAACCCTGAAAAAGGTACCCTCTGAAACTGAGGAAGCAGGGCAACAATGCCTAGCTCAGGTGACAATGTTTAAGCAAAAGAAACACACAAGGGCGTGGAGACCTGGGGAAAAAGCATCACGGAGAAATCCTCCAGCTGAAACGGAGGAAGATGGGCAACAGAGGCTACCTCAGGTGGCAATCGTTAAGCAAAAACAAAACACAAAGGCGTGGAGACCTTGGGAAAAAGCAACCCTGAAATATCTACCCTCTGAAACTGAGGAAGATGGGCAAGAGAGGCTGGCTTCATGTGGCAAACGTTAAGCAAAAGAAACACACAAGGGCGTGGAGACCTGGGGAAAAAGCAACACGGAGAAATCCACCCTCTGAAACTGAGGAAGATGGGCAAGAGAGGCTAGCTCAGGTGGCAATCGTTAAGCAAAAACAAAACCCAAAGGCGTGGAGACCTGGGGAAAAGCAACCCTGAAATATCTACCCTCTGAAACTGAGGAAGATGGGCAAGAGAGGCTGGCTTCAGGTGGCAAACTTTAAGCAAAAGAAACACACAAGGGCGTGGAGACCTGGGGAAAAAGCAGCACTGAGAAATCTACCCTCTGAAACTGACGAGGATGGGCAACAGAGGCTACCTCAGGTGGCAATCGGTAAGCAAAAGAAACACACAAGGGCGTGGAGACCTGGGGAAAAAGCCACACGGAGGAATCCACCCTCTGAAACTGAAGAAGATGGGCAACAGAGGCTAGCTCAGGTGGCAATCTGTAAGCAAAAAAAATAAAATAAAAAAATACAATGGCGAGGAGACCCGGTCAAAAAGCAACCCTGAAAAAGGTACCCTCTGAAACTGAGGAAGCAGGGCAACAATGCCTAGCTCAGGTGACAATCTTTAAGCAAAAGAAACACACAAGGGCGTGGAGACTTGGGGAAAAAGCAACACGGAGAAATCCTCCAGCAGAAACTGAGGAAGATGGGCAACAGAGGCTACCTCAGGTGGCAATCGTTAAGCAAAAACAAAACACAAAGGCGTGGAGACCTTGGGAAAAAGCAACCCTGAAATATCTACCCTCTGAAACTGAGGAAGATGGGCAAGAGAGGCTGGCTTCATGTGGCAAACGTTAAGCAAAAGAAACACACAAGGGCGTGGAGACCTGGGGAAAAAGCAACACGGAGAAATCCACCCTCTGAAACTGAGGAAGATGGGCAAGAGAGGCTAGCTCAGGTGGCAATCGTTAAGCAAAAACAAAACCCAAAGGCGTGGAGACCTGGGGAAAAGCAACCCTGAAATATCTACCCTCTGAAACTGAGGAAGATGGGCAAGAGAGGCTGGCTTCAGGTGGCAAACTTTAAGCAAAAGAAACACACAAGGGCGTGGAGACCTGGGGAAAAAGCAGCAGTGAGAAATCTACCCTCTGAAACTGACGAGGATGGGCAACAGAGGCTACCTCAGGTGGCAATCGTTAAGCAAAAGAAACACACAAGGGCGTGGAGACCTGGGGAAAAAGCATCACGGAGAAATCCTCCAGCTGAAACGGAGGAAGATGGGCAACAGAGGCAACCTCAGGTGGCAATCGTTAAGCAAAAACAAAGCACAAAGGTGTGGAGACCTGGGGAAAAAGCAACCCTGAAACATCTACCCTCTGAAACTGAGGAAGATGGGCAAGAGAGGCTGGCTTCAGGTGGCAAACGTTAAGCAAAAGAAACACACAAGGGCGTGGAGACCTGGGGAAAAAGCAACACGGAGAAATCCACCCTCTGAAACCGAGGAAGATGGGCAACAGAGGCTAGCTCAGGTGGCAATCTTTAAGCAAAAAAAATAAAATAAAAAAATACAATGGTGAGGAGACCCGGTCAAAAAGCAACCCTGAAAAAGGTACCCTCTGAAACTGAGGAAGCAGGGCAACAATGCCTAGCTCAGGTGACAATGTTTAAGCAAAAGAAACACACAAGGGCGTGGAGACCTGGGGAAAAAGCATCACGGAGAAATCCTCCAGCTGAAACGGAGGAAGATGGGCAACAGAGGCTACCTCAGGTGGCAATCGTTAAGCAAAAACAAAACACAAAGGCGTGGAGACCTTGGGAAAAAGCAACCCTGAAATATCTACCCTCTGAAACTGAGGAAGATGGGCAAGAGAGGCTGGCTTCATGTGGCAAACGTTAAGCAAAAGAAACACACAAGGGCGTGGAGACCTGGGGAAAAAGCAACACGGAGAAATCCACCCTCTGAAACTGAGGAAGATGGGCAAGAGAGGCTAGCTCAGGTGGCAATCGTTAAGCAAAAACAAAACCCAAAGGCGTGGAGACCTGGGGAAAAGCAACCCTGAAATATCTACCCTCTGAAACTGAGGAAGATGGGCAAGAGAGGCTGGCTTCAGGTGGCAAACTTTAAGCAAAAGAAACACACAAGGGCGTGGAGACCTGGGGAAAAAGCAGCACTGAGAAATCTACCCTCTGAAACTGACGAGGATGGGCAACAGAGGCTACCTCAGGTGGCAATCGGTAAGCAAAAGAAACACACAAGGGCGTGGAGACCTGGGGAAAAAGCCACACGGAGAAATCCACCCTCTGAAACTGAAGTAGATGGGCAACAGAGGCTAGCTCAGGTGGCAATCTTTAAGCAAAAAAAATAAAATAAAAAAATACAATGGCGAGGAGACCCGGTCAAAAAGCAACCCTGAAAAAGGTACCCTCTGAAACTGAGGAAGCAGGGCAACAATGCCTAGCTCAGGTGACAATCTTTAAGCAAAAGAAACACACAAGGGCGTGGAGACTTGGGGAAAAAGCAACACGGAGAAATCCTCCAGCTGAAACGGAGGAAGATGGGCAACAGAGGCTACCTCAGGTGGCAATCGTTAAGCAAAAACAAAACACAAAGGCGTGGAGACCTTGGGAAAAAGCAACCCTGAAATATCTACCCTCTGAAACTGAGGAAGTTGGGCAAGAGAGGCTGGCTTCATGTGGCAAACGTTAAGCAAAAGAATCACACAAGGGCGTGGAGACCTGGGGAAAAAGCAACACGGAGAAATCCACCCTCTGAAACTGAGGAAGATGGGCAAGAGAGGCTAGCTCAGGTGGCAATCGTTAAGCAAAAACAAAACCCAAAGGCGTGGAGACCTGGGGAAAAGCAACCCTGAAATATCTACCCTCTGAAACTGAGGAAGATGGGCAAGAGAGGCTGTCTTCAGGTGGCAAACTTTAAGCAAAAGAAACACACAAGGGCGTGGAGACCTGGGGAAAAAGCAGCACTGAGAAATCTACCCTCTGAAACTGACGAGGATGGGCAACAGAGGCTACCTCAGGTGGCAATCGGTAAGCAAAAGAAACACACAAGGGCGTGGAGACCTGGGGAAAAGCCACACGGAGAAATCCACCCTCTGAAACTGAAGAAGATGGGCAACAGAGGCTAGCTCAGGTGGCAATCTTTAAGCAAAAAAAATAAAATAAAAAAATACAATGGCGAGGAGACCCGGTCAAAAAGCAACCCTGAAAAAGGTGCCCTCTGAAACTGAGGAAGCAGGGCAACAATGCCTAGCTCAGGTGACAATCTTTAAGGAAAAGAAACACACAAGGGCGTGGAGACCTGGGGAAAAAGCAACACGGAGAAATCCACCCTCTGAAGCTGAGGAAGATGGGCAACAGAGGCTACCTCAGGTGGCAATCGTTAAGCAAAAACAAAACCCAAAGGCGTGGAGACCTGGGGAAAAAGCAACCCTGAAATATCTACCCTCTGAAACTGAGGAAGATGGCCAAGAGAGGCTGCCTTCAGGTGGCAAACGTTAAGCAAAAGAAACACACAAGGGCGTGGAGACCTGGGGAAAAAGCAACACGGAGAAATCCACCCTCTGAAACTGAGGAAGATGGGCAAGAGAGGCTAGCTCAGTTGGCAATCGTTAAGCAAAAACAAAACCCAAAGGCGTGGAGACCTGGGGAAAAAGCAATCCTGAAATATCTACCCTCTGAAACTGAGGAAGATGGGCAAGAGAGGCTGGCTTCAGGTGGCAAACTTTAAGCAAAAGAAACACACAAGGGCGTGGAGACCTGGGGAAAAAGCAGCACTGAGAAATCTACCCTCTGAAACTGAAGAGGATGGGCAACAGAGGCTACCTCAGGTGGCAATCGTTAAGCAAAAGAAACACACAAGGGCGTGGAGACCTGGGGAAAAAGCAACACGGAGAAATCCACCCTCTGAAACTGAGGAAGATGGGCAACAGAGGCTACCTCAGGTGGCAATCGTTAAGCAAAAGAAACACACAAGGGCGTGGAGACCAGGGGAAAAAGCAACACGGAGAAATCCACCCTCTGAAACTGAGGAAGATGGGCAAGAGAGGCTACCTCAGGTGGCAATCGTTAAGCAAAAACAAAGCACAAAGGCGTGGAGACCTGGGGAAAAAGCAACCCTGAAATATCTACCCTCTGAAACTGAGGAAGATGGGCAAGAGAGGCTGGCTTCATGTGGCAAATGTTAAGCAAAAGAAACACACAAGGGCGTGGAGACCTGGGGAAAAAGCAACACGGAGATATCCTCCAGCTGAAACTGAGGAAGATGGGCAACAGAGGCAACCTCAGGTGGCAATCGTTAAGCAAAAACAAAACCCAAAGGCGTGGAGACCTCGGGAAAAAGCAACCCTGAAATATCTACCCTCTGAAACTGAGGAAGATGTGCAAGAGAGGCTGGCTTCAGGTGGCAAACTTTAAGCAAAAGAAACACACAAGGGCGTGGAGACCTGGGGAAAAAGCAGCACTGAGAAATCTACACTCTGAAACTGACGATGATGGGCAACAGAGGCTACCTCAGGTGGCAATCGGTAAGCAAAAGAAACACACAAGGGCGTGGAGACCTGGGGAAAAAGCCACACGGAGAAATCCACCCTCTGAAACTGAAGAAGATGGGCAACAGAGGCTAGCTCAGGTGGCAATCTTTAAGCAAAAGAAACACACAAGTGCGTGGAGACCTGGGAAAAAAGCACCACGGAGAAATCCACCCTCTGAAACTGAGGAAGATGGGCAAGAGAGGCTACCTCAGGTGGCAATCGTTAAGCAAAAACAAAGCACAAAGGCGTGGAGACCTGGGGAAAAAGCAACCCTGAAACATCTACCCTCTGAAACTGAGGAAGATGGGTAAGAGAGGCTTTCTTCAGGTGGCAAACTTTAAGCAAAAGAAACACACAAGGGCGTGGAGACCTGGGGAAAAAGCAACACGGAGAAATCCACCCTCTGAAACCGAGGAAGATGGGCAACAGAGGCTAGCTCAGGTGGCAATCTTTAAGCAAAAAAAAAAAATAAAAAAATACAATGGCGAGGAGACCCGGTCAAAAAGCAACCCTGAAAAAGGTACCCTCTGAAACTGAGGAAGCAGGGCAACAATGCCTAGCTCAGGTGACAATCTTTAAGCAAAAGAAACACACAAGGGCGTGGAGACCTGGGGAAAAAGCATCACGGAGAAATCCTCCAGCTGAAACGGAGGAAGATGGGCAACAGAGGCTACCTCAGGTGGCAATCGTTAAGCAAAAACAAAACACAAAGGCGTGGAGACCTTGGGAAAAAGCAACCCTGAAATATCTACCCTGTGAAACTGAGGAAGATGGGCAAGAGAGGCTGGCTTCATGTGGCAAACGTTAAGCAAAAGAAACACACAAGGGCGTGGAGACCTGGGGAAAAAGCAACACGGAGAAATCCACCCTCTGAAAGTGAGGAAGATGGGCAAGAGAGGCTAGCTCAGGTGGCAATCTTTAAGCAAAAAAATAAAATAAAAAAATGCAATGGCTAGGAGACCTGGTCAAAAAGCAACCCTGAAAAAGGTACCCTTTGAAACTGAGGAAGCAGGGCAACAGTGCCTAGCTCAGGCGACAATCTTTAAGCAAAAGAAACACACAAGGGCGTGGAGACCTGGGGAAAAAGCAGCACTGAGAAATCTACCCTCTGAAACTGAAGAGGATGGGCAACAGAGGCTACCTCAGGTGGCAATCGTTAAGCAAAAGAAACACACAAGGGCGTGGAGACCTGGGGAAAAAGCAACACGGAGAAATCCACCCTCTGAAACTGAGGAAGATGGGCAAGAGAGGCTAGCTCAGGTGGCAATCGTTAAGCAAAAACAAAGCACAAAGGCGTGGAGACCTGGGGAAAAAGCAACCCTGAAACATCTACCCTCTGAAACTGAGGAAGATGGGCAAGAGAGGCTGGCTTCAGGTGGCAAACTTTAAGCAAAAGAAACACACAAGGGCGTGGAGACCTGGGGAAAAAGCAACACGGAGAAATCCACCCTCTGAAACCGAGGAAGATGGGCAACAGAGGCTACCTCAGGTGGCAATATTTAAGCAAAAAAAATAAAATAAAAAAATACAATGGCGAGGAGACCCGGTCAAAAAGCAACCCTGAAAAAGGTACCCTCTGAAACTGAGGAAGCAGGGCAACAATGCCTAGCTCAGGTGACAATCTTTAAGCAAAAGAAACACACAAGGGCGTGGAGACCTGGGGAAAAAGCATCACGGAGAAATCCTCCAGCTGAAACGGAGGAAGATGGGCAACAGAGGCTACCTCAGGTGGCAATCGTTAAGCAAAAACAAAACACAAATGCGTGGAGACCTTGGGAAAAAGCAACCCTGAAATATCTACCCTCTGAAACTGAGGAAGATGGGCAAGAGAGGCTGGCTTCATGTGGCAAACGTTAAGCAAAAGAAACACACAAGGGCGTGGAGACCTGGGGAAAAAGCAACACGGAGAAATCCACCCTGTGAGACTGAGGAAGATGGGCAAGAGAGGCTACCTCAGGTGGCAATCGTTAAGCAAAAACAAAACCCAAAGGCGTGGAGACCTGGGGATAAAGCAACCTTGAAATATCTACCCTCTGAAACTGAGGAAGATGGCCAAGAGAGGCTGCCTTCAGGTGGCAAAATTTAAGCAAAAGAAACACACAAGGGCGTGGAGACCTGGGGAAAAAGCAACACGGAGAAATCCACCCTCTGAAACTGAGGAAGATGGGCAAGAGAGGCTAGCTCAGGTGGCAATCGTTAAGCAAAAACAAAACCCAAAGGCGTGGAGACCTGGGGAAAAAGCAACCCTGAAATATCTACCCTCTGAAACTGAGGAAGATGGGCAAGAGAGGCTGTCTTCAGGTGGCAAACTTTAAGCAAAAGAAACACACAAGGGCGTGGAGACCTGGGGAAAAAGCAGCACTGAGAAATCTACCCTCTGAAACTGACGAGGATGGGCAACAGAGGCTACCTCAGGTGGCAATCGGTAAGCAAAAGAAACACACAAGGGCGTGGAGACCTGGGGAAAAGCCACACGGAGAAATCCACCCTCTGAAACTGAAGAAGATGGGCAACAGAGGCTAGCTCAGGTGGCAATCTTTAAGCAAAAAAAATAAAATAAAAAAATACAATGGCGAGGAGACCCGGTCAAAAAGCAACCCTGAAAAAGGTGCCCTCTGAAACTGAGGAAGCAGGGCAACAATGCCTAGCTCAGGTGACAATCTTTAAGGAAAAGAAACACACAAGGGCGTGGAGACCTGGGGAAAAAGCAACACGGAGAAATCCACCCTCTGAAGCTGAGGAAGATGGGCAACAGAGGCTACCTCAGGTGGCAATCGTTAAGCAAAAACAAAACCCAAAGGCGTGGAGACCTGGGGAAAAAGCAACCCTGAAATATCTACCCTCTGAAACTGAGGAAGATGGGCAAGAGAGGCTGCCTTCAGGTGGCAAACGTTAAGCAAAAGAAACACACAAGGGCGTGGAGACCTGGGGAAAAAGCAACACGGAGAAATCCACCCTCTGAAACTGAGGAAGATGGGCAAGAGAGGCTAGCTCAGTTGGCAATTGTTAAGCAAAAACAAAACCCAAAGGCGTGGAGACCTGGGGAAAAAGCAATCCTGAAATATCTACCCTCTGAAACTGAGGAATATGGGCAAGAGAGGCTGGCTTCAGGTGGCAAACTTTAAGCAAAAGAAACACACAAGGGCGTGGAGACCTGGGGAAAAAGCAGCACTGAGAAATCTACCCTCTGAAACTGAAGAGGATGGGCAACAGAGGCTACCTCAGGTGGCAATCGTTAAGCAAAAGAAACACACAAGGGCGTGGAGACCTGGGGAAAAAGCAACACGGAGAAATCCACCCTCTGAAACTGAGGAAGATGGGCAACAGAGGCTACCTCAGGTGGCAATCGTTAAGCAAAAGAAACACACAAGGGCGTGGAGACCAGGGGAAAAAGCAACACGGAGAAATCCACCCTCTGAAACTGAGGAAGATGGGCAAGAGAGGCTACCTCAGGTGGCAATCGTTAAGCAAAAACAAAGCACAAAGGCGTGGAGACCTGGGGAAAAAGCAACTCTGAAATATCTACCCTCTGAAACTGAGGAAGATGGGCAAGAGAGGCTGGCTCAGGTGGCAATCTTTAAGCAAAAAAAATAAAATAAAAAAATACAATGGCGAGGAGACCCGGTCAAAAAGCAACCCTGAAAAAGGTACCCTCTGAAACTGAGGAAGCAGGGCAACAATGCCTAGCTCAGGTGACAATCTTTAAGCAAAAGAAACACACAAGGGCGTGGAGACCTGGGGAAAAAGCATCACGGAGAAATCCTCCAGCTGAAACGGAGGAAGATGGGCAACAGAGGCTACCTCAGGTGGCAATCGTTAAGCAAAAACAAAACACAAAGGCGTGGAGACCTTGGGAAAAAGCAACCCTGAAATATCTACCCTCTGAAACTGAGGAAGATGGGCAAGAGAGGCTGGCTTCATGTGGCAAACGTTAAGCAAAAGAAACACACAAGGGCGTGGAGACCTGGGGAAAAAGCAACACGGAGAAATCCACCCTCTGAAACTGAGGAAGATGGGCAAGAGAGGCTAGCTCAGGTGGCAATCTTTAAGCAAAAAAATAAAATAAAAAAATGCAATGGCGAGGAGACCCGGTCAAAAAGCAACCCTGAAAAAGGTACCCTTTGAAACTGAGGAAGCAGGCCAACAGTGCCTAGCTCAGGCGACAATCTTTAAGCAAAAGAAACACACAAGGGCGTGGGGAGCTGGCGAAAAGGCAACACTGAGAAATCCACCCTCTGAAACAGACGAAGATGGGCAACAGAGGCTAGCTCAGGTGGCAATCTTTAAGCAAAGGAAACACACAAGTGCGTGGAGACCTGGGAAAAATGCAACACGGAGAAATCCACCCTCTGAAACTGAGGAAGATGGGCAAGAGAGGCTACCTCAGGTGGCAATCGTTAAGCAAAAACAAAGCACAAAGGCGTGGAGACCTGGGGAAAAAGCAACCCTGAAACATCTACCCTCTGAAACTGAGGAAGATGGGCAAGAGAGGCTGTCTTCAGGTGGCAAACTTTAAGCAAAAGAAACACACAAGGGCGTGGAGACCTGGGGAAAAAGCAACACGGAGAAATCCACCCTCTGAAACCGAGGAAGATGGGCAACAGAGGCTACCTCAGGTGGCAATCTTTAAGCAAAAAAAATAAAATAAAAAAATACAATGGCGAGGAGACCCGGTCAAAAAGCAACCCTGAAAAAGGTACCCTCTGAAACTGAGGAAGCAGGGCAACAATGCCTAGCTCAGGTGACAATGTTTAAGCAAAAGAAACACACAAGGGCGTGGAGACCTGGGGAAAAAGCATCACGGAGAAATCCTCCAGCTGAAACGGAGGAAGATGGGCAACAGAGGCTACCTCAGGTGGCAATCGTTAAGCAAAAACAAAACACAAAGGCGTGGAGACCTTGGGAAAAAGCAACCCTGAAATATCTACCCTCTGAAACTGAGGAAGATGGGCAAGAGAGGCTGGCTTCATGTGGCAAACGTTAAGCAAAAGAAACACACAAGGGCGTGGAGACCTGGGGAAAAAGCAACACGGAGAAATCCACCCTCTGAAACTGAGGAAGATGGGCAAGAGAGGCTAGCTCAGGTGGCAATCGTTAAGCAAAAACAAAACCCAAAGGCGTGGAGACCTGGGGAAAAGCAACCCTGAAATATCTACCCTCTGAAACTGAGGAAGATGGGCAAGAGAGGCTGGCTTCAGGTGGCAAACTTTAAGCAAAAGAAACACACAAGGGCGTGGAGACCTGGGGAAAAAGCAGCAGTGAGAAATCTACCCTCTGAAACTGACGAGGATGGGCAACAGAGGCTACCTCAGGTGGCAATCGTTAAGCAAAAGAAACACACAAGGGCGTGGATACCTGGGGAAAAAGCAACACGGAGAAATCCACCCTCTGAAACTGAGAAAGATGGGCAAGAGAGGCTAGTTCAGGTGGCAATCGTTAAGCAAAAACAAAACCCAAAGGCTTGGAGACCTGGGGAAAGAGCAACCCTGAAATATCTACCCTCTGAAACTGAGGAAGATGGGCAAGAGAGGCTGGCTTCAGGTGGCAATCTTTAAGCAAAAGAAACACACAAGGGCGTGGAGACCTGGGGAAAAGGCAGCACTGAGAAATCTACCCTCTGAAACTGACGAGGATGGGCAACAGAGGCTACCTCAGGTGGCAATCGTTAAGCAAAAGAAACACACAAGGGCGTGGAGACCTGGGGAAAAAGCAACACGGAGAAATCCACCCTCTGAAACTGAGGAACATGGGCAAAAGAAGCTAGCTCAGGTTGCAAACTTTAAGCAGAAAAAAAAAAAGACGCAAGGGCGTGGAGAGCTGGCGAAAAAGCAACACGGAGAAATCCACCCTCTGAAACTGAGGAAGATGGGCAACAGAGGCTAGCTCAGGTGGCAATCTTTAAGCAAAAAAATAAAATAAAAAAATGCAATGGCGAGGAGACCCGGTCAAAAAGCAACCCTGAAAAAGGTACCCTTTGAAACTGAGGAAGCAGGCCAACAGTGCCTAGCTCAGGCGACAATCTTTAAGCAAAAGAAACACACAAGGGCGTGGGGAGCTGGCGAAAAGGCAACACTGAGAAATCCACCCTCTGAAACAGACGAAGATGGGCAACAGAGGCTAGCTCAGGTGGCAATCTTTAAGCAAAAGAAACACACAAGTGCGTGGAGACCTGGGAAAAATGCAACACGGAGAAATCCACCCTCTGAAACTGAGGAAGATGGGCAAGAGAGGCTACCTCAGGTGGCAATCGTTAAGCAAAAACAAAGCACAAAGGCGTGGAGACCTGGGGAAAAAGCAACCCTGAAACATCTACCCTCTGAAACTGAGGAAGATGGGCAAGAGAGGCTGGCTTCAGGTGGCAAACTTTAAGCAAAAGAAACACACAAGGGCGTGGAGACCTGGGGAAAAAGCAACACGGAGAAATCCACCCTCTGAAACCGAGGAAGATGGGCAACAGAGGCTACCTCAGGTGGCAATCTTTAAGCAAAAAAAATAAAATAAAAAAATACAATGGCGAGGAGACCCGGTCAAAAAGCAACCCTGAAAAAGGTACCCTCTGAAACTGAGGAAGCAGGGCAACAATGCCTAGCTCAGGTGACAATGTTTAAGCAAAAGAAACACACAAGGGCGTGGAGACCTGGGGAAAAAGCATCACGGAGAAATCCTCCAGCTGAAACGGAGGAAGATGGGCAACAGAGGCTACCTCAGGTGGCAATCGTTAAGCAAAAACAAAACACAAAGGCGTGGAGACCTTGGGAAAAAGCAACCCTGAAATATCTACCCTCTGAAACTGAGGAAGATGGGCAAGAGAGGCTGGCTTCATGTGGCAAACGTTAAGCAAAAGAAACACACAAGGGCGTGGAGACCTGGGGAAAAAGCAACACGGAGAAATCCAC
Source organism: Equus asinus (assembly GCF_041296235.1). Taxonomy (NCBI): domain Eukaryota; kingdom Metazoa; phylum Chordata; class Mammalia; order Perissodactyla; family Equidae; genus Equus; species Equus asinus. The sequence goes on along the minus strand of NC_091813.1, from coordinate 412,198 downwards.
CCTCTGAAACTGAGGAAGATGGGCAAGAGAGGCTAGCTCAGGTGGCAATCGTTAAGCAAAAACAAAACCCAAAGGCGTGGAGACCTGGGGAAAAGCAACCCTGAAATATCTACCCCCTGAAACTGAGGAAGATGGGCAAGAGAGGCTGGCTTCAGGTGGCAAACTTTAAGCAAAAGAAACACACAAGGGCGTGGAGACCTGGGGAAAAAGCAGCACTGAGAAATCTACCCTCTGAAACTGACGAGGATGGGCAACAGAGGCTACCTCAGGTGGCAATCGGTAAGCAAAAGAAACACACAAGGGCGTGGAGACCTGGGGAAAAAGCCACACGGAGAAATCCACCCTCTGAAACTGAAGAAGATGGGCAACAGAGGCTAGCTCAGGTGGCAATCTTTAAGCAAAAAAAATAAAATAAAAAAATACAATGGCGAGGAGACCCGGTCAAAAAGCAACCCTGAAAAAGGTACCGTCTGAAACTGAGGAAGCAGGGCAACAATGCCTAGCTCAGGTGACAATCTTTAAGCAAAAGAAACACACAAGGGCGTGGAGACCTGGGGAAAAAGCATCACGGAGAAATCCTGCAGCTGAAACTGAGGCAGATGGGCAACAGAGGCTACCTCAGGTGGCAATCGTTAAGCAAAAACAAAACACAAAGGCGTGGAGACCTTGGGAAAAAGCAACCCTGAAATAGCTACCCTCTGCAACTGAGGAAGATGGGCAAGAGAGGCTGGCTTCATGTGGCAAACGTTAAGCAAAAGAAACACACAAGGGCGTGGAGACCTGGGGAAAAAGCAACACGGAGAAATCCACCCTCTGAAACCGAGGAAGATGGGCAACAGAGGCTAGCTCAGGTGGCAATCGTTAAGCAAAAACAATAAAATAAAAAAATACAATGGCGAGGAGACCCGGTCAAAAAGCAACCCTGAAAAAGGTACCCTCTGAAACTGAGGAAGCAGGGCAACAATGCCTAGCTCAGGTGACAATCTTTAAGCAAAAGAAACACACAAGGGCGTGGAGACTTGGGGAAAAAGCAACACGGAGAAATCCTCCAGCTGAAACTGAGGAAGATGGGCAACAGAGGCTACCTCAGGTGGCAATCGTTAAGCAAAAACAAAACACAAAGGCGTGGAGACCTTGGGAAAAAGCAACCCTGAAATATCTACCCTCTGAAACTGAGGAAGATGGGCAAGAGAGGCTGGCTTCATGTGGCAAACGTTAAGCAAAAGAAACACACAAGGGCGTGGAGACCTGGGGAAAAAGCAACACGGAGAAATCCACCCTCTGAAACTGAGGAAGATGGGCAAGAGAGGCTAGTTCAGGTGGCAATCGTTAAGCAAAAACAAAACCCAAAGGCGTGGAGACCTGGGAAAAAGCAACCCTGAAATATCTACCCTCTGAAACTGAGGAAGATGGGCAAGAGAGGCTGGCTTCAGGCGGCAAACTTTAAGCAAAAGAAACACACAAGGGCGTGGAGACCTGGGGAAAAGGCAGCACTGAGAAATCTACCCTCTGAAACTGACGAGGATGGGCAACAGAGGCTACCTCAGGTGGCAATCGTTAAGCAAAAGAAACACACAAGGGCGTGGAGACCTGGGGAAAAAGCAACACGGAGAAATCCACCCTCTGAAACTGAGAAAGATGGGCAAGAGAGGCTAGCTCAGGTGGCAATCGTTAAGCAAAAACAAAACCCAAAGGCGTGGAGCCCTGGGGAAAGAGCAAATCTGAAATATCTACCCTCTGAAACTGAGGAAGATGGGCAAGAGAGGCTGGCTTCAGGTGGCAATCTTTAAGCAAAAGAAACACACAAGGGCGTGGAGACCTGGGGAAAAGGCAGCACTGAGAAATCTACCTTCTGAAACTGACGAGGATGGGCAAGAGAGGCTACCTCAGGTGGCAATCTTTAAGCAAAAGAAACACACAAGGGCGTGGAGACCTGGGGAAAAAGCAACACGGAGAAATCCACCCTCTGAAACTGAGGAACATGGGCAAAAGAAGCTAGCTCAGGTTGCAAAATTTAAGCAGAAAAAAAAAAAGACGCAAGGGCGTGGAGAGCTGGCGAAAAAGCAACACGGAGAAATCCACCCTCTGAAACCGAGGAAGATGGGCAACAGAGGCTAGCTCAGGTGGCAATCTTTAAGCAAAAAAAATAAAATAAAAAAATACAATGGTGAGGAGACCCGGTCAAAAAGCAACCCTGAAAAAGGTACCCTCTGAAACTGAGGAAGCAGGGCAACAATGCCTAGCTCAGGTGACAATGTTTAAGCAAAAGAAACACACAAGGGCGTGGAGACCTGGGGAAAAAGCATCACGGAGAAATCCTCCAGCTGAAACGGAGGAAGATGGGCAACAGAGGCTACCTCAGGTGGCAATCGTTAAGCAAAAACAAAACACAAAGGCGTGGAGACCTTGGGAAAAAGCAACCCTGAAATATCTACCCTCTGAAACTGAGGAAGATGGGCAAGAGAGGCTGGCTTCATGTGGCAAACGTTAAGCAAAAGAAACACACAAGGGCGTGGAGACCTGGGGAAAAAGCAACACGGAGAAATCCACCCTCTGAAACTGAGGAAGATGGGCAAGAGAGGCTAGCTCAGGTGGCAATCGTTAAGCAAAAACAAAACCCAAAGGCGTGGAGACCTGGGGAAAAGCAACCCTGAAATATCTACCCTCTGAAACTGAGGAAGATGGGCAAGAGAGGCTGGCTTCAGGTGGCAAACTTTAAGCAAAAGAAACACACAAGGGCGTGGAGACCTGGGGAAAAAGCAGCACTGAGAAATCTACCCTCTGAAACTGACGAGGATGGGCAACAGAGGCTACCTCAGGTGGCAATCGGTAAGCAAAAGAAACACACAAGGGCGTGGAGACCTGGGGAAAAAGCCACACGGAGGAATCCACCCTCTGAAACTGAAGAAGATGGGCAACAGAGGCTAGCTCAGGTGGCAATCTGTAAGCAAAAAAAATAAAATAAAAAAATACAATGGCGAGGAGACCCGGTCAAAAAGCAACCCTGAAAAAGGTACCCTCTGAAACTGAGGAAGCAGGGCAACAATGCCTAGCTCAGGTGACAATCTTTAAGCAAAAGAAACACACAAGGGCGTGGAGACTTGGGGAAAAAGCAACACGGAGAAATCCTCCAGCAGAAACTGAGGAAGATGGGCAACAGAGGCTACCTCAGGTGGCAATCGTTAAGCAAAAACAAAACACAAAGGCGTGGAGACCTTGGGAAAAAGCAACCCTGAAATATCTACCCTCTGAAACTGAGGAAGATGGGCAAGAGAGGCTGGCTTCATGTGGCAAACGTTAAGCAAAAGAAACACACAAGGGCGTGGAGACCTGGGGAAAAAGCAACACGGAGAAATCCACCCTCTGAAACTGAGGAAGATGGGCAAGAGAGGCTAGCTCAGGTGGCAATCGTTAAGCAAAAACAAAACCCAAAGGCGTGGAGACCTGGGGAAAAGCAACCCTGAAATATCTACCCTCTGAAACTGAGGAAGATGGGCAAGAGAGGCTGGCTTCAGGTGGCAAACTTTAAGCAAAAGAAACACACAAGGGCGTGGAGACCTGGGGAAAAAGCAGCAGTGAGAAATCTACCCTCTGAAACTGACGAGGATGGGCAACAGAGGCTACCTCAGGTGGCAATCGTTAAGCAAAAGAAACACACAAGGGCGTGGAGACCTGGGGAAAAAGCATCACGGAGAAATCCTCCAGCTGAAACGGAGGAAGATGGGCAACAGAGGCAACCTCAGGTGGCAATCGTTAAGCAAAAACAAAGCACAAAGGTGTGGAGACCTGGGGAAAAAGCAACCCTGAAACATCTACCCTCTGAAACTGAGGAAGATGGGCAAGAGAGGCTGGCTTCAGGTGGCAAACGTTAAGCAAAAGAAACACACAAGGGCGTGGAGACCTGGGGAAAAAGCAACACGGAGAAATCCACCCTCTGAAACCGAGGAAGATGGGCAACAGAGGCTAGCTCAGGTGGCAATCTTTAAGCAAAAAAAATAAAATAAAAAAATACAATGGTGAGGAGACCCGGTCAAAAAGCAACCCTGAAAAAGGTACCCTCTGAAACTGAGGAAGCAGGGCAACAATGCCTAGCTCAGGTGACAATGTTTAAGCAAAAGAAACACACAAGGGCGTGGAGACCTGGGGAAAAAGCATCACGGAGAAATCCTCCAGCTGAAACGGAGGAAGATGGGCAACAGAGGCTACCTCAGGTGGCAATCGTTAAGCAAAAACAAAACACAAAGGCGTGGAGACCTTGGGAAAAAGCAACCCTGAAATATCTACCCTCTGAAACTGAGGAAGATGGGCAAGAGAGGCTGGCTTCATGTGGCAAACGTTAAGCAAAAGAAACACACAAGGGCGTGGAGACCTGGGGAAAAAGCAACACGGAGAAATCCACCCTCTGAAACTGAGGAAGATGGGCAAGAGAGGCTAGCTCAGGTGGCAATCGTTAAGCAAAAACAAAACCCAAAGGCGTGGAGACCTGGGGAAAAGCAACCCTGAAATATCTACCCTCTGAAACTGAGGAAGATGGGCAAGAGAGGCTGGCTTCAGGTGGCAAACTTTAAGCAAAAGAAACACACAAGGGCGTGGAGACCTGGGGAAAAAGCAGCACTGAGAAATCTACCCTCTGAAACTGACGAGGATGGGCAACAGAGGCTACCTCAGGTGGCAATCGGTAAGCAAAAGAAACACACAAGGGCGTGGAGACCTGGGGAAAAAGCCACACGGAGGAATCCACCCTCTGAAACTGAAGAAGATGGGCAACAGAGGCTAGCTCAGGTGGCAATCTGTAAGCAAAAAAAATAAAATAAAAAAATACAATGGCGAGGAGACCCGGTCAAAAAGCAACCCTGAAAAAGGTACCCTCTGAAACTGAGGAAGCAGGGCAACAATGCCTAGCTCAGGTGACAATCTTTAAGCAAAAGAAACACACAAGGGCGTGGAGACTTGGGGAAAAAGCAACACGGAGAAATCTTCCAGCAGAAACTGAGGAAGATGGGCAACAGAGGCTACCTCAGGTGGCAATCGTTAAGCAAAAACAAAACACAAAGGCGTGGAGACCTTGGGAAAAAGCAACCCTGAAATATCTACCCTCTGAAACTGAGGAAGATGGGCAAGAGAGGCTGGCTTCATGTGGCAAACGTTAAGCAAAAGAAACACACAAGGGCGTGGAGACCTGGGGAAAAAGCAACACGGAGAAATCCACCCTCTGAAACTGAGGAAGATGGGCAAGAGAGGCTAGCTCAGGTGGCAATCGTTAAGCAAAAATAAAACCCAAAGGCGTGGAGACCTGGGGAAAAGCAACCCTGAAATATCTACCCTCTGAAACTGAGGAAGATGGGCAAGAGAGGCTGGCTTCAGGTGGCAAACTTTAAGCAAAAGAAACACACAAGGGCGTGGAGACCTGGGGAAAAAGCAGCAGTGAGAAATCTACCCTCTGAAACTGACGAGGATGGGCAACAGAGGCTACCTCAGGTGGCAATCGTTAAGCAAAAGAAACACACAAGGGCGTGGAGACCTGGGGAAAAAGCATCACGGAGAAATCCTCCAGCTGAAACCGAGGAAGATGGGCAACAGAGGCAACCTCAGGTGGCAATCGTTAAGCAAAAACAAAGCACAAAGGTGTGGAGACCTGGGGAAAAAGCAACCCTGAAACATCTACCCTCTGAAACTGAGGAAGATGGGCAAGAGAGGCTGGCTTCAGGTGGCAAACGTTAAGCAAAAGAAACACACAAGGGCGTGGAGACCTGGGGAAAAAGCAACACGGAGAAATCCACCCTCTGAAACCGAGGAAGATGGGCAACAGAGGCTAGCTCAGGTGGCAATCTTTAAGCAAAAAAAATAAAATAAAAAAATACAATGGTGAGGAGACCCGGTCAAAAAGCAACCCTGAAAAAGGTACCCTCTGAAACTGAGGAAGCAGGGCAACAATGCCTAGCTCAGGTGACAATGTTTAAGCAAAAGAAACACACAAGGGCGTGGAGACCTGGGGAAAAAGCATCACGGAGAAATCCTCCAGCTGAAACGGAGGAAGATGGGCAACAGAGGCTACCTCAGGTGGCAATCGTTAAGCAAAAACAAAACACAAAGGCGTGGAGACCTTGGGAAAAAGCAACCCTGAAATATCTACCCTCTGAAACTGAGGAAGATGGGCAAGAGAGGCTGGCTTCATGTGGCAAACGTTAAGCAAAAGAAACACACAAGGGCGTGGAGACCTGGGGAAAAAGCAACACGGAGAAATCCACCCTCTGAAACTGAGGAAGATGGGCAAGAGAGGCTAGCTCAGGTGGCAATCGTTAAGCAAAAACAAAACCCAAAGGCGTGGAGACCTGGGGAAAAGCAACCCTGAAATATCTACCCTCTGAAACTGAGGAAGATGGGCAAGAGAGGCTGGCTTCAGGTGGCAAACTTTAAGCAAAAGAAACACACAAGGGCGTGGAGACCTGGGGAAAAAGCAGCACTGAGAAATCTACCCTCTGAAACTGACGAGGATGGGCAACAGAGGCTACCTCAGGTGGCAATCGGTAAGCAAAAGAAACACACAAGGGCGTGGAGACCTGGGGAAAAAGCCACACGGAGAAATCCACCCTCTGAAACTGAAGTAGATGGGCAACAGAGGCTAGCTCAGGTGGCAATCTTTAAGCAAAAAAAATAAAATAAAAAAATACAATGGCGAGGAGACCCGGTCAAAAAGCAACCCTGAAAAAGGTACCCTCTGAAACTGAGGAAGCAGGGCAACAATGCCTAGCTCAGGTGACAATCTTTAAGCAAAAGAAACACACAAGGGCGTGGAGACTTGGGGAAAAAGCAACACGGAGAAATCCTCCAGCTGAAACGGAGGAAGATGGGCAACAGAGGCTACCTCAGGTGGCAATCGTTAAGCAAAAACAAAACACAAAGGCGTGGAGACCTTGGGAAAAAGCAACCCTGAAATATCTACCCTCTGAAACTGAGGAAGTTGGGCAAGAGAGGCTGGCTTCATGTGGCAAACGTTAAGCAAAAGAATCACACAAGGGCGTGGAGACCTGGGGAAAAAGCAACACGGAGAAATCCACCCTCTGAAACTGAGGAAGATGGGCAAGAGAGGCTAGCTCAGGTGGCAATCGTTAAGCAAAAACAAAACCCAAAGGCGTGGAGACCTGGGGAAAAGCAACCCTGAAATATCTACCCTCTGAAACTGAGGAAGATGGGCAAGAGAGGCTGTCTTCAGGTGGCAAACTTTAAGCAAAAGAAACACACAAGGGCGTGGAGACCTGGGGAAAAAGCAGCACTGAGAAATCTACCCTCTGAAACTGACGAGGATGGGCAACAGAGGCTACCTCAGGTGGCAATCGGTAAGCAAAAGAAACACACAAGGGCGTGGAGACCTGGGGAAAAGCCACACGGAGAAATCCACCCTCTGAAACTGAAGAAGATGGGCAAGAGAGGCTAGCTCAGGTGGCAATCTTTAAGCAAAAACAATAAAATAAAAAAATGCAATGGCGAGGAGACCCGGTCAAAAAGCAACCCTGAAAAAGGTGCCCTCTGAAACTGAGGAAGCAGGGCAACAATGCCTAGCTCAGGTGACAATCTTTAAGGAAAAGAAACACACAAGGGCGTGGAGACCTGGGGAAAAAGCAACACGGAGAAATCCACCCTCTGAAACTGAGGAAGATGGGCAACAGAGGCTACCTCAGGTGGCAATCGTTAAGCAAAAACAAAACCCAAAGGCGTGGAGACCTGAGGAAAAAGCAACCCTGAAATATCTACCCTCTGAAACTGAGGAAGATGGCCAAGAGAGGCTGCCTTCAGGTGGCAAACGTTAAGCAAAAGAAACACACAAGGGCGTGGAGACCTGGGGAAAAAGCAACACGGAGAAATCCACCCTCTGAAACTGAGGAAGATGGGCAAGAGAGGCTAGCTCAGTTGGCAATCGTTAAGCAAAAACAAAACCCAAAGGCGTGGAGACCTGAGGAAAAAGCAACCCTGAAATATCTACCCTCTGAAACAGAGGAAGATGGGCAAGAGAGGCTGGCTTCAGGTGGCAAACTTTAAGCAAAAGAAACACACAAGGGCGTGGAGACCTGGGGAAAAAGCTGCACTGAGAAATCTACCCTCTGAAACTGAAGACGATGGGCAACTGAGGCTACCTCAGGTGGCAATCTTTAAGCAAAAGAAACACACAAGGGCATGGAGACCTGGGGAAAAAGCAACACGGAGAAATCCACCCTCTGAAACTGAGGAAGATGGGCAAGAGAGGCTACCTCAGGTGGCATTCGTTAAGCAAAAACAAAGCACAAAGGCGTGGAGGCCTGGGGAAAAAGCAACCCTGAAATATCTACCCTCTGAAACTGAGGAAGATGGGCAAGAGAGGCTGGCTTCAGGTGGCAAACGTTAAGCAAAAGAAACACACAAGGGCGTGGGGACCTGGGGAAAAAGCAACACGGAGATATCCTCCAGCTGAAACTGAGGAAGATGGGCAACAGAGGCAACCTCAGGTGGCAATCGTTAAGCAAAAACAAATCCCAAAGGCGTGGAGACCTCGGGAAAAAGCAACCCTGAAATATCTACCCTCTGAAACTGAGGAAGATGTGCAAGAGAGGCTGGTTTCAGGTGGCAAACTTTAAGCAAAAGAAACACACAAGGGCGTGGAGACCTGGGGAAAAAGCAGCACTGAGAAATCTACACTCTGAAACTGACGATGATGGGCAACAGAGGCTACCTCAGGTGGCAATCGGTAAGCAAAAGAAACACACAAGGGCGTGGAGACCTGGGGAAAAAGCCACACGGAGAAATCCTCCAGCTGAAACCGAGGAAGATGGGCAACAGAGGCAACCTCAGGTGGCAATCGTTAAGCAAAAACAAAGCACAAAGGTGTGGAGACCTGGGGAAAAAGCAACCCTGAAACATCTACCCTCTGAAACTGAGGAAGATGGGCAAGAGAGGCTGGCTTCAGGTGGCAAACGTTAAGCAAAAGAAACACACAAGGGCGTGGAGACCTGGGGAAAAAGCAACACGGAGAAATCCACCCTCTGAAACCGAGGAAGATGGGCAACAGAGGCTAGCTCAGGTGGCAATCTTTAAGCAAAAAAAATAAAATAAAAAAATACAATGGTGAGGAGACCCGGTCAAAAAGCAACCCTGAAAAAGGTACCCTCTGAAACTGAGGAAGCAGGGCAACAATGCCTAGCTCAGGTGACAATGTTTAAGCAAAAGAAACACACAAGGGCGTGGAGACCTGGGGAAAAAGCATCACGGAGAAATCCTCCAGCTGAAACGGAGGAAGATGGGCAACAGAGGCTACCTCAGGTGGCAATCGTTAAGCAAAAACAAAACACAAAGGCGTGGAGACCTTGGGAAAAAGCAACCCTGAAATATCTACCCTCTGAAACTGAGGAAGATGGGCAAGAGAGGCTGGCTTCATGTGGCAAACGTTAAGCAAAAGAAACACACAAGGGCGTGGAGACCTGGGGAAAAAGCAACACGGAGAAATCCACCCTCTGAAACTGAGGAAGATGGGCAAGAGAGGCTAGCTCAGGTGGCAATCGTTAAGCAAAAACAAAACCCAAAGGCGTGGAGACCTGGGGAAAAGCAACCCTGAAATATCTACCCTCTGAAACTGAGGAAGATGGGCAAGAGAGGCTGGCTTCAGGTGGCAAACTTTAAGCAAAAGAAACACACAAGGGCGTGGAGACCTGGGGAAAAAGCAGCACTGAGAAATCTACCCTCTGAAACTGACGAGGATGGGCAACAGAGGCTACCTCAGGTGGCAATCGGTAAGCAAAAGAAACACACAAGGGCGTGGAGACCTGGGGAAAAAGCCACACGGAGAAATCCACCCTCTGAAACTGAAGTAGATGGGCAACAGAGGCTAGCTCAGGTGGCAATCTTTAAGCAAAAAAAATAAAATAAAAAAATACAATGGCGAGGAGACCCGGTCAAAAAGCAACCCTGAAAAAGGTACCCTCTGAAACTGAGGAAGCAGGGCAACAATGCCTAGCTCAGGTGACAATCTTTAAGCAAAAGAAACACACAAGGGCGTGGAGACTTGGGGAAAAAGCAACACGGAGAAATCCTCCAGCTGAAACGGAGGAAGATGGGCAACAGAGGCTACCTCAGGTGGCAATCGTTAAGCAAAAACAAAACACAAAGGCGTGGAGACCTTGGGAAAAAGCAACCCTGAAATATCTACCCTCTGAAACTGAGGAAGTTGGGCAAGAGAGGCTGGCTTCATGTGGCAAACGTTAAGCAAAAGAATCACACAAGGGCGTGGAGACCTGGGGAAAAACCAACACGGAGAAATCCACCCTCTGAAACTGAGGAAGATGGGCAAGAGAGGCTAGCTCAGGTGGCAATCGTTAAGCAAAAACAAAACCCAAAGGCGTGGAGACCTGGGGAAAAGCAACCCTGAAATATCTACCCTCTGAAACTGAGGAAGATGGGCAAGAGAGGCTGTCTTCAGGTGGCAAACTTTAAGCAAAAGAAACACACAAGGGCGTGGAGACCTGGGGAAAAAGCAGCACTGAGAAATCTACCCTCTGAAACTGACGAGGATGGGCAACAGAGGCTACCTCAGGTGGCAATCGGTAAGCAAAAGAAACACACAAGGGCGTGGAGACCTGGGGAAAAGCCACACGGAGAAATCCACCCTCTGAAACTGAAGAAGATGGGCAAGAGAGGCTAGCTCAGGTGGCAATCTTTAAGCAAAAACAATAAAATAAAAAAATGCAATGGCGAGGAGACCCGGTCAAAAAGCAACCCTGAAAAAGGTGCCCTCTGAAACTGAGGAAGCAGGGCAACAATGCCTAGCTCAGGTGACAATCTTTAAGGAAAAGAAACACACAAGGGCGTGGAGACCTGGGGAAAAAGCAACACGGAGAAATCCACCCTCTGAAGCTGAGGAAGATGGGCAACAGAGGCTACCTCAGGTGGCAATCGTTAAGCAAAAACAAAACCCAAAGGCGTGGAGACCTGGGGAAAAAGCAACCCTGAAATATCTACCCTCTGAAACTGAGGAAGATGGCCAAGAGAGGCTGCCTTCAGGTGGCAAACGTTAAGCAAAAGAAACACACAAGGGCGTGGAGACCTGGGGAAAAAGCAACACGGAGAAATCCACCCTCTGAAACTGAGGAAGATGGGCAAGAGAGGCTAGCTCAGTTGGCAATCGTTAAGCAAAAACAAAACCCAAAGGCGTGGAGACCTGGGGAAAAAGCAATCCTGAGATATCTACCCTCTGAAACTGAGGAAGATGGGCAAGAGAGGCTGGCTTCAGGTGGCAAACTTTAAGCAAAAGAAACACACAAGGGCGTGGAGACCTGGGGAAAAAGCAGCACTGAGAAATCTACCCTCTGAAACTGAAGAGGATGGGCAACAGAGGCTACCTCAGGTGGCAATCGTTAAGCAAAAGAAACACACAAGGGCGTGGAGACCTGGGGAAAAAGCAACACGGAGAAATCCACCCTCTGAAACTGAGGAAGATGGGCAAGAGAGGCTACCTCAGGTGGCAATCGTTAAGCAAAAACAAAGCACAAAGGCGTGGAGACCTGGGGAAAAAGCAACCCTGAAATATCTACCCTCTGAAACTGAGGAAGATGGGCAAGAGAGGCTGGCTTCATGTGGCAAACGTTAAGCAAAAGAAACACACAAGGGCGTGGAGACCTGGGGAAAAAGCAACACGGAGATATCCTCCAGCTGAAACTGAGGAAGATGGGCAACAGAGGCAACCTCAGGTGGCAATCGTTAAGCAAAAACAAATCCCAAAGGCGTGGAGACCTCGGGAAAAAGCAACCCTGAAATATCTACCCTCTGAAACTGAGGAAGATGTGCAAGAGAGGCTGGTTTCAGGTGGCAAACTTTAAGCAAAAGAAACACACAAGGGCGTGGAGACCTGGGGAAAAAGCAGCACTGAGAAATCTACACTCTGAAACTGACGATGATGGGCAACAGAGGCTACCTCAGGTGGCAATCGGTAAGCAAAAGAAACACACAAGGGCGTGGAGACCTGGGGAAAAAGCCACACGGAGAAATCCACCCTCTGAAACTGAAGAAGATGGGCAACAGAGGCTAGCTCAGGTGGCAATCTTTAAGCAAAAGAAACACACAAGTGCGTGGAGACCTGGGAAAAAAGCACCACGGAGAAATCCACCCTCTGAAACTGAGGAAGATGGGCAAGAGAGGCTACCTCAGGTGGCAATCGTTAAGCAAAAACAAAGCACAAAGGCGTGGAGACCTGGGGAAAAAGCAACCCTGAAACATCTACCCTCTGAAACTGAGGAAGATGGGCAAGAGAGGCTTTCTTCAGGTGGCAAACTTTAAGCAAAAGAAACACACAAGGGCGTGGAGACCTGGGGAAAAAGCAACACGGAGAAATCCACCCTCTGAAACCGAGGAAGATGGGCAACAGAGGCTAGCTCAGGTGGCAATCTTTAAGCAAAAAAAAAAAATAAAAAAATACAATGGCGAGGAGACCCGGTCAAAAAGCAACCCTGAAAAAGGTACCCTCTGAAACTGAGGAAGCAGGGCAACAATGCCTAGCTCAGGTGACAATCTTTAAGCAAAAGAAACACACAAGGGCGTGGAGACCTGGGGAAAAAGCATCACGGAGAAATCCTCCAGCTGAAACGGAGGAAGATGGGCAACAGAGGCTACCTCAGGTGGCAATCGTTAAGCAAAAACAAAACACAAAGGCGTGGAGACCTTGGGAAAAAGCAACCCTGAAATATCTACCCTGTGAAACTGAGGAAGATGGGCAAGAGAGGCTGGCTTCATGTGGCAAACGTTAAGCAAAAGAAACACACAAGGGCGTGGAGACCTGGGGAAAAAGCAACACGGAGAAATCCACCCTCTGAAAGTGAGGAAGATGGGCAAGAGAGGCTAGCTCAGGTGGCAATCTTTAAGCAAAAAAATAAAATAAAAAAATGCAATGGCGAGGAGACCCGGTCAAAAAGCAACCCTGAAAAAGGTACCCTTTGAAACTGAGGAAGCAGGGCAACAGTGCCTAGCTCAGGCGACAATCTTTAAGCAAAAGAAACACACAAGGGCGTGGAGACCTGGGGAAAAAGCAGCACTGAGAAATCTACCCTCTGAAACTGAAGAGGATGGGCAACAGAGGCTACCTCAGGTGGCAATCGTTAAGCAAAAGAAACACACAAGGGCGTGGAGACCTGGGGAAAAAGCAACACGGAGAAATCCACCCTCTGAAACTGAGGAAGATGGGCAAGAGAGGCTAGCTCAGGTGGCAATCGTTAAGCAAAAACAAAGCACAAAGGCGTGGAGACCTGGGGAAAAAGCAACCCTGAAATATCTACCCTCTGAAACTGAGGAAGATGGGCAAGAGAGGCTGGCTTCAGGTGGCAAACTTTAAGCAAAAGAAACACACAAGGGCGTGGAGACCTGGGGAAAAAGCAACACGGAGAAATCCACCCTCTGAAACCGAGGAAGATGGGCAACAGAGGCTACCTCAGGTGGCAATATTTAAGCAAAAAAAATAAAATAAAAAAATACAATGGCGAGGAGACCCGGTCAAAAAGCAACCCTGAAAAAGGTGCCCTCTGAAACTGAGGAAGCAGGGCAACAATGCCTAGCTCAGGTGACAATCTTTAAGGAAAAGAAACACACAAGGGCGTGGAGACCTGGGGAAAAAGCAACACGGAGAAATCCACCCTCTGAAGCTGAGGAAGATGGGCAACAGAGGCTACCTCAGGTGGCAATCGTTAAGCAAAAACAAAACCCAAAGGCGTGGAGACCTGGGGAAAAAGCAACCCTGAAATATCTACCCTCTGAAACTGAGGAAGATGGCCAAGAGAGGCTGCCTTCAGGTGGCAAACGTTAAGCAAAAGAAACACACAAGGGCGTGGAGACCTGGGGAAAAAGCAACACGGAGAAATCCACCCTCTGAAACTGAGGAAGATGGGCAAGAGAGGCTAGCTCAGTTGGCAATCGTTAAGCAAAAACAAAACCCAAAGGCGTGGAGACCTGGGGAAAAAGCAATCCTGAAATATCTACCCTCTGAAACTGAGGAAGATGGGCAAGAGAGGCTGGCTTCAGGTGGCAAACTTTAAGCAAAAGAAACACACAAGGGCGTGGAGACCTGGGGAAAAAGCAGCACTGAGAAATCTACCCTCTGAAACTGAAGAGGATGGGCAACAGAGGCTACCTCAGGTGGCAATCGTTAAGCAAAAGAAACACACAAGGGCGTGGAGACCTGGGGAAAAAGCAACACGGAGAAATCCACCCTCTGAAACTGAGGAAGATGGGCAAGAGAGGCTACCTCAGGTGGCAATCGTTAAGCAAAAACAAAGCACAAAGGCGTGGAGACCTGGGGAAAAAGCAACCCTGAAATATCTACCCTCTGAAACTGAGGAAGATGGGCAAGAGAGGCTGGCTTCATGTGGCAAACGTTAAGCAAAAGAAACACACAAGGGCGTGGAGACCTGGGGAAAAAGCAACACGGAGATATCCTCCAGCTGAAACTGAGGAAGATGGGCAACAGAGGCAACCTCAGGTGGCAATCGTTAAGCAAAAACAAATCCCAAAGGCGTGGAGACCTCGGGAAAAAGCAACCCTGAAATATCTACCCTCTGAAACTGAGGAAGATGTGCAAGAGAGGCTGGTTTCAGGTGGCAAACTTTAAGCAAAAGAAACACACAAGGGCGTGGAGACCTGGGGAAAAAGCAGCACTGAGAAATCTACACTCTGAAACTGACGATGATGGGCAACAGAGGCTACCTCAGGTGGCAATCGGTAAGCAAAAGAAACACACAAGGGCGTGGAGACCTGGGGAAAAAGCCACACGGAGAAATCCACCCTGTGAGACTGAGGAAGATGGGCAAGAGAGGCTACCTCAGGTGGCAATCGTTAAGCAAAAACAAAACCCAAAGGCGTGGAGACCTGGGGATAAAGCAACCTTGAAATATCTACCCTCTGAAACTGAGGAAGATGGCCAAGAGAGGCTGCCTTCAGGTGGCAAAATTTAAGCAAAAGAAACACACAAGGGCGTGGAGACCTGGGGAAAAAGCAACACGGAGAAATCCACCCTCTGAAACTGAGGAAGATGGGCAAGAGAGGCTAGCTCAGGTGGCAATCGTTAAGCAAAAACAAAACCCAAAGGCGTGGAGACCTGGGGAAAAAGCAACCCTGAAATATCTACCCTCTGAAACTGAGGAAGATGGGCAAGAGAGGCTGTCTTCAGGTGGCAAACTTTAAGCAAAAGAAACACACAAGGGCGTGGAGACCTGGGGAAAAAGCAGCACTGAGAAATCTACCCTCTGAAACTGACGAGGATGGGCAACAGAGGCTACCTCAGGTGGCAATCGGTAAGCAAAAGAAACACACAAGGGCGTGGAGACCTGGGGAAAAGCCACACGGAGAAATCCACCCTCTGAAACTGAAGAAGATGGGCAACAGAGGCTAGCTCAGGTGGCAATCTTTAAGCAAAAAAAATAAAATAAAAAAATACAATGGCGAGGAGACCCGGTCAAAAAGCAACCCTGAAAAAGGTGCCCTCTGAAACTGAGGAAGCAGGGCAACAATGCCTAGCTCAGGTGACAATCTTTAAGGAAAAGAAACACACAAGGGCGTGGAGACCTGGGGAAAAAGCAACACGGAGAAATCCACCCTCTGAAGCTGAGGAAGATGGGCAACAGAGGCTACCTCAGGTGGCAATCGTTAAGCAAAAACAAAACCCAAAGGCGTGGAGACCTGGGGAAAAAGCAACCCTGAAATATCTACCCTCTGAAACTGAGGAAGATGGGCAAGAGAGGCTGCCTTCAGGTGGCAAACGTTAAGCAAAAGAAACACACAAGGGCGTGGAGACCTGGGGAAAAAGCAACACGGAGAAATCCACCCTCTGAAACTGAGGAAGATGGGCAAGAGAGGCTAGCTCAGTTGGCAATTGTTAAGCAAAAACAAAACCCAAAGGCGTGGAGACCTGGGGAAAAAGCAATCCTGAAATATCTACCCTCTGAAACTGAGGAATATGGGCAAGAGAGGCTGGCTTCAGGTGGCAAACTTTAAGCAAAAGAAACACACAAGGGCGTGGAGACCTGGGGAAAAAGCAGCACTGAGAAATCTACCCTCTGAAACTGAAGAGGATGGGCAACAGAGGCTACCTCAGGTGGCAATCGTTAAGCAAAAGAAACACACAAGGGCGTGGAGACCTGGGGAAAAAGCAACACGGAGAAATCCACCCTCTGAAACTGAGGAAGATGGGCAACAGAGGCTACCTCAGGTGGCAATCGTTAAGCAAAAGAAACACACAAGGGCGTGGAGACCAGGGGAAAAAGCAACACGGAGAAATCCACCCTCTGAAACTGAGGAAGATGGGCAAGAGAGGCTACCTCAGGTGGCAATCGTTAAGCAAAAACAAAGCACAAAGGCGTGGAGACCTGGGGAAAAAGCAACCCTGAAATATCTACCCTCTGAAACTGAGGAAGATGGGCAAGAGAGGCTGGCTCAGGTGGCAATCTTTAAGCAAAAAAAATAAAATAAAAAAATACAATGGCGAGGAGACCCGGTCAAAAAGCAACCCTGAAAAAGGTACCCTCTGAAACTGAGGAAGCAGGGCAACAATGCCTAGCTCAGGTGACAATCTTTAAGCAAAAGAAACACACAAGGGCGTGGAGACCTGGGGAAAAAGCATCACGGAGAAATCCTCCAGCTGAAACGGAGGAAGATGGGCAACAGAGGCTACCTCAGGTGGCAATCGTTAAGCAAAAACAAAACACAAAGGCGTGGAGACCTTGGGAAAAAGCAACCCTGAAATATCTACCCTCTGAAACTGAGGAAGATGGGCAAGAGAGGCTGGCTTCATGTGGCAAACGTTAAGCAAAAGAAACACACAAGGGCGTGGAGACCTGGGGAAAAAGCAACACGGAGAAATCCACCCTGTGAGACTGAGGAAGATGGGCAAGAGAGGCTACCACAGGTGGCAATCGTTAAGCAAAAACAAAACCCAAAGGCGTGGAGACCTGGGGATAAAGCAACCTTGAAATATCTACCCTCTGAAACTGAGGAAGATGGCCAAGAGAGGCTGCCTTCAGGTGGCAAAATTTAAGCAAAAGAAACACACAAGGGCGTGGAGACCTGGGGAAAAAGCAACACGGAGAAATCCACCCTCTGAAACTGAGGAAGATGGGCAAGAGAGGCTAGCTCAGGTGGCAATCGTTAAGCAAAAACAAAACCCAAAGGCGTGGAGACCTGGAGAAAAAGCAACCCTGAAATATCTACCCTCTGAAACTGAGGAAGATGGGCAAGAGAGGCTGTCTTCAGGTGGCAAACTTTAAGCAAAAGAAACACACAAGGGCGTGGAGACCTGGGGAAAAAGCAGCACTGAGAAATCTACCCTCTGAAACTGACGAGGATGGGCAACAGAGGCTACCTCAGGTGGCAATCGGTAAGCAAAAGAAACACACAAGGGCGTGGAGACCTGGGGAAAAGCCACACGGAGAAATCCACCCTCTGAAACTGAAGAAGATGGGCAACAGAGGCTAGCTCAGGTGGCAATCTTTAAGCAAAAAAAATAAAATAAAAAAATACAATTGCGAGGAGACCCGGTCAAAAAGCAACCCTGAAAAAGGTGCCCTCTGAAACTGAGGAAGCAGGGCAACAATGCCTAGCTCAGGTGACAATCTTTAAGGAAAAGAAACACACAAGGGCGTGGAGACCTGGGGAAAAAGCAACACGGAGAAATCCACCCTCTGAAGCTGAGGAAGATGGGCAACAGAGGCTAGCTCAGGTGGCAATCGTTAAGCAAAAACATAACCCAAAGGCGTGGAGACCTGGGGAAAAAGCAACCCTGAAATATCTACCCTCTGAAACTGAGGAAGATGGGCAAGAGAGGCTGCCTTCAGGTGGCAAACGTTAAGCAAAAGAAACACACAAGGGCGTGGAGACCTGGGGAAAAAGCAACACGGAGAAATCCACCCTCTGAAACTGAGGAAGATGGGCAAGAGAGGCTAGCTCAGTTGGCAATTGTTAAGCAAAAACAAAACCCAAAGGCGTGGAGACCTGGGGAAAAAGCAATCCTGAAATATCTACCCTCTGAAACTGAGGAATATGGGCAAGAGAGGCTGGCTTCAGGTGGCAAACTTTAAGCAAAAGAAACACACAAGGGCGTGGAGACCTGGGGAAAAAGCAGCACTGAGAAATCTACCCTCTGAAACTGAAGAGGATGGGCAACAGAGGCTACCTCAGGTGGCAATCGTTAAGCAAAAGAAACACACAAGGGCGTGGAGACCTGGGGAAAAAGCAACACGGAGAAATCCACCCTCTGAAACTGAGGAAGATGGGCAACAGAGGCTAGCTCAGGTGGCAATCTTTAAGCAAAAAAAATAAAATAAAAAAATACAATGGCGAGGAGACCCGGTCAAAAAGCAACCCTGAAAAAGGTACCCTCTGAAACTGAGGAAGCAGGGCAACAATGCCTAGCTCAGGTGACAATCTTTAAGCAAAAGAAACACACAAGGGCGTGGAGACTTGGGGAAAAAGCAACACGGAGAAATCCTCCAGCTGAAACGGAGGAAGATGGGCAACAGAGGCTACCTCAGGTGGCAATCGTTAAGCAAAAACAAAACACAAAGGCGTGGAGACCTTGGGAAAAAGCAACCCTGAAATATCTACCCTCTGAAACTGAGGAAGTTGGGCAAGAGAGGCTGGCTTCATGTGGCAAACGTTAAGCAAAAGAATCACACAAGGGCGTGGAGACCTGGGGAAAAAGCAACACGGAGAAATCCACCCTCTGAAACTGAGGAAGATGGGCAAGAGAGGCTAGCTCAGGTGGCAATCGTTAAGCAAAAACAAAACCCAAAGGCGTGGAGACCTGGGGAAAAGCAACCCTGAAATATCTACCCTCTGAAACTGAGGAAGATGGGCAAGAGAGGCTGTCTTCAGGTGGCAAACTTTAAGCAAAAGAAACACACAAGGGCGTGGAGACCTGGGGAAAAAGCAGCACTGAGAAATCTACCCTCTGAAACTGACGAGGATGGGCAACAGAGGCTACCTCAGGTGGCAATCGGTAAGCAAAAGAAACACACAAGGGCGTGGAGACCTGGGGAAAAGCCACACGGAGAAATCCACCCTCTGAAACTGAAGAAGATGGGCAAGAGAGGCTAGCTCAGGTGGCAATCTTTAAGCAAAAACAATAAAATAAAAAAATGCAATGGCGAGGAGACCCGGTCAAAAAGCAACCCTGAAAAAGGTGCCCTCTGAAACTGAGGAAGCAGGGCAACAATGCCTAGCTCAGGTGACAATCTTTAAGGAAAAGAAACACACAAGGGCGTGGAGACCTGGGGAAAAAGCAACACGGAGAAATCCACCCTCTGAAGCTGAGGAAGATGGGCAACAGAGGCTACCTCAGGTGGCAATCGTTAAGCAAAAACAAAACCCAAAGGCGTGGAGACCTGGGGAAAAAGCAACCCTGAAATATCTACCCTCTGAAACTGAGGAAGATGGCCAAGAGAGGCTGCCTTCAGGTGGCAAACGTTAAGCAAAAGAAACACACAAGGGCGTGGAGACCTGGGGAAAAAGCAACACGGAGAAATCCACCCTCTGAAACTGAGGAAGATGGGCAAGAGAGGCTAGCTCAGTTGGCAATCGTTAAGCAAAAACAAAACCCAAAGGCGTGGAGACCTGGGGAAAAAGCAATCCTGAAATATCTACCCTCTGAAACTGAGGAAGATGGGCAAGAGAGGCTGGCTTCAGGTGGCAAACTTTAAGCAAAAGAAACACACAAGGGCGTGGAGACCTGGGGAAAAAGCAGCACTGAGAAATCTACCCTCTGAAACTGAAGAGGATGGGCAACAGAGGCTACCTCAGGTGGCAATCGTTAAGCAAAAGAAACACACAAGGGCGTGGAGACCTGGGGAAAAAGCAACACGGAGAAATCCACCCTCTGAAACTGAGGAAGATGGGCAAGAGAGGCTACCTCAGGTGGCAATCGTTAAGCAAAAACAAAGCACAAAGGCGTGGAGACCTGGGGAAAAAGCAACCCTGAAATATCTACCCTCTGAAACTGAGGAAGATGGGCAAGAGAGGCTGGCTTCATGTGGCAAACGTTAAGCAAAAGAAACACACAAGGGCGTGGAGACCTGGGGAAAAAGCAACACGGAGATATCCTCCAGCTGAAACTGAGGAAGATGGGCAACAGAGGCAACCTCAGGTGGCAATCGTTAAGCAAAAACAAATCCCAAAGGCGTGGAGACCTCGGGAAAAAGCAACCCTGAAATATCTACCCTCTGAAACTGAGGAAGATGTGCAAGAGAGGCTGGTTTCAGGTGGCAAACTTTAAGCAAAAGAAACACACAAGGGCGTGGAGACCTGGGGAAAAAGCAGCACTGAGAAATCTACACTCTGAAACTGACGATGATGGGCAACAGAGGCTACCTCAGGTGGCAATCGGTAAGCAAAAGAAACACACAAGGGCGTGGAGACCTGGGGAAAAAGCCACACGGAGAAATCCTCCAGCTGAAACCGAGGAAGATGGGCAACAGAGGCAACCTCAGGTGGCAATCGTTAAGCAAAAACAAAGCACAAAGGTGTGGAGACCTGGGGAAAAAGCAACCCTGAAACATCTACCCTCTGAAACTGAGGAAGATGGGCAAGAGAGGCTGGCTTCAGGTGGCAAACGTTAAGCAAAAGAAACACACAAGGGCGTGGAGACCTGGGGAAAAAGCAACACGGAGAAATCCACCCTCTGAAACCGAGGAAGATGGGCAACAGAGGCTAGCTCAGGTGGCAATCTTTAAGCAAAAAAAATAAAATAAAAAAATACAATGGTGAGGAGACCCGGTCAAAAAGCAACCCTGAAAAAGGTACCCTCTGAAACTGAGGAAGCAGGGCAACAATGCCTAGCTCAGGTGACAATGTTTAAGCAAAAGAAACACACAAGGGCGTGGAGACCTGGGGAAAAAGCATCACGGAGAAATCCTCCAGCTGAAACGGAGGAAGATGGGCAACAGAGGCTACCTCAGGTGGCAATCGTTAAGCAAAAACAAAACACAAAGGCGTGGAGACCTTGGGAAAAAGCAACCCTGAAATATCTACCCTCTGAAACTGAGGAAGATGGGCAAGAGAGGCTGGCTTCATGTGGCAAACGTTAAGCAAAAGAAACACACAAGGGCGTGGAGACCTGGGGAAAAAGCAACACGGAGAAATCCACCCTCTGAAACTGAGGAAGATGGGCAAGAGAGGCTAGCTCAGGTGGCAATCGTTAAGCAAAAACAAAACCCAAAGGCGTGGAGACCTGGGGAAAAGCAACCCTGAAATATCTACCCTCTGAAACTGAGGAAGATGGGCAAGAGAGGCTGGCTTCAGGTGGCAAACTTTAAGCAAAAGAAACACACAAGGGCGTGGAGACCTGGGGAAAAAGCAGCACTGAGAAATCTACCCTCTGAAACTGACGAGGATGGGCAACAGAGGCTACCTCAGGTGGCAATCGGTAAGCAAAAGAAACACACAAGGGCGTGGAGACCTGGGGAAAAAGCCACACGGAGAAATCCACCCTCTGAAACTGAAGTAGATGGGCAACAGAGGCTAGCTCAGGTGGCAATCTTTAAGCAAAAAAAATAAAATAAAAAAATACAATGGCGAGGAGACCCGGTCAAAAAGCAACCCTGAAAAAGGTACCCTCTGAAACTGAGGAAGCAGGGCAACAATGCCTAGCTCAGGTGACAATCTTTAAGCAAAAGAAACACACAAGGGCGTGGAGACTTGGGGAAAAAGCAACACGGAGAAATCCTCCAGCTGAAACGGAGGAAGATGGGCAACAGAGGCTACCTCAGGTGGCAATCGTTAAGCAAAAACAAAACACAAAGGCGTGGAGACCTTGGGAAAAAGCAACCCTGAAATATCTACCCTCTGAAACTGAGGAAGTTGGGCAAGAGAGGCTGGCTTCATGTGGCAAACGTTAAGCAAAAGAATCACACAAGGGCGTGGAGACCTGGGGAAAAAGCAACACGGAGAAATCCACCCTCTGAAACTGAGGAAGATGGGCAAGAGAGGCTAGCTCAGGTGGCAATCGTTAAGCAAAAACAAAACCCAAAGGCGTGGAGACCTGGGGAAAAGCAACCCTGAAATATCTACCCTCTGAAACTGAGGAAGATGGGCAAGAGAGGCTGTCTTCAGGTGGCAAACTTTAAGCAAAAGAAACACACAAGGGCGTGGAGACCTGGGGAAAAAGCAGCACTGAGAAATCTACCCTCTGAAACTGACGAGGATGGGCAACAGAGGCTACCTCAGGTGGCAATCGGTAAGCAAAAGAAACACACAAGGGCGTGGAGACCTGGGGAAAAGCCACACGGAGAAATCCACCCTCTGAAACTGAAGAAGATGGGCAAGAGAGGCTAGCTCAGGTGGCAATCTTTAAGCAAAAACAATAAAATAAAAAAATGCAATGGCGAGGAGACCCGGTCAAAAAGCAACCCTGAAAAAGGTGCCCTCTGAAACTGAGGAAGCAGGGCAACAATGCCTAGCTCAGGTGACAATCTTTAAGGAAAAGAAACACACAAGGGCGTGGAGACCTGGGGAAAAAGCAACACGGAGAAATCCACCCTCTGAAGCTGAGGAAGATGGGCAACAGAGGCTACCTCAGGTGGCAATCGTTAAGCAAAAACAAAACCCAAAGGCGTGGAGACCTGGGGAAAAAGCAACCCTGAAATATCTACCCTCTGAAACTGAGGAAGATGGCCAAGAGAGGCTGCCTTCAGGTGGCAAACGTTAAGCAAAAGAAACACACAAGGGCGTGGAGACCTGGGGAAAAAGCAACACGGAGAAATCCACCCTCTGAAACTGAGGAAGATGGGCAAGAGAGGCTAGCTCAGTTGGCAATCGTTAAGCAAAAACAAAACCCAAAGGCGTGGAGACCTGGGGAAAAAGCAATCCTGAAATATCTACCCTCTGAAACTGAGGAAGATGGGCAAGAGAGGCTGGCTTCAGGTGGCAAACTTTAAGCAAAAGAAACACACAAGGGCGTGGAGACCTGGGGAAAAAGCAGCACTGAGAAATCTACCCTCTGAAACTGAAGAGGATGGGCAACAGAGGCTACCTCGGGTGGCAATCGTTAAGCAAAAGAAACACACAAGGGCGTGGAGACCTGGGGAAAAAGCAACACGGAGAAATCCACCCTCTGAAACTGAGGAAGATGGGCAAGAGAGGCTACCTCAGGTGGCAATCGTTAAGCAAAAACAAAGCACAAAGGCGTGGAGACCTGGGGAAAAAGCAACCCTGAAATATCTACCCTCTGAAACTGAGGAAGATGGGCAAGAGAGGCTGGCTTCATGTGGCAAACGTTAAGCAAAAGAAACACACAAGGGCGTGGAGACCTGGGGAAAAAGCAACACGGAGATATCCTCCAGCTGAAACTGAGGAAGATGGGCAACAGAGGCAACCTCAGGTGGCAATCGTTAAGCAAAAACAAATCCCAAAGGCGTGGAGACCTCGGGAAAAAGCAACCCTGAAATATCTACCCTCTGAAACTGAGGAAGATGTGCAAGAGAGGCTGGTTTCAGGTGGCAAACTTTAAGCAAAAGAAACACACAAGGGCGTGGAGACCTGGGGAAAAAGCAGCACTGAGAAATCTACACTCTGAAACTGACGATGATGGGCAACAGAGGCTACCTCAGGTGGCAATCGGTAAGCAAAAGAAACACACAAGGGCGTGGAGACCTGGGGAAAAAGCCACACGGAGAAATCCACCCTCTGAAACTGAAGAAGATGGGCAACAGAGGCTAGCTCAGGTGGCAATCTTTAAGCAAAAGAAACACACAAGTGCGTGGAGACCTGGGAAAAAAGCACCACGGAGAAATCCACCCTCTGAAACTGAGGAAGATGGGCAAGAGAGGCTACCTCAGGTGGCAATCGTTAAGCAAAAACAAAGCACAAAGGCGTGGAGACCTGGGGAAAAAGCAACCCTGAAACATCTACCCTCTGAAACTGAGGAAGATGGGCAAGAGAGGCTTTCTTCAGGTGGCAAACTTTAAGCAAAAGAAACACACAAGGGCGTGGAGACCTGGGGAAAAAGCAACACGGAGAAATCCACCCTCTGAAACCGAGGAAGATGGGCAACAGAGGCTAGCTCAGGTGGCAATCTTTAAGCAAAAAAAAAAAATAAAAAAATACAATGGCGAGGAGACCCGGTCAAAAAGCAACCCTGAAAAAGGTACCCTCTGAAACTGAGGAAGCAGGGCAACAATGCCTAGCTCAGGTGACAATCTTTAAGCAAAAGAAACACACAAGGGCGTGGAGACCTGGGGAAAAAGCATCACGGAGAAATCCTCCAGCTGAAACGGAGGAAGATGGGCAACAGAGGCTACCTCAGGTGGCAATCGTTAAGCAAAAACAAAACACAAAGGCGTGGAGACCTTGGGAAAAAGCAACCCTGAAATATCTACCCTGTGAAACTGAGGAAGATGGGCAAGAGAGGCTGGCTTCATGTGGCAAACGTTAAGCAAAAGAAACACACAAGGGCGTGGAGACCTGGGGAAAAAGCAACACGGAGAAATCCACCCTCTGAAAGTGAGGAAGATGGGCAAGAGAGGCTAGCTCAGGTGGCAATCTTTAAGCAAAAAAATAAAATAAAAAAATGCAATGGCGAGGAGACCCGGTCAAAAAGCAACCCTGAAAAAGGTACCCTTTGAAACTGAGGAAGCAGGGCAACAGTGCCTAGCTCAGGCGACAATCTTTAAGCAAAAGAAACACACAAGGGCGTGGAGACCTGGGGAAAAAGCAGCACTGAGAAATCTACCCTCTGAAACTGAAGAGGATGGGCAACAGAGGCTACCTCAGGTGGCAATCGTTAAGCAAAAGAAACACACAAGGGCGTGGAGACCTGGGGAAAAAGCAACACGGAGAAATCCACCCTCTGAAACTGAGGAAGATGGGCAAGAGAGGCTAGCTCAGGTGGCAATCGTTAAGCAAAAACAAAACCCAAAGGCGTGGAGACCTGGGGAAAAAGCAACCCTGAAACATCTACCCTCTGAAACTGAGGAAGATGGGCAAGAGAGGCTGGCTTCAGGTGGCAAACTTTAAGCAAAAGAAACACACAAGGGCGTGGAGACCTGGGGAAAAAGCAACACGGAGAAATCCACCCTCTGAAACCGAGGAAGATGGGCAACAGAGGCTACCTCAGGTGGCAATATTTAAGCAAAAAAAATAAAATAAAAAAATACAATGGCGAGGAGACCCGGTCAAAAAGCAACCCTGAAAAAGGTGCCCTCTGAAACTGAGGAAGCAGGGCAACAATGCCTAGCTCAGGTGACAATCTTTAAGGAAAAGAAACACACAAGGGCGTGGAGACCTGGGGAAAAAGCAACACGGAGAAATCCACCCTCTGAAGCTGAGGAAGATGGGCAACAGAGGCTACCTCAGGTGGCAATCGTTAAGCAAAAACAAAACCCAAAGGCGTGGAGACCTGGGGAAAAAGCAACCCTGAAATATCTACCCTCTGAAACTGAGGAAGATGGGCAAGAGAGGCTGGCTTCAGGTGGCAAACGTTAAGCAAAAGAAACACACAAGGGCGTGGAGACCTGGGGAAAAAGCAACACGGAGAAATCCACCCTCTGAAACTGAGGAAGATGGGCAAGAGAGGCTAGCTCAGGTGGCAATCGCTAAGCAAAAACAAAACCCAAAGGCGTGGAGACCTGGGGAAAAAGCAACCCTGAAATATCTACCCTCTGAAACTGAGGAAGATGGGCAAGAGAGGCTGGATTCAGGTGGCAAACCTTAAGCAAAAGAAACACACAAGGGCATGGAGACCTGGGGAAAAAGCAGCACTGAGAAATCTACCCTCTGAAACTGATGAGGATTGGCAACAGAGGCTACCTCAGGTGGCAATCGTTAAGCAAAAGAAACACACAAGGGTGTGGAGACCTGGGGAAAAAGCAACACGGAGAAATCCACCCTCTGAAACTGAGGAAGATGGGCAACAGAGGCTACCTCAGGTGGCAATCGTTAAGCAAAAACAAAGCACAAAGGCGTGGAGACCTGGGGAAAAAGCATCCCTGAAATATCTACCCTCTGAAACTGAGGAAGATGGGCAAGAGAGGCTGGCTTCAGGTGGCAAACGTTAAGCAAAAGAAACACACAAGGGCGTGGAGACCTGGGGAAAAAGCAACACGGAGATATCCTCCAGCTGAAACTGAGGAAGATGGGCAACAGAGGCAACCTCAGGTGGCAATCGTTAAGCAAAAACAAATCCCAAAGGCGTGGAGACCTCGGGAAAAAGCAACCCTGAAATATCTACCCTCTGAAACTGAGGAAGATGTGCAAGAGAGGCTGGTTTCAGGTGGCAAACTTTAAGCAAAAGAAACACACAAGGGCGTGGAGACCTGGGGAAAAAGCAGCACTGAGAAATCTACACTCTGAAACTGACGATGATGGGCAACAGAGGCTACCTCAGGTGGCAATCGGTAAGCAAAAGAAACACACAAGGGCGTGGAGACCTGGGGAAAAAGCCACACGGAGAAATCCACCCTCTGAAACTGAAGAAGATGGGCAACAGAGGCTAGCTCAGGTGGCAATCTTTAAGCAAAAGAAACACACAAGTGCGTGGAGACCTGGGAAAAAAGCACCACGGAGAAATCCACCCTCTGAAACTGAGGAAGATGGGCAAGAGAGGCTACCTCAGGTGGCAATCGTTAAGCAAAAACAAAGCACAAAGGCGTGGAGACCTGGGGAAAAAGCAACCCTGAAACATCTACCCTCTGAAACTGAGGAAGATGGGCAAGAGAGGCTTTCTTCAGGTGGCAAACTTTAAGCAAAAGAAACACACAAGGGCGTGGAGACCTGGGGAAAAAGCAACACGGAGAAATCCACCCTCTGAAACCGAGGAAGATGGGCAACAGAGGCTAGCTCAGGTGGCAATCTTTAAGCAAAAAAAAAAAATAAAAAAATACAATGGCGAGGAGACCCGGTCAAAAAGCAACCCTGAAAAAGGTACCCTCTGAAACTGAGGAAGCAGGGCAACAATGCCTAGCTCAGGTGACAATCTTTAAGCAAAAGAAACACACAAGGGCGTGGAGACCTGGGGAAAAAGCATCACGGAGAAATCCTCCAGCTGAAACGGAGGAAGATGGGCAACAGAGGCTACCTCAGGTGGCAATCGTTAAGCAAAAACAAAACACAAAGGCGTGGAGACCTTGGGAAAAAGCAACCCTGAAATATCTACCCTGTGAAACTGAGGAAGATGGGCAAGAGAGGCTGGCTTCATGTGGCAAACGTTAAGCAAAAGAAACACACAAGGGCGTGGAGACCTGGGGAAAAAGCAACACGGAGAAATCCACCCTCTGAAAGTGAGGAAGATGGGCAAGAGAGGCTAGCTCAGGTGGCAATCTTTAAGCAAAAAAATAAAATAAAAAAATGCAATGGCGAGGAGACCCGGTCAAAAAGCAACCCTTAAAAAGGTACCCTTTGAAACTGAGGAAGCAGGGCAACAGTGCCTAGCTCAGGCGACAATCTTTAAGCAAAAGAAACACACAAGGGCGTGGAGACCTGGGGAAAAAGCAGCACTGAGAAATCTACCCTCTGAAACTGAAGAGGATGGGCAACAGAGGCTACCTCAGGTGGCAATCGTTAAGCAAAAGAAACACACAAGGGCGTGGAGACCTGGGGAAAAAGCAACACGGAGAAATCCACCCTCTGAAACTGAGGAAGATGGGCAAGAGAGGCTAGCTCAGGTGGCAATCGTTAAGCAAAAACAAAGCACAAAGGCGTGGAGACCTGGGGAAAAAGCAACCCTGAAACATCTACCCTCTGAAACTGAGGAAGATGGGCAAGAGAGGCTGGCTTCAGGTGGCAAACTTTAAGCAAAAGAAACACACAAGGGCGTGGAGACCTGGGGAAAAAGCAACACGGAGAAATCCACCCTCTGAAACCGAGGAAGATGGGCAACAGAGGCTACCTCAGGTGGCAATATTTAAGCAAAAAAAATAAAATAAAAAAATACAATGGCGAGGAGACCCGGTCAAAAAGCAACCCTGAAAAAGGTACCCTCTGAAACTGAGGAAGCAGGGCAACAATGCCTAGCTCAGGTGACAATCTTTAAGCAAAAGAAACACACAAGGGCGTGGAGACCTGGGGAAAAAGCATCACGGAGAAATCCTCCAGCTGAAACGGAGGAAGATGGGCAACAGAGGCTACCTCAGGTGGCAATCGTTAAGCAAAAACAAAACACAAATGCGTGGAGACCTTGGGAAAAAGCAACCCTGAAATATCTACCCTCTGAAACTGAGGAAGATGGGCAAGAGAGGCTGGCTTCATGTGGCAAACGTTAAGCAAAAGAAACACACAAGGGCGTGGAGACCTGGGGAAAAAGCAACACGGAGAAATCCACCCTGTGAGACTGAGGAAGATGGGCAAGAGAGGCTACCTCAGGTGGCAATCGTTAAGCAAAAACAAAACCCAAAGGCGTGGAGACCTGGGGATAAAGCAACCTTGAAATATCTACCCTCTGAAACTGAGGAAGATGGCCAAGAGAGGCTGCCTTCAGGTGGCAAAATTTAAGCAAAAGAAACACACAAGGGCGTGGAGACCTGGGGAAAAAGCAACACGGAGAAATCCACCCTCTGAAACTGAGGAAGATGGGCAAGAGAGGCTAGCTCAGGTGGCAATCGTTAAGCAAAAACAAAACCCAAAGGCGTGGAGACCTGGGGAAAAAGCAACCCTGAAATATCTACCCTCTGAAACTGAGGAAGATGGGCAAGAGAGGCTGTCTTCAGGTGGCAAACTTTAAGCAAAAGAAACACACAAGGGCGTGGAGACCTGGGGAAAAAGCAGCACTGAGAAATCTACCCTCTGAAACTGACGAGGATGGGCAACAGAGGCTACCTCAGGTGGCAATCGGTAAGCAAAAGAAACACACAAGGGCGTGGAGACCTGGGGAAAAGCCACACGGAGAAATCCACCCTCTGAAACTGAAGAAGATGGGCAACAGAGGCTAGCTCAGGTGGCAATCTTTAAGCAAAAAAAATAAAATAAAAAAATACAATGGCGAGGAGACCCGGTCAAAAAGCAACCCTGAAAAAGGTGCCCTCTGAAACTGAGGAAGCAGGGCAACAATGCCTAGCTCAGGTGACAATCTTTAAGGAAAAGAAACACACAAGGGCGTGGAGACCTGGGGAAAAAGCAACACGGAGAAATCCACCCTCTGAAGCTGAGGAAGATGGGCAACAGAGGCTACCTCAGGTGGCAATCGTTAAGCAAAAACAAAACCCAAAGGCGTGGAGACCTGGGGAAAAAGCAACCCTGAAATATCTACCCTCTGAAACTGAGGAAGATGGGCAAGAGAGGCTGCCTTCAGGTGGCAAACGTTAAGCAAAAGAAACACACAAGGGCGTGGAGACCTGGGGAAAAAGCAACACGGAGAAATCCACCCTCTGAAACTGAGGAAGATGGGCAAGAGAGGCTAGCTCAGTTGGCAATTGTTAAGCAAAAACAAAACCCAAAGGCGTGGAGACCTGGGGAAAAAGCAATCCTGAAATATCTACCCTCTGAAACTGAGGAATATGGGCAAGAGAGGCTGGCTTCAGGTGGCAAACTTTAAGCAAAAGAAACACACAAGGGCGTGGAGACCTGGGGAAAAAGCAGCACTGAGAAATCTACCCTCTGAAACTGAAGAGGATGGGCAACAGAGGCTACCTCAGGTGGCAATCGTTAAGCAAAAGAAACACACAAGGGCGTGGAGACCTGGGGAAAAAGCAACACGGAGAAATCCACCCTCTGAAACTGAGGAAGATGGGCAACAGAGGCTACCTCAGGTGGCAATCGTTAAGCAAAAGAAACACACAAGGGCGTGGAGACCAGGGGAAAAAGCAACACGGAGAAATCCACCCTCTGAAACTGAGGAAGATGGGCAAGAGAGGCTACCTCAGGTGGCAATCGTTAAGCAAAAACAAAGCACAAAGGCGTGGAGACCTGGGGAAAAAGCAACCCTGAAATATCTACCCTCTGAAACTGAGGAAGATGGGCAAGAGAGGCTGGCTCAGGTGGCAATCTTTAAGCAAAAAAAATAAAATAAAAAAATACAATGGCGAGGAGACCCGGTCAAAAAGCAACCCTGAAAAAGGTACCCTCTGAAACTGAGGAAGCAGGGCAACAATGCCTAGCTCAGGTGACAATCTTTAAGCAAAAGAAACACACAAGGGCGTGGAGACCTGGGGAAAAAGCATCACGGAGAAATCCTCCAGCTGAAACGGAGGAAGATGGGCAACAGAGGCTACCTCAGGTGGCAATCGTTAAGCAAAAACAAAACACAAAGGCGTGGAGACCTTGGGAAAAAGCAACCCTGAAATATCTACCCTCTGAAACTGAGGAAGATGGGCAAGAGAGGCTGGCTTCATGTGGCAAACGTTAAGCAAAAGAAACACACAAGGGCGTGGAGACCTGGGGAAAAAGCAACACGGAGAAATCCACCCTGTGAGACTGAGGAAGATGGGCAAGAGAGGCTACCTCAGGTGGCAATCGTTAAGCAAAAACAAAACCCAAAGGCGTGGAGACCTGGGGATAAAGCAACCTTGAAATATCTACCCTCTGAAACTGAGGAAGATGGCCAAGAGAGGCTGCCTTCAGGTGGCAAAATTTAAGCAAAAGAAACACACAAGGGCGTGGAGACCTGGGGAAAAAGCAACACGGAGAAATCCACCCTCTGAAACTGAGGAAGATGGGCAAGAGAGGCTAGCTCAGGTGGCAATCGTTAAGCAAAAACAAAACCCAAAGGCGTGGAGACCTGGAGAAAAAGCAACCCTGAAATATCTACCCTCTGAAACTGAGGAAGATGGGCAAGAGAGGCTGTCTTCAGGTGGCAAACTTTAAGCAAAAGAAACACACAAGGGCGTGGAGACCTGGGGAAAAAGCAGCACTGAGAAATCTACCCTCTGAAACTGACGAGGATGGGCAACAGAGGCTACCTCAGGTGGCAATCGGTAAGCAAAAGAAACACACAAGGGCGTGGAGACCTGGGGAAAAGCCACACGGAGAAATCCACCCTCTGAAACTGAAGAAGATGGGCAACAGAGGCTAGCTCAGGTGGCAATCTTTAAGCAAAAAAAATAAAATAAAAAAATACAATGGCGAGGAGACCCGGTCAAAAAGCAACCCTGAAAAAGGTGCCCTCTGAAACTGAGGAAGCAGGGCAACAATGCCTAGCTCAGGTGACAATCTTTAAGGAAAAGAAACACACAAGGGCGTGGAGACCTGGGGAAAAAGCAACACGGAGAAATCCACCCTCTGAAGCTGAGGAAGATGGGCAACAGAGGCTAGCTCAGGTGGCAATCGTTAAGCAAAAACATAACCCAAAGGCGTGGAGACCTGGGGAAAAAGCAACCCTGAAATATCTACCCTCTGAAACTGAGGAAGATGGGCAAGAGAGGCTGCCTTCAGGTGGCAAACGTTAAGCAAAAGAAACACACAAGGGCGTGGAGACCTGGGGAAAAAGCAACACGGAGAAATCCACCCTCTGAAACTGAGGAAGATGGGCAAGAGAGGCTAGCTCAGTTGGCAATTGTTAAGCAAAAACAAAACCCAAAGGCGTGGAGACCTGGGGAAAAAGCAATCCTGAAATATCTACCCTCTGAAACTGAGGAATATGGGCAAGAGAGGCTGGCTTCAGGTGGCAAACTTTAAGCAAAAGAAACACACAAGGGCGTGGAGACCTGGGGAAAAAGCAGCACTGAGAAATCTACCCTCTGAAACTGAAGAGGATGGGCAACAGAGGCTACCTCAGGTGGCAATCGTTAAGCAAAAGAAACACACAAGGGCGTGGAGACCTGGGGAAAAAGCAACACGGAGAAATCCACCCTCTGAAACTGAGGAAGATGGGCAACAGAGGCTACCTCAGGTGGCAATCGTTAAGCAAAAGAAACACACAAGGGCGTGCAGACCAGGGGAAAAAGCAACACGGAGAAATCCACCCTCTGAAACTGAGGAAGATGGGCAAGAGAGGCTACCTCAGGTGGCAATCGTTAAGCAAAAACAAAGCACAAAGGCGTGGAGACCTGGGGAAAAAGCAACCCTGAAATATCTACCCTCTGAAACTGAGGAAGATGGGCAAGAGAGGCTGGCTCAGGTGGCAATCTTTAAGCAAAAAAAATAAAATAAAAAAATACAATGGCGAGGAGACCCGGTCAAAAAGCAACCCTGAAAAAGGTACCCTCTGAAACTGAGGAAGCAGGGCAACAATGCCTAGCTCAGGTGACAATCTTTAAGCAAAAGAAACACACAAGGGCGTGGAGACCTGGGGAAAAAGCATCACGGAGAAATCCTCCAGCTGAAACGGAGGAAGATGGGCAACAGAGGCTACCTCAGGTGGCAATCGTTAAGCAAAAACAAAACACAAAGGCGTGGAGACCTTGGGAAAAAGCAACCCTGAAATATCTACCCTCTGAAACTGAGGAAGATGGGCAAGAGAGGCTGGCTTCATGTGGCAAACGTTAAGCAAAAGAAACACACAAGTGCGTGGAGACCTGGGAAAAAAGCAACACGGAGAAATCCACCCTCTGAAACTGAGGAAGATGGGCAAGAGAGGCTAGCTCAGGTGGCAATCTTTAAGCAAAAAAATAAAATAAAAAAATGCAATGGCGAGGAGACCCGGTCAAAAAGCAACCCTGAAAAAGGTACCCTTTGAAACTGAGGAAGCAGGCCAACAGTGCCTAGCTCAGGCGACAATCTTTAAGCAAAAGAAACACACAAGGGCGTGGGGAGCTGGCGAAAAGGCAACACTGAGAAATCCACCCTCTGAAACAGACGAAGATGGGCAACAGAGGCTAGCTCAGGTGGCAATCTTTAAGCAAAGGAAACACACAAGTGCGTGGAGACCTGGGAAAAATGCAACACGGAGAAATCCACCCTCTGAAACTGAGGAAGATGGGCAAGAGAGGCTACCTCAGGTGGCAATCGTTAAGCAAAAACAAAGCACAAAGGCGTGGAGACCTGGGGAAAAAGCAACCCTGAAACATCTACCCTCTGAAACTGAGGAAGATGGGCAAGAGAGGCTGTCTTCAGGTGGCAAACTTTAAGCAAAAGAAACACACAAGGGCGTGGAGACCTGGGGAAAAAGCAACACGGAGAAATCCACCCTCTGAAACCGAGGAAGATGGGCAACAGAGGCTACCTCAGGTGGCAATCTTTAAGCAAAAAAAATAAAATAAAAAAATACAATGGCGAGGAGACCCGGTCAAAAAGCAACCCTGAAAAAGGTACCCTCTGAAACTGAGGAAGCAGGGCAACAATGCCTAGCTCAGGTGACAATGTTTAAGCAAAAGAAACACACAAGGGCGTGGAGACCTGGGGAAAAAGCATCACGGAGAAATCCTCCAGCTGAAACGGAGGAAGATGGGCAACAGAGGCTACCTCAGGTGGCAATCGTTAAGCAAAAACAAAACACAAAGGCGTGGAGACCTTGGGAAAAAGCAACCCTGAAATATCTACCCTCTGAAACTGAGGAAGATGGGCAAGAGAGGCTGGCTTCATGTGGCAAACGTTAAGCAAAAGAAACACACAAGGGCGTGGAGACCTGGGGAAAAAGCAACACGGAGAAATCCACCCTCTGAAACTGAGGAAGATGGGCAAGAGAGGCTAGCTCAGGTGGCAATCGTTAAGCAAAAACAAAACACAAAGGCGTGGAGACCTTGGGAAAAAGCAACCCTGAAATATCTACCCTCTGAAACTGAGGAAGATGGGCAAGAGAGGCTGGCTTCATGTGGCAAACGTTAAGCAAAAGAAACACACAAGGGCGTGGAGACCTGGGGAAAAAGCAACACGGAGAAATCCACCCTCTGAAACTGAGGAAGATGGGCAAGAGAGGCTAGCTCAGGTGGCAATCGTTAAGCAAAAACAAAACCCAAAGGCGTGGAGACCTGGGGAAAAGCAACCCTGAAATATCTACCCCCTGAAACTGAGGAAGATGGGCAAGAGAGGCTGGCTTCAGGTGGCAAACTTTAAGCAAAAGAAACACACAAGGGCGTGGAGACCTGGGGAAAAAGCAACACGGAGAAATCCACCCTCTGAAACCGAGGAAGATGGGCAACAGAGGCTACCTCAGGTGGCAATCTTTAAGCAAAAAAAATAAAATAAAAAAATACAATGGCGAGGAGACCCGGTCAAAAAGCAACCCTGAAAAAGGTACCCTCTGAAACTGAGGAAGCAGGGCAACAATGCCTAGCTCAGGTGACAATCTTTAAGCAAAAGAAACACACAAGGGCGTGGAGACCTGGGGAAAAAGCATCACGGAGAAATCCTCCAGCTGAAACGGAGGAAGATGGGCAACAGAGGCTACCTCAGGTGGCAATCGTTAAGCAAAAACAAAACACAAAGGCGTGGAGACCTTGGGAAAAAGCAACCCTGAAATATCTACCCTCTGAAACTGAGGAAGATGGGCAAGAGAGGCTGGCTTCATGTGGCAAACGTTAAGCAAAAGAAACACACAAGGGCGTGGAGACCTGGGGAAAAAGCAACACGGAGAAATCCACCCTCTGAAACTGAGGAAGATGGGCAAGAGAGGCTAGCTCAGGTGGCAATCGTTAAGCAAAAACAAAACCCAAAGGCGTGGAGACCTGGGGAAAAGCAACCCTGAAATATCTACCCCCTGAAACTGAGGAAGATGGGCAAGAGAGGCTGGCTTCAGGTGGCAAACTTTAAGCAAAAGAAACACACAAGGGCGTGGAGACCTGGGGAAAAAGCAGCACTGAGAAATCTACCCTCTGAAACTGACGAGGATGGGCAACAGAGGCTACCTCAGGTGGCAATCGGTAAGCAAAAGAAACACACAAGGGCGTGGAGACCTGGGGAAAAAGCCACACGGAGAAATCCACCCTCTGAAACTGAAGAAGATGGGCAACAGAGGCTAGCTCAGGTGGCAATCTTTAAGCAAAAAAAATAAAATAAAAAAATACAATGGCGAGGAGACCCGGTCAAAAAGCAACCCTGAAAAAGGTACCGTCTGAAACTGAGGAAGCAGGGCAACAATGCCTAGCTCAGGTGACAATCTTTAAGCAAAAGAAACACACAAGGGCGTGGAGACCTGGGGAAAAAGCATCACGGAGAAATCCTGCAGCTGAAACTGAGGCAGATGGGCAACAGAGGCTACCTCAGGTGGCAATCGTTAAGCAAAAACAAAACACAAAGGCGTGGAGACCTTGGGAAAAAGCAACCCTGAAATAGCTACCCTCTGCAACTGAGGAAGATGGGCAAGAGAGGCTGGCTTCATGTGGCAAACGTTAAGCAAAAGAAACACACAAGGGCGTGGAGACCTGGGGAAAAAGCAACACGGAGAAATCCACCCTCTGAAACCGAGGAAGATGGGCAACAGAGGCTAGCTCAGGTGGCAATCGTTAAGCAAAAACAATAAAATAAAAAAATACAATGGCGAGGAGACCCGGTCAAAAAGCAACCCTGAAAAAGGTACCCTCTGAAACTGAGGAAGCAGGGCAACAATGCCTAGCTCAGGTGACAATCTTTAAGCAAAAGAAACACACAAGGGCGTGGAGACTTGGGGAAAAAGCAACACGGAGAAATCCTCCAGCTGAAACTGAGGAAGATGGGCAACAGAGGCTACCTCAGGTGGCAATCGTTAAGCAAAAACAAAACACAAAGGCGTGGAGACCTTGGGAAAAAGCAACCCTGAAATATCTACCCTCTGAAACTGAGGAAGATGGGCAAGAGAGGCTGGCTTCATGTGGCAAACGTTAAGCAAAAGAAACACACAAGGGCGTGGAGACCTGGGGAAAAAGCAACACGGAGAAATCCACCCTCTGAAACTGAGGAAGATGGGCAAGAGAGGCTAGTTCAGGTGGCAATCGTTAAGCAAAAACAAAACCCAAAGGCGTGGAGACCTGGGAAAAAGCAACCCTGAAATATCTACCCTCTGAAACTGAGGAAGATGGGCAAGAGAGGCTGGCTTCAGGCGGCAAACTTTAAGCAAAAGAAACACACAAGGGCGTGGAGACCTGGGGAAAAGGCAGCACTGAGAAATCTACCCTCTGAAACTGACGAGGATGGGCAACAGAGGCTACCTCAGGTGGCAATCGTTAAGCAAAAGAAACACACAAGGGCGTGGAGACCTGGGGAAAAAGCAACACGGAGAAATCCACCCTCTGAAACTGAGAAAGATGGGCAAGAGAGGCTAGCTCAGGTGGCAATCGTTAAGCAAAAACAAAACCCAAAGGCGTGGAGACCTGGGGAAAGAGCAACCCTGAAATATCTACCCTCTGAAACTGAGGAAGATGGGCAAGAGAGGCTGGCTTCAGGTGGCAATCTTTAAGCAAAAGAAACACACAAGGGCGTGGAGACCTGGGGAAAAGGCAGCACTGAGAAATCTACCTTCTGAAACTGACGAGGATGGGCAAGAGAGGCTACCTCAGGTGGCAATCTTTAAGCAAAAGAAACACACAAGGGCGTGGAGACCTGGGGAAAAAGCAACACGGAGAAATCCACCCTCTGAAACTGAGGAACATGGGCAAAAGAAGCTAGCTCAGGTTGCAAAATTTAAGCAGAAAAAAAAAAAAGACGCAAGGGCGTGGAGAGCTGGCGAAAAAGCAACACGGAGAAATCCACCCTCTGAAACTGAGGAAGATGGGCAAGAGAGGCTAGCTCAGGTGGCAATCTTTAAGCAAAAACAATAAAATAAAAAAATGCAATGGCGAGGAGACCCGGTCAAAAAGCAACCCTGAAAAAGGTACCCTTTGAAACTGAGGAAGCAGGGCAACAGTGCCTAGCTCAGGCGACAATCTTTAAGCAAAAGAAACACACAAGGGCGTGGGGAGCTGGCGAAAAGGCAACACTGAGAAATCCACCCTCTGAAACAGACGAAGATGGGCAACAGAGGCTAGCTCAGGTGGCAATCTTTAAGCAAAAGAAACACACAAGTGCGTGGAGACCTGGGAAAAATGCAACACGGAGAAATCCACCCTCTGAAACTGAGGAAGATGGGCAAGAGAGGCTACCTCAGGTGGCAATCGTTAAGCAAAAACAAAGCACAAAGGCGTGGAGACCTGGGGAAAAAGCAACCCTGAAACATCTACCCTCTGAAACTGAGGAAGATGGGCAAGAGAGGCTGGCTTCAGGTGGCAAACTTTAAGCAAAAGAAACACACAAGGGCGTGGAGACCTGGGGAAAAAGCAACACGGAGAAATCCACCCTCTGAAACCGAGGAAGATGGGCAAGAGAGGCTAGCTCAGGTGGCAATCGTTAAGCAAAAACAATAAAATAAAAAAATACAATGGCGAGGAGACCCGGTCAAAAAGCAACCCTGAAAATGGTACCCTCTGAAACTGAGGAAGCAGGGCAACAATGCCTAGCTCAGGTGACAATCTTTAAGCAAAAGAAACACACAAGGGCGTGGAGACTTGGGGAAAAAGCAACACGGAGAAATCCTCCAGCTGAAACTGAGGAAGATGGGCAACAGAGGCTACCTCAGGTGGCAATCGTTAAGCAAAAACAAAACACAAAGGCGTGGAGACCTTGGGAAAAAGCAACCCTGAAATATCTACCCTCTGAAACTGAGGAAGATGGGCAAGAGAGGCTGGCTTCAGGCGGCAAACTTTAAGCAAAAGAAACACACAAGGGCGTGGAGACCTGGGGAAAAGGCAGCACTGAGAAATCTACCCTCTGAAACTGACGAGGATGGTCAACAGAGGCTACCTCAGGTGGCAATCGTTAAGCAAAAGAAACACACAAGGGCGTGGAGACCTGGGGAAAAAGCAACACGGAGAAATCCACCCTCTGAAACTGAGAAAGATGGGCAAGAGAGGCTAGCTCAGGTGGCAATCGTTAAGCAAAAACAAAACCCAAAGGCGTGGAGACCTGGGGAAAGAGCAACCCTGAAATATCTACCCTCTGAAACTGAGGAAGATGGGCAAGAGAGGCTGGCTTCAGGTGGCAATCTTTAAGCAAAAGAAACACACAAGGGCGTGGAGACCTGGGGAAAAGGCAGCACTGAGAAATCTACCTTCTGAAACTGACGAGGATGGGCAAGAGAGGCTACCTCAGGTGGCAATCTTTAAGCAAAAGAAACACACAAGGGCGTGGAGACCTGGGGAAAAAGCAACACGGAGAAATCCACCCTCTGAAACTGAGGAACATGGGCAAAAGAAGCTAGCTCAGGTTGCAAAATTTAAGCAGAAAAAAAAAAAAGACGCAAGGGCGTGGAGAGCTGGCGAAAAAGCAACACGGAGAAATCCACCCTCTGAAACTGAGGAAGATGGGCAAGAGAGGCTAGCTCAGGTGGCAATCTTTAAGCAAAAACAATAAAATAAAAAAATGCAATGGCGAGGAGACCCGGTCAAAAAGCAACCCTGAAAAAGGTACCCTTTGAAACTGAGGAAGCAGGGCAACAGTGCCTAGCTCAGGCGACAATCTTTAAGCAAAAGAAACACACAAGGGCGTGGGGAGCTGGCGAAAAGGCAACACTGAGAAATCCACCCTCTGAAACAGACGAAGATGGGCAACAGAGGCTAGCTCAGGTGGCAATCTTTAAGCAAAAGAAACACACAAGTGCGTGGAGACCTGGGAAAAATGCAACACGGAGAAATCCACCCTCTGAAACTGAGGAAGATGGGCAAGAGAGGCTACCTCAGGTGGCAATCGTTAAGCAAAAACAAAGCACAAAGGCGTGGAGACCTGGGGAAAAAGCAACCCTGAAACATCTACCCTCTGAAACTGAGGAAGATGGGCAAGAGAGGCTGGCTTCAGGTGGCAAACTTTAAGCAAAAGAAACACACAAGGGCGTGGAGACCTGGGGAAAAAGCAACACGGAGAAATCCACCCTCTGAAACCGAGGAAGATGGGCAAGAGAGGCTAGCTCAGGTGGCAATCGTTAAGCAAAAACAATAAAATAAAAAAATACAATGGCGAGGAGACCCGGTCAAAAAGCAACCCTGAAAATGGTACCCTCTGAAACTGAGGAAGCAGGGCAACAATGCCTAGCTCAGGTGACAATCTTTAAGCAAAAGAAACACACAAGGGCGTGGAGACTTGGGGAAAAAGCAACACGGAGAAATCCTCCAGCTGAAACTGAGGAAGATGGGCAACAGAGGCTACCTCAGGTGGCAATCGTTAAGCAAAAACAAAACACAAAGGCGTGGAGACCTTGGGAAAAAGCAACCCTGAAATATCTACCCTCTGAAACTGAGGAAGATGGGCAAGAGAGGCTGGCTTCATGTGGCAAACGTTAAGCAAAAGAAACACACAAGGGCGTGGAGACCTGGGGAAAAAGCAACACGGAGAAATCCACCCTCTGAAACTGAGGAAGATGGGCAAGAGAGGCTAGTTCAGGTGGCAATCGTTAAGCAAAAACAAAACCCAAAGGCGTGGAGACCTGGGAAAAAGCAACCCTGAAATATCTACCCTCTGAAACTGAGGAAGATGGGCAAGAGAGGCTGGCTTCAGGCGGCAAACTTTAAGCAAAAGAAACACACAAGTGCGTGGAGACCTGGGGAAAAGGCAGCACTGAGAAATCTACCCTCTGAAACTGACGAGGATGGGCAACAGAGGCTACCTCAGGTGGCAATCGTTAAGCAAAAGAAACACACAAGGGCGTGGAGACCTGGGGAAAAAGCAACACGGAGAAATCCACCCTCTGAAACTGAGAAAGATGGGCAAGAGAGGCTAGCTCAGGTGGCAATCGTTAAGCAAAAACAAAACCCAAAGGCGTGGAGACCTGGGGAAAGAGCAACCCTGAAATATCTACCCTCTGAAACTGAGGAAGATGGGCAAGAGAGGCTGGCTTCAGGTGGCAATCTTTAAGCAAAAGAAACACACAAGGGCGTGGAGACCTGGGGAAAAGGCAGCACTGAGAAATCTACCTTCTGAAACTGACGAGGATGGGCAAGAGAGGCTACCTCAGGTGGCAATCTTTAAGCAAAAGAAACACACAAGGGCGTGGAGACCTGGGGAAAAAGCAACACGGAGAAATCCACCCTCTGAAACTGAGAAAGATCGGCAAGAGAGGCTAGCTCAGGTGGCAATCGTTAAGCAAAAACAAAACCCAAAGGCGTGGAGACCTGGGGAAAGAGCAACCCTGAAATATCTACCCTCTGAAACTGAGGAAGATGGGCAAGAGAGGCTGGCTTCAGGTGGCAATCTTTAAGCAAAAGAAACACACAAGGGCGTGGAGACCTGGGGAAAAGGCAGCACTGAGAAATCTACCTTCTGAAACTGCCGAGGATGGGCAAGAGAGGCTACCTCAGGTGGCAATCTTTAAGCAAAAGAAACACACAAGGGCGTGGAGACCTGGGGAAAAAGCAACACGGAGAAATCCACCCTCTGAAACTGAGGAAGATGGGCAAGAGAGGCTAGCTCAGGTGGCAATCTTTAAGCAAAAACAATAAAATAAAAAAATGCAATGGCGAGGAGACCCGGTCAAAAAGCAACCCTGAAAAAGGTACCCTTTGAAACTGAGGAAGCAGGGCAACAGTGCCTAGCTCAGGCGACAATCTTTAAGCAAAAGAAACACACAAGGGCGTGGGGAGCTGGCGAACAGGCAACACTGAGAAATCCACCCTCTGAAACAGACGAAGATGGGCAACAGAGGCTAGCTCAGGTGGCAATCTTTAAGCAAAAGAAACACACAAGTGCGTGGAGACCTGGGAAAAATGCAACACGGAGAAATCCACCCTCTGAAACTGAGGAAGATGGGCAAGAGAGGCTACCTCAGGTGGCAATCGTTAAGCAAAAACAAAGCACAAAGGCGTGGAGACCTGGGGAAAAAGCAACCCTGAAACATCTACCCTCTGAAACTGAGGAAGATGGGCAAGAGAGGCTGGCTTCAGGTGGCAAACTTTAAGCAAAAGAAACACACAAGGGCGTGGAGACCTGGGGAAAAAGCAACACGGAGAAATCCACCCTCTGAAACCGAGGAAGATGGGCAACAGAGGCTACCTCAGGTGGCAATCTTTAAGCAAAAAAAATAAAATAAAAAAATACAATGGCGAGGAGACCCGGTCAAAAAGCAACCCTGAAAAAGGTACCCTCTGAAACTGAGGAAGCAGGGCAACAATGCCTAGCTCAGGTGACAATCTTTAAGCAAAAGAAACACACAAGGGCGTGGAGACCTGGGGAAAAAGCATCACGGAGAAATCCTCCAGCTGAAACGGAGGAAGATGGGCAACAGAGGCTACCTCAGGTGGCAATCGTTAAGCAAAAACAAAACACAAAGGCGTGGAGACCTTGGGAAAAAGCAACCCTGAAATATCTACCCTCTGAAACTGAGGAAGATGGGCAAGAGAGGCTGGCTTCATGTGGCAAACGTTAAGCAAAAGAAACACACAAGGGCGTGGAGACCTGGGGAAAAAGCAACACGGAGAAATCCACCCTCTGAAACTGAGGAAGATGGGCAAGAGAGGCTAGCTCAGGTGGCAATCGTTAAGCAAAAACAAAACCCAAAGGCGTGGAGACCTGGGGAAAAGCAACCCTGAAATATCTACCCCCTGAAACTGAGGAAGATGGGCAAGAGAGGCTGGCTTCAGGTGGCAAACTTTAAGCAAAAGAAACACACAAGGGCGTGGAGACCTGGGGAAAAAGCAGCACTGAGAAATCTACCCTCTGAAACTGACGAGGATGGGCAACAGAGGCTACCTCAGGTGGCAATCGGTAAGCAAAAGAAACACACAAGGGCGTGGAGACCTGGGGAAAAAGCCACACGGAGAAATCCACCCTCTGAAACTGAAGAAGATGGGCAACAGAGGCTAGCTCAGGTGGCAATCTTTAAGCAAAAAAAATAAAATAAAAAAATACAATGGCGAGGAGACCCGGTCAAAAAGCAACCCTGAAAAAGGTACCGTCTGAAACTGAGGAAGCAGGGCAACAATGCCTAGCTCAGGTGACAATCTTTAAGCAAAAGAAACACACAAGGGCGTGGAGACCTGGGGAAAAAGCATCACGGAGAAATCCTCCAGCTGAAACTGAGGCAGATGGGCAACAGAGGCTACCTCAGGTGGCAATCGTTAAGCAAAAACAAAACACAAAGGCGTGGAGACCTTGGGAAAAAGCAACCCTGAAATAGCTACCCTCTGCAACTGAGGAAGATGGGCAAGAGAGGCTGGCTTCATGTGGCAAACGTTAAGCAAAAGAAACACACAAGGGCGTGGAGACGTGGGGAAAAAGCAACACGGAGAAATCCACCCTCTGAAACTGAGGAAGATGGGCAAGAGAGGCTAGCTCAGGTGGCATTCGTTAAGCAAAAACAAAACCCAAAGGCGTGGAGACCTGGGGAAAAAGCAACCCTGAAATATCTACCCTCTGAAACTGAGGAAGATGGGCAAGAGAGGCTGGCTTCAGGTGGCAAACTTTAAGCAAAAGAAACACACAAGGGCGTGGAGACCTGGGGAAAAGGCAGCACTGAGAAATCTACCCTCTGAAACTGACGAGGATGGGCAACAGAGGCTACCTCAGGTGGCAATCGTTAAGCAAAAGAAACACACAAGGGCGTGGAGACCTGGGGAAAAAGCAACACGGAGAAATCCACCCTCTGAAACTGAGAAAGATGGGCAAGAGAGGCTAGCTCAGGTGGCAATCGTTAAGCAAAAACAAAACCCAAAGGCGTGGAGACCTGGGGAAAGAGCAACCCTGAAATATCTACCCTCTGAAACTGAGGAAGATGGGCAAGAGAGGCTGGCTTCAGGTGGCAATCT
Source organism: Equus asinus (assembly GCF_041296235.1). Classification (NCBI taxonomy): domain Eukaryota; kingdom Metazoa; phylum Chordata; class Mammalia; order Perissodactyla; family Equidae; genus Equus; species Equus asinus. The sequence goes on along the minus strand of NC_091813.1, from coordinate 369,608 downwards.
TTAAGCAAAAGAAACACACAAGGGCGTGGAGACCTGGGGAAAAGGCAGCACTGAGAAATCTACCTTCTGAAACTGACGAGGATGGGCAAGAGAGGCTACCTCAGGTGGCAATCTTTAAGCAAAAGAAACACACAAGGGCGTGGAGACCTGGGGAAAAAGCAACACGGAGAAATCCACCCTCTGAAACTGAGGAACATGGGCAAAAGAAGCTAGCTCAGGTTGCAAAATTTAAGCAGAAAAAAAAAAAGACGCAAGGGCGTGGAGAGCTGGCGAAAAAGCAACACGGAGAAATCCACCCTCTGAAACTGAGGAAGATGGGCAAGAGAGGCTAGCTCAGGTGGCAATCTTTAAGCAAAAACAATAAAATAAAAAAATGCAATGGCGAGGAGACCCGGTCAAAAAGCAACCCTGAAAAAGGTACCCTTTGAAACTGAGGAAGCAGGGCAACAGTGCCTAGCTCAGGCGACAATCTTTAAGCAAAAGAAACACACAAGGGCGTGGGGAGCTGGCGAACAGGCAACACTGAGAAATCCACCCTCTGAAACAGACGAAGATGGGCAACAGAGGCTAGCTCAGGTGGCAATCTTTAAGCAAAAGAAACACACAAGTGCGTGGAGACCTGGGAAAAATGCAACACGGAGAAATCCACCCTCTGAAACTGAGGAAGATGGGCAAGAGAGGCTACCTCAGGTGGCAATCGTTAAGCAAAAACAAAGCACAAAGGCGTGGAGACCTGGGGAAAAAGCAACCCTGAAACATCTACCCTCTGAAACTGAGGAAGATGGGCAAGAGAGGCTGGCTTCAGGTGGCAAACTTTAAGCAAAAGAAACACACAAGGGCGTGGAGACCTGGGGAAAAAGCAACACGGAGAAATCCACCCTCTGAAACCGAGGAAGATGGGCAACAGAGGCTACCTCAGGTGGCAATCGTTAAGCAAAAAAAATAAAATAAAAAAATACAATGGCGAGGAGACCCGGTCAAAAAGCAACCCTGAAAAAGGTACCCTCTGAAACTGAGGAAGCAGGGCAACAATGCCTAGCTCAGGTGACAATCTTTAAGCAAAAGAAACACACAAGGGCGTGGAGACCTGGGGAAAAAGCATCACGGAGAAATCCTCCAGCTGAAACGGAGGAAGATGGGCAACAGAGGCTACCTCAGGTGGCAATCGTTAAGCAAAAACAAAACACAAAGGCGTGGAGACCTTGGGAAAAAGCAACCCTGAAATATCTACCCTCTGAAACTGAGGAAGATGGGCAAGAGAGGCTGGCTTCATGTGGCAAACGTTAAGCAAAAGAAACACACAAGGGCGTGGAGACCTGGGGAAAAAGCAACACGGAGAAATCCACCCTCTGAAACTGAGGAAGATGGGCAAGAGAGGCTAGCTCAGGTGGCAATCGTTAAGCAAAAACAAAACCCAAAGGCGTGGAGACCTGGGGAAAAGCAACCCTGAAATATCTACCCCCTGAAACTGAGGAAGATGGGCAAGAGAGGCTGGCTTCAGGTGGCAAACTTTAAGCAAAAGAAACACACAAGGGCGTGGAGACCTGGGGAAAAAGCAGCACTGAGAAATCTACCCTCTGAAACTGACGAGGATGGGCAACAGAGGCTACCTCAGGTGGCAATCGGTAAGCAAAAGAAACACACAAGGGCGTGGAGACCTGGGGAAAAAGCCACACGGAGAAATCCACCCTCTGAAACTGAAGAAGATGGGCAACAGAGGCTAGCTCAGGTGGCAATCTTTAAGCAAAAAAAATAAAATAAAAAAATACAATGGCGAGGAGACCCGGTCAAAAAGCAACCCTGAAAAAGGTACCGTCTGAAACTGAGGAAGCAGGGCAACAATGCCTAGCTCAGGTGACAATCTTTAAGCAAAAGAAACACACAAGGGCGTGGAGACCTGGGGAAAAAGCATCACGGAGAAATCCTCCAGCTGAAACTGAGGCAGATGGGCAACAGAGGCTACCTCAGGTGGCAATCGTTAAGCAAAAACAAAACACAAAGGCGTGGAGACCTTGGGAAAAAGCAACCCTGAAATAGCTACCCTCTGCAACTGAGGAAGATGGGCAAGAGAGGCTGGCTTCATGTGGCAAACGTTAAGCAAAAGAAACACACAAGGGCGTGGAGACGTGGGGAAAAAGCAACACGGAGAAATCCACCCTCTGAAACTGAGGAAGATGGGCAAGAGAGGCTAGCTCAGGTGGCATTCGTTAAGCAAAAACAAAACCCAAAGGCGTGGAGACCTGGGGAAAAAGCAACCCTGAAATATCTACCCTCTGAAACTGAGGAAGATGGGCAAGAGAGGCTGGCTTCAGGTGGCAAACTTTAAGCAAAAGAAACACACAAGGGCGTGGAGACCTGGGGAAAAGGCAGCACTGAGAAATCTACCCTCTGAAACTGACGAGGATGGGCAACAGAGGCTACCTCAGGTGGCAATCGTTAAGCAAAAGAAACACACAAGGGCGTGGAGACCTGGGGAAAAAGCAACACGGAGAAATCCACCCTCTGAAACTGAGAAAGATGGGCAAGAGAGGCTAGCTCAGGTGGCAATCGTTAAGCAAAAACAAAACCCAAAGGCGTGGAGACCTGGGGAAAGAGCAACCCTGAAATATCTACCCTCTGAAACTGAGGAAGATGGGCAAGAGAGGCTGGCTTCAGGTGGCAATCTTTAAGCAAAAGAAACACACAAGGGCGTGGAGACCTGGGGAAAAGGCAGCACTGAGAAATCTACATTCTGAAACTGACGAGGATGGGCAAGAGAGGCTACCTCAGGTGGCAATCTTTAAGCAAAAGAAACACACAAGGGCGTGGAGACCTGGGGAAAAAGCAACACGGAGAAATCCACCCTCTGAAACTGAGGAACATGGGCAAAAGAAGCTAGCTCAGGTTGCAAAATTTAAGCAGAAAAAAAAAAAGACGCAAGGGCGTGGAGAGCTGGCGAAAAAGCAACACGGAGAAATCCACCCTCTGAAACTGAGGAAGATGGGCAAGAGAGGCTAGCTCAGGTGGCAATCTTTAAGCAAAAACAATAAAATAAAAAAATGCAATGGCGAGGAGACCCGGTCAAAAAGCAACCCTGAAAAAGGTACCCTTTGAAACTGAGGAAGCAGGGCAACAGTGCCTAGCTCAGGCGACAATCTTTAAGCAAAAGAAACACACAAGGGCGTGGGGAGCTGGCGAAAAGGCAACACTGAGAAATCCACCCTCTGAAACAGACGAAGATGGGCAACAGAGGCTAGCTCAGGTGGCAATCTTTAAGCAAAAGAAACACACAAGTGCGTGGAGACCTGGGAAAAATGCAACACGGAGAAATCCACCCTCTGAAACTGAGGAAGATGGGCAAGAGAGGCTACCTCAGGTGGCAATCGTTAAGCAAAAACAAAGCACAAAGGCGTGGAGACCTGGGGAAAAAGCAACCCTGAAACATCTACCCTCTGAAACTGAGGAAGATGGGCAAGAGAGGCTGGCTTCAGGTGGCAAACTTTAAGCAAAAGAAACACACAAGGGCGTGGAGACCTGGGGAAAAAGCAACACGGAGAAATCCACCCTCTGAAACCGAGGAAGATGGGCAACAGAGGCTACCTCAGGTGGCAATCTTTAAGCAAAAAAAATAAAATAAAAAAATACAATGGCGAGGAGACCCGGTCAAAAAGCAACCCTGAAAAAGGTACCCTCTGAAACTGAGGAAGCAGGGCAACAATGCCTAGCTCAGGTGACAATCTTTAAGCAAAAGAAACACACAAGGGCGTGGAGACCTGGGGAAAAAGCATCACGGAGAAATCCTCCAGCTGAAACGGAGGAAGATGGGCAACAGAGGCTACCTCAGGTGGCAATCGTTAAGCAAAAACAAAACACAAAGGCGTGGAGACCTTGGGAAAAAGCAACCCTGAAATATCTACCCTCTGAAACTGAGGAAGATGGGCAAGAGAGGCTGGCTTCATGTGGCAAACGTTAAGCAAAAGAAACACACAAGGGCGTGGAGACCTGGGGAAAAAGCAACACGGAGAAATCCACCCTCTGAAACTGAGGAAGATGGGCAAGAGAGGCTAGCTCAGGTGGCAATCGTTAAGCAAAAACAAAACCCAAAGGCGTGGAGACCTGGGGAAAAGCAACCCTGAAATATCTACCCCCTGAAACTGAGGAAGATGGGCAAGAGAGGCTGGCTTCAGGTGGCAAACTTTAAGCAAAAGAAACACACAAGGGCGTGGAGACCTGGGGAAAAAGCAGCACTGAGAAATCTACCCTCTGAAACTGACGAGGATGGGCAACAGAGGCTACCTCAGGTGGCAATCGGTAAGCAAAAGAAACACACAAGGGCGTGGAGACCTGGGGAAAAAGCCACACGGAGAAATCCACCCTCTGAAACTGAAGAAGATGGGCAACAGAGGCTAGCTCAGGTGGCAATCTTTAAGCAAAAAAAATAATATAAAAAAATACAATGGCGAGGAGACCCGGTCAAAAAGCAACCCTGAAAAAGGTACCGTCTGAAACTGAGGAAGCAGGGCAACAATGCCTAGCTCAGGTGACAATCTTTAAGCAAAAGAAACACACAAGGGCGTGGAGACCTGGGGAAAAAGCATCACGGAGAAATCCTCCAGCTGAAACTGAGGCAGATGGGCAACAGAGGCTACCTCAGGTGGCAATCGTTAAGCAAAAACAAAACACAAAGGCGTGGAGACCTTGGGAAAAAGCAACCCTGAAATAGCTACCCTCTGCAACTGAGGAAGATGGGCAAGAGAGGCTGGCTTCATGTGGCAAACGTTAAGCAAAAGAAACACACAAGGGCGTGGAGACGTGGGGAAAAAGCAACACGGAGAAATCCACCCTCTGAAACTGAGGAAGATGGGCAAGAGAGGCTAGCTCAGGTGGCATTCGTTAAGCAAAAACAAAACCCAAAGGCGTGGAGACCTGGGGAAAAAGCAACCCTGAAATATCTACCCTCTGAAACTGAGGAAGATGGGCAAGAGAGGCTGGCTTCAGGTGGCAAACTTTAAGCAAAAGAAACACACAAGGGCGTGGAGACCTGGGGAAAAGGCAGCACTGAGAAATCTACCCTCTGAAACTGACGAGGATGGGCAACAGAGGCTACCTCAGGTGGCAATCGTTAAGCAAAAGAAACACACAAGGGCGTGGAGACCTGGGGAAAAAGCAACACGGAGAAATCCACCCTCTGAAACTGAGAAAGATGGGCAAGAGAGGCTAGCTCAGGTGGCAATCGTTAAGCAAAAACAAAACCCAAAGGCGTGGAGACCTGGGGAAAGAGCAACCCTGAAATATCTACCCTCTGAAACTGAGGAAGATGGGCAAGAGAGGCTGGCTTCAGGTGGCAATCTTTAAGCAAAAGAAACACACAAGGGCGTGGAGACCTGGGGAAAAGGCAGCACTGAGAAATCTACCTTCTGAAACTGACGAGGATGGGCAAGAGAGGCTACCTCAGGTGGCAATCTTTAAGCAAAAGAAACACACAAGGGCGTGGAGACCTGGGGAAAAAGCAACACGGAGAAATCCACCCTCTGAAACTGAGGAACATGGGCAAAAGAAGCTAGCTCAGGTTGCAAAATTTAAGCAGAAAAAAAAAAAGACGCAAGGGCGTGGAGAGCTGGCGAAAAAGCAACACGGAGAAATCCACCCTCTGAAACTGAGGAAGATGGGCAAGAGAGGCTAGCTCAGGTGGCAATCTTTAAGCAAAAACAATAAAATAAAAAAATGCAATGGCGAGGAGACCCGGTCAAAAAGCAACCCTGAAAAAGGTACCCTTTGAAACTGAGGAAGCAGGGCAACAGTGCCTAGCTCAGGCGACAATCTTTAAGCAAAAGAAACACACAAGGGCGTGGGGAGCTGGCGAAAAGGCAACACTGAGAAATCCACCCTCTGAAACAGACGAAGATGGGCAACAGAGGCTAGCTCAGGTGGCAATCTTTAAGCAAAAGAAACACACAAGTGCGTGGAGACCTGGGAAAAATGCAACACGGAGAAATCCACCCTCTGAAACTGAGGAAGATGGGCAAGAGAGGCTACCTCAGGTGGCAATCGTTAAGCAAAAACAAAGCACAAAGGCGTGGAGACCTGGGGAAAAAGCAACCCTGAAACATCTACCCTCTGAAACTGAGGAAGATGGGCAAGAGAGGCTGGCTTCAGGTGGCAAACTTTAAGCAAAAGAAACACACAAGGGCGTGGAGACCTGGGGAAAAAGCAACACGGAGAAATCCACCCTCTGAAACCGAGGAAGATGGGCAACAGAGGCTACCTCAGGTGGCAATCTTTAAGCAAAAAAAATAAAATAAAAAAATACAATGGCGAGGAGACCCGGTCAAAAAGCAACCCTGAAAAAGGTACCCTCTGAAACTGAGGAAGCAGGGCAACAATGCCTAGCTCAGGTGACAATCTTTAAGCAAAAGAAACACACAAGGGCGTGGAGACCTGGGGAAAAAGCATCACGGAGAAATCCTCCAGCTGAAACGGAGGAAGATGGGCAACAGAGGCTACCTCAGGTGGCAATCGTTAAGCAAAAACAAAACACAAAGGCGTGGAGACCTTGGGAAAAAGCAACCCTGAAATATCTACCCTCTGAAACTGAGGAAGATGGGCAAGAGAGGCTGGCTTCATGTGGCAAACGTTAAGCAAAAGAAACACACAAGGGCGTGGAGACCTGGGGAAAAAGCAACACGGAGAAATCCACCCTCTGAAACTGAGGAAGATGGGCAAGAGAGGCTAGCTCAGGTGGCAATCGTTAAGCAAAAACAAAACCCAAAGGCGTGGAGACCTGGGGAAAAGCAACCCTGAAATATCTACCCCCTGAAACTGAGGAAGATGGGCAAGAGAGGCTGGCTTCAGGTGGCAAACTTTAAGCAAAAGAAACACACAAGGGCGTGGAGACCTGGGGAAAAAGCAGCACTGAGAAATCTACCCTCTGAAACTGACGAGGATGGGCAACAGAGGCTACCTCAGGTGGCAATCGGTAAGCAAAAGAAACACACAAGGGCGTGGAGACCTGGGGAAAAAGCCACACGGAGAAATCCACCCTCTGAAACTGAAGAAGATGGGCAACAGAGGCTAGCTCAGGTGGCAATCTTTAAGCAAAAAAAATAAAATAAAAAAATACAATGGCGAGGAGACCCGGTCAAAAAGCAACCCTGAAAAAGGTACCGTCTGAAACTGAGGAAGCAGGGCAACAATGCCTAGCTCAGGTGACAATCTTTAAGCAAAAGAAACACACAAGGGCGTGGAGACCTGGGGAAAAAGCATCACGGAGAAATCCTCCAGCTGAAACTGAGGCAGATGGGCAACAGAGGCTACCTCAGGTGGCAATCGTTAAGCAAAAACAAAACACAAAGGCGTGGAGACCTTGGGAAAAAGCAACCCTGAAATAGCTACCCTCTGCAACTGAGGAAGATGGGCAAGAGAGGCTGGCTTCATGTGGCAAACGTTAAGCAAAAGAAACACACAAGGGCGTGGAGACGTGGGGAAAAAGCAACACGGAGAAATCCACCCTCTGAAACTGAGGAAGATGGGCAAGAGAGGCTAGCTCAGGTGGCATTCGTTAAGCAAAAACAAAACCCAAAGGCGTGGAGACCTGGGGAAAAAGCAACCCTGAAATATCTACCCTCTGAAACTGAGGAAGATGCGCAAGAGAGGCTGCATTCAGGTGGCAAACTTTAAGCAAAAGAAACACACAAGGGCGTGGAGACCTGGGGAAAAAGCAACACGGAGAAATCCACCCTCTGAAACCGAGGAAGATGGGCAACAGAGGCTAGCTCAGGTGGCAATCGTTAAGCAAAAACAATAAAATAAAAAAATACAATGGCGAGGAGACCCGGTCAAAAAGCAACCCTGAAAAAGGTACCCTCTGAAACTGAGGAAGCAGGGCAACAATGCCTAGCTCAGGTGACAATCTTTAAGCAAAAGAAACACACAAGGGCGTGGAGACTTGGGGAAAAAGCAACACGGAGAAATCCTCCAGCTGAAACTGAGGAAGATGGGCAACAGAGGCTACCTCAGGTGGCAATCGTTAAGCAAAAACAAAACACAAAGGCGTGGAGACCTTGGGAAAAAGCAACCCTGAAATATCTACCCTCTGAAACTGAGGAAGATGGGCAAGAGAGGCTGGCTTCATGTGGCAAACGTTAAGCAAAAGAAACACACAAGGGCGTGGAGACCTGGGGAAAAAGCAACACGGAGAAATCCACCCTCTGAAACTGAGAAAGATGGGCAAGAGAGGCTAGCTCAGGTGGCAATCGTTAAGCAAAAACAAAACCCAAAGGCGTGGAGACCTGGGGAAAGAGCAACCCTGAAATATCTACCCTCTGAAACTGAGGAAGATGGGCAAGAGAGGCTGGCTTCAGGTGGCAATCTTTAAGCAAAAGAAACACACAAGGGCGTGGAGACCTGGGGAAAAGGCAGCACTGAGAAATCTACCTTCTGAAACTGACGAGGATGGGCAAGAGAGGCTACCTCAGGTGGCAATCTTTAAGCAAAAGAAACACACAAGGGCGTGGAGACCTGGGGAAAAAGCAACACGGAGAAATCCACCCTCTGAAACTGAGGAACATGGGCAAAAGAAGCTAGCTCAGGTTGCAAAATTTAAGCAGAAAAAAAAAAAGACGCAAGGGCGTGGAGAGCTGGCGAAAAAGCAACACGGAGAAATCCACCCTCTGAAACTGAGGAAGATGGGCAAGAGAGGCTAGCTCAGGTGGCAATCTTTAAGCAAAAACAATAAAATAAAAAAATGCAATGGCGAGGAGACCCGGTCAAAAAGCAACCCTGAAAAAGGTACCCTTTGAAACTGAGGAAGCAGGGCAACAGTGCCTAGCTCAGGCGACAATCTTTAAGCAAAAGAAACACACAAGGGCGTGGGGAGCTGGCGAAAAGGCAACACTGAGAAATCCACCCTCTGAAACAGACGAAGATGGGCAACAGAGGCTAGCTCAGGTGGCAATCTTTAAGCAAAAGAAACACACAAGTGCGTGGAGACCTGGGAAAAATGCAACACGGAGAAATCCACCCTCTGAAACTGAGGAAGATGGGCAAGAGAGGCTACCTCAGGTGGCAATCGTTAAGCAAAAACAAAGCACAAAGGCGTGGAGACCTGGGGAAAAAGCAACCCTGAAACATCTACCCTCTGAAACTGAGGAAGATGGGCAAGAGAGGCTGGCTTCAGGTGGCAAACTTTAAGCAAAAGAAACACACAAGGGCGTGGAGACCTGGGGAAAAAGCAACACGGAGAAATCCACCCTCTGAAACCGAGGAAGATGGGCAACAGAGGCTACCTCAGGTGGCAATCTTTAAGCAAAAAAAATAAAATAAAAAAATACAATGGCGAGGAGACCCGGTCAAAAAGCAACCCTGAAAAAGGTACCCTCTGAAACTGAGGAAGCAGGGCAACAATGCCTAGCTCAGGTGACAATCTTTAAGCAAAAGAAACACACAAGGGCGTGGAGACCTGGGGAAAAAGCATCACGGAGAAATCCTCCAGCTGAAACGGAGGAAGATGGGCAACAGAGGCTACCTCAGGTGGCAATCGTTAAGCAAAAACAAAACACAAAGGCGTGGAGACCTTGGGAAAAAGCAACCCTGAAATATCTACCCTCTGAAACTGAGGAAGATGGGCAAGAGAGGCTGGCTTCATGTGGCAAACGTTAAGCAAAAGAAACACACAAGGGCGTGGAGACCTGGGGAAAAAGCAACACGGAGAAATCCACCCTCTGAAACTGAGGAAGATGGGCAAGAGAGGCTAGCTCAGGTGGCAATCGTTAAGCAAAAACAAAACCCAAAGGCGTGGAGACCTGGGGAAAAGCAACCCTGAAATATCTACCCCCTGAAACTGAGGAAGATGGGCAAGAGAGGCTGGCTTCAGGTGGCAAACTTTAAGCAAAAGAAACACACAAGGGCGTGGAGACCTGGGGAAAAAGCAGCACTGAGAAATCTACCCTCTGAAACTGACGAGGATGGGCAACAGAGGCTACCTCAGGTGGCAATCGGTAAGCAAAAGAAACACACAAGGGCGTGGAGACCTGGGGAAAAAGCCACACGGAGAAATCCACCCTCTGAAACTGAAGAAGATGGGCAACAGAGGCTAGCTCAGGTGGCAATCTTTAAGCAAAAAAAATAATATAAAAAAATACAATGGCGAGGAGACCCGGTCAAAAAGCAACCCTGAAAAAGGTACCGTCTGAAACTGAGGAAGCAGGGCAACAATGCCTAGCTCAGGTGACAATCTTTAAGCAAAAGAAACACACAAGGGCGTGGAGACCTGGGGAAAAAGCATCACGGAGAAATCCTCCAGCTGAAACTGAGGCAGATGGGCAACAGAGGCTACCTCAGGTGGCAATCGTTAAGCAAAAACAAAACACAAAGGCGTGGAGACCTTGGGAAAAAGCAACCCTGAAATAGCTACCCTCTGCAACTGAGGAAGATGGGCAAGAGAGGCTGGCTTCATGTGGCAAACGTTAAGCAAAAGAAACACACAAGGGCGTGGAGACGTGGGGAAAAAGCAACACGGAGAAATCCACCCTCTGAAACTGAGGAAGATGGGCAAGAGAGGCTAGCTCAGGTGGCATTCGTTAAGCAAAAACAAAACCCAAAGGCGTGGAGACCTGGGGAAAAAGCAACCCTGAAATATCTACCCTCTGAAACTGAGGAAGATGGGCAAGAGAGGCTGGCTTCAGGTGGCAAACTTTAAGCAAAAGAAACACACAAGGGCGTGGAGACCTGGGGAAAAGGCAGCACTGAGAAATCTACCCTCTGAAACTGACGAGGATGGGCAACAGAGGCTACCTCAGGTGGCAATCGTTAAGCAAAAGAAACACACAAGGGCGTGGAGACCTGGGGAAAAAGCAACACGGAGAAATCCACCCTCTGAAACTGAGAAAGATGGGCAAGAGAGGCTAGCTCAGGTGGCAATCGTTAAGCAAAAACAAAACCCAAAGGCGTGGAGACCTGGGGAAAGAGCAACCCTGAAATATCTACCCTCTGAAACTGAGGAAGATGGGCAAGAGAGGCTGGCTTCAGGTGGCAATCTTTAAGCAAAAGAAACACACAAGGGCGTGGAGACCTGGGGAAAAGGCAGCACTGAGAAATCTACCTTCTGAAACTGACGAGGATGGGCAAGAGAGGCTACCTCAGGTGGCAATCTTTAAGCAAAAGAAACACACAAGGGCGTGGAGACCTGGGGAAAAAGCAACACGGAGAAATCCACCCTCTGAAACTGAGGAACATGGGCAAAAGAAGCTAGCTCAGGTTGCAAAATTTAAGCAGAAAAAAAAAAAGACGCAAGGGCGTGGAGAGCTGGCGAAAAAGCAACACGGAGAAATCCACCCTCTGAAACTGAGGAAGATGGGCAAGAGAGGCTAGCTCAGGTGGCAATCTTTAAGCAAAAACAATAAAATAAAAAAATGCAATGGCGAGGAGACCCGGTCAAAAAGCAACCCTGAAAAAGGTACCCTTTGAAACTGAGGAAGCAGGGCAACAGTGCCTAGCTCAGGCGACAATCTTTAAGCAAAAGAAACACACAAGGGCGTGGGGAGCTGGCGAAAAGGCAACACTGAGAAATCCACCCTCTGAAACAGACGAAGATGGGCAACAGAGGCTAGCTCAGGTGGCAATCTTTAAGCAAAAGAAACACACAAGTGCGTGGAGACCTGGGAAAAATGCAACACGGAGAAATCCACCCTCTGAAACTGAGGAAGATGGGCAAGAGAGGCTACCTCAGGTGGCAATCGTTAAGCAAAAACAAAGCACAAAGGCGTGGAGACCTGGGGAAAAAGCAACCCTGAAACATCTACCCTCTGAAACTGAGGAAGATGGGCAAGAGAGGCTGGCTTCAGGTGGCAAACTTTAAGCAAAAGAAACACACAAGGGCGTGGAGACCTGGGGAAAAAGCAACACGGAGAAATCCACCCTCTGAAACCGAGGAAGATGGGCAACAGAGGCTACCTCAGGTGGCAATCTTTAAGCAAAAAAAATAAAATAAAAAAATACAATGGCGAGGAGACCCGGTCAAAAAGCAACCCTGAAAAAGGTACCCTCTGAAACTGAGGAAGCAGGGCAACAATGCCTAGCTCAGGTGACAATCTTTAAGCAAAAGAAACACACAAGGGCGTGGAGACCTGGGGAAAAAGCATCACGGAGAAATCCTCCAGCTGAAACGGAGGAAGATGGGCAACAGAGGCTACCTCAGGTGGCAATCGTTAAGCAAAAACAAAACACAAAGGCGTGGAGACCTTGGGAAAAAGCAACCCTGAAATATCTACCCTCTGAAACTGAGGAAGATGGGCAAGAGAGGCTGGCTTCATGTGGCAAACGTTAAGCAAAAGAAACACACAAGGGCGTGGAGACCTGGGGAAAAAGCAACACGGAGAAATCCACCCTCTGAAACTGAGGAAGATGGGCAAGAGAGGCTAGCTCAGGTGGCAATCGTTAAGCAAAAACAAAACCCAAAGGCGTGGAGACCTGGGGAAAAGCAACCCTGAAATATCTACCCCCTGAAACTGAGGAAGATGGGCAAGAGAGGCTGGCTTCAGGTGGCAAACTTTAAGCAAAAGAAACACACAAGGGCGTGGAGACCTGGGGAAAAAGCAGCACTGAGAAATCTACCCTCTGAAACTGACGAGGATGGGCAACAGAGGCTACCTCAGGTGGCAATCGGTAAGCAAAAGAAACACACAAGGGCGTGGAGACCTGGGGAAAAAGCCACACGGAGAAATCCACCCTCTGAAACTGAAGAAGATGGGCAACAGAGGCTAGCTCAGGTGGCAATCTTTAAGCAAAAAAAATAATATAAAAAAATACAATGGCGAGGAGACCCGGTCAAAAAGCAACCCTGAAAAAGGTACCGTCTGAAACTGAGGAAGCAGGGCAACAATGCCTAGCTCAGGTGACAATCTTTAAGCAAAAGAAACACACAAGGGCGTGGAGACCTGGGGAAAAAGCATCACGGAGAAATCCTCCAGCTGAAACTGAGGCAGATGGGCAACAGAGGCTACCTCAGGTGGCAATCGTTAAGCAAAAACAAAACACAAAGGCGTGGAGACCTTGGGAAAAAGCAACCCTGAAATAGCTACCCTCTGCAACTGAGGAAGATGGGCAAGAGAGGCTGGCTTCATGTGGCAAACGTTAAGCAAAAGAAACACACAAGGGCGTGGAGACGTGGGGAAAAAGCAACACGGAGAAATCCACCCTCTGAAACTGAGGAAGATGGGCAAGAGAGGCTAGCTCAGGTGGCATTCGTTAAGCAAAAACAAAACCCAAAGGCGTGGAGACCTGGGGAAAAAGCAACCCTGAAATATCTACCCTCTGAAACTGAGGAAGATGGGCAAGAGAGGCTGGCTTCAGGTGGCAAACTTTAAGCAAAAGAAACACACAAGGGCGTGGAGACCTGGGGAAAAGGCAGCACTGAGAAATCTACCCTCTGAAACTGACGAGGATGGGCAACAGAGGCTACCTCAGGTGGCAATCGTTAAGCAAAAGAAACACACAAGGGCGTGGAGACCTGGGGAAAAAGCAACACGGAGAAATCCACCCTCTGAAACTGAGAAAGATGGGCAAGAGAGGCTAGCTCAGGTGGCAATCGTTAAGCAAAAACAAAACCCAAAGGCGTGGAGACCTGGGGAAAGAGCAACCCTGAAATATCTACCCTCTGAAACTGAGGAAGATGGGCAAGAGAGGCTGGCTTCAGGTGGCAATCTTTAAGCAAAAGAAACACACAAGGGCGTGGAGACCTGGGGAAAAGGCAGCACTGAGAAATCTACCTTCTGAAACTGACGAGGATGGGCAAGAGAGGCTACCTCAGGTGGCAATCTTTAAGCAAAAGAAACACACAAGGGCGTGGAGACCTGGGGAAAAAGCAACACGGAGAAATCCACCCTCTGAAACTGAGGAACATGGGCAAAAGAAGCTAGCTCAGGTTGCAAAATTTAAGCAGAAAAAAAAAAAGACGCAAGGGCGTGGAGAGCTGGCGAAAAAGCAACACGGAGAAATCCACCCTCTGAAACTGAGGAAGATGGGCAAGAGAGGCTAGCTCAGGTGGCAATCTTTAAGCAAAAACAATAAAATAAAAAAATGCAATGGCGAGGAGACCCGGTCAAAAAGCAACCCTGAAAAAGGTACCCTTTGAAACTGAGGAAGCAGGGCAACAGTGCCTAGCTCAGGCGACAATCTTTAAGCAAAAGAAACACACAAGGGCGTGGGGAGCTGGCGAAAAGGCAACACTGAGAAATCCACCCTCTGAAACAGACGAAGATGGGCAACAGAGGCTAGCTCAGGTGGCAATCTTTAAGCAAAAGAAACACACAAGTGCGTGGAGACCTGGGAAAAATGCAACACGGAGAAATCCACCCTCTGAAACTGAGGAAGATGGGCAAGAGAGGCTACCTCAGGTGGCAATCGTTAAGCAAAAACAAAGCACAAAGGCGTGGAGACCTGGGGAAAAAGCAACCCTGAAACATCTACCCTCTGAAACTGAGGAAGATGGGCAAGAGAGGCTGGCTTCAGGTGGCAAACTTTAAGCAAAAGAAACACACAAGGGCGTGGAGACCTGGGGAAAAAGCAACACGGAGAAATCCACCCTCTGAAACCGAGGAAGATGGGCAACAGAGGCTACCTCAGGTGGCAATCTTTAAGCAAAAAAAATAAAATAAAAAAATACAATGGCGAGGAGACCCGGTCAAAAAGCAACCCTGAAAAAGGTACCCTCTGAAACTGAGGAAGCAGGGCAACAATGCCTAGCTCAGGTGACAATCTTTAAGCAAAAGAAACACACAAGGGCGTGGAGACCTGGGGAAAAAGCATCACGGAGAAATCCTCCAGCTGAAACGGAGGAAGATGGGCAACAGAGGCTACCTCAGGTGGCAATCGTTAAGCAAAAACAAAACACAAAGGCGTGGAGACCTTGGGAAAAAGCAACCCTGAAATATCTACCCTCTGAAACTGAGGAAGATGGGCAAGAGAGGCTGGCTTCATGTGGCAAACGTTAAGCAAAAGAAACACACAAGGGCGTGGAGACCTGGGGAAAAAGCAACACGGAGAAATCCACCCTCTGAAACTGAGGAAGATGGGCAAGAGAGGCTAGCTCAGGTGGCAATCGTTAAGCAAAAACAAAACCCAAAGGCGTGGAGACCTGGGGAAAAGCAACCCTGAAATATCTACCCCCTGAAACTGAGGAAGATGGGCAAGAGAGGCTGGCTTCAGGTGGCAAACTTTAAGCAAAAGAAACACACAAGGGCGTGGAGACCTGGGGAAAAAGCAGCACTGAGAAATCTACCCTCTGAAACTGACGAGGATGGGCAACAGAGGCTACCTCAGGTGGCAATCGGTAAGCAAAAGAAACACACAAGGGCGTGGAGACCTGGGGAAAAAGCCACACGGAGAAATCCACCCTCTGAAACTGAAGAAGATGGGCAACAGAGGCTAGCTCAGGTGGCAATCTTTAAGCAAAAAAAATAATATAAAAAAATACAATGGCGAGGAGACCCGGTCAAAAAGCAACCCTGAAAAAGGTACCGTCTGAAACTGAGGAAGCAGGGCAACAATGCCTAGCTCAGGTGACAATCTTTAAGCAAAAGAAACACACAAGGGCGTGGAGACCTGGGGAAAAAGCATCACGGAGAAATCCTCCAGCTGAAACTGAGGCAGATGGGCAACAGAGGCTACCTCAGGTGGCAATCGTTAAGCAAAAACAAAACACAAAGGCGTGGAGACCTTGGGAAAAAGCAACCCTGAAATAGCTACCCTCTGCAACTGAGGAAGATGGGCAAGAGAGGCTGGCTTCATGTGGCAAACGTTAAGCAAAAGAAACACACAAGGGCGTGGAGACGTGGGGAAAAAGCAACACGGAGAAATCCACCCTCTGAAACTGAGGAAGATGGGCAAGAGAGGCTAGCTCAGGTGGCATTCGTTAAGCAAAAACAAAACCCTAAGGCGTGGAGACCTGGGGAAAAAGCAACCCTGAAATATCTACCCTCTGAAACTGAGGAAGATGCGCAAGAGAGGCTGCATTCAGGTGGCAATCTTTAAGCAAAAGAAACACACAAGTGCGTGGAGACCTGGGAAAAATGCAACACGGAGAAATCCACCCTCTGAAACTGAGGAAGATGGGCAAGAGAGGCTACCTCAGGTGACAATCGTTAAGCAAAAACAAAGCACAAAGGCGTGGAGACCTGGGGAAAAAGCAACCCTGAAACATCTACCCTCTGAAACTGAGGAAGATGGGCAAGAGAGGCTGGCTTCAGGTGGCAAACTTTAAGCAAAAGAAACACACAAGGGCGTGGAGACCTGGGGAAAAAGCAACACGGAGAAATCCAAACTCTGAAACCGAGGAAGATGGGCAACAGAGGCTACCTCAGGTGGCAATCTTTAAGCAAAAAAAATAAAATAAAAAAATACAATGGCGAGGAGACCCGGTCAAAAAGCAACCCTGAAAAAGGTACCCTCTGAAACTGAGGAAGCAGGGCAACAATGCCTAGCTCAGGTGACAATCTTTAAGCAAAAGAAACACACAAGGGCGTGGAGACCTGGGGAAAAAGCATCACGGAGAAATCCTCCAGCTGAAACGGAGGAAGATGGGCAACAGAGGCTACCTCAGGTGGCAATCGTTAAGCAAAAACAAAACACAAAGGCGTGGAGACCTTGGGAAAAAGCAACCCTGAAATATCTACCCTCTGAAACTGAGGAAGATGGGCAAGAGAGGCTGGCTTCATGTGGCAAACGTTAAGCAAAAGAAACACACAAGGGCGTGGAGACCTGGGGAAAAAGCAACACGGAGAAATCCACCCTCTGAAACTGAGGAAGATGGGCAAGAGAGGCTAGCTCAGGTGGCAATCGTTAAGCAAAAACAAAACCCAAAGGCGTGGAGACCTGGGGAAAAGCAACCCTGAAATATCTACCCCCTGAAACTGAGGAAGATGGGCAAGAGAGGCTGGCTTCAGGTGGCAAACTTTAAGCAAAAGAAACACACAAGGGCGTGGAGACCTGGGGAAAAAGCAGCACTGAGAAATCTACCCTCTGAAACTGACGAGGATGGGCAACAGAGGCTACCTCAGGTGGCAATCGGTAAGCAAAAGAAACACACAAGGGCGTGGAGACCTGGGGAAAAAGCCACACGGAGAAATCCACCCTCTGAAACTGAAGAAGATGGGCAACAGAGGCTAGCTCAGGTGGCAATCTTTAAGCAAAAAAAATAATATAAAAAAATACAATGGCGAGGAGACCCGGTCAAAAAGCAACCCTGAAAAAGGTACCGTCTGAAACTGAGGAAGCAGGGCAACAATGCCTAGCTCAGGTGACAATCTTTAAGCAAAAGAAACACACAAGGGCGTGGAGACCTGGGGAAAAAGCATCACGGAGAAATCCTCCAGCTGAAACTGAGGCAGATGGGCAACAGAGGCTACCTCAGGTGGCAATCGTTAAGCAAAAACAAAACACAAAGGCGTGGAGACCTTGGGAAAAAGCAACCCTGAAATAGCTACCCTCTGCAACTGAGGAAGATGGGCAAGAGAGGCTGGCTTCATGTGGCAAACGTTAAGCAAAAGAAACACACAAGGGCGTGGAGACGTGGGGAAAAAGCAACACGGAGAAATCCACCCTCTGAAACTGAGGAAGATGGGCAAGAGAGGCTAGCTCAGGTGGCATTCGTTAAGCAAAAACAAAACCCTAAGGCGTGGAGACCTGGGGAAAAAGCAACCCTGAAATATCTACCCTCTGAAACTGAGGAAGATGCGCAAGAGAGGCTGCATTCAGGTGGCAAACTTTAAGCAAAAGAAACACACAAGGGCGTGGAGACCTGGGGAAAAAGCAACACGGAGAAATCCACCCTCTGAAACCGAGGAAGATGGGCAACAGAGGCTAGCTCAGGTGGCAATCGTTAAGCAAAAACAATAAAATAAAAAAATACAATGGCGAGGAGACCCGGTCAAAAAGCAACCCTGACAAAGGTACCCTCTGAAACTGAGGAAGCAGGGCAACAATGCCTAGCTCAGGTGACAATCTTTAAGCAAAAGAAACACACAAGGGCGTGGAGACTTGGGGAAAAAGCAACACGGAGAAATCCTCCAGCTGAAACTGAGGAAGATGGGCAACAGAGGCTACCTCAGGTGGCAATCGTTAAGCAAAAACAAAACACAAAGGCGTGGAGACCTTGGGAAAAAGCAACCCTGAAATATCTACCCTCTGAAACTGAGGAAGATGGGCAAGAGAGGCTGGCTTCATGTGGCAAACGTTAAGCAAAAGAAACACACAAGGGCGTGGAGACCTGGGGAAAAAGCAACACGGAGAAATCCACCCTCTGAAACTGAGAAAGATGGGCAAGAGAGGCTAGCTCAGGTGGCAATCGTTAAGCAAAAACAAAACCCAAAGGCGTGGAGACCTGGGGAAAGAGCAACCCTGAAATATCTACCCTCTGAAACTGAGGAAGATGGGCAAGAGAGGCTGGCTTCAGGTGGCAATCTTTAAGCAAAAGAAACACACAAGGGCGTGGAGACCTGGGGAAAAGGCAGCACTGAGAAATCTACCTTCTGAAACTGACGAGGATGGGCAAGAGAGGCTACCTCAGGTGGCAATCTTTAAGCAAAAGAAACACACAAGGGCGTGGAGACCTGGGGAAAAAGCAACACGGAGAAATCCACCCTCTGAAACTGAGGAACATGGGCAAAAGAAGCTAGCTCAGGTTGCAAAATTTAAGCAGAAAAAAAAAAAGACGCAAGGGCGTGGAGAGCTGGCGAAAAAGCAACACGGAGAAATCCACCCTCTGAAACTGAGGAAGATGGGCAAGAGAGGCTAGCTCAGGTGGCAATCTTTAAGCAAAAACAATAAAATAAAAAAATGCAATGGCGAGGAGACCCGGTCAAAAAGCAACCCTGAAAAAGGTACCCTTTGAAACTGAGGAAGCAGGGCAACAGTGCCTAGCTCAGGCGACAATCTTTAAGCAAAAGAAACACACAAGGGCGTGGGGAGCTGGCGAAAAGGCAACACTGAGAAATCCACCCTCTGAAACAGACGAAGATGGGCAACAGAGGCTAGCTCAGGTGGCAATCTTTAAGCAAAAGAAACACACAAGTGCGTGGAGACCTGGGAAAAATGCAACACGGAGAAATCCACCCTCTGAAACTGAGGAAGATGGGCAAGAGAGGCTACCTCAGGTGGCAATCGTTAAGCAAAAACAAAGCACAAAGGCGTGGAGACCTGGGGAAAAAGCAACCCTGAAACATCTACCCTCTGAAACTGAGGAAGATGGGCAAGAGAGGCTGGCTTCAGGTGGCAAACTTTAAGCAAAAGAAACACACAAGGGCGTGGAGACCTGGGGAAAAAGCAACACGGAGAAATCCACCCTCTGAAACCGAGGAAGATGGGCAACAGAGGCTACCTCAGGTGGCAATCTTTAAGCAAAAAAAATAAAATAAAAAAATACAATGGCGAGGAGACCCGGTCAAAAAGCAACCCTGAAAAAGGTACCCTCTGAAACTGAGGAAGCAGGGCAACAATGCCTAGCTCAGGTGACAATCTTTAAGCAAAAGAAACACACAAGGGCGTGGAGACCTGGGGAAAAAGCATCACGGAGAAATCCTCCAGCTGAAACGGAGGAAGATGGGCAACAGAGGCTACCTCAGGTGGCAATCGTTAAGCAAAAACAAAACACAAAGGCGTGGAGACCTTGGGAAAAAGCAACCCTGAAATATCTACCCTCTGAAACTGAGGAAGATGGGCAAGAGAGGCTGGCTTCATGTGGCAAACGTTAAGCAAAAGAAACACACAAGGGCGTGGAGACCTGGGGAAAAAGCAACACGGAGAAATCCACCCTCTGAAACTGAGGAAGATGGGCAAGAGAGGCTAGCTCAGGTGGCAATCGTTAAGCAAAAACAAAACCCAAAGGCGTGGAGACCTGGGGAAAAGCAACCCTGAAATATCTACCCCCTGAAACTGAGGAAGATGGGCAAGAGAGGCTGGCTTCAGGTGGCAAACTTTAAGCAAAAGAAACACACAAGGGCGTGGAGACCTGGGGAAAAAGCAGCACTGAGAAATCTACCCTCTGAAACTGACGAGGATGGGCAACAGAGGCTACCTCAGGTGGCAATCGGTAAGCAAAAGAAACACACAAGGGCGTGGAGACCTGGGGAAAAAGCCACACGGAGAAATCCACCCTCTGAAACTGAAGAAGATGGGCAACAGAGGCTAGCTCAGGTGGCAATCTTTAAGCAAAAAAAATAATATAAAAAAATACAATGGCGAGGAGACCCGGTCAAAAAGCAACCCTGAAAAAGGTACCGTCTGAAACTGAGGAAGCAGGGCAACAATGCCTAGCTCAGGTGACAATCTTTAAGCAAAAGAAACACACAAGGGCGTGGAGACCTGGGGAAAAAGCATCACGGAGAAATCCTCCAGCTGAAACTGAGGCAGATGGGCAACAGAGGCTACCTCAGGTGGCAATCGTTAAGCAAAAACAAAACACAAAGGCGTGGAGACCTTGGGAAAAAGCAACCCTGAAATAGCTACCCTCTGCAACTGAGGAAGATGGGCAAGAGAGGCTGGCTTCATGTGGCAAACGTTAAGCAAAAGAAACACACAAGGGCGTGGAGACGTGGGGAAAAAGCAACACGGAGAAATCCACCCTCTGAAACTGAGGAAGATGGGCAAGAGAGGCTAGCTCAGGTGGCATTCGTTAAGCAAAAACAAAACCCTAAGGCGTGGAGACCTGGGGAAAAAGCAACCCTGAAATATCTACCCTCTGAAACTGAGGAAGATGCGCAAGAGAGGCTGCATTCAGGTGGCAATCTTTAAGCAAAAGAAACACACAAGTGCGTGGAGACCTGGGAAAAATGCAACACGGAGAAATCCACCCTCTGAAACTGAGGAAGATGGGCAAGAGAGGCTACCTCAGGTGACAATCGTTAAGCAAAAACAAAGCACAAAGGCGTGGAGACCTGGGGAAAAAGCAACCCTGAAACATCTACCCTCTGAAACTGAGGAAGATGGGCAAGAGAGGCTGGCTTCATGTGGCAAACTTTAAGCAAAAGAAACACACAAGGGCGTGGAGACCTGGGGAAAAAGCATCACGGAGAAATCCTCCAGCTGAAACTGAGGCAGATGGGCAACAGAGGCTACCTCAGGTGGCAATCGTTAAGCAAAAACAAAACACAAAGGCGTGGAGACCTTGGGAAAAAGCAACCCTGAAATAGCTACCCTCTGCAACTGAGGAAGATGGGCAAGAGAGGCTGGCTTCATGTGGCAAACGTTAAGCAAAAGAAACACACAAGGGCGTGGAGACGTGGGGAAAAAGCAACACGGAGAAATCCACCCTCTGAAACTGAGGAAGATGGGCAAGAGAGGCTAGCTCAGGTGGCATTCGTTAAGCAAAAACAAAACCCTAAGGCGTGGAGACCTGGGGAAAAAGCAACCCTGAAATATCTACCCTCTGAAACTGAGGAAGATGCGCAAGAGAGGCTGCATTCAGGTGGCAAACTTTAAGCAAAAGAAACACACAAGGGCGTGGAGACCTGGGGAAAAAGCAACACGGAGAAATCCACCCTCTGAAACCGAGGAAGATGGGCAACAGAGGCTAGCTCAGGTGGCAATCGTTAAGCAAAAACAATAAAATAAAAAAATACAATGGCGAGGAGACCCGGTCAAAAAGCAACCCTGACAAAGGTACCCTCTGAAACTGAGGAAGCAGGGCAACAATGCCTAGCTCAGGTGACAATCTTTAAGCAAAAGAAACACACAAGGGCGTGGAGACTTGGGGAAAAAGCAACACGGAGAAATCCTCCAGCTGAAACTGAGGAAGATGGGCAACAGAGGCTACCTCAGGTGGCAATCGTTAAGCAAAAACAAAACACAAAGGCGTGGAGACCTTGGGAAAAAGCAACCCTGAAATATCTACCCTCTGAAACTGAGGAAGATGGGCAAGAGAGGCTGGCTTCATGTGGCAAACGTTAAGCAAAAGAAACACACAAGGGCGTGGAGACCTGGGGAAAAAGCAACACGGAGAAATCCACCCTCTGAAACTGAGAAAGATGGGCAAGAGAGGCTAGCTCAGGTGGCAATCGTTAAGCAAAAACAAAACCCAAAGGCGTGGAGACCTGGGGAAAGAGCAACCCTGAAATATCTACCCTCTGAAACTGAGGAAGATGGGCAAGAGAGGCTGGCTTCAGGTGGCAATCTTTAAGCAAAAGAAACACACAAGGGCGTGGAGACCTGGGGAAAAGGCAGCACTG
The DNA here is from genome assembly GCF_041296235.1 of Equus asinus. Classification (NCBI taxonomy): domain Eukaryota; kingdom Metazoa; phylum Chordata; class Mammalia; order Perissodactyla; family Equidae; genus Equus; species Equus asinus. The sequence continues at coordinate 347,415 of NC_091813.1, read as the reverse complement.
AGAAATCTACCTTCTGAAACTGACGAGGATGGGCAAGAGAGGCTACCTCAGGTGGCAATCTTTAAGCAAAAGAAACACACAAGGGCGTGGAGACCTGGGGAAAAAGCAACACGGAGAAATCCACCCTCTGAAACTGAGGAACATGGGCAAAAGAAGCTAGCTCAGGTTGCAAAATTTAAGCAGAAAAAAAAAAAGACGCAAGGGCGTGGAGAGCTGGCGAAAAAGCAACACGGAGAAATCCACCCTCTGAAACTGAGGAAGATGGGCAAGAGAGGCTAGCTCAGGTGGCAATCTTTAAGCAAAAACAATAAAATAAAAAAATGCAATGGCGAGGAGACCCGGTCAAAAAGCAACCCTGAAAAAGGTACCCTTTGAAACTGAGGAAGCAGGGCAACAGTGCCTAGCTCAGGCGACAATCTTTAAGCAAAAGAAACACACAAGGGCGTGGGGAGCTGGCGAAAAGGCAACACTGAGAAATCCACCCTCTGAAACAGACGAAGATGGGCAACAGAGGCTACCTCAGGTGGCAATCGTTAAGCAAAAGAAACACACAAGGGCGTGGAGACCTGGGGAAAAAGCAACACGGAGAAATCCACCCTCTGAAACTGAGAAAGATGGGCAAGAGAGGCTAGCTCAGGTGGCAATCGTTAAGCAAAAACAAAACCCAAAGGCGTGGAGCCCTGGGGAAAGAGCAACCCTGAAATATCTACCCTCTGAAACTGAGGAAGATGGGCAAGAGAGGCTGGCTTCAGGTGGCAATCTTTAAGCAAAAGAAACACACAAGGGCGTGGAGACCTGGGGAAAAGGCAGCACTGAGAAATCTACCTTCTGAAACTGACGAGGATGGGCAAGAGAGGCTACCTCAGGTGGCAATCTTTAAGCAAAAGAAACACACAAGGGCGTGGAGACCTGGGGAAAAAGCAACACGGAGAAATCCACCCTCTGAAACTGAGGAACATGGGCAAAAGAAGCTAGCTCAGGTTGCAAAATTTAAGCAGAAAAAAAAAAAGACGCAAGGGCGTGGAGAGCTGGCGAAAAAGCAACACGGAGAAATCCACCCTCTGAAACCGAGGAAGATGGGCAACAGAGGCTAGCTCAGGTGGCAATCTTTAAGCAAAAAAAATAAAATAAAAAAATACAATGGTGAGGAGACCCGGTCAAAAAGCAACCCTGAAAAAGGTACCCTCTGAAACTGAGGAAGCAGGGCAACAATGCCTAGCTCAGGTGACAATGTTTAAGCAAAAGAAACACACAAGGGCGTGGAGACCTGGGGAAAAAGCATCACGGAGAAATCCTCCAGCTGAAACGGAGGAAGATGGGCAACAGAGGCTACCTCAGGTGGCAATCGTTAAGCAAAAACAAAACACAAAGGCGTGGAGACCTTGGGAAAAAGCAACCCTGAAATATCTACCCTCTGAAACTGAGGAAGATGGGCAAGAGAGGCTGGCTTCATGTGGCAAACGTTAAGCAAAAGAAACACACAAGGGCGTGGAGACCTGGGGAAAAAGCAACACGGAGAAATCCACCCTCTGAAACTGAGGAAGATGGGCAAGAGAGGCTAGCTCAGGTGGCAATCGTTAAGCAAAAACAAAACCCAAAGGCGTGGAGACCTGGGGAAAAGCAACCCTGAAATATCTACCCTCTGAAACTGAGGAAGATGGGCAAGAGAGGCTGGCTTCAGGTGGCAAACTTTAAGCAAAAGAAACACACAAGGGCGTGGAGACCTGGGGAAAAAGCAGCACTGAGAAATCTACCCTCTGAAACTGACGAGGATGGGCAACAGAGGCTACCTCAGGTGGCAATCGGTAAGCAAAAGAAACACACAAGGGCGTGGAGACCTGGGGAAAAAGCCACACGGAGGAATCCACCCTCTGAAACTGAAGAAGATGGGCAACAGAGGCTAGCTCAGGTGGCAATCTGTAAGCAAAAAAAATAAAATAAAAAAATACAATGGCGAGGAGACCCGGTCAAAAAGCAACCCTGAAAAAGGTACCCTCTGAAACTGAGGAAGCAGGGCAACAATGCCTAGCTCAGGTGACAATCTTTAAGCAAAAGAAACACACAAGGGCGTGGAGACTTGGGGAAAAAGCAACACGGAGAAATCCTCCAGCAGAAACTGAGGAAGATGGGCAACAGAGGCTACCTCAGGTGGCAATCGTTAAGCAAAAACAAAACACAAAGGCGTGGAGACCTTGGGAAAAAGCAACCCTGAAATATCTACCCTCTGAAACTGAGGAAGATGGGCAAGAGAGGCTGGCTTCATGTGGCAAACGTTAAGCAAAAGAAACACACAAGGGCGTGGAGACCTGGGGAAAAAGCAACACGGAGAAATCCACCCTCTGAAACTGAGGAAGATGGGCAAGAGAGGCTAGCTCAGGTGGCAATCGTTAAGCAAAAACAAAACCCAAAGGCGTGGAGACCTGGGGAAAAGCAACCCTGAAATATCTACCCTCTGAAACTGAGGAAGATGGGCAAGAGAGGCTGGCTTCAGGTGGCAAACTTTAAGCAAAAGAAACACACAAGGGCGTGGAGACCTGGGGAAAAAGCAGCAGTGAGAAATCTACCCTCTGAAACTGACGAGGATGGGCAACAGAGGCTACCTCAGGTGGCAATCGTTAAGCAAAAGAAACACACAAGGGCGTGGAGACCTGGGGAAAAAGCATCACGGAGAAATCCTCCAGCTGAAACGGAGGAAGATGGGCAACAGAGGCAACCTCAGGTGGCAATCGTTAAGCAAAAACAAAGCACAAAGGTGTGGAGACCTGGGGAAAAAGCAACCCTGAAACATCTACCCTCTGAAACTGAGGAAGATGGGCAAGAGAGGCTGGCTTCAGGTGGCAAACTTTAAGCAAAAGAAACACACAAGGGCGTGGAGACCTGGGGAAAAAGCAACACGGAGAAATCCACCCTCTGAAACCGAGGAAGATGGGCAACAGAGGCTAGCTCAGGTGGCAATCTTTAAGCAAAAAAAATAAAATAAAAAAATACAATGGTGAGGAGACCCGGTCAAAAAGCAACCCTGAAAAAGGTACCCTCTGAAACTGAGGAAGCAGGGCAACAATGCTTAGCTCAGGTGACAATGTTTAAGCAAAAGAAACACACAAGGGCGTGGAGACCTGGGGAAAAAGCATCACGGAGAAATCCTCCAGCTGAAACGGAGGAAGATGGGCAACAGAGGCTACCTCAGGTGGCAATCGTTAAGCAAAAACAAAACACAAAGGCGTGGAGACCTTGGGAAAAAGCAACCCTGAAATATCTACCCTCTGAAACTGAGGAAGATGGGCAAGAGAGGCTGGCTTAATGTGGCAAACGTTAAGCAAAAGAAACACACAAGGGCGTGGAGACCTGGGGAAAAAGCAACACGGAGAAATCCACCCTCTGAAACTGAGGAAGATGGGCAAGAGAGGCTAGCTCAGGTGGCAATCGTTAAGCAAAAACAAAACCCAAAGGCGTGGAGACCTGGGGAAAAGCAACCCTGAAATATCTACCCTCTGAAACTGAGGAAGATGGGCAAGAGAGGCTGGCTTCAGGTGGCAAACTTTAAGCAAAAGAAACACACAAGGGCGTGGAGACCTGGGGAAAAAGCAGCACTGAGAAATCTACCCTCTGAAACTGACGAGGATGGGCAACAGAGGCTACCTCAGGTGGCAATCGGTAAGCAAAAGAAACACACAAGGGCGTGGAGACCTGGGGAAAAAGCCACACGGAGAAATCCACCCTCTGAAACTGAAGTAGATGGGCAACAGAGGCTAGCTCAGGTGGCAATCTTTAAGCAAAAAAAATAAAATAAAAAAATACAATGGCGAGGAGACCCGGTCAAAAAGCAACCCTGAAAAAGGTACCCTCTGAAACTGAGGAAGCAGGGCAACAATGCCTAGCTCAGGTGACAATCTTTAAGCAAAAGAAACAGACAAGGGCGTGGAGACTTGGGGAAAAAGCAACACGGAGAAATCCTCCAGCTGAAACGGAGGAAGATGGGCAACAGAGGCTACCTCAGGTGGCAATCGTTAAGCAAAAACAAAACACAAAGGCGTGGAGACCTTGGGAAAAAGCAACCCTGAAATATCTACCCTCTGAAACTGAGGAAGTTGGGCAAGAGAGGCTGGCTTCATGTGGCAAACGTTAAGCAAAAGAATCACACAAGGGCGTGGAGACCTGGGGAAAAAGCAACACGGAGAAATCCACCCTCTGAAACTGAGGAAGATGGGCAAGAGAGGCTAGCTCAGGTGGCAATCGTTAAGCAAAAACAAAACCCAAAGGCGTGGAGACCTGGGGAAAAGCAACCCTGAAATATCTACCCTCTGAAACTGAGGAAGATGGGCAAGAGAGGCTGGCTTCAGGTGGCAAACGTTAAGCAAAAGAAACACACAAGGGCGTGGAGACCTGGGGAAAAAGCAACACGGAGAAATCCACCCTCTGAAACCGAGGAAGATGGGCAACAGAGGCTAGCTCAGGTGGCAATCTTTAAGCAAAAAAAATAAAATAAAAAAATACAATGGTGAGGAGACCCGGTCAAAAAGCAACCCTGAAAAAGGTACCCTCTGAAACTGAGGAAGCAGGGCAACAATGCCTAGCTCAGGTGACAATGTTTAAGCAAAAGAAACACACAAGGGCGTGGAGACCTGGGGAAAAAGCATCACGGAGAAATCCTCCAGCTGAAACGGAGGAAGATGGGCAACAGAGGCTACCTCAGGTGGCAATCGTTAAGCAAAAACAAAACACAAAGGCGTGGAGACCTTGGGAAAAAGCAACCCTGAAATATCTACCCTCTGAAACTGAGGAAGATGGGCAAGAGAGGCTGCCTTCATGTGGCAAACGTTAAGCAAAAGAAACACACAAGGGCGTGGAGACCTGGGGAAAAAGCAACACGGAGAAATCCACCCTCTGAAACTGAGGAAGATGGGCAAGAGAGGCTAGCTCAGGTGGCAATCGTTAAGCAAAAACAAAACCCAAAGGCGTGGAGACCTGGGGAAAAGCAACCCTGAAATATCTACCCTCTGAAACTGAGGAAGATGGGCAAGAGAGGCTGGCTTCAGGTGGCAAACTTTAAGAAAAAGAAACACACAAGGGCGTGGAGACCTGGGGAAAAAGCAGCAGTGAGAAATCTACCCTCTGAAACTGACGAGGATGGGCAACAGAGGCTACCTCAGATGGCAATCGTTAAGCAAAAGAAACACACAAGGGCGTGGAGACCTGGGGAAAAAGCAACACGGAGAAATCCACCCTCTGAAACTGAGAAAGATGGGCAAGAGAGGCTAGCTCAGGTGGCAATCGTTAAGCAAGAACAAAACCCAAAGGCGTGGAGACCTGGGGAAAGAGCAACCCTGAAATATCTACCCTCTGAAACTGAGGAAGATGGGCAAGAGAGGCTGGCTTCAGGTGGCAATCTTTAAGCAAAAGAAACACACAAGGGCGTGGAGACCTGGGGAAAAGGCAGCACTGAGAAATCTACCCTCTGAAACTGACGAGGATGGGCAACAGAGGCTACCTCAGGTGGCAATCGTTAAGCAAAAGAAACACACAAGGGCGTGGAGACCTGGGGAAAAAGCAACACGGAGAAATCCACCCTCTGAAACTGAGGAACATGGGCAAAAGAAGCTAGCTCAGGTTGCAAACTTTAAGCAGAAAAAAAAAAAGACGCAAGGGCGTGGAGAGCTGGCGAAAAAGCAACACGGAGAAATCCACCCTCTGAAACTGAGGAAGATGGGCAAGAGAGGCTAGCTCAGGTGGCAATCTTTAAGCAAAAAAATAAAATAAAAAAATGCAATGGCGAGGAGACCCGTTCAAAAAGCAACCCTGAAAAAGGTACCCTCTGAAACTGAGGAAGCAGGGCAACAATGCCTAGCTCAGGTGACAATCTTTAAGCAAAAGAAACACACAAGGGCGTGGAGACCTGGGGAAAAAGCAACACGGAGAAATCCTCCAGCTGAAACGGAGGCAGATGGGCAACAGAGGCTACCTCAGGTGGCAATCGTTAAGCAAAAACAAAACACAAAGGCGTGGGGACCTTGGGAAAAAGCAACCCTGAAATAGCTACCCTCTGCAACTGAGGAAGATGGGCAAGAGAGGCTGGCTTCATGTGGCAAACGTTAAGCAAAAGAAACACACAAGGGCGTGGAGACGTGGGGAAAAAGCAACACGGAGAAATCCACCCTCTGAAACTGAGGAAGATGGGCAAGAGAGGCTAGCTCAGGTGGCATTCGTTAAGCAAAAACAAAACCCAAAGGCGTGGAGACCTGGGGAAAAGCAACCCTGAAATATCTACCCTCTGAAACTGAGGAAGATGGGCAAGAGAGGCTGGCTTCAGGTGGCAAACGTTAAGCAAAAGAAACACACAAGGGCGTGGAGACCTGGGGAAAAAGCAACACGGAGAAATCCACCCTCTGAAACCGAGGAAGATGGGCAACAGAGGCTAGCTCAGGTGGCAATCTTTAAGCAAAAAAAATAAAATAAAAAAATACAATGGTGAGGAGACCCGGTCAAAAAGCAACCCTGAAAAAGGTACCCTCTGAAACTGAGGAAGCAGGGCAACAATGCCTAGCTCAGGTGACAATGTTTAAGCAAAAGAAACACACAAGGGCGTGGAGACCTGGGGAAAAAGCATCACGGAGAAATCCTCCAGCTGAAACGGAGGAAGATGGGCAACAGAGGCTACCTCAGGTGGCAATCGTTAAGCAAAAACAAAACACAAAGGCGTGGAGACCTTGGGAAAAAGCAACCCTGAAATATCTACCCTCTGAAACTGAGGAAGATGGGCAAGAGAGGCTGCCTTCATGTGGCAAACGTTAAGCAAAAGAAACACACAAGGGCGTGGAGACCTGGGGAAAAAGCAACACGGAGAAATCCACTCTCTGAAACTGAGGAAGATGGGCAAGAGAGGCTAGCTCAGGTGGCAATCGTTAAGCAAAAACAAAACCCAAAGGCGTGGAGACCTGGGGAAAAGCAACCCTGAAATATCTACCCTCTGAAACTGAGGAAGATGGGCAAGAGAGGCTGGCTTCAGGTGGCAAACTTTAAGAAAAAGAAACACACAAGGGCGTGGAGACCTGGGGAAAAAGCAGCAGTGAGAAATCTACCCTCTGAAACTGACGAGGATGGGCAACAGAGGCTACCTCAGATGGCAATCGTTAAGCAAAAGAAACACACAAGGGCATGGAGACCTGGGGAAAAAGCAACACGGAGAAATCCACCCTCTGAAACTGAGAAAGATGGGCAAGAGAGGCTAGCTCAGGTGGCAATCGTTAAGCAAGAACAAAACCCAAAGGCGTGGAGACCTGGGGAAAGAGCAACCCTGAAATATCTACCCTCTGAAACTGAGGAAGATGGGCAAGAGAGGCTGGCTTCAGGTGGCAATCTTTAAGCAAAAGAAACACACAAGGGCGTGGAGACCTGGGGAAAAGGCAGCACTGAGAAATCTACCCTCTGAAACTGACGAGGATGGGCAACAGAGGCTACCTCAGGTGGCAATCGTTAAGCAAAAGAAACACACAAGGGCGTGGAGACCTGGGGAAAAAGCAACACGGAGAAATCCACCCTCTGAAACTGAGGAACATGGGCAAAAGAAGCTAGCTCAGGTTGCAAACTTTAAGCAGAAAAAAAAAAAGACGCAAGGGCGTGGAGAGCTGGCGAAAAAGCAACACGGAGAAATCCACCCTGTGAAACTGAGGAAGATGGGCAAGAGAGGCTAGCTCAGGTGGCAATCTTTAAGCAAAAAAATAAAATAAAAAAATGCAATGGCGAGGAGACCCGGTCAAAAAGCAACCCTGAAAAAGGTACCCTCTGAAACTGAGGAAGCAGGGCAACAATGCCTAGCTCAGGTGACAATCTTTAAGCAAAAGAAACACACAAGGGCGTGGAGACCTGGGGAAAAAGCAACACGGAGAAATCCTCCAGCTGAAACGGAGGCAGATGGGCAACAGAGGCTACCTCAGGTGGCAATCGTTAAGCAAAAACAAAACACAAAGGCGTGGGGACCTTGGGAAAAAGCAACCCTGAAATAGCTACCCTCTGCAACTGAGGAAGATGGGCAAGAGAGGCTGGCTTCATGTGGCAAACGTTAAGCAAAAGAAACACACAAGGGCGTGGAGACGTGGGGAAAAAGCAACACGGAGAAATCCACCCTCTGAAACTGAGGAAGATGGGCAAGAGAGGCTAGCTCAGGTGGCATTCGTTAAGCAAAAACAAAACCCAAAGGCGTGGAGACCTGGGGAAAAAGCAACCCTGAAATATCTACCCTCTGAAACTGAGGAAGATGCGCAAGAGAGGCTGCATTCAGGTGGCAAACTTTAAGCAAAAGAAACACACAAGGGCGTGGAGACCTGGGGAAAAAGCAACACGGAGAAATCCACCCTCTGAAACCGAGGAAGATGGGCAACAGAGGCTAGCTCAGGTGGCAATCGTTAAGCAAAAACAATAAAATAAAGAAATACAATGGCGAGGAGACCCGGTCAAAAAGCAACCCTGAAAAAGGTACCCTCTGAAACTGAGGATGCAGGGCAACAATGCCTAGCTCAGGTGACAATCTTTAAGCAAAAGAAACACACAAGGGCGTGGAGACTTGGGGAAAAAGCAACACGGAGAAATCCTCCAGCTGAAACTGAGGAAGATGGGCAACAGAGGCTACCTCAGGTGGCAATCGTTAAGCAAAAACAAAACACAAAGGCGTGGAGACCTTGGGAAAAAGCAACCCTGAAATATCTACCCTCTGAAACTGAGGAAGATGGGCAAGAGAGGCTGGCTTCATGTGGCAAACGTTAAGCAAAAGAAACACACAAGGGCGTGGAGACCTGGGGAAAAAGCAACACGGAGAAATCCACCCTCTGAAACTGAGGAAGATGGGCAAGAGAGGCTAGTTCAGGTGGCAATCGTTAAGCAAAAACAAAACCCAAAGGCGTGGAGACCTGGGAAAAAGCAACCCTGAAATATCTACCCTCTGAAACTGAGGAAGATGGGCAAGAGAGGCTGGCTTCAGGCGGCAAACTTTAAGCAAAAGAAACACACAAGGGCGTGGAGACCTGGGGAAAAGGCAGCACTGAGAAATCTACCCTCTGAAACTGACGACGATGGGCAACAGAGGCTACCTCAGGTGGCAATCGTTAAGCAAAAGAAACACACAAGGGCGTGGAGACCTGGGGAAAAAGCAACACGGAGAAATCCACCCTCTGAAACTGAGAAAGATGGGCAAGAGAGGCTAGCTCAGGTGGCAATCGTTAAGCAAATACAAAACCCAAAGGCGTGGAGACCTGGGGAAAGAGCAACCCTGAAATATCTACCCTCTGAAACTGAGGAAGATGGGCAAGAGAGGCTGGCTTCAGGTGGCAATCTTTAAGCAAAAGAAACACACAAGGGCGTGGAGACCTGGGGAAAAGGCAGCACTGAGAAATCTACCTTCTGAAACTGACGAGGATGGGCAAGAGAGGCTACCTCAGGTGGCAATCTTTAAGCAAAAGAAACACACAAGGGCGTGGAGACCTGGGGAAAAAGCAACACGGAGAAATCCACCCTCTGAAACTGAGGAACATGGGCAAAAGAAGCTAGCTCAGGTTGCAAAATTTAAGCAGAAAAAAAAAAAGACGCAAGGGCGTGGAGAGCTGGCGAAAAAGCAACACGGAGAAATCCACCCTCTGAAACCGAGGAAGATGGGCAACAGAGGCTAGCTCAGGTGGCAATCTTTAAGCAAAAAAAATAAAATAAAAAAATACAATGGTGAGGAGACCCGGTCAAAAAGCAACCCTGAAAAAGGTACCCTCTGAAACTGAGGAAGCAGGGCAACAATGCCTAGCTCAGGTGACAATGTTTAAGCAAAAGAAACACACAAGGGCGTGGAGACCTGGGGAAAAAGCATCACGGAGAAATCCTCCAGCTGAAACGGAGGAAGATGGGCAACAGAGGCTACCTCAGGTGGCAATCGTTAAGCAAAAACAAAACACAAAGGCGTGGAGACCTTGGGAAAAAGCAACCCTGAAATATCTACCCTCTGAAACTGAGGAAGATGGGCAAGAGAGGCTGGCTTCATGTGGCAAACGTTAAGCAAAAGAAACACACAAGGGCGTGGAGACCTGGGGAAAAAGCAACACGGAGAAATCCACCCTCTGAAACTGAGGAAGATGGGCAAGAGAGGCTAGCTCAGGTGGCAATCGTTAAGCAAAAACAAAACCCAAAGGCGTGGAGACCTGGGGAAAAGCAACCCTGAAATATCTACCCTCTGAAACTGAGGAAGATGGGCAAGAGAGGCTGGCTTCAGGTGGCAAACTTTAAGCAAAAGAAACACACAAGGGCGTGGAGACCTGGGGAAAAAGCAGCACTGAGAAATCTACCCTCTGAAACTGACGAGGATGGGCAACAGAGGCTACCTCAGGTGGCAATCGGTAAGCAAAAGAAACACACAAGGGCGTGGAGACCTGGGGAAAAAGCCACACGGAGGAATCCACCCTCTGAAACTGAAGAAGATGGGCAACAGAGGCTAGCTCAGGTGGCAATCTGTAAGCAAAAAAAATAAAATAAAAAAATACAATGGCGAGGAGACCCGGTCAAAAAGCAACCCTGAAAAAGGTACCCTCTGAAACTGAGGAAGCAGGGCAACAATGCCTAGCTCAGGTGACAATCTTTAAGCAAAAGAAACACACAAGGGCGTGGAGACTTGGGGAAAAAGCAACACGGAGAAATCCTCCAGCAGAAACTGAGGAAGATGGGCAACAGAGGCTACCTCAGGTGGCAATCGTTAAGCAAAAACAAAACACAAAGGCGTGGAGACCTTGGGAAAAAGCAACCCTGAAATATCTACCCTCTGAAACTGAGGAAGATGGGCAAGAGAGGCTGGCTTCATGTGGCAAACGTTAAGCAAAAGAAACACACAAGGGCGTGGAGACCTGGGGAAAAAGCAACACGGAGAAATCCACCCTCTGAAACTGAGGAAGATGGGCAAGAGAGGCTAGCTCAGGTGGCAATCGTTAAGCAAAAACAAAACCCAAAGGCGTGGAGACCTGGGGAAAAGCAACCCTGAAATATCTACCCTCTGAAACTGAGGAAGATGGGCAAGAGAGGCTGGCTTCAGGTGGCAAACTTTAAGCAAAAGAAACACACAAGGGCGTGGAGACCTGGGGAAAAAGCAGCAGTGAGAAATCTACCCTCTGAAACTGACGAGGATGGGCAACAGAGGCTACCTCAGGTGGCAATCGTTAAGCAAAAGAAACACACAAGGGCGTGGAGACCTGGGGAAAAAGCATCACGGAGAAATCCTCCAGCTGAAACGGAGGAAGATGGGCAACAGAGGCAACCTCAGGTGGCAATCGTTAAGCAAAAACAAAGCACAAAGGTGTGGAGACCTGGGGAAAAAGCAACCCTGAAACATCTACCCTCTGAAACTGAGGAAGATGGGCAAGAGAGGCTGGCTTCAGGTGGCAAACGTTAAGCAAAAGAAACACACAAGGGCGTGGAGACCTGGGGAAAAAGCAACACGGAGAAATCCACCCTCTGAAACCGAGGAAGATGGGCAACAGAGGCTAGCTCAGGTGGCAATCTTTAAGCAAAAAAAATAAAATAAAAAAATACAATGGTGAGGAGACCCGGTCAAAAAGCAACCCTGAAAAAGGTACCCTCTGAAACTGAGGAAGCAGGGCAACAATGCCTAGCTCAGGTGACAATCTTTAAGCAAAAGAAACACACAAGGGCGTGGAGACCTGGGGAAAAAGCATCACGGAGAAATCCTCCAGCTGAAACGGAGGAAGATGGGCAACAGAGGCTACCTCAGGTGGCAATCGTTAAGCAAAAACAAAACACAAAGGCGTGGAGACCTTGGGAAAAAGCAACCCTGAAATATCTACCCTCTGAAACTGAGGAAGATGGGCAAGAGAGGCTGGCTTAATGTGGCAAACGTTAAGCAAAAGAAACACACAAGGGCGTGGAGACCTGGGGAAAAAGCAACACGGAGAAATCCACCCTCTGAAACTGAGGAAGATGGGCAAGAGAGGCTAGCTCAGGTGGCAATCGTTAAGCAAAAACAAAACCCAAAGGCGTGGAGACCTGGGGAAAAGCAACCCTGAAATATCTACCCTCTGAAACTGAGGAAGATGGGCAAGAGAGGCTGGCTTCAGGTGGCAAACTTTAAGCAAAAGAAACACACAAGGGCGTGGAGACCTGGGGAAAAAGCAGCACTGAGAAATCTACCCTCTGAAACTGACGAGGATGGGCAACAGAGGCTACCTCAGGTGGCAATCGGTAAGCAAAAGAAACACACAAGGGCGTGGAGACCTGGGGAAAAAGCCACACGGAGAAATCCACCCTCTGAAACTGAAGTAGATGGGCAACAGAGGCTAGCTCAGGTGGCAATCTTTAAGCAAAAAAAATAAAATAAAAAAATACAATGGCGAGGAGACCCGGTCAAAAAGCAACCCTGAAAAAGGTACCCTCTGAAACTGAGGAAGCAGGGCAACAATGCCTAGCTCAGGTGACAATCTTTAAGCAAAAGAAACACACAAGGGCGTGGAGACTTGGGGAAAAAGCAACACGGAGAAATCCTCCAGCTGAAACGGAGGAAGATGGGCAACAGAGGCTACCTCAGGTGGCAATCGTTAAGCAAAAACAAAACACAAAGGCGTGGAGACCTTGGGAAAAAGCAACCCTGAAATATCTACCCTCTGAAACTGAGGAAGTTGGGCAAGAGAGGCTGGCTTCATGTGGCAAACGTTAAGCAAAAGAATCACACAAGGGCGTGGAGACCTGGGGAAAAAGCAACACGGAGAAATCCACCCTCTGAAACTGAGGAAGATGGGCAAGAGAGGCTAGCTCAGGTGGCAATCGTTAAGCAAAAACAAAACCCAAAGGCGTGGAGACCTGGGGAAAAGCAACCCTGAAATATCTACCCTCTGAAACTGAGGAAGATGGGCAAGAGAGGCTGGCTTCAGGTGGCAAACTTTAAGCAAAAGAAACACACAAGGGCGTGGAGACCTGGGGAAAAAGCAGCAGTGAGAAATCTACCCTCTGAAACTGACGAGGATGGGCAACAGAGGCTACCTCAGGTGGCAATCTTTAAGCAAAAGAAACACACAAGGGCGTGGAGACCTGGGGAAAAAGCATCACGGAGAAATCCTCCAGCTGAAACGGAGGAAGATGGGCAACAGAGGCAACCTCAGGTGGCAATCGTTAAGCAAAAACAAAGCACAAAGGCGTGGAGACCTGGGGAAAAAGCAACCCTGAAACATCTACCCTCTGAAACTGAGGAAGATGGGCAAGAGAGGCTGGCTTCAGGTGGCAAACGTTAAGCAAAAGAAACACACAAGGGCGTGGAGACCTGGGGAAAAAGCAACACGGAGAAATCCACCCTCTGAAACCGAGGAAGATGGGCAACAGAGGCTAGCTCAGGTGGCAATCTTTAAGCAAAAAAAATAAAATAAAAAAATACAATGGTGAGGAGACCCGGTCAAAAAGCAACCCTGAAAAAGGTACCCTCTGAAACTGAGGAAGCAGGGCAACAATGCCTAGCTCAGGTGACAATGTTTAAGCAAAAGAAACACACAAGGGCGTGGAGACCTGGGGAAAAAGCATCACGGAGAAATCCTCCAGCTGAAACGGAGGAAGATGGGCAACAGAGGCTACCTCAGGTGGCAATCGTTAAGCAAAAACAAAACACAAAGGCGTATAGACCTTGGGAAAAAGCAACCCTGAAATATCTACCCTCTGAAACTGAGGAAGATGGGCAAGAGAGGCTGGCTTCATGTGGCAAACGTTAAGCAAAAGAAACACACAAGGGCGTGGAGACCTGGGGAAAAAGCAACACGGAGAAATCCACCCTCTGAAACTGAGGAAGATGGGCAAGAGAGGCTGGCTTCAGGTGGCAAACTTTAAGCAAAAGAAACACACAAGGGCGTGGAGACCTGGGGAAAAAGCAGCAGTGAGAAATCTACCCTCTGAAACTGACGAGGATGGGCAACAGAGGCTACCTCAGATGGCAATCGTTAAGCAAAAGAAACACACAAGGGCGTGGATACCTGGGGAAAAAGCAACACGGAGAAATCCACCCTCTGAAACTGAGAAAGATGGGCAAGAGAGGCTAGCTCAGGTGGCAATCGTTAAGCAAGAACAAAACCCAAAGGCGTGGAGACCTGGGGAAAGAGCAACCCTGAAATATCTAACCTCTGAAACTGAGGAAGATGGGCAAGAGAGGCTGGCTTCAGGTGGCAATCTTTAAGCAAAAGAAACACACAAGGGCGTGGAGACCTGGGGAAAAGGCAGCACTGACAAATCTACCCTCTGAAACTGACGAGGATGGGCAACAGAGGCTACCTCAGGTGGCAATCGTTAAGCAAAAGAAACACACAAGGGCGTGGAGACCTGGGGAAAAAGCAACACGGAGAAATCCACCCTCTGAAACTGAGGAACATGGGCAAAAGAAGCTAGCTCAGGTTGCAAACTTTAAGCAGAAAAAAAAAAAGACGCAAGGGCGTGGAGAGCTGGCGAAAAAGCAACACGGAGAAATCCACCCTCTGAAACTGAGGAAGATGGGCAAGAGAGGCTAGCTCAGGTGGCAATCTTTAAGCAAAAAAATAAAATAAAAAAATGCAATGGCGAGGAGACCCGGTCAAAAAGCAACCCTGAAAAAGGTACCCTTTGAAACTGAGGAAGCAGGGCAACAGTGCCTAGCTCAGGCGACAATCTTTAAGCAAAAGAAACACACAAGGGCGTGGGGAGCTGGCGAAAAGGCAACACTGAGAAATCCACCCTCTGAAACAGACGAAGATGGGCAACAGAGGCTAGCTCAGGTGGCAATCTTTAAGCAAAAACAATAAAATAAAAAAATACAATGGCGAGGAGACCCGGTCAAAAAGCAACCCTGAAAAAGGTACCCTCTGAAACTGAGGAAGCAGGGCAACAATGCCTAGCTCAGGTGACAATCTTTAAGCAAAAGAAACACACAAGGGCGTGGAGACCTGGGGAAAAAGCATCACGGAGAAATCCTCCAGCTGAAACGGAGGAAGATGGGCAACAGAGGCTACCTCAGGTGGCAATCGTTAAGCAAAAACAAAACACAAAGGCGTGGAGACCTTGGGAAAAAGCAACCCTGAAATATCTACCCTCTGAAACTGAGGAAGATGGGCAAGAGAGGCTGGCTTCATGTGGCAAACGTTAAGCAAAAGAAACACACAAGGGCGTGGAGACCTGGGGAAAAAGCAACACGGAGAAATCCACCCTCTGAAACTGAGGAAGATGGGCAAGAGAGGCTAGCTCAGGTGGCAATCGTTAAGCAAAAACAAAACCCAAAGGCGTGGAGACCTGGGAAAAAGCAACCCTGAAATATCTACCCCCTGAAACTGAGGAAGATGGGCAAGAGAGGCTGGCTTCAGGTGGCAAACTTTAAGCAAAAGAAACACACAAGGGCATGGAGACCTGGGGAAAAAGCAGCATTGAGAAATCTACCCTCTGAAACTGACGAGGATGGGCAACAGAGGCTACCTCAGGTGGCAATCGGTAAGCAAAAGAAACACACAAGGGCGTGGAGACCTGGGGAAAAAGCCACACGGAGAAATCCACCCTCTGAAACTGAAGAAGATGGGCAACAGAGGCTAGCTCAGGTGGCAATCTTTAAGCAAAAAAAATAAAATAAAAAAATACAATGGCGAGGAGACCCGGTCAAAAAGCAACCCTGAAAAAGGTACCCTCTGAAACTGAGGAAGCAGGGCAACAATGCCTAGCTCAGGTGACAATCTTTAAGCAAAAGAAACACACAAGGGCGTGGAGACCTGGGGAAAAAGCATCACGGAGAAATCCTCCAGCTGAAACTGAGGCAGATGGGCAACAGAGGCTACCTCAGGTGGCAATCGTTAAGCAAAAACAAAACACAAAGGCGTGGAGACCTTGGGAAAAAGCAACCCTGAAATAGCTACCCTCTGAAACTGAGGAAGATGGGCAAGAGAGGCTGGCTTCATGTGGCAAACGTTAAGCAAAAGAAACACACAAGGGCGTGGAGACCTGGGGAAAAAGCAACACGGAGATATCCTCCAGCTGAAACTGAGGAAGATGGGCAACAGAGGCAACCTCAGGTGGCAATCGTTAAGCAAAAACAAAACCCAAAGGCGTGGAGACCTCGGGAAAAAGCAACCCTGAAATATCTACCCTCTGAAACTGAGGAAGATGTGCAAGAGAGGCTGGCTTCAGGTGGCAAACTTTAAGCAAAAGAAACACACAAGGGCGTGGAGACCTGGGGAAAAAGCAGCACTGAGAAATCTACACTCTGAAACTGACGATGATGGGCAACAGAGGCTACCTCAGGTGGCAATCGGTAAGCAAAAGAAACACACAAGGGCGTGGAGACCTGGGGAAAAAGCCACACGGAGAAATCCACCCTCTGAAACTGAGGAAGATGGGCAAGAGAGGCTAGCTCAGGTGGCAATCTTTAAGCAAAAAAATAAAATAAAAAAATGCAATGGCGAGGAGACCCGGTCAAAAAGCAACCCTGAAAAAGGTACCCTTTGAAACTGAGGAAGCAGGGCAACAGTGCCTAGCTCAGGCGACAATCTTTAAGCAAAAGAAACACACAAGGGCGTGGGGAGCTGGCGAAAAGGCAACACTGAGAAATCCACCCCCTGAAACAGACGAAGATGGGCAACAGAGGCTAGCTCAGGTGGCAATCTTTAAGCAAAAGAAACACACAAGTGCGTGGAGACCTGGGAAAAATGCAACACGGAGAAATCCACCCTCTGAAACTGAGGAAGATGGGCAAGAGAGGCTACCTCAGGTGGCAATCGTTAAGCAAAAACAAAGCACAAAGGCGTGGAGACCTGGGGAAAAAGCAACCCTGAAACATCTACCCTCTGAAACTGAGGAAGATGGGCAAGAGAGGCTGGCTTCAGGTGGCAAACTTTAAGCAAAAGAAACACACAAGGGCGTGGAGACCTGGGGAAAAAGCAACACGGAGAAATCCACCCTCTGAAACCGAGGAAGATGGGCAACAGAGGCTACCTCAGGTGGCAATATTTAAGCAAAAAAAATAAAATAAAAAAATACAATGGCGTGGAGACCCGGTCAAAAAGCAACCCTGAAAAAGGTACCCTCTGAAACTGAGGAAGCAGGGCAACAATGCCTAGCTCAGGTGACAATCTTTAAGCAAAAGAAACACACAAGGGCGTGGAGACCTGGGGAAAAAGCATCACGGAGAAATCCTCCAGCTGAAACGGAGGAAGATGGGCAACAGAGGCTACCTCAGGTGGCAATCGTTAAGCAAAAACAAAACACAAAGGCGTGGAGACCTTGGGAAAAAGCAACCCTGAAATATCTACCCTCTGAAACTGAGGAAGATGGGCAAGAGAGGCTGGCTTCATGTGGCAAACGTTAAGCAAAAGAAACACACAAGGGCGTGGAGACCTGGGGAAAAAGCAACACGGAGAAATCCACCCTGTGAGACTGAGGAAGATGGGCAAGAGAGGCTACCTCAGGTGGCAATCGTTAAGCAAAAACAAAACCCAAAGGCGTGGCGACCTGGGGATAAAGCAACCTTGAAATATCTACCCTCTGAAACTGAGGAAGATGGCCAAGAGAGGCTGGCTTCAGGTGGCAAACTTTAAGCAAAAGAAACACACAAGGGCGTGGAGACCTGGGGAAAAAGCAACACGGAGAAATCCACCCTCTGAAACTGAGGAAGATGGGCAAGAGAGGCTAGCTCAGGTGGCAATCGTTAAGCAAAAACAAAACCCAAAGGCGTGGAGACCTGGGGAAAAAGCAACCCTGAAATATCTACCCTCTGAAACTGAGGAAGATGGGCAAGAGAGGCTGTCTTCAGGTGGCAAACTTTAAGCAAAAGAAACACACAAGGGCGTGGAGACCTGGGGAAAAAGCAGCACTGAGAAATCTACCCTCTGAAACTGACGAGGATGAGCAACAGAGGCTACCTCAGGTGGCAATCGGTAAGCAAAAGAAACACACAAGGGCGTGGAGACCTGGGGAAAAGCCACACGGAGAAATCCACCCTCTGAAACTGAAGAAGATCGGCAACAGAGGCTAGCTCAGGTGGCAATCTTTAAGCAAAAAAAATAAAATAAAAAAATACAATGGCGAGGAGACCCGGTCAAAAAGCAACCCTGAAAAAGGTGCCCTCTGAAACTGAGGAAGCAGGGCAACAATGCCTAGCTCAGGTGACAATCTTTAAGGAAAAGAAACACACAAGGGCGTGGAGACCTGGGGAAAAAGCAACACGGAGAAATCCACCCTCTGAAGCTGAGGAAGATGGGCAACAGAGGCTACCTCAGGTGGCAATCGTTAAGCAAAAACAAAACCCAAAGGCGTGGAGACCTGGGGAAAAAGCAACCCTGAAATATCTACCCTCTGAAACTGAGGAAGATGGCCAAGAGAGGCTGCCTTCAGGTGGCAAACGTTAAGCAAAAGAAACACACAAGGGCGTGGAGACCTGGGGAAAAAGCAACACGGAGAAATCCACCCTCTGAAACTGAGGAAGATGGGCAAGAGAGGCTAGCTCAGTTGGCAATTGTTAAGCAAAAACAAAACCCAAAGGCGTGGAGACCTGGGGAAAAAGCAATCCTGAAATATCTACCCTCTGAAACTGAGGAAGATGGGCAAGAGAGGCTGGCTTCAGGTGGCAAACTTTAAGCAAAAGAAACACACAAGGGCGTGGAGACCTGGGGAAAAAGCAGCACTGAGAAATCTACCCTCTGAAACTGAAGAGGATGGGCAACAGAGGCTACCTCAGGTGGCAATCGTTAAGCAAAAGAAACACACAAGGGCGTGGAGACCAGGGGAAAAAGCAACACGGAGAAATCCACCCTCTGAAACTGAGGAAGATGGGCAACAGAGGCTACCTCAGGTGGCAATCGTTAAGCAAAAGAAACACACAAGGGCATGGAGACCAGGGGAAAAAGCAACACGGAGAAATCCACCCTCTGAAACTGAGGAAGGTGGGCAAGAGAGGCTACCTCAGGTGGCAATCGTTAAGCAAAAACAAAGCACAAAGGCGTGGAGACCTGGGGAAAAAGCAACCCTGAAATATCTACCCTCTGAAACTGAGGAAGATGGGCAAGAGAGGCTGGCTTCATGTGGCAAACGTTAAGCAAAAGAAACACACAAGTGCGTGGAGACCTGGGAAAAAAGCAACACGGAGAAATCCACCCTCTGAAACTGAGGAAGATGGGCAACAGAGGCTAGCTCAGGTGGCAATCTTTAAGCAAAAAAAATAAAATAAAAAAATACAATGGCGAGGAGACCCGGTCAAAAAGCAACCCTGAAAAAGGTACCCTCTGAAACTGAGGAAGCAGGGCAACAATGCCTAGCTCAGGTGACAATCTTTAAGCAAAAGAAACACACAAGGGCGTGGAGACCTGGGGAAAAAGCATCACGGAGAAATCCTCCAGCTGAAACGGAGGAAGATGGGCAACAGAGGCAACCTCAGGTGGCAATCGTTAAGCAAAAACAAAGCACAAAGGCGTGGAGACCTGGGGAAAAAGCAACCCTGAAACATCTACCCTCTGAAACTGAGGAAGATGGGCAAGAGAGGCTGGCTTCAGGTGGCAAACGTTAAGCAAAAGAAACACACAAGGGCGTGGAGACCTGGGGAAAAAGCAACCCTGAAACATCTACCCTCTGAAACTGAGGAAGATGGGCAAGAGAGGCTAGCTCAGGTGGCAATCGTTAAGCAAAAACAAAACCCAAAGGCGTGGAGACCTGGGGAAAAGCAACCCTGAAATATCTACCCTCTGAAACTGAGGAAGATGGGCAAGAGAGGCTGGCTTCAGGTGGCAAACTGTAAGCAAAAGAAACACACAAGGGCGTGGAGACCTGGGGAAAAAGCAGCAGTGAGAAATCTACCCTCTGAAACTGACGAGGATGGGCAACAGAGGCTACCTCAGGTGGCAATCGTTAAGCAAAAGAAACACACAAGGGCGTGGATACCTGGGGAAAAAGCAACACGGAGAAATCCACCCTCTGAAACTGAGAAAGATGGGCAAGAGAGGCTAGCTCAGGTGGCAATCGTTAAGCAAAAACAAAACCCAAAGGCGTGGAGACCTGGGGAAAGAGCAACCCTGAAATATCTACCCTCTGAAACTGAGGAAGATGGGCAAGAGAGGCTGGCTTCAGGTGGCAATCTTTAAGCAAAAGAAACACACAAGGGCGTGGAGACCTGGGGAAAAGGCAGCACTGAGAAATCTACCCTCTGAAACTGACGAGGATGGGCAACAGAGGCTACCTCAGGTGGCAATCGTTAAGCAAAAGAAACACACAAGGGCGTGGAGACCTGGGGAAAAAGCAACACGGAGAAATCCACCCTCTGAAACTGAGGAACATGGGCAACAGAGGCTAGCTCAGGTGGCAATCTTTAAGCAAAAAAAATAAAATAAAAAAATACAATGGCGAGGAGACCCGGTCAAAAAGCAACCCTGAAAAAGGTACCCTCTGAAACTGAGGAAGCAGGGCAACAATGCCTAGCTCAGGTGACAATCTTTAAGCAAAAGAAACACACAAGGGCGTGGAGACCTGGGGAAAAAGCATCACGGAGAAATCCTCCAGCTGAAACGGAGGAAGATGGGCAACAGAGGCAACCTCAGGCGGCAATCGTTAAGCAAAAACAAAGCACAAAGGCGTGGAGACCTGGGGAAAAAGCAACCCTGAAACATCTACCCTCTGAAACTGAGGAAGATGGGCAAGAGAGGCTGGCTTCAGGTGGCAAACGTTAAGCAAAAGAAACACACAAGGGCGTGGAGACCTGGGGAAAAAGCAACACGGAGAAATCCACCCTCTGAAACCGAGGAAGATGGGCAACAGAGGCTAGCTCAGGTGGCAATCTTTAAGCAAAAAAAATAAAATAAAAAAATACAATGGCGAGGAGACCCGGTCAAAAAGCAACCCTGAAAAAGGTACCTTCTGAAACTGAGGAAGCAGGGCAACAATGCCTAGCTCAGGTGACAATGTTTAAGCAAAAGAAACACACAAGGGCGTGGAGACCTGGGGAAAAAGCATCACGGAGAAATCCTCCAGCTGAAACGGAGGAAGATGGGCAACAGAGGCTACCTCAGGTGGCAATCGTTAAGCAAAAACAAAACACAAAGGCGTGGAGACCTTGGGAAAAAGCAACCCTGAAATATCTACCCTCTGAAACTGAGGAAGATGGGCAAGAGAGGCTGGCTTCATGTGGCAAACGTTAAGCAAAAGAAACACACAAGGGCGTGGAGACCTGGGGAAAAAGCAACACGGAGAAATCCACCCTCTGAAACTGAGGAAGATGGGCAAGAGAGGCTAGCTCAGGTGGCAATCTTTAAGCAAAAAAATAAAATAAAAAAATGCAATGGCGAGGAGACCCGGTCAAAAAGCAACCCTGAAAAAGGTACCCTTTGAAACTGAGGAAGCAGGGCAACAGTGCCTAGCTCAGGCGACAATCTTTAAGCAAAAGAAACACACAAGGGCGTGGGGAGCTGGCGAAAAGGCAACACTGAGAAATCCACCCTCTGAAACAGACGAAGATGGGCAACAGAGGCTAGCTCAGGTGGCAATCTTTAAGCAAAAGAAACACACAAGTGCGTGGAGACCTGGGAAAAATGCAACACGGAGAAATCCACCCTCTGAAACTGAGGAAGATGGGCAAGAGAGGCTACCTCAGGTGGCAATCGTTAAGCAAAAACAAAGCACAAAGGCGTGGAGACCTGGGGAAAAAGCAACCCTGAAACATCTACCCTCTGAAACTGAGGAAGATGGGCAAGAGAGGCTGGCTTCAGGTGGCAAACTTTAAGCAAAAGAAACACACAAGGGCGTGGAGACCTGGGGAAAAAGCAACACGGAGAAATCCACCCTCTGAAACCGAGGAAGATGGGCAACAGAGGCTACCTCAGGTGGCAATATTTAAGCAAAAAAAATAAAATAAAAAAATACAATGGCGAGGAGACCCGGTCAAAAAGCAACCCTGAAAAAGGTACCCTCTGAAACTGAGGAAGCAGGGCAACAATGCCTAGCTCAGGTGACAATGTTTAAGCAAAAGAAACACACAAGGGCGTGGAGACCTGGGGAAAAAGCATCACGGAGAAATCCTCCAGCTGAAACGGAGGAAGATGGGCAACAGAGGCTACCTCAGGTGGCAATCGTTAAGCAAAAACAAAACACAAAGGCGTGGAGACCTTGGGAAAAAGCAACCCTGAAATATCTACCCTCTGAAACTGAGGAAGATGGGCAAGAGAGGCTGGCTTCATGTGGCAAACGTTAAGCAAAAGAAACACACAAGGGCGTGGAGACCTGGGGAAAAAGCAACACGGAGAAATCCACCCTGTGAGACTGAGGAAGATGGGCAAGAGAGGCTACCTCAGGTGGCAATCGTTAAGCAAAAACAAAACCCAAAGGCGTGGCGACCTGGGGATAAAGCAACCTTGAAATATCTACCCTCTGAAACTGAGGAAGATGGCCAAGAGAGGCTGCCTTCAGGTGGCAAAATTTAAGCAAAAGAAACACACAAGGGCGTGGAGACCTGGGGAAAAAGCAACACGGAGAAATCCACCCTCTGAAACTGAGGAAGATGGGCAAGAGAGGCTAGCTCAGGTGGCAATCGTTAAGCAAAAACAAAACCCAAAGGCGTGGAGACCTGGGGAAAAAGCAACCCTGAAATATCTACCCTCTGAAACTGAGGAAGATGGGCAAGAGAGGCTGTCTTCAGGTGGCAAACTTTAAGCAAAAGAAACACACAAGGGCGTGGAGACCTGGGGAAAAAGCAGCACTGAGAAATCTACCCTCTGAAACTGACGAGGATGGGCAACAGAGGCTACCTCAGGTGGCAATCGGTAAGCAAAAGAAACACACAAGGGCGTGGAGACCTGGGGAAAAGCCACACGGAGAAATCCACCCTCTGAAACTGAAGAAGATGGGCAACAGAGGCTAGCTCAGGTGGCAATCTTTAAGCAAAAAAAATAAAATAAAAAAATACAATGGCGAGGAGACCCGGTCAAAAAGCAACCCTGAAAAAGGTGCCCTCTGAAACTGAGGAAGCAGGGCAACAATGCCTAGCTCAGGTGACAATCTTTAAGGAAAAGAAACACACAAGGGCGTGGAGACCTGGGGAAAAAGCAACACGGAGAAATCCACCCTCTGAAGCTGAGGAAGATGGGCAACAGAGGCTACCTCAGGTGGCAATCGTTAAGCAAAAACAAAACCCAAAGGCGTGGAGACCTGGGGAAAAAGCAACCCTGAAATATCTACCCTCTGAAACTGAGGAAGATGGCCAAGAGAGGCTGCCTTCAGGTGGCAAACGTTAAGCAAAAGAAACACACAAGGGCGTGGAGACCTGGGGAAAAAGCAACACGGAGAAATCCACCCTCTGAAACTGAGGAAGATGGGCAAGAGAGGCTAGCTCAGTTGGCAATTGTTAAGCAAAAACAAAACCCAAAGGCGTGGAGACCTGGGGAAAAAGCAATCCTGAAATATCTACCCTCTGAAACTGAGGAAGATGGGCAAGAGAGGCTGGCTTCAGGTGGCAAACTTTAAGCAAAAGAAACACACAAGGGCGTGGAGACCTGGGGAAAAAGCAACCCTGAAACATCTACCCTCTGAAACTGAGGAAGATGGGCAAGAGAGGCTAGCTCAGGTGGCAATCGTTAAGCAAAAACAAAACCCAAAGGCGTGGAGACCTGGGGAAAACCAACCCTGAAATATCTACCCTCTGAAACTGAGGAAGATGGGCAAGAGAGGCTGGCTTCAGGTGGCAAACTTTAAGCAAAAGAAACACACAAGGGCGTGGAGACCTGGGGAAAAAGCAGCAGTGAGAAATCCACCCTCTGAAACTGACGAGGATGGGCAACAGAGGCTACCTCAGGTGGCAATCGTTAAGCAAAAGAAACACACAAGGGCGTGGACACCTGGGGAAAAAGCAACACGGAGAAATCCACCCTCTGAAACTGAGAAAGATGGGCAAGAGAGGCTAGCTCAGGTGGCAATCGTTAAGCAAAAACAAAACCCAAAGGCGTGGAGACCTGGGGAAAGAGCAACCCTGAAATATCTACCCTCTGAAACTGAGGAAGATGGGCAAGAGAGGCTGGCTTAAGGTGGCAATCTTTAAGCAAAAGAAACACACAAGGGCGTGGAGACCTGGGGAAAAGGCAGCACTGAGAAATCTACCCTCTGAAACTGACGAGGATGGGCAACAGAGGCTACCTCAGGTGGCAATCGTTAAGCAAAAGAAACACACAAGGGCGTGGAGACCTGGGGAAAAAGCAACACGGAGAAATCCACCCTCTGAAACTGAGGAACATGGGCAAAAGAAGCTAGCTCAGGTTGCAAACTTTAAGCAGAAAAAAAAAAAGACGCAAGGGCGTGGAGAGCTGCCGAAAAAGCAACACGGAGAAATCCACCCTCTGAAACTGAGGAAGATGGGCAAGAGAGGCTAGCTCAGGTGGCAATCTTTAAGCAAAAAAATAAAATAAAAAAATGCAATGGCGAGGAGACCCGGTCAAAAAGCAACCCTGAAAAAGGTACCCTTTGAAACTGAGGAAGCAGGCCAACAGTGCCTAGCTCAGGCGACAATCTTTAAGCAAAAGAAACACACAAGGGCGTGGGGAGCTGGCGAAAAGGCAACACTGAGAAATCCACCCTCTGAAACAGACGAAGATGGGCAACAGAGGCTAGCTCAGGTGGCAATCTTTAAGCAAAAGAAACACACAAGTGCGTGGAGACCTGGGAAAAATGCAACACGGAGAAATCCACCCTCTGAAACTGAGGAAGATGGGCAAGAGAGGCTACCTCAGGTGGCAATCGTTAAGCAAAAACAAAGCACAAAGGCGTGGAGACCTGGGGAAAAAGCAACCCTGAAACATCTACCCTCTGAAACTGAGGAAGATGGGCAAGAGAGGCTGGCTTCAGGTGGCAAACTTTAAGCAAAAGAAACACACAAGGGCGTGGAGACCTGGGGAAAAAGCAACACGGAGAAATCCACCCTCTGAAACCGAGGAAGATGGGCAACAGAGGCTAGCTCAGGTGGCAATCGTTAAGCAAAAACAATAAAATAAAAAAATACAATGGCGAGGAGACCCGGTCAAAAAGCAACCCTGAAAAAGGTACCCTCTGAAACTGAGGAAGCAGGGCAACAATGCCTAGCTCAGGTGACAATCTTTAAGCAAAAGAAACACACAAGGGCGTGGAGACTTGGGGAAAAAGCAACACGGAGAAATCCTCCAGCTGAAACTGAGGAAGATGGGCAACAGAGGCTACCTCAGGTGGCAATCGTTAAGCAAAAAGAAAACACAAAGGCGTGGAGACCTTGGGAAAAAGCAACCCTGAAATATCTACCCTCTGAAACTGAGGAAGATGGGCAAGAGAGGCTGGCTTCATGTGGCAAACGTTATCAAAAGAAACACACAAGGGCGTGGAGACCTGGGGAAAAAGCAACACGGAGAAATCCACCCTCTGAAACTGAGGAAGATGGGCAAGAGAGGCTAGTTCAGGTGGCAATCGTTAAGCAAAAACAAAACCCAAAGGCGTGGAGACCTGGGAAAAAGCAACCCTGAAATATCTACCCTCTGAAACTGAGGAAGATGGGCAAGAGAGGCTGGCTTCAGGCGGCAAACTTTAAGCAAAAGAAACACACAAGGGCGTGGAGACCTGGGGAAAAGGCAGCACTGAGAAATCTACCCTCTGAAACTGACGAGGATGGGCAACAGAGGCTACCTCAGGTGGCAATCGGTAAGCAAAAGAAACACACAAGGGCGTGGAGACCTGGGGAAAAAGCAACACGGAGAAATCCACCCTCTGAAACTGAGAAAGATGGGCAAGAGAGGCTAGCTCAGGTGGCAATCGTTAAGCAAAAACAAAACCCAAAGGCGTGGAGACCTGGGGAAAGAGCAACCCTGAAATATCTACCCTCTGAAACTGAGGAAGATGGGCAAGAGAGGCTGGCTTCAGGTGGCAATCTTTAAGCAAAAGAAACACACAAGGGCGTGGAGACCTGGGGA
Organism: Equus asinus; assembly: GCF_041296235.1. Taxonomy (NCBI): domain Eukaryota; kingdom Metazoa; phylum Chordata; class Mammalia; order Perissodactyla; family Equidae; genus Equus; species Equus asinus. The sequence continues at coordinate 321,499 of NC_091813.1, read as the reverse complement.
AAAGGCAGCACTGAGAAATCTACCTTCTGAAACTTACGAGGATGGGCAAGAGAGGCTACCTCAGGTGGCAATCTTTAAGCAAAAGAAACACACAAGGGCGAGGAGACCTGGGGAAAAAGCAACACGGAGAAATCCACCCTCTGAAACTGAGGAACATGGGCAAAAGAAGCTAGCTCAGGTTGCAAAATTTAAGCAGAAAAAAAAAAAGACGCAAGGGCGTGGAGAGCTGGCGAAAAAGCAACACGGAGAAATCCACCCTCTGAAACTGAGGAAGATGGGCAAGAGAGGCTAGCTCAGGTGGCAATCTTTAAGCAAAAACAATAAAATAAAAAAATGCAATGGCGAGGAGACCCGGTCAAAAAGCAACCCTGAAAAAGGTACCCTCTGAAACTGAGGAAGCAGGGCAACAATGCCTAGCTCAGGTGACAATCTTTAAGCAAAAGAAACACACAAGGGCGTGGAGACTTGGGGAAAAAGCAACACGGAGAAATCCTCCAGCTGAAACTGAGGAAGATGGGCAAGAGAGGCTAGCTCAGGTGGCAATCGTTAAGCAAAAACAAAACCCAAAGGCGTGGAGACCTGGGGAAAAGCAACCCTGAAATATCTACCCTCTGAAACTGAGGAAGATGGGCAAGAGAGGCTGGCTTCAGGTGGCAAACTTTAAGCAAAAGAAACACACAAGGGCGTGGAGACCTGGGGAAAAAGCAGCAGTGAGAAATCTACCCTCTGAAACTGACGAGGATGGGCAACAGAGGCTACCTCAGGTGGCAATCGTTAAGCAAAAGAAACACACAAGGGCGTGGAGACCTGGGGAAAAAGCATCACGGAGAAATCCTCCAGCTGAAACGGAGGAAGATGGGCAACAGAGGCAACCTCAGGTGGCAATCGTTAAGCAAAAGCAAAGCACAAAGGCGTGGAGACCTGGGGAAAAAGCAACCCTGAAACATCTACCCTCTGCAACTGAGGAAGATGGGCAAGAGAGGCTGGCTTCAGGTGGCAAACGTTAAGCAAAAGAAACACACAAGGGCGTGGAGACCTGGGGAAAAAGCAACACGGAGAAATCCACCCTCTGAAACCGAGGAAGATGGGCAACAGAGGCTAGCTCAGGTGGCAATCTTTAAGCAAAAAAAATAAAATAAAAAAATACAATGGCGAGGAGACCCGGTCAAAAAGCAACCCTGAAAAAGGTACCCTCTGAAACTGAGGAAGCAGGGCAACAATGCCTAGCTCAGGTGACAATGTTTAAGCAAAAGAAACACACAAGGGCGTGGAGACCTGGGGAAAAAGCATCACGGAGAAATCCTCCAGCTGAAACGTAGGAAGATGGGCAACAGAGGCTACCTCAGGTGGCAATCGTTAAGCAAAAACAAAACAGAAAGGCTTGGAGACCTTGGGAAAAAGCAACCCTGAAATATCTACCCTCTGAAACTGAGGAAGATGGGCAAGAGAGGCTGGCTTCATGTGGCAAACGTTAAGCAAAAGAAACACACAAGGGCGTGGAGACCTGGGGAAAAAGCAACACGGAGAAATCCACCCTCTGAAACTGAGGAAGATGGGCAAGAGAGGCTAGCTCAGGTGGCAATCGTTAAGCAAAAACAAAACCCAAAGGCGTGGAGACCTGGGAAAAAGCAACCCTGAAATATCTACCCCCTGAAACTGAGGAAGATGGGCAAGAGAGGCTGGCTTCAGGTGGCAAACTTTAAGCAAAAGAAACACACAAGGGCGTGGAGACCTGGGGAAAAAGCAGCACTGAGAAATCTACCCTCTGAAACTGACGAGGATGGGCAACAGAGGCTACCTCAGGTGGCAATCGGTAAGCAAAAGAAACACACAAGGGCGTGGAGACCTGGGGAAAAAGCCACACGGAGAAATCCACCCTCTGAAACTGAAGAAGATGGGCAACAGAGGCTAGCTCAGGTGGCAATCTTTAAGCAAAAAAAATAAAATAAAAAAATACAATGGCGAGGAGACCCGGTCAAAAAGCAACCCTGAAAAAGGTACCGTCTGAAACTGAGGAAGCAGGGCAACAATGCCTAGCTCAGGTGACAATCTTTAAGCAAAAGAAACACACAAGGGCGTGGAGACCTGGGGAAAAAGCATCACGGAGAAATCCTGCAGCTGAAACTGAGGCAGATGGGCAACAGAGGCTACCTCAGGTGGCAATCGTTAAGCAAAAACAAAACACAAAGGCGTGGAGACCTTGGGAAAAAGCAACCCTGAAATAGCTACCCTCTGCAACTGAGGAAGTTGGGCAAGAGAGGCTGGCTTCATGTGGCAAACGTTAAGCAAAAGAAACACACAAGGGCGTGGAGACGTGGGGAAAAAGCAACACGGAGAAATCCACCCTCTGAAGCTGAGGAAGATGGGCAAGAGAGGCTAGCTCAGGTGGCATTCGTTAAGCAAAAACAAAACCCAAAGGCGTGGAGACCTGGGGAAAAAGCAACCCTGAAATATCTACCCTCTGAAACTGAGGAAGATGCGCAAGAGAGGCTGCATTCAGGTGGCAAACTTTAAGCAAAAGAAACACACAAGGGCGTGGAGACCTGGGGAAAAAGCAACACGGAGAAATCCACCCTCTGAAACCGAGGAAGATGGGCAACAGAGGCTAGCTCAGGTGGCAATCGTTAAGCAAAAACAATAAAATAAAAAAATACAATGGCGAGGAGACCCGGTCAAAAAGCAACCCTGAAAAAGGTACCCTCTGAAACTGAGGAAGCAGGGCAACAATGCCTAGCTCAGGTGACAATCTTTAAGCAAAAGAAACACACAAGGGCGTGGAGACTTGGGGAAAAAGCAACACGGAGAAATCCTCCAGCTGAAACTGAGGAAGATGGGCAACAGAGGCTACCTCAGGTGGCAATCGTTAAGCAAAAACAAAACACAAAGGCGTGGAGACCTTGGGAAAAAGCAACCCTGAAATATCTACCCTCTGAAACTGAGGAAGATGGGCAAGAGAGGCTGGCTTCATGTGGCAAACGTTAAGCAAAAGAAACACACAAGGGCGTGGAGACCTGGGGAAAAAGCAACACGGAGAAATCCACCCTCTGAAACTGAGGAAGATGGGCAAGAGAGGCTAGTTCAGGTGGCAATCGTTAAGCAAAAACAAAACCCAAAGGCGTGGAGACCTGGGAAAAAGCAACCCTGAAATATCTACCCTCTGAAACTGAGGAAGATGGGCAAGAGAGGCTGGCTTCAGGCGGCAAACTTTAAGCAAAAGAAACACACAAGGGCGTGGAGACCTGGGGAAAAGGCAGCACTGAGAAATCTACCCTCTGAAACTGACGAGGATGGGCAACAGAGGCTACCTCAGGTGGCAATCGTTAAGCAAAAGAAACACACAAGGGCGTGGAGACCTGGGGAAAAAGCAACACGGAGAAATCCACCCTCTGAAACTGAGAAAGATGGGCAAGAGAGGCTAGCTCAGGTGGCAATCGTTAAGCAAAAACAAAACCCAAAGGCGTGGAGACCTGGGGAAAGAGCAACCCTGAAATATCTACCCTCTGAAACTGAGGAAGATGGGCAAGAGAGGCTGGCTTCAGGTGGCAATCTTTAAGCAAAAGAAACACACAAGGGCGTGGAGACCTGGGGAAAAGGCAGCACTGAGAAATCTACCTTCTGAAACTGACGAGGATGGGCAAGAGAGGCTACCTCAGGTGGCAATCTTTAAGCAAAAGAAACACACAAGGGCGAGGAGACCTGGGGAAAAAGCAACACGGAGAAATCCACCCTCTGAAACTGAGGAACATGGGCAAAAGAAGCTAGCTCAGGTTGCAAAATTTAAGCAGAAAAAAAAAAAGACGCAAGGGCGTGGAGAGCTGGCGAAAAAGCAACACGGAGAAATCCACCCTCTGAAACTGAGGAAGATGGGCAAGAGAGGCTAGCTCAGGTGGCAATCTTTAAGCAAAAACAATAAAATAAAAAAATGCAATGGCGAGGAGACCCGGTCAAAAAGCAACCCTGAAAAAGGTACCCTTTGAAACTGAGGAAGCAGGGCAACAGTGCCTAGCTCAGGCGACAATCTTTAAGCAAAAGAAACACACAAGGGCGTGGGGAGCTGGCGAAAAGGCAACACTGAGAAATCCACCCTCTGAAACAGACGAAGATGGGCAACAGAGGCTAGCTCAGGTGGCAATCTTTAAGCAAAAACAATAAAATAAAAAAATACAATGGCGAGGAGACCCGGTCAAAAAGCAACCCTGAAAAAGGTACCCTCTGAAACTGAGGAAGCAGGGCAACAATGCCTAGCTCAGGTGACAATGTTTAAGCAAAAGAAACACACAAGGGCGTGGAGACCTGGGGAAAAAGCATCACGGAGAAATCCTCCAGCTGAAACGGAGGAAGATGGGCAACAGAGGCTACCTCAGGTGGCAATCGTTAAGCAAAAACAAAACACAAAGGCGTGGAGACCTTGGGAAAAAGCAACCCTGAAATATCTACCCTCTGAAACTGAGGAAGATGGGCAAGAGAGGCTGGCTTCATGTGGCAAACGTTAAGCAAAAGAAACACACAAGGGCGTGGAGACCTGGGGAAAAAGCAACACGGAGAAATCCACCCTCTGAAACTGAGGAAGATGGGCAAGAGAGGCTAGCTCAGGTGGCAATCGTTAAGCAAAAACAAAACCCAAAGGCGTGGAGACCTGGGAAAAAGCAACCCTGAAATATCTACCCCCTGAAACTGAGGAAGATGGGCAAGAGAGGCTGGCTTCAGGTGGCAAACTTTAAGCAAAAGAAACACACAAGGGCGTGGAGACCTGGGGAAAAAGCAGCACTGAGAAATCTACCCTCTGAAACTGACGAGGATGGGCAACAGAGGCTACCTCAGGTGGCAATCGGTAAGCAAAAGAAACACACAAGGGCGTGGAGACCTGGGGAAAAAGCCACACGGAGAAATCCACCCTCTGAAACTGAAGAAGATGGGCAACAGAGGCTAGCTCAGGTGGCAATCTTTAAGCAAAAAAAATAAAATAAAAAAATACAATGGCGAGGAGACCCGGTCAAAAAGCAACCCTGAAAAAGGTACCGTCTGAAACTGAGGAAGCAGGGCAACAATGCCTAGCTCAGGTGACAATCTTTAAGCAAAAGAAACACACAAGGGCGTGGAGACCTGGGGAAAAAGCATCACGGAGAAATCCTGCAGCTGAAACTGAGGCAGATGGGCAACAGAGGCTACCTCAGGTGGCAATCGTTAAGCAAAAACAAAACACAAAGGCGTGGAGACCTTGGGAAAAAGCAACCCTGAAATAGCTACCCTCTGCAACTGAGGAAGATGGGCAAGAGAGGCTGGCTTCATGTGGCAAACGTTAAGCAAAAGAAACACACAAGGGCGTGGAGACGTGGGGAAAAAGCAACACGGAGAAATCCACCCTCTGAAACTGAGGAAGATGGGCAAGAGAGGCTAGCTCAGGTGGCATTCGTTAAGCAAAAACAAAACCCAAAGGCGTGGAGACCTGGGGAAAAAGCAACCCTGAAATATCTACCCTCTGAAACTGAGGAAGATGCGCAAGAGAGGCTGCATTCAGGTGGCAAACTTTAAGCAAAAGAAACACACAAGGGCGTGGAGACCTGGGGAAAAAGCAACACGGAGAAATCCACCCTCTGAAACCGAGGAAGATGGGCAACAGAGGCTAGCTCAGGTGGCAATCGTTAAGCAAAAACAATAAAATAAAAAAATACAATGGCGAGGAGACCCGGTGAAAAAGCAACCCTGAAAAAGGTACCCTCTGAAACTGAGGAAGCAGGGCAACAATGCCTAGCTCAGGTGACAATCTTTAAGCAAAAGAAACACACAAGGGCGTGGAGACTTGGGGAAAAAGCAACACGGAGAAATCCTCCAGCTGAAACTGAGGAAGATGGGCAACAGAGGCTACCTCAGGTGGCAATCGTTAAGCAAAAACAAAACACAAAGGCGTGGAGACCTTGGGAAAAAGCAACCCTGAAATATCTACCCTCTGAAACTGAGGAAGATGGGCAAGAGAGGCTGGCTTCATGTGGCAAACGTTAAGCAAAAGAAACACACAAGGGCGTGGAGACCTGGGGAAAAAGCAACACGGAGAAATCCACCCTCTGAAACTGAGGAAGATGGGCAAGAGAGGCTAGTTCAGGTGGCAATCGTTAAGCAAAAACAAAACCCAAAGGCGTGGAGACCTGGGAAAAAGCAACCCTGAAATATCTACCCTCTGAAACTGAGGAAGATGGGCAAGAGAGGCTGACTTCAGGCGGCAAACTTTAAGCAAAAGAAACACACAAGGGCGTGGAGACCTGGGGAAAAGGCAGAACTGAGAAATCTACCCTCTGAAACTGACGAGGATGGGCAACAGAGGCTACCTCAGGTGGCAATCGTTAAGCAAAAGAAACACACAAGGGCGTGGAGACCTGGGGAAAAAGCAACACGGAGAAATCCACCCTCTGAAACTGAGAAAGATGGGCAAGAGAGGCTAGCTCAGGTGGCAATCGTTAAGCAAAAACAAAACCCAAAGGCGTGGAGACCTGGGGAAAGAGCAACCCTGAAATATCTACCCTCTGAAACTGAGGAAGATGGGCAAGAGAGGCTGGCTTCAGGTGGCAATCTTTAAGCAAAAGAAACACACAAGGGCGTGGAGACCTGGGGAAAAGGCAGCACTGAGAAATCTACCTTCTGAAACTGACGAGGATGGGCAAGAGAGGCTACCTCAGGTGGCAATCTTTAAGCAAAAGAAACACACAAGGGCGAGGAGACCTGGGGAAAAAGCCACACGGAGAAATCCACCCTCTGAAACTGAAGAAGATGGGCAACAGAGGCTAGCTCAGGTGGCAATCGGTAAGCAAAAGAAACACACAAGGGCGTGGAGACCTGGGGAAAAAGCCACACGGAGAAATCCACCCTCTGAAACTGACGAGGATGGGCAACAGAGGCTACCTCAGGTGGCAATCGGTAAGCAAAAGAAACACACAAGGGCGTGGAGACCTGGGGAAAAAGCCACACGGAGAAATCCACCCTCTGAAACTGAAGAAGATGGGCAACAGAGGCTAGCTCAGGTGGCAATCTTTAAGCAAAAAAAATAAAATAAAAAAATACAATGGCGAGGAGACCCGGTCAAAAAGCAACCCTGAAAAAGGTACCCTCTGAAACTGAGGAAGCAGGGCAACAATGCCTAGCTCAGGTGACAATCTTTGAGCAAAAGAAACACACAAGGGCGTGGAGACTTGGGGAAAAAGCAACACGGAGAAATCCTCCAGCTGAAACGGAGGAAGATGGGCAACAGAGGCTACCTCAGGTGGCAATCGTTAAGCAAAAACAAAACACAAAGGCGTGGAGACCTTGGGAAAAAGCAACCCTGAAATATCTACCCTCTGAAACTGAGGAAGATGGGCAAGAGAGGCTGGCTTCATGTGGCAAACGTTAAGCAAAAGAAACACACAAGGGCGTGGAGACCTGGGGAAAAAGCAACACGGAGAAATCCACCCTCTGAAACTGAGGAAGATGGGCAAGAGAGGCTAGCTCAGGTGGCAATCGTTAAGCAAAAACAAAACCCAAAGGCGTGGAGACCTGGGAAAAAACAACCCTGAAATATCTACCCCCTGAAACTGAGGAAGATGGGCAAGAGAGGCTGGCTTCAGGTGGCAAACTTTAAGCAAAAGAAACACACAAGGGCGTGGAGACCTGGGGAAAAAGCAGCACTGAGAAATCTACCCTCTGAAACTGACGAGGATGGGCAACAGAGGCTACCTCAGGTGGCAATCGGTAAGCAAAAGAAACACACAAGGGCGTGGAGACCTGGGGAAAAAGCCACACGGAGAAATCCACCCTCTGAAACTGAAGAAGATGGGCAAGAGAGGCTAGCTCAGGTGGCAATCTTTAAGCAAAAAAAATAAAATAAAAAAATACAATGGCGAGGAGACCCGGTCAAAAAGCAACCCTGAAAAAGGTACCGTCTGAAACTGAGGAAGCAGGGCAACAATGCCTAGCTCAGGTGACAATCTTTAAGCAAAAGAAACACACAAGGGCGTGGAGACCTGGGGAAAAAGCATCACGGAGAAATCCTGCAGCTGAAACTGAGGCAGATGGGCAACAGAGGCTACCTCAGGTGGCAATCGTTAAGCAAAAACAAAACACAAAGGCGTGGAGACCTTGGGAAAAAGCAACCCTGAAATAGCTACCCTCTGCAACTGAGGAAGATGGGCAAGAGAGGCTGGCTTCATGTGGCAAACGTTAAGCAAAAGAAACACACAAGGGCGTGGAGACGTGGGGAAAAAGCAACACGGAGAAATCCACCCTCTGAAACTGAGGAAGATGGGCAAGAGAGGCTAGCTCAGGTGGCATTCGTTAAGCAAAAATAAAACCCAAAGGCGTGGAGACCTGGGGAAAGAGCAACCCTGAAATATCTACCCTCTGAAACTGAGGAAGATGGGCAAGAGAGGCTGGCTTCAGGTGGCAATCTTTAAGCAAAAGAAACACACAAGGGCGTGGAGACCTGGGGAAAAGGCAGCACTGAGAAATCTACCTTCTGAAACTGACGAGGATGGGCAAGAGAGGCTACCTCAGGTGGCAATCTTTAAGCAAAAGAAACACACAAGGGCGAGGAGACCTGGGGAAAAAGCCACACGGAGAAATCCACCCTCTGAAACTGAAGAAGATGGGCAACAGAGGCTAGCTCAGGTGGCAATCGGTAAGCAAAAGAAACACACAAGGGCGTGGAGACCTGGGGAAAAAGCCACACGGAGAAATCCACCCTCTGAAACTGACGAGGATGGGCAACAGAGGCTACCTCAGGTGGCAATCGGTAAGCAAAAGAAACACACAAGGGCGTGGAGACCTGGGGAAAAAGCCACACGGAGAAATCCACCCTCTGAAACTGAAGAAGATGGGCAACAGAGGCTAGCTCAGGTGGCAATCTTTAAGCAAAAAAAATAAAATAAAAAAATACAATGGCGAGGAGACCCGGTCAAAAAGCAACCCTGAAAAAGGTACCCTCTGAAACTGAGGAAGCAGGGCAACAATGCCTAGCTCAGGTGACAATCTTTGAGCAAAAGAAACACACAAGGGCGTGGAGACTTGGGGAAAAAGCAACACGGAGAAATCCTCCAGCTGAAACGGAGGAAGATGGGCAACAGAGGCTACCTCAGGTGGCAATCGTTAAGCAAAAACAAAACACAAAGGCGTGGAGACCTTGGGAAAAAGCAACCCTGAAATATCTACCCTCTGAAACTGAGGAAGATGGGCAAGAGAGGCTGGCTTCATGTGGCAAACGTTAAGCAAAAGAAACACACAAGGGCGTGGAGACCTGGGGAAAAAGCAACACGGAGAAATCCACCCTCTGAAACTGAGGAAGATGGGCAAGAGAGGCTAGCTCAGGTGGCAATCGTTAAGCAAAAACAAAACCCAAAGGCGTGGAGACCTGGGAAAAAACAACCCTGAAATATCTACCCCCTGAAACTGAGGAAGATGGGCAAGAGAGGCTGGCTTCAGGTGGCAAACTTTAAGCAAAAGAAACACACAAGGGCGTGGAGACCTGGGGAAAAAGCAGCACTGAGAAATCTACCCTCTGAAACTGACGAGGATGGGCAACAGAGGCTACCTCAGGTGGCAATCGGTAAGCAAAAGAAACACACAAGGGCGTGGAGACCTGGGGAAAAAGCCACACGGAGAAATCCACCCTCTGAAACTGAAGAAGATGGGCAAGAGAGGCTAGCTCAGGTGGCAATCTTTAAGCAAAAAAAATAAAATAAAAAAATACAATGGCGAGGAGACCCGGTCAAAAAGCAACCCTGAAAAAGGTACCGTCTGAAACTGAGGAAGCAGGGCAACAATGCCTAGCTCAGGTGACAATCTTTAAGCAAAAGAAACACACAAGGGCGTGGAGACCTGGGGAAAAAGCATCACGGAGAAATCCTGCAGCTGAAACTGAGGCAGATGGGCAACAGAGGCTACCTCAGGTGGCAATCGTTAAGCAAAAACAAAACACAAAGGCGTGGAGACCTTGGGAAAAAGCAACCCTGAAATAGCTACCCTCTGCAACTGAGGAAGATGGGCAAGAGAGGCTGGCTTCATGTGGCAAACGTTAAGCAAAAGAAACACACAAGGGCGTGGAGACGTGGGGAAAAAGCAACACGGAGAAATCCACCCTCTGAAACTGAGGAAGATGGGCAAGAGAGGCTAGCTCAGGTGGCATTCGTTAAGCAAAAATAAAACCCAAAGGCGTGGAGACCTGGGGAAAAAGCAACCCTGAAATATCTACCCTCTGAAACTGAGGAAGATGCGCAAGAGAGGCTGCATTCAGGTGGCAAACTTTAAGCAAAAGAAACACACAAGGGCGTGGAGACCTGGGGAAAAAGCAACACGGAGAAATCCACCCTCTGAAACCGAGGAAGATGGGCAACAGAGGCTAGCTCAGGTGGCAATCGTTAAGCAAAAACAATAAAATAAAAAAATACAATGGCGAGGAGACCCGGTCAAAAAGCAACCCTGAAAAAGGTACCCTCTGAAACTGAGGAAGCAGGGCAACAATGCCTAGCTCAGGTGACAATCTTTAAGCAAAAGAAACACACAAGGGCGTGGAGACTTGGGGAAAAAGCAACACGGAGAAATCCTCCAGCTGAAACTGAGGAAGATGGGCAACAGAGGCTACCTCAGGTGGCAATCGTTAAGCAAAAAGAAAACACAAAGGCGTGGAGACCTTGGGAAAAAGCAACCCTGAAATATCTACCCTCTGAAACTGAGGAAGATGGGCAAGAGAGGCTGGCTTCATGTGGCAAACGTTATCAAAAGAAACACACAAGGGCGTGGAGACCTGGGGAAAAAGCAACACGGAGAAATCCACCCTCTGAAACTGAGGAAGATGGGCAAGAGAGGCTAGTTCAGGTGGCAATCGTTAAGCAAAAACAAAACCCAAAGGCGTGGAGACCTGGGAAAAAGCAACCCTGAAATATCTACCCTCTGAAACTGAGGAAGATGGGCAAGAGAGGCTGGCTTCAGGCGGCAAACTTTAAGCAAAAGAAACACACAAGGGCGTGGAGACCTGGGGAAAAGGCAGCACTGAGAAATCTACCCTCTGAAACTGACGAGGATGGGCAACAGAGGCTACCTCAGGTGGCAATCGGTAAGCAAAAGAAACACACAAGGGCGTGGAGACCTGGGGAAAAAGCAACACGGAGAAATCCACCCTCTGAAACTGAGAAAGATGGGCAAGAGAGGCTAGCTCAGGTGGCAATCGTTAAGCAAAAACAAAACCCAAAGGCGTGGAGACCTGGGGAAAGAGCAACCCTGAAATATCTACCCTCTGAAACTGAGGAAGATGGGCAAGAGAGGCTGGCTTCAGGTGGCAATCTTTAAGCAAAAGAAACACACAAGGGCGTGGAGACCTGGGGAAAAGGCAGCACTGAGAAATCTACCTTCTGAAACTGACGAGGATGGGCAAGAGAGGCTACCTCAGGTGGCAATCTTTAAGCAAAAGAAACACACAAGGGCGAGGAGACCTGGGGAAAAAGCAACACGGAGAAATCCACCCTCTGAAACTGAGGAACATGGGCAAAAGAAGCTAGCTCAGGTTGCAAAATTTAAGCAGAAAAAAAAAAAGACGCAAGGGCGTGGAGAGCTGGCGAAAAAGCAACACGGAGAAATCCACCCTCTGAAACTGAGGAAGATGGGCAAGAGAGGCTAGCTCAGGTGGCAATCTTTAAGCAAAAACAATAAAATAAAAAAATGCAATGGCGAGGAGACCCGGTCAAAAAGCAACCCTGAAAAAGGTACCCTTTGAAACTGAGGAAGCAGGGCAACAGTGCCTAGCTCAGGCGACAATCTTTAAGCAAAAGAAACACACAAGGGCGTGGGGAGCTGGCGAAAAGGCAACACTGAGAAATCCACCCTCTGAAACAGACGAAGATGGGCAACAGAGGCTAGCTCAGGTGGCAATCTTTAAGCAAAAACAATAAAATAAAAAAATACAATGGCGAGGAGACCCGGTCAAAAAGCAACCCTGAAAAAGGTACCCTCTGAAACTGAGGAAGCAGGGCAACAATGCCTAGCTCAGGTGACAATCTTTAAGCAAAAGAAACACACAAGGGCGTGGAGACTTGGGGAAAAAGCAACACGGAGAAATCCTCCAGCTGAAACTGAGGAAGATGGGCAAGAGAGGCTAGCTCAGGTGGCAATCGTTAAGCAAAAACAAAACCCAAAGGCGTGGAGACCTGGGGAAAAGCAACCCTGAAATATCTACCCTCTGAAACTGAGGAAGATGGGCAAGAGAGGCTGGCTTCAGGTGGCAAACTTTAAGCAAAAGAAACACACAAGGGCGTGGAGACCTGGGGAAAAAGCAGCAGTGAGAAATCTACCCTCTGAAACTGACGAGGATGGGCAACAGAGGCTACCTCAGGTGGCAATCGTTAAGCAAAAGAAACACACAAGGGCGTGGAGACCTGGGGAAAAAGCATCACGGAGAAATCCTCCAGCTGAAACGGAGGAAGATGGGCAACAGAGGCAACCTCAGGTGGCAATCGTTAAGCAAAAGCAAAGCACAAAGGCGTGGAGACCTGGGGAAAAAGCAACCCTGAAACATCTACCCTCTGCAACTGAGGAAGATGGGCAAGAGAGGCTGGCTTCAGGTGGCAAACGTTAAGCAAAAGAAACACACAAGGGCGTGGAGACCTGGGGAAAAAGCAACACGGAGAAATCCACCCTCTGAAACCGAGGAAGATGGGCAACAGAGGCTAGCTCAGGTGGCAATCTTTAAGCAAAAAAAATAAAATAAAAAAATACAATGGCGAGGAGACCCGGTCAAAAAGCAACCCTGAAAAAGGTACCCTCTGAAACTGAGGAAGCAGGGCAACAATGCCTAGCTCAGGTGACAATGTTTAAGCAAAAGAAACACACAAGGGCGTGGAGACCTGGGGAAAAAGCATCACGGAGAAATCCTCCAGCTGAAACGTAGGAAGATGGGCAACAGAGGCTACCTCAGGTGGCAATCGTTAAGCAAAAACAAAACAGAAAGGCTTGGAGACCTTGGGAAAAAGCAACCCTGAAATATCTACCCTCTGAAACTGAGGAAGATGGGCAAGAGAGGCTGGCTTCATGTGGCAAACGTTAAGCAAAAGAAACACACAAGGGCGTGGAGACCTGGGGAAAAAGCAACACGGAGAAATCCACCCTCTGAAACTGAGGAAGATGGGCAAGAGAGGCTAGCTCAGGTGGCAATCGTTAAGCAAAAACAAAACCCAAAGGCGTGGAGACCTGGGAAAAAGCAACCCTGAAATATCTACCCCCTGAAACTGAGGAAGATGGGCAAGAGAGGCTGGCTTCAGGTGGCAAACTTTAAGCAAAAGAAACACACAAGGGCGTGGAGACCTGGGGAAAAAGCAGCACTGAGAAATCTACCCTCTGAAACTGACGAGGATGGGCAACAGAGGCTACCTCAGGTGGCAATCGGTAAGCAAAAGAAACACACAAGGGCGTGGAGACCTGGGGAAAAAGCCACACGGAGAAATCCACCCTCTGAAACTGAAGAAGATGGGCAACAGAGGCTAGCTCAGGTGGCAATCTTTAAGCAAAAAAAATAAAATAAAAAAATACAATGGCGAGGAGACCCGGTCAAAAAGCAACCCTGAAAAAGGTACCGTCTGAAACTGAGGAAGCAGGGCAACAATGCCTAGCTCAGGTGACAATCTTTAAGCAAAAGAAACACACAAGGGCGTGGAGACCTGGGGAAAAAGCATCACGGAGAAATCCTGCAGCTGAAACTGAGGCAGATGGGCAACAGAGGCTACCTCAGGTGGCAATCGTTAAGCAAAAACAAAACACAAAGGCGTGGAGACCTTGGGAAAAAGCAACCCTGAAATAGCTACCCTCTGCAACTGAGGAAGATGGGCAAGAGAGGCTGGCTTCATGTGGCAAACGTTAAGCAAAAGAAACACACAAGGGCGTGGAGACGTGGGGAAAAAGCAACACGGAGAAATCCACCCTCTGAAACTGAGGAAGATGGGCAAGAGAGGCTAGCTCAGGTGGCATTCGTTAAGCAAAAACAAAACCCAAAGGCGTGGAGACCTGGGGAAAAAGCAACCCTGAAATATCTACCCTCTGAAACTGAGGAAGATGCGCAAGAGAGGCTGCATTCAGGTGGCAAACTTTAAGCAAAAGAAACACACAAGGGCGTGGAGACCTGGGGAAAAAGCAACACGGAGAAATCCACCCTCTGAAACCGAGGAAGATGGGCAACAGAGGCTAGCTCAGGTGGCAATCGTTAAGCAAAAACAATAAAATAAAAAAATACAATGGCGAGGAGACCCGGTCAAAAAGCAACCCTGAAAAAGGTACCCTCTGAAACTGAGGAAGCAGGGCAACAATGCCTAGCTCAGGTGACAATCTTTAAGCAAAAGAAACACACAAGGGCGTGGAGACTTGGGGAAAAAGCAACACGGAGAAATCCTCCAGCTGAAACTGAGGAAGATGGGCAACAGAGGCTACCTCAGGTGGCAATCGTTAAGCAAAAACAAAACACAAAGGCGTGGAGACCTTGGGAAAAAGCAACCCTGAAATATCTACCCTCTGAAACTGAGGAAGATGGGCAAGAGAGGCTGGCTTCATGTGGCAAACGTTAAGCAAAAGAAACACACAAGGGCGTGGAGACCTGGGGAAAAAGCAACACGGAGAAATCCACCCTCTGAAACTGAGGAAGATGGGCAAGAGAGGCTAGTTCAGGTGGCAATCGTTAAGCAAAAACAAAACCCAAAGGCGTGGAGACCTGGGAAAAAGCAACCCTGAAATATCTACCCTCTGAAACTGAGGAAGATGGGCAAGAGAGGCTGGCTTCAGGCGGCAAACTTTAAGCAAAAGAAACACACAAGGGCGTGGAGACCTGGGGAAAAGGCAGCACTGAGAAATCTACCCTCTGAAACTGACGAGGATGGGCAACAGAGGCTACCTCAGGTGGCAATCGTTAAGCAAAAGAAACACACAAGGGCGTGGAGACCTGGGGAAAAAGCAACACGGAGAAATCCACCCTCTGAAACTGAGAAAGATGGGCAAGAGAGGCTAGCTCAGGTGGCAATCGTTAAGCAAAAACAAAACCCAAAGGCGTGGAGACCTGGGGAAAGAGCAACCCTGAAATATCTACCCTCTGAAACTGAGGAAGATGGGCAAGAGAGGCTGGCTTCAGGTGGCAATCTTTAAGCAAAAGAAACACACAAGGGCGTGGAGACCTGGGGAAAAGGCAGCACTGAGAAATCTACCTTCTGAAACTGACGAGGATGGGCAAGAGAGGCTACCTCAGGTGGCAATCTTTAAGCAAAAGAAACACACAAGGGCGAGGAGACCTGGGGAAAAAGCAACACGGAGAAATCCACCCTCTGAAACTGAGGAACATGGGCAAAAGAAGCTAGCTCAGGTTGCAAAATTTAAGCAGAAAAAAAAAAAGACGCAAGGGCGTGGAGAGCTGGCGAAAAAGCAACACGGAGAAATCCACCCTCTGAAACTGAGGAAGATGGGCAAGAGAGGCTAGCTCAGGTGGCAATCTTTAAGCAAAAACAATAAAATAAAAAAATGCAATGGCGAGGAGACCCGGTCAAAAAGCAACCCTGAAAAAGGTACCCTTTGAAACTGAGGAAGCAGGGCAACAGTGCCTAGCTCAGGCGACAATCTTTAAGCAAAAGAAACACACAAGGGCGTGGGGAGCTGGCGAAAAGGCAACACTGAGAAATCCACCCTCTGAAACAGACGAAGATGGGCAACAGAGGCTAGCTCAGGTGGCAATCTTTAAGCAAAAACAATAAAATAAAAAAATACAATGGCGAGGAGACCCGGTCAAAAAGCAACCCTGAAAAAGGTACCCTCTGAAACTGAGGAAGCAGGGCAACAATGCCTAGCTCAGGTGACAATCTTTAAGCAAAAGAAACACACAAGGGCGTGGAGACTTGGGGAAAAAGCAACACGGAGAAATCCTCCAGCTGAAACTGAGGAAGATGGGCAACAGTGGCTACCTCAGGTGGCAATCGTTAAGCAAAAACAAAACACAAAGGCGTGGAGACCTTGGGAAAAAGCAACCCTGAAATATCTACCCTCTGAAACTGAGGAAGATGGGCAAGAGAGGCTGGCTTCATGTGGCAAACGTTAAGCAAAAGAAACACACAAGGGCGTGGAGACCTGGGGAAAAAGCAACACGGAGAAATCCACCCTCTGAAACTGAGGAAGATGGGCAAGAGAGGCTAGCTCAGGTGGCAATCGTTAAGCAAAAACAAAACCCAAAGGCGTGGAGACCTGGGGAAAAGCAACCCTGAAATATCTACCCTCTGAAACTGAGGAAGATGGGCAAGAGAGGCTGGCTTCAGGTGGCAAACTTTAAGCAAAAGAAACACACAAGGGCGTGGAGACCTGGGGAAAAAGCAGCAGTGAGAAATCTACCCTCTGAAACTGACGAGGATGGGCAACAGAGGCTACCTCAGGTGGCAATCGTTAAGCAAAAGAAACACACAAGGGCGTGGAGACCTGGGGAAAAAGCATCACGGAGAAATCCTCCAGCTGAAACGGAGGAAGATGGGCAACAGAGGCAACCTCAGGTGGCAATCGTTAAGCAAAAACAAAGCACAAAGGCGTGGAGACCTGGGGAAAAAGCAACCCTGAAACATCTACCCTCTGAAACTGAGGAAGATGGGCAAGAGAGGCTGGCTTCAGGTGGCAAACTTTAAGCAAAAGAAACACACAAGGGCGTGGAGACCTGGGGAAAAAGCAACACGGAGAAATCCACCCTCTGAAACCGAGGAAGATGGGCAACAGAGGCTACCTCAGGTGGCAATCTTTAAGCAAAAAAAATAAAATAAAAAAATACAATGGCGAGGAGACCCGGTCAAAAAGCAACCCTGAAAAAGGTACCCTCTGAAACTCAGGAAGCAGGGCAACAATGCCTAGCTCAGGTGACAATCTTTAAGCAAAAGAAACACACAAGGGCGTGGAGACCTGGGGAAAAAGCATCACGGAGAAATCCTCCAGCTGAAACGTAGGAAGATGGGCAACAGAGGCTACCTCAGGTGGCAATCGTTAAGCAAAAACAAAACAGAAAGGCGTGGAGACCTTGGGAAAAAGCAACCCTGAAATATCTACCCTCTGAAACTGAGGAAGATGGGCAAGAGAGGCTGGCTTCATGTGGCAAACGTTAAGCAAAAGAAACACACAAGGGCGTGGAGACCTGGGGAAAAAGCAACACGGAGAAATCCACCCTCTGAAACTGAGGAAGATGGGCAAGAGAGGCTAGCTCAGGTGGCAATCGTTAAGCAAAAACAAAACCCAAAGGCGTGGAGACCTGGGAAAAAGCAACCCTGAAATATCTACCCCCTGAAACTGAGGAAGATGGGCAAGAGAGGCTGGCTTCAGGTGGCAAACTTTAAGCAAAAGAAACACACAAGGGCGTGGAGACCTGGGGAAAAAGCAGCACTGAGAAATCTACCCTCTGAAACTGACGAGGATGGGCAACAGAGGCTACCTCAGGTGGCAATCGGTAAGCAAAAGAAACACACAAGGGCGTGGAGACCTGGGGAAAAAGCCACACGGAGAAATCCACCCTCTGAAACTGAAGAAGATGGGCAACAGAGGCTAGCTCAGGTGGCAATCTTTAAGCAAAAAAAATAAAATAAAAAAATACAATGGCGAGGAGACCCGGTCAAAAAGCAACCCTGAAAAAGGTACCGTCTGAAACTGAGGAAGCAGGGCAACAATGCCTAGCTCAGGTGACAATCTTTAAGCAAAAGAAACACACAAGGGCGTGGAGACCTGGGGAAAAAGCATCACGGAGAAATCCTGCAGCTGAAACTGAGGCAGATGGGCAACAGAGGCTACCTCAGGTGGCAATCGTTAAGCAAAAACAAAACACAAAGGCGTGGAGACCTTGGGAAAAAGCAACCCTGAAATAGCTACCCTCTGCAACTGAGGAAGATGGGCAAGAGAGGCTGGCTTCATGTGGCAAACGTTAAGCAAAAGAAACACACAAGGGCGTGGAGACGTGGGGAAAAAGCAACACGGAGAAATCCACCCTCTGAAACTGAGGAAGATGGGCAAGAGAGGCTAGCTCAGGTGGCATTCGTTAAGCAAAAACAAAACCCAAAGGCGTGGAGACCTGGGGAAAAAGCAACCCTGAAATATCTACCCTCTGAAACTGAGGAAGATGCGCAAGAGAGGCTGCATTCAGGTGGCAAACTTTAAGCAAAAGAAACACACAAGGGCGTGGAGACCTGGGGAAAAAGCAACACGGAGAAATCCACCCTCTGAAACCGAGGAAGATGGGCAACAGAGGCTAGCTCAGGTGGCAATCGTTAAGCAAAAACAATAAAATAAAAAAATACAATGGCGAGGAGACCCGGTGAAAAAGCAACCCTGAAAAAGGTACCCTCTGAAACTGAGGAAGCAGGGCAACAATGCCTAGCTCAGGTGACAATCTTTAAGCAAAAGAAACACACAAGGGCGTGGAGACTTGGGGAAAAAGCAACACGGAGAAATCCTCCAGCTGAAACTGAGGAAGATGGGCAACAGAGGCTACCTCAGGTGGCAATCGTTAAGCAAAAACAAAACACAAAGGCGTGGAGACCTTGGGAAAAAGCAACCCTGAAATATCTACCCTCTGAAACTGAGGAAGATGGGCAAGAGAGGCTGGCTTCATGTGGCAAACGTTAAGCAAAAGAAACACACAAGGGCGTGGAGACCTGGGGAAAAAGCAACACGGAGAAATCCACCCTCTGAAACTGAGGAAGATGGGCAAGAGAGGCTAGTTCAGGTGGCAATCGTTAAGCAAAAACAAAACCCAAAGGCGTGGAGACCTGGGAAAAAGCAACCCTGAAATATCTACCCTCTGAAACTGAGGAAGATGGGCAAGAGAGGCTGACTTCAGGCGGCAAACTTTAAGCAAAAGAAACACACAAGGGCGTGGAGACCTGGGGAAAAGGCAGAACTGAGAAATCTACCCTCTGAAACTGACGAGGATGGGCAACAGAGGCTACCTCAGGTGGCAATCGTTAAGCAAAAGAAACACACAAGGGCGTGGAGACCTGGGGAAAAAGCAACACGGAGAAATCCACCCTCTGAAACTGAGAAAGATGGGCAAGAGAGGCTAGCTCAGGTGGCAATCGTTAAGCAAAAACAAAACCCAAAGGCGTGGAGACCTGGGGAAAGAGCAACCCTGAAATATCTACCCTCTGAAACTGAGGAAGATGGGCAAGAGAGGCTGGCTTCAGGTGGCAATCTTTAAGCAAAAGAAACACACAAGGGCGTGGAGACCTGGGGAAAAGGCAGCACTGAGAAATCTACCTTCTGATACTGACGAGGATGGGCAAGAGAGGCTACCTCAGGTGGCAATCTTTAAGCAAAAGAAACACACAAGGGCGAGGAGACCTGGGGAAAAAGCCACACGGAGAAATCCACCCTCTGAAACTGAAGAAGATGGGCAACAGAGGCTAGCTCAGGTGGCAATCGGTAAGCAAAAGAAACACACAAGGGCGTGGAGACCTGGGGAAAAAGCCACACGGAGAAATCCACCCTCTGAAACTGACGAGGATGGGCAACAGAGGCTACCTCAGGTGGCAATCGGTAAGCAAAAGAAACACACAAGGGCGTGGAGACCTGGGGAAAAAGCCACACGGAGAAATCCACCCTCTGAAACTGAAGAAGATGGGCAACAGAGGCTAGCTCAGGTGGCAATCTTTAAGCAAAAAAAATAAAATAAAATAATACAATGGCGAGGAGACCCGGTCAAAAAGCAACCCTGAAAAAGGTACCCTCTGAAACTGAGGAAGCAGGGCAACAATGCCTAGCTCAGGTGACAATCTTTGAGCAAAAGAAACACACAAGGGCGTGGAGACTTGGGGAAAAAGCAACACGGAGAAATCCTCCAGCTGAAACGGAGGAAGATGGGCAACAGAGGCTACCTCAGGTGGCAATCGTTAAGCAAAAACAAAACACAAAGGCGTGGAGACCTTGGGAAAAAGCAACCCTGAAATATCTACCCTCTGAAACTGAGGAAGATGGGCAAGAGAGGCTGGCTTCATGTGGCAAACGTTAAGCAAAAGAAACACACAAGGGCGTGGAGACCTGGGGAAAAAGCAACACGGAGAAATCCACCCTCTGAAACTGAGGAAGATGGGCAAGAGAGGCTAGCTCAGGTGGCAATCGTTAAGCAAAAACAAAACCCAAAGGCGTGGAGACCTGGGGAAAAGCAACCCTGAAATATCTACCCTCTGAAACTGAGGAAGATGGGCAAGAGAGGCTGGCTTCAGGTGGCAAACTTTAAGCAAAAGAAACACACAAGGGCGTGGAGACCTGGGGAAAAAGCA
Source organism: Equus asinus (assembly GCF_041296235.1). Taxonomy (NCBI): domain Eukaryota; kingdom Metazoa; phylum Chordata; class Mammalia; order Perissodactyla; family Equidae; genus Equus; species Equus asinus. The sequence goes on along the minus strand of NC_091813.1, from coordinate 301,226 downwards.
GCAGTGAGAAATCTACCCTCTGAAACTGACGAGGATGGGCAACAGAGGCTACCTCAGGTGGCAATCGTTAAGCAAAAGAAACACACAAGGGCGTGGAGACCTGGGGAAAAAGCATCACGGAGAAATCCTCCAGCTGAAACGGAGGAAGATGGGCAACAGAGGCAACCTCAGGTGGCAATCGTTAAGCAAAAACAAAGCACAAAGGCGTGGAGACCTGGGGACAAAGCAACCCTGAAACATCTACCCTCTGCAACTGAGGAAGATGGGCAAGAGAGGCTGGCTTCAGGTGGCAAACGTTAAGCAAAAGAAACACACAAGGGCGTGGAGACCTGGGGAAAAAGCAACACGGAGAAATCCACCCTCTGAAACCGAGGAAGATGGGCAACAGAGGCTAGCTCAGGTGGCAATCTTTAAGCAAAAAAAATAAAATAAAAAAATACAATGGCGAGGAGACCCGGTCAAAAAGCAACCCTGAAAAAGGTACCCTCTGAAACTGAGGAAGCAGGGCAACAATGCCTAGCTCAGGTGACAATGTTTAAGCAAAAGAAACACACAAGGGCGTGGAGACCTGGGGAAAAAGCATCACGGAGAAATCCTCCAGCTGAAACGGAGGAAGATGGGCAACAGAGGCTACCTCAGGTGGCAATCGTTAAGCAAAAACAAAACACAAAGGCGTGGAGACCTTGGGAAAAAGCAACCCTGAAATATCTACCCTCTGAAACTGAGGAAGATGGGCAAGAGAGGCTGGCTTCATGTGGCAAACGTTAAGCAAAAGAAACACACAAGGGCGTGGAGACCTGGGGAAAAAGCAACACGGAGAAATCCACCCTCTGAAACTGAGGAAGATGGGCAAGAGAGGCTAGCTCAGGTGGCAATCGTTAAGCAAAAACAAAACCCAAAGGCGTGGAGACCTGGGGAAAAGCAACCCTGAAATATCTACCCTCTGAAACTGAGGAAGATGGGCAAGAGAGGCTGGCTTCAGGTGGCAAACTTTAAGCAAAAGAAACACACAAGGGCGTGGAGACCTGGGGAAAAAGCAGCAGTGAGAAATCTACCCTCTGAAACTGACGAGGATGGGCAACAGAGGCTACCTCAGGTGGCAATCGTTAAGCAAAAGAAACACACAAGGGCGTGGATACCTGGGGAAAAAGCAACACGGAGAAATCCACCCTCTGAAACTGAGAAAGATGGGCAAGAGAGGCTAGCTCAGGTGGCAATCGTTAAGCAAAAACAAAACCCAAAGGCGTGGAGACCTGGGGAAAGAGCAACCCTGAAATATCTACCCTCTGAAACTGAGGAAGATGGGCAAGAGAGGCTGGCTTCAGGTGGCAATCTTTAAGCAAAAGAAACACACAAGGGCGTGGAGACCTGGGGAAAAGGCAGCACTGAGAAATCTACCCTCTGAAACTGACGAGGATGGGCAACAGAGGCTACCTCAGGTGGCAATCGTTAAGCAAAAGAAACACACAAGGGCGTGGAGACCTGGGGAAAAAGCAACACGGAGAAATCCACCCTCTGAAACTGAGGAACATGGGCAAAAGAAGCTAGCTCATGTTGCAAACTTTAAGCAGAAAAAAAAAAAGACGCAAGGGCGTGGAGAGCTGGCGAAAAAGCAACACGGAGAAATCCACCCTCTGAAACTGAGGAAGATGGGCAAGAGAGGCTAGCTCAGGTGGCAATCTTTAAGCAAAAAAATAAAATAAAAAAATGCAATGGCGAGGAGACCCGGTCAAAAAGCAACCCTGAAAAAGGTACCCTTTGAAACTGAGGAAGCAGGCCAACAGTGCCTAGCTCAGGCGACAATCTTTAAGCAAAAGAAACACACAAGGGCGTGGGGAGCTGGCGAAAAGGCAACACTGAGAAATCCACCCTCTGAAACAGACGAAGATGGGCAACAGAGGCTAGCTCAGGTGGCAATCTTTAAGCAAAAGAAACACACAAGTGCGTGGAGACCTGGGAAAAATGCAACACGGAGAAATCCACCCTCTGAAACTGAGGAAGATGGGCAAGAGAGGCTACCTCAGGTGGCAATCGTTAAGCAAAAACAAAGCACAAAGGCGTGGAGACCTGGGGAAAAAGCAACCCTGAAACATCTACCCTCTGAAACTGAGGAAGATGGGCAAGAGAGGCTGGCTTCAGGTGGCAAACTTTAAGCAAAAGAAACACAAAAGGGCGTGGAGACCTGGGGAAAAAGCAACACGGAGAAATCCACCCTCTGAAACCGAGGAAGATGGGCAACAGAGGCTACCTCAGGTGGCAATCTTTAAGCAAAAAAAATAAAATAAAAAAATACAATGGCGAGGAGACCCGGTCAAAAAGCAACCCTGAAAAAGGTACCCTCTGAAACTGAGGAAGCAGGGCAACAATGCCTAGCTCAGGTGACAATCTTTAAGCAAAAGAAACACACAAGGGCGTGGAGACCTGGGGAAAAAGCATCACGGAGAAATCCTCCAGCTGAAACGTAGGAAGATGGGCAACAGAGGCTACCTCAGGTGGCAATCGTTAAGCAAAAACAAAACACAAAGGCGTGGAGACCTTGGGAAAAAGCAACCCTGAAATATCTACCCTCTGAAACTGAGGAAGATGGGCAAGAGAGGCTGGCTTCATGTGGCAAACGTTAAGCAAAAGAAACACACAAGGGCGTGGAGACCTGGGGAAAAAGCAACACGGAGAAATCCACCCTCTGAAACTGAGGAAGATGGGCAAGAGAGGCTAGCTCAGGTGGCAATCGTTAAGCAAAAACAAAACCCAAAGGCGTGGAGACCTGGGAAAAAGCAACCCTGAAATATCTACCCCCTGAAACTGAGGAAGATGGGCAAGAGAGGCTGGCTTCAGGTGGCAAACTTTAAGCAAAAGAAACACACAAGGGCGTGGAGACCTGGGGAAAAAGCAACACGGAGAAATCCACCCTCTGAAACCGAGGAAGATGGGCAACAGAGGCTAGCTCAGGTGGCAATCGTTAAGCAAAAACAATAAAATAAAAAAATACAATGGCGAGGAGACCCGGTCAAAAAGCAACCCTGAAAAAGGTACCCTCTGAAACTGAGGAAGCAGGGCAACAATGCCTAGCTCAGGTGACAATCTTTAAGCAAAAGAAACACACAAGGGCGTGGAGACTTGGGGAAAAAGCAACACGGAGAAATCCTCCAGCTGAAACTGAGGAAGATGGGCAACAGAGGCTACCTCAGGTGGCAATCGTTAAGCAAAAACAAAACACAAAGGCGTGGAGACCTTGGGAAAAAGCAACCCTGAAATATCTACCCTCTGAAACTGAGGAATATGGGCAAGAGAGGCTGGCTTCATGTGGCAAACGTTAAGCAAAAGAAACACACAAGGGCGTGGAGACCTGGGGAAAAAGCAACACGGAGAAATCCACCCTCTGAAACTGAGAAAGATGGGCAAGAGAGGCTAGCTCAGGTGGCAATCGTTAAGCAAAAACAAAACCCAAAGGCGTGGAGACCTGGGAAAAAGCAACCCTGAAATATCTACCCTCTGAAACTGAGGAAGATGGGCAAGAGAGGCTGGCTTCAGGCGGCAAACTTTAAGCAAAAGAAACACACAAGGGCGTGGAGACCTGGGGAAAAGGCAGCACTGAGAAATCTACCCTCTGAAACTGACGAGGATGGGCAACAGAGGCTACCTCAGGTGGCAATCGTTAAGCAAAAGAAACACACAAGGGCGTGGAGACCTGGGGAAAAAGCAACACGGAGAAATCCACCCTCTGAAACTGAGGAACATGGGCAAAAGAAGCTAGCTCAGGTTGCAAAATTTAAGCAGAAAAAAAAAAAGACGCAAGGGCGTGGAGAGCTGGCGAAAAAGCAACACGGAGAAATCCACCCTCTGAAACTGAGGAAGATGGGCAAGAGAGGCTAGCTCAGGCGACAATCTTTAAGCAAAAGAAACACACAAGGGCGTGGGGAGCTGGCGAAAAGGCAACACTGAGAAATCCACCCTCTGAAACAGACGAAGATGGGCAACAGAGGCTAGCTCAGGTGGCAATCTTTAAGCAAAAACAATAAAATAAAAAAATACAATGGCGAGGAGACCCGGTCAAAAAGCAACCCTGAAAAAGGTACCCTCTGAAACTGAGGAAGCAGGGCAACAATGCCTAGCTCAGGTGACAATCTTTAAGCAAAAGAAACACACAAGGGCGTGGAGACCTGGGGAAAAAGCATCACGGAGAAATCCTCCAGCTGAAACGGAGGAAGATGGGCAACAGAGGCTACCTCAGGTGGCAATCGTTAAGCAAAAACAAAACACAAAGGCGTGGAGACCTTGGGAAAAAGCAACCCTGAAATATCTACCCTCTGAAACTGAGGAAGATGGGCAAGAGAGGCTGGCTTCATGTGGCAAACGTTAAGCAAAAGAAACACACAAGGGCGTGGAGACCTGGGGAAAAAGCAACACGGAGAAATCCACCCTCTGAAACTGAGGAAGATGGGCAAGAGAGGCTAGCTCAGGTGGCAATCGTTAAGCAAAAACAAAACCCAAAGGCGTGGAGACCTGGGAAAAAGCAACCCTGAAATATCTACCCCCTGAAACTGAGGAAGATGGGCAAGACAGGCTGGCTTCAGGTGGCAAACTTTAAGCAAAAGAAACACACAAGGGCGTGGAGACCTGGGGAAAAAGCATCACGGAGAAATCCTCCAGCTGAAACGGAGGAAGATGGGCAACAGAGGCAACCTCAGGTGGCAATCGTTAAGCAAAAACAAAGCACAAAGGCGTGGAGACATGGGGAAAAAGCAACCCTGAAACATCTACCCTCTGAAACTGAGGAAGATGGGCAAGAGAGGCTGGCTTCAGTTGGCAAACGTTAAGCAAAAGAAACACACAAGGGCGTGGAGACCTGGGGAAAAAGCAGCACTGAGAAATCTACCCTCTGAAACTGACGAGGATGGGCAACAGAGGCTACCTCAGGTGGCAATCCGTAAGCAAAAGAAACACACAAGGGCGTGGAGACCTGGGGAAAAAGCCACACGGAGAAATCCACCCTCTGAAACCGAGGAAGATGGGCAACAGAGGCTAGCTCAGGTGGCAATCTTTAAGCAAAAAAAATAAAATAAAAAAATACAATGGCGAGGAGACCCGGTCAAAAAGCAACCCTGAAAAAGGTACCCTCTGAAACTGAGGAAGCAGGGCAACAATGCCTAGCTCAGGTGACAATCTTTAAGCAAAAGAAACACACAAGGGCGTGGAGACTTGGGGAAAAAGCAACACGGAGAAATCCTCCAGCTGAAACGGAGGAAGATGGGCAACAGAGGCTACCTCAGGTGGCAATCGTTAAGCAAAAACAAAACACAAAGGCGTGGAGACCTTGGGAAAAAGCAACCCTGAAATATCTACCCTCTGAAACTGAGGAAGATGGGCAAGAGAGGCTGGCTTCATGTGGCAAACGTTAAGCAAAAGAAACACACAAGGGCGTGGAGACCTGGGGAAAAAGCAACACGGAGAAATCCACCCTCTGAAACTGAGGAAGATGGGCAAGAGAGGCTAGCTCAGGTGACAATCGTTAAGCAAAAACAAAACCCAAAGGCGTGGAGACCTGGGGAAAAGCAACCCTGAAATATCTACCCTCTGAAACTGAGGAAGATGGGCAAGAGAGGCTGGCTTCAGGTGGCAAACTTTAAGCAAAAGAAACACACAAGGGCGTGGAGACCTGGGGAAAAAGCAGCAGTGAGAAATCTACCCTCTGAAACTGACGAGGATGGGCAACAGAGGCTACCTCAGGTGGCAATCGTTAAGCAAAAGAAACACACAAGGGCGTGGAGACCTGGGGAAAAAGCATCACGGAGAAATCCTCCAGCTGAAACGGAGGAAGATGGGCAACAGAGGCAACCTCAGGTGGCAATCGTTAAGCAAAAACAAAGCACAAAGGCGTGGAGACCTGGGGAAAAAGCAACCCTGAAACATCTACCCTCTGAAACTGAGGAAGATGGGCAAGAGAGGCTGGCTTCAGGTGGCAAACGTTAAGCAAAAGAAACACACAAGGGCGTGGAGACCTGGGGAAAAAGCAACACGGAGAAATCCACCCTCTGAAACCGAGGAAGATGGGCAACAGAGGCTAGCTCAGGTGGCAATCTTTAAGCAAAAAAAATAAAATAAAAAAATACAATGGTGAGGAGACCCGGTCAAAAAGCAACCCTGAAAAAGGTACCCTCTGAAACTGAGGAAGCAGGGCAACAATGCCTAGCTCAGGTGACAATGTTTAAGCAAAAGAAACACACAAGGGCGTGGAGACCTGGGGAAAAAGCATCACGGAGAAATCCTCCAGCTGAAACGGAGGAAGATGGGCAACAGAGGCTACCTCAGGTGGCAATCGTTAAGCAAAAACAAAACACAAAGGCGTGGAGACCTTGGGAAAAAGCAACCCTGAAATATCTACCCTCTGAAACTGAGGAAGATGGGCAAGAGAGGCTGGCTTCATGTGGCAAACGTTAAGCAAAAGAAACACACAAGGGCGTGGAGACCTGGGGAAAAAGCAACACGGAGAAATCCACCCTCTGAAACTGAGGAAGATGGGCAAGAGAGGCTAGCTCAGGTGGCAATCGTTAAGCAAAAACAAAACCCAAAGGCGTGGAGACCTGGGGAAAAGCAACCCTGAAATATCTACCCTCTGAAACTGAGGAAGATGGGCAAGAGAGGCTGGCTTCAGGTGGCAAACTTTAAGCAAAAGAAACACACAAGGGCGTGGAGACCTGGGGAAAAAGCAGCACTGAGAAATCTACCCTCTGAAACTGACGAGGATGGGCAACAGAGGCTACCTCAGGTGGCAATCGGTAAGCAAAAGAAACACACAAGGGCGTGGAGACCTGGGGAAAAAGCCACACGGAGGAATCCACCCTCTGAAACTGAAGAAGATGGGCAAGAGAGGCTAGCTCAGGTGGCAATCTGTAAGCAAAAAAAATAAAATAAAAAAATACAATGGCGAGGAGACCCGGTCAAAAAGCAACCCTGAAAAAGGTACCGTCTGAAACTGAGGAAGCAGGGCAACAATGCCTAGCTCAGGTGACAATCTTTAAGCAAAAGAAACACACAAGGGCGTGGAGACCTGGGGAAAAAGCATCACGGAGAAATCCTGCAGCTGAAACTGAGGCAGATGGGCAACAGAGGCTACCTCAGGTGGCAATCGTTAAGCAAAAACAAAACACAAAGGCGTGGAGACCTTGGGAAAAAGCAACCCTGAAATAGCTACCCTCTGCAACTGAGGAAGATGGGCAAGAGAGGCTGGCTTCATGTGGCAAACGTTAAGCAAAAGAAACACACAAGGGCGTGGAGACGTGGGGAAAAAGCAACACGGAGAAATCCACCCTCTGAAACTGAGGAAGATGGGCAAGAGAGGCTAGCTCAGGTGGCATTCGTTAAGCAAAAATAAAACCCAAAGGCGTGGAGACCTGGGGAAAAAGCAACCCTGAAATATCTACCCTCTGAAACTGAGGAAGATGCGCAAGAGAGGCTGCATTCAGGTGGCAAACTTTAAGCAAAAGAAACACACAAGGGCGTGGAGACCTGGGGAAAAAGCAACACGGAGAAATCCACCCTCTGAAACCGAGGAAGATGGGCAACAGAGGCTAGCTCAGGTGGCAATCGTTAAGCAAAAACAATAAAATAAAAAAATACAATGGCGAGGAGACCCGGTCAAAAAGCAACCCTGAAAAAGGTACCCTCTGAAACTGAGGAAGCAGGGCAACAATGCCTAGCTCAGGTGACAATCTTTAAGCAAAAGAAACACACAAGGGCGTGGAGACTTGGGGAAAAAGCAACACGGAGAAATCCTCCAGCTGAAACTGAGGAAGATGGGCAACAGAGGCTACCTCAGGTGGCAATCGTTAAGCAAAAACAAAACACAAAGGCGTGGAGACCTTGGGAAAAAGCAACCCTGAAATATCTACCCTCTGAAACTGAGGAAGATGGGCAAGAGAGGCTGGCTTCATGTGGCAAACGTTATCAAAAGAAACACACAAGGGCGTGGAGACCTGGGGAAAAAGCAACACGGAGAAATCCACCCTCTGAAACTGAGGAAGATGGGCAAGAGAGGCTAGTTCAGGTGGCAATCGTTAAGCAAAAACAAAACCCAAAGGCGTGGAGACCTGGGAAAAAGCAACCCTGAAATATCTACCCTCTGAAACTGAGGAAGATGGGCAAGAGAGGCTGGCTTCAGGCGGCAAACTTTAAGCAAAAGAAACACACAAGGGCGTGGAGACCTGGGGAAAAGGCAGCACTGAGAAATCTACCCTCTGAAACTGACGAGGATGGGCAACAGAGGCTACCTCAGGTGGCAATCGGTAAGCAAAAGAAACACACAAGGGCGTGGAGACCTGGGGAAAAAGCAACACGGAGAAATCCACCCTCTGAAACTGAGAAAGATGGGCAAGAGAGGCTAGCTCAGGTGGCAATCGTTAAGCAAAAACAAAACCCAAAGGCGTGGAGACCTGGGGAAAGAGCAACCCTGAAATATCTACCCTCTGAAACTGAGGAAGATGGGCAAGAGAGGCTGGCTTCAGGTGGCAATCTTTAAGCAAAAGAAACACACAAGGGCGTGGAGACCTGGGGAAAAGGCAGCACTGAGAAATCTACCTTCTGAAACTGACGAGGATGGGCAAGAGAGGCTACCTCAGGTGGCAATCTTTAAGCAAAAGAAACACACAAGGGCGAGGAGACCTGGGGAAAAAGCAACACGGAGAAATCCACCCTCTGAAACTGAGGAACATGGGCAAAAGAAGCTAGCTCAGGTTGCAAAATTTAAGCAGAAAAAAAGAAAGACGCAAGGGCGTGGAGAGCTGGCGAAAAAGCAACACGGAGAAATCCACCCTCTGAAACTGAGGAAGATGGGCAAGAGAGGCTAGCTCAGGTGGCAATCTTTAAGCAAAAAAAATAAAATAAAAAAATACAATGGCGAGGAGACCCGGTCAAAAAGCAACCCTGAAAAACGTACCCTCTGAACTGAGGAAGCAGGGCAACAATGCCTAGCTCAGGTGACAATCTTTAAGCAAAAGAAACACACAAGGGCGTGGAGACTTGGGGAAAAAGCAACACGGAGAAATCCTCCAGCTGAAACGGAGGAAGATGGGCAACAGAGGCTACCTCAGGTGGCAATCGTTAAGCAAAAACAAAACACAAAGGCGTGGAGACCTTGGGAAAAAGCAACCCTGAAATATCTACCCTCTGAAACTGAGGAAGATGGGCAAGAGAGGCTGGCTTCATGTGGCAAACGTTAAGCAAAAGAAACACACAAGGGCGTGGAGACCTGGGGAAAAAGCAACACGGAGAAATCCACCCTCTGAAACTGAGGAAGATGGGCAAGAGAGGCTAGCTCAGGTGGCAATCGTTAAGCAAAAACAAAACCCAAAGGCGTGGAGACCTGGGGAAAAGCAACCCTGAAACATCTACCCTCTGAAACTGAGGAAGATGGGCAAGAGAGGCTGGCTTCAGGTGGCAAACTTTAAGCAAAAGAAACACACAAGGGCGTGGAGACCTGGAGAAAAAGCATCACGGAGAAATCCTCCAGCTGAAACGGAGGAAGATGGGCAACAGAGGCAACCTCAGGTGGCAATCGTTAAGCAAAAACAAAGCACAAAGGCGTGGAGACCTGGGGAAAAAGCAACCCTGAAACATCTACCCTCTGAAACTGAGGAAGATGGGCAAGAGAGGCTGGCTTCAGTTGGCAAACGTTAAGCAAAAGAAACACACAAGGGCGTGGAGACCTGGGGAAAAAGCAGCACTGAGAAATCTACCCTCTGAAACTGACGAGGATGGGCAACAGAGGCTACCTCAGGTGGCAATCGGTAAGCAAAAGAAACACACAAGGGCGTGGAGACCTGGGGAAAAAGCCACACGGAGAAATCCACCCTCTGAAACCGAGGAAGATGGGCAACAGAGGCTAGCTCAGGTGGCAATCTTTAAGCAAAAAAAATAAAATAAAAAAATACAATGGCGAGGAGACCCGGTCAAAAAGCAACCCTGAAAAAGGTACCCTCTGAAACTGAGGAAGCAGGGCAACAATGCCTAGCTCAGGTGACAATCTTTAAGCAAAAGAAACACACAAGGGCGTGGAGACCTGGGGAAAAAGCATCACGGAGGAATCCTCCAGCTGAAACGTAGGAAGATGGGCAACAGAGGCTACCTCAGGTGGCAATCGTTAAGCAAAAACAAAACACAAAGGCGTGGAGACCTTGGGAAAAAGCAACCCTGAAATATCTACCCTCTGAAACTGAGGAAGATGGGCAAGAGAGGCTGGCTTCATGTGGCAAACGTTAAGCAAAAGAAACACACAAGGGCGTGGAGACCTGGGGAAAAAGCAACACGGAGAAATCCACCCTCTGAAACTGAGGAAGATGGGCAAGAGAGGCTAGCTCAGGTGGCAATCGTTAAGCAAAAACAAAACCCAAAGGCGTGGAGACCTGGGAAAAAGCAACCCTGAAATATCTACCCCCTGAAACTGAGGAAGATGGGCAAGAGAGGCTGGCTTCAGGTGGCAAACTTTAAGCAAAAGAAACACACAAGGGCGTGGAGACCTGGGGAAAAAGCAGCACTGAGAAATCTACCCTCTGAAACTGACGAGGATGGGCAACAGAGGCTACCTCAGGTGGCAATCGGTAAGCAAAAGAAACACACAAGGGCGTGGAGACCTGGGGAAAAAGCCACACGGAGAAATCCACCCTCTGAAACTGAAGAAGATGGGCAAGAAAGGCTAGCTCAGGTGGCAATCTTTAAGCAAAAAAAATAAAATAAAAAAATACAATGGCGAGGAGACCCGGTCAAAAAGCAACCCTGAAAAAGGTACCGTCTGAAACTGAGGAAGCAGGGCAACAATGCCTAGCTCAGGTGACAATCTTTAAGCAAAAGAAACACACAAGGGCGTGGAGACCTGGGGAAAAAGCATCACGGAGAAATCCTGCAGCTGAAACTGAGGCAGATGGGCAACAGAGGCTACCTCAGGTGGCAATCGTTAAGCAAAAACAATAAAATAAAAAAATACAATGGCGAGGAGACCCGGTCAAAAAGCAACCCTGAAAAAGGTACCCTCTGAAACTGAGGAAGCAGGGCAACAATGCCTAGCTCAGGTGACAATCTTTAAGCAAAAGAAACACACAAGGGCGTGGAGACTTGGGGAAAAAGCAACACGGAGAAATCCTCCAGCTGAAACTGAGGAAGATGGGCAACAGAGGCTACCTCAGGTGGCAATCGTTAAGCAAAAACAAAACACAAAGGCGTGGAGACCTTGGGAAAAAGCAACCCTGAAATATCTACCCTCTGAAACTGAGGAAGATGGGCAAGAGAGGCTGGCTTCATGTGGCAAACGTTATCAAAAGAAACACACAAGGGCGTGGAGACCTGGGGAAAAAGCAACACGGAGAAATCCACCCTCTGAAACTGAGGAAGATGGGCAGGAGAGGCTAGTTCAGGTGGCAATCGTTAAGCAAAAACAAAACCCAAAGGCGTGGAGACCTGGGAAAAAGCAACCCTGAAATATCTACCCTCTGAAACTGAGGAAGATGGGCAAGAGAGGCTGGCTTCAGGCGGCAAACTTTAAGCAAAAGAAACACACAAGGGCGTGGAGACCTGGGGAAAAGGCAGCACTGAGAAATCTACCCTCTGAAACTGACGAGGATGGGCAACAGAGGCTACCTCAGGTGGCAATCGGTAAGCAAAAGAAACACACAAGGGCGTGGAGACCTGGGGAAAAAGCAACACGGAGAAATCCACCCTCTGAAACTGAGAAAGATGGGCAAGAGAGGCTAGCTCAGGTGGCAATCGTTAAGCAAAAACAAAACCCAAAGGCGTGGAGACCTGGGGAAAGAGAAACCCTGAAATATCTACCCTCTGAAACTGAGGAAGATGGGCAAGAGAGGCTGGCTTCAGGTGGCAATCTTTAAGCAAAAGAAACACACAAGGGCGTGGAGACCTGGGGAAAAGGCAGCACTGAGAAATCTACCTTCTGAAACTGACGAGGATGGGCAAGAGAGGCTACCTCAGGTGGCAATCTTTAAGCAAAAGAAACACACAAGGGCGAGGAGACCTGGGGAAAAAGCAACACGGAGAAATCCACCCTCTGAAACTGAGGAACATGGGCAAAAGAAGCTAGCTCAGGTTGCAAAATTTAAGCAGAAAAAAAAAAAGACGCAAGGGCGTGGAGAGCTGGCGAAAAAGCAACACGGAGAAATCCACCCTCTGAAACTGAGGAAGATGGGCAAGAGAGGCTAGCTCAGGTGGCAATCTTTAAGCAAAAACAATAAAATAAAAAAATGCAATGGCGAGGAGACCCGGTCAAAAAGCAACCCTGAAAAAGGTACCCTTTGAAACTGAGGAAGCAGGGCAACAGTGCCTAGCTCAGGCGACAATCTTTAAGCAAAAGAAACACACAAGGGCGTGGGGAGCTGGCGAAAAGGCAACACTGAGAAATCCACCCTCTGAAACAGACGAAGATGGGCAACAGAGGCTAGCTCAGGTGGCAATCTTTAAGCAAAAACAATAAAATAAAAAAATACAATGGCGAGGAGACCCGGTCAAAAAGCAACCCTGAAAAAGGTACCCTCTGAAACTGAGGAAGCAGGGCAACAATGCCTAGCTCAGGTGACAATCTTTAAGCAAAAGAAACACACAAGGGCGTGGAGACTTGGGGAAAAAGCAACACGGAGAAATCCTCCAGCTGAAACTGAGGAAGATGGGCAAGAGAGGCTAGCTCAGGTGGCAATCGTTAAGCAAAAACAAAACCCAAAGGCGTGGAGACCTGGGGAAAAGCAACCCTGAAATATCTACCCTCTGAAACTGAGGAAGATGGGCAAGAGAGGCTGGCTTCAGGTGGCAAACTTTAAGCAAAAGAAACACACAAGGGCGTGGAGACCTGGGGAAAAAGCAGCAGTGAGAAATCTACCCTCTGAAACTGACGAGGATGGGCAACAGAGGCTACCTCAGGTGGCAATCGTTAAGCAAAAGAAACACACAAGGGCGTGGAGACCTGGGGAAAAAGCATCACGGAGAAATCCTCCAGCTGAAACGGAGGAAGATGGGCAACAGAGGCAACCTCAGGTGGCAATCGTTAAGCAAAAACAAAGCACAAAGGCGTGGAGACCTGGGGAAAAAGCAACCCTGAAACATCTACCCTCTGCAACTGAGGAAGATGGGCAAGAGAGGCTGGCTTCAGGTGGCAAACGTTAAGCAAAAGAAACACACAAGGGCGTGGAGACCTGGGGAAAAAGCAACACGGAGAAATCCACCCTCTGAAACCGAGGAAGATGGGCAACAGAGGCTAGCTCAGGTGGCAATCTTTAAGCAAAAAAAATAAAATAAAAAAATACAATGGCGAGGAGACCCGGTCAAAAAGCAACCCTGAAAAAGGTACCCTCTGAAACTGAGGAAGCAGGGCAACAATGCCTAGCTCAGGTGACAATGTTTAAGCAAAAGAAACACACAAGGGCGTGGAGACCTGGGGAAAAAGCATCACGGAGAAATCCTCCAGCTGAAACGTAGGAAGATGGGCAACAGAGGCTACCTCAGGTGGCAATCGTTAAGCAAAAACAAAACAGAAAGGCTTGGAGACCTTGGGAAAAAGCAACCCTGAAATATCTACCCTCTGAAACTGAGGAAGATGGGCAAGAGAGGCTGGCTTCATGTGGCAAACGTTAAGCAAAAGAAACACACAAGGGCGTGGAGACCTGGGGAAAAAGCAACACGGAGAAATCCACCCTCTGAAACTGAGGAAGATGGGCAAGAGAGGCTAGCTCAGGTGGCAATGGTTAAGCAAAAACAAAACCCAAAGGCGTGGAGACCTGGGAAAAAGCAACCCTGAAATATCTACCCTCTGAAACTGAGGAAGATGGGCAAGAGAGGCTGGCTTCAGGCGGCAAACTTTAAGCAAAAGAAACACACAAGGGCGTGGAGACCTGGGGAAAAGGCAGCACTGAGAAATCTACCCTCTGAAACTGACGAGGATGGGCAACAGAGGCTACCTCAGGTGGCAATCGTTAAGCAAAAGAAACACACAAGGGCGTGGAGACCTCGGGAAAAAGCAACACGGAGAAATCCACCCTCTGAAACTGAGAAAGATGGGCAAGAGAGGCTAGCTCAGGTGGCAATCGTTCAGCAAAAACAAAACCCAAAGGCGTGGAGACCTGGGGAAAGAGCAACCCTGAAATATCTACCCTCTGAAACTGAGGAAGATGGGCAAGAGAGGCTGGCTTCAGGTGGCAATCTTTAAGCAAAAGAAACACACAAGGGCGTGGAGACCTGGGGAAAAGGCAGCACTGAGAAATCTACCTTCTGAAACTGACGAGGATGGGCAAGAGAGGCTACCTCAGGTGGCAATCTTTAAGCAAAAGAAACACACAAGGGCGTGGAGACCTGGGGAAAAAGCAACACGGAGAAATCCACCCTCTGAAACTGAGGAACATGGGCAAAAGAAGCTAGCTCAGGTTGCAAAATTTAAGCAGAAAAAAAAAAAGACGCAAGGGCGTGGAGAGCTGGCGAAAAAGCAACACGGAGAAATCCACCCTCTGAAACTGAGGAAGATGGGCAAGAGAGGCTAGCTCAGGCGACAATCTTTAAGCAAAAGAAACACACAAGGGCGTGGGGAGCTGGCGAAAAGGCAACACTGAGAAATCCACCCTCTGAAACAGACGAAGATGGGCAACAGAGGCTAGCTCAGGTGGCAATCTTTAAGCAAAAACAATAAAATAAAAAAATACAATGGCGAGGAGACCCGGTCAAAAAGCAACCCTGAAAAAGGTACCCTCTGAAACTGAGGAAGCAGGGCAACAATGCCTAGCTCAGGTGACAATCTTTAAGCAAAAGAAACACACAAGGGCGTGGAGACCTGGGGAAAAAGCATCACGGAGAAATCCTCCAGCTGAAACGGAGGAAGATGGGCAACAGAGGCTACCTCAGGTGGCAATCGTTAAGCAAAAACAAAACACAAAGGCGTGGAGACCTTGGGAAAAAGCAACCCTGAAATATCTACCCTCTGAAACTGAGGAAGATGGGCAAGAGAGGCTGGCTTCATGTGGCAAACGTTAAGCAAAAGAAACACACAAGGGCGTGGAGACCTGGGGAAAAAGCAACACGGAGAAATCCACCCTCTGAAACTGAGGAAGATGGGCAAGAGAGGCTAGCTCAGGTGGCAATCGTTAAGCAAAAACAAAACCCAAAGGCGTGGAGACCTGGGAAAAAGCAACCCTGAAATATCTACCCCCTGAAACTGAGGAAGATGGGCAAGACAGGCTGGCTTCAGGTGGCAAACTTTAAGCAAAAGAAACACACAAGGGCGTGGAGACCTGGGGAAAAAGCAGCACTGAGAAATCTACCCTCTGAAACTGACGAGGATGGGCAACAGAGGCTACCTCAGGTGGCAATCGGTAAGCAAAAGAAACACACAAGGGCGTGGAGACCTGGGGAAAAAGCCACACGGAGAAATCCACCCTCTGAAACTGAAGAAGATGGGCAACAGAGGCTAGCTCAGGTGGCAATCTTTAAGCAAAAAAAATAAAATAAAAAAATACAATGGCGAGGAGACCCGGTCAAAAAGCAACCCTGAAAAACGTACCCTCTGAAACTGAGGAAGCAGGGCAACAATGCCTAGCTCAGGTGACAATCTTTAAGCAAAAGAAACACACAAGGGCGTGGAGACTTGGGGAAAAAGCAACACGGAGAAATCCTCCAGCTGAAACGGAGGAAGATGGGCAACAGAGGCTACCTCAGGTGGCAATCGTTAAGCAAAAACAAAACACAAAGGCGTGGAGACCTTGGGAAAAAGCAACCCTGAAATATCTACCCTCTGAAACTGAGGAAGATGGGCAAGAGAGGCTGGCTTCATGTGGCAAACGTTAAGCAAAAGAAACACACAAGGGCGTGGAGACCTGGGGAAAAAGCAACACGGAGAAATCCACCCTCTGAAACTGAGGAAGATGGGCAAGAGAGGCTAGCTCAGGTGGCAATCGTTAAGCAAAAACAAAACCCAAAGGCGTGGAGACCTGGGGAAAAGCAACCCTGAAACATCTACCCTCTGAAACTGAGGAAGATGGGCAAGAGAGGCTGGCTTCAGGTGGCAAACTTTAAGCAAAAGAAACACACAAGGGCGTGGAGACCTGGGGAAAAAGCATCACGGAGAAATCCTCCAGCTGAAACGGAGGAAGATGGGCAACAGAGGCAACCTCAGGTGGCAATCGTTAAGCAAAAACAAAGCACAAAGGCGTGGAGACCTGGGGAAAAAGCAACCCTGAAACATCTACCCTCTGAAACTGAGGAAGATGGGCAAGAGAGGCTGGCTTCAGTTGGCAAACGTTAAGCAAAAGAAACACACAAGGGCGTGGAGACCTGGGGAAAAAGCAGCACTGAGAAATCTACCCTCTGAAACTGACGAGGATGGGCAACAGAGGCTACCTCAGGTGGCAATCGGTAAGCAAAAGAAACACACAAGGGCGTGGAGACCTGGGGAAAAAGCCACACGGAGAAATCCACCCTCTGAAACCGAGGAAGATGGGCAACAGAGGCTAGCTCAGGTGGCAATCTTTAAGCAAAAAAAATAAAATAAAAAAATACAATGGCGAGGAGACCCGGTCAAAAAGCAACCCTGAAAAAGGTACCCTCTGAAACTGAGGAAGCAGGGCAACAATGCCTAGCTCAGGTGACAATCTTTAAGCAAAAGAAACACACAAGGGCGTGGAGACTTGGGGAAAAAGCAACCCGGAGAAATCCTCCAGCTGAAACGGAGGAAGATGGGCAACAGAGGCTACCTCAGGTGGCAATCGTTAAGCAAAAACAAAACACAAAGGCGTGGAGACCTTGGGAAAAAGCAACCCTGAAATATCTACCCTCTGAAACTGAGGAAGATGGGCAAGAGAGGCTGGCTTCATGTGGCAAACGTTAAGCAAAAGAAACACACAAGGGCGTGGAGACCTGGGGAAAAAGCAACACGGAGAAATCCACCCTCTGAAACTGAGGAAGATGGGCAAGAGAGGCTAGCTCAGGTGACAATCGTTAAGCAAAAACAAAACCCAAAGGCGTGGAGACCTGGGGAAAAGCAACCCTGAAATATCTACCCTCTGAAACTGAGGAAGATGGGCAAGAGAGGCTGGCTTCAGGTGGCAAACTTTAAGCAAAAGAAACACACAAGGGCGTGGAGACCTGGGGAAAAAGCAGCAGTGAGAAATCTACCCTCTGAAACTGACGAGGATGGGCAACAGAGGCTACCTCAGGTGGCAATCGTTAAGCAAAAGAAACACACAAGGGCGTGGAGACCTGGGGAAAAAGCATCACGGAGAAATCCTCCAGCTGAAACGGAGGAAGATGGGCAACAGAGGCAACCTCAGGTGGCAATCGTTAAGCAAAAACAAAGCACAAAGGCGTGGAGACCTGGGGAAAAAGCAACCCTGAAACATCTACCCTCTGAAACTGAGGAAGATGGGCAAGAGAGGCTGGCTTCAGGTGGCAAACGTTAAGCAAAAGAAACACACAAGGGCGTGGAGACCTGGGGAAAAAGCAACACGGAGAAATCCACCCTCTGAAACCGAGGAAGATGGGCAACAGAGGCTAGCTCAGGTGGCAATCTTTAAGCAAAAAAAATAAAATAAAAAAATACAATGGTGAGGAGACCCGGTCAAAAAGCAACCCTGAAAAAGGTACCCTCTGAAACTGAGGAAGCAGGGCAACAATGCCTAGCTCAGGTGACAATGTTTAAGCAAAAGAAACACACAAGGGCGTGGAGACCTGGGGAAAAAGCATCACGGAGAAATCCTCCAGCTGAAACGGAGGAAGATGGGCAACAGAGGCTACCTCAGGTGGCAATCGTTAAGCAAAAACAAAACACAAAGGCGTGGAGACCTTGGGAAAAAGCAACCCTGAAATATCTACCCTCTGAAACTGAGGAAGATGGGCAAGAGAGGCTGGCTTCATGTGGCAAACGTTAAGCAAAAGAAACACACAAGGGCGTGGAGACCTGGGGAAAAAGCAACACGGAGAAATCCACCCTCTGAAACTGAGGAAGATGGGCAAGAGAGGCTAGCTCAGGTGGCAATCGTTAAGCAAAAACAAAACCCAAAGGCGTGGAGACCTGGGGAAAAGCAACCCTGAAATATCTACCCTCTGAAACTGAGGAAGATGGGCAAGAGAGGCTGGCTTCAGGTGGCAAACTTTAAGCAAAAGAAACACACAAGGGCGTGGAGACCTGGGGAAAAAGCAGCAGTGAGATATCTACCCTCTGAAACTGACGAGGATGGGCAACAGAGGCTACCTCAGGTGGCAATCGTTAAGCAAAAGAAACACACAAGGGCGTGGATACCTGGGGAAAAAGCAACACGGAGAAATCCACCCTCTGAAACTGAGAAAGATGGGCAAGAGAGGCTAGCTCAGGTGGCAATCGTTAAGCAAAAACAAAACCCAAAGGCGTGGAGACCTGGGGAAAGAGCAACCCTGAAATATCTACCCTCTGAAACTGAGGAAGATGGGCAAGAGAGGCTGGCTTCAGGTGGCAATCTTTAAGCAAAAGAAACACACAAGGGCGTGGAGACCTGGGGAAAAGGCAGCACTGAGAAATCTACCCTCTGAAACTGACGAGGATGGGCAACAGAGGCTACCTCAGGTGGCAATCGTTAAGCAAAAGAAACACACAAGGGCGTGGAGACCTGGGGAAAAAGCCACACGGAGAAATCCACCCTCTGAAACTGAGGAACATGGGCAAAAGAAGCTAGCTCAGGTTGCAAACTTTAAGCAGAAAAAAAAAAAGACGCAAGGGCGTGGAGAGCTGGCGAAAAAGCAACACGGAGAAATCCACCCTCTGAAACAGAGGAAGATGGGCAAGAGAGGCTAGCTCAGGTGGCAATCTTTAAGCAAAAAAATAAAATAAAAAAATGCAATGGCGAGGAGACCCGGTCAAAATGCAACCCTGAAAAAGGTACCCTTTGAAACTGAGGAAGCAGGCCAACAGTGCCTAGCTCAGGCGACAATCTTTAAGCAAAAGAAACACACAAGGGCGTGGGGAGCTGGCGAAAAGGCAACACTGAGAAATCCACCCTCTGAAACAGACGAAGATGGGCAACAGAGGCTAGCTCAGGTGGCAATCTTTAAGCAAAAGAAACACACAAGTGCGTGGAGACCTGGGAAAAATGCAACACGGAGAAATCCACCCTCTGAAACTGAGGAAGATGGGCAAGAGAGGCTACCTCAGGTGGCAATCGTTAAGCAAAAACAAAGCACAAAGGCGTGGAGACCTGGGGAAAAAGCAACCCTGAAACATCTACCCTCTGAAACTGAGGAAGATGGGCAAGAGAGGCTGGCTTCAGGTGGCAAACTTTAAGCAAAAGAAACACACAAGGGCGTGGAGACCTGGGGAAAAAGCAACACGGAGAAATCCACCCTCTGAAACCGAGGAAGATGGGCAACAGAGGCTACCTCAGGTGGCAATCTTTAAGCAAAAAAAATAAAATAAAAAAATACAATGGCGAGGAGACCCGGTCAAAAAGCAACCCTGAAAAAGGTACCCTCTGAAACTGAGGAAGCAGGGCAACAATGCCTAGCTCAGGTGACAATCTTTAAGCAAAAGAAACACACAAGGGCGTGGAGACCTGGGGAAAAAGCATCACGGAGGAATCCTCCAGCTGAAACGTAGGAAGATGGGCAACAGAGGCTACCTCAGGTGGCAATCGTTAAGCAAAAACAAAACACAAAGGCGTGGAGACCTTGGGAAAAAGCAACCCTGAAATATCTACCCTCTGAAACTGAGGAAGATGGGCAAGAGAGGCTGGCTTCATGTGGCAAACGTTAAGCAAAAGAAACACACAAGGGCGTGGAGACCTGGGGAAAAAGCAACACGGAGAAATCCACCCTCTGAAACTGAGGAAGATGGGCAAGAGAGGCTAGCTCAGGTGGCAATCGTTAAGCAAAAACAAAACCCAAAGGCGTGGAGACCTGGGAAAAAGCAACCCTGAAATATCTACCCCCTGAAACTGAGGAAGATGGGCAAGAGAGGCTGGCTTCAGGTGGCAAACTTTAAGCAAAAGAAACACACAAGGGCGTGGAGACCTGGGGAAAAAGCAGCACTGAGAAATCTACCCTCTGAAACTGACGAGGATGGGCAACAGAGGCTACCTCAGGTGGCAATCGGTAAGCAAAAGAAACACACAAGGGCGTGGAGACCTGGGGAAAAAGCCACACGGAGAAATCCACCCTCTGAAACTGAAGAAGATGGGCAAGAGAGGCTAGCTCAGGTGGCAATCTTTAAGCAAAAAAAATAAAATAAAAAAATACAATGGCGAGGAGACCCGGTCAAAAAGCAACCCTGAAAAAGGTACCGTCTGAAACTGAGGAAGCAGGGCAACAATGCCTAGCTC
The DNA here is from genome assembly GCF_041296235.1 of Equus asinus. NCBI lineage: Eukaryota > Metazoa > Chordata > Mammalia > Perissodactyla > Equidae > Equus > Equus asinus. The sequence goes on along the minus strand of NC_091813.1, from coordinate 280,911 downwards.
AGGTGACAATCTTTAAGCAAAAGAAACACACAAGGGCGTGGAGACCTGGGGAAAAAGCATCACGGAGAAATCCTGCAGCTGAAACTGAGGCAGATGGGCAACAGAGGCTACCTCAGGTGGCAATCGTTAAGCAAAAACAAAACACAAAGGCGTGGAGACCTTGGGAAAAAGCAACCCTGAAATAGCTACCCTCTGCAACTGAGGAAGATGGGCAAGAGAGGCTGGCTTCATGTGGCAAACGTTAAGCAAAAGAAACACACAAGGGCGTGGAGACGTGGGGAAAAAGCAACACGGAGAAATCCACCCTCTGAAACTGAGGAAGATGGGCAAGAGAGGCTAGCTCAGGTGGCATTCGTTAAGCAAAAATAAAACCCAAAGGCGTGGAGACCTGGGGAAAAAGCAACCCTGAAATATCTACCCTCTGAAACTGAGGAAGATGCGCAAGAGAGGCTGCATTCAGGTGGCAAACTTTAAGCAAAAGAAACACACAAGGGCGTGGAGACCTGGGGAAAAAGCAACACGGAGAAATCCACCCTCTGAAACCGAGGAAGATGGGCAACAGAGGCTAGCTCAGGTGGCAATCGTTAAGCAAAAACAATAAAATAAAAAAATACAATGGCGAGGAGACCCGGTCAAAAAGCAACCCTGAAAAAGGTACCCTCTGAAACTGAGGAAGCAGGGCAACAATGCCTAGCTCAGGTGACAATCTTTAAGCAAAAGAAACACACAAGGGCGTGGAGACTTGGGGAAAAAGCAACACGGAGAAATCCTCCAGCTGAAACTGAGGAAGATGGGCAACAGAGGCTACCTCAGGTGGCAATCGTTAAGCAAAAACAAAACACAAAGGCGTGGAGACCTTGGGAAAAAGCAACCCTGAAATATCTACCCTCTGAAACTGAGGAAGATGGGCAAGAGAGGCTGGCTTCATGTGGCAAACGTTATCAAAAGAAACACACAAGGGCGTGGAGACCTGGGGAAAAAGCAACACGGAGAAATCCACCCTCTGAAACTGAGGAAGATGGGCAAGAGAGGCTAGTTCAGGTGGCAATCGTTAAGCAAAAACAAAACCCAAAGGCGTGGAGACCTGGGAAAAAGCAACCCTGAAATATCTACCCTCTGAAACTGAGGAAGATGGGCAAGAGAGGCTGGCTTCAGGCGGCAAACTTTAAGCAAAAGAAACACACAAGGGCGTGGAGACATGGGGAAAAGGCAGCACTGAGAAATCTACCCTCTGAAACTGACGAGGATGGGCAACAGAGGCTACCTCAGGTGGCAATCGGTAAGCAAAAGAAACACACAAGGGCGTGGAGACCTGGGGAAAAAGCAACACGGAGAAATCCACCCTCTGAAACTGAGAAAGGTGGGCAAGAGAGGCTAGCTCAGGTGGCAATCGTTAAGCAAAAACAAAACCCAAAGGCGTGGAGACCTGGGGAAAGAGCAACCCTGAAATATCTACCCTCTGAAACTGAGGAAGATGGGCAAGAGAGGCTGGCTTCAGGTGGCAATCTTTAAGCAAAAGAAACACACAAGGGCGTGGAGACCTGGGGAAAAGGCAGCACTGAGAAATCTACCTTCTGAAACTGACGAGGATGGGCAAGAGAGGCTACCTCAGGTGGCAATCTTTAAGCAAAAGAAACACACAAGGGCGAGGAGACCTGGGGAAAAAGCAACACGGAGAAATCCACCCTCTGAAACTGAGGAACATGGGCAAAAGAAGCTAGCTCAGGTTGCAAAATTTAAGCAGAAAAAAAAAAAGACGCAAGGGCGTGGAGAGCTGGCGAAAAAGCAACACGGAGAAATCCACCCTCTGAAACTGAGGAAGATGGGCAAGAGAGGCTAGCTCAGGTGGCAATCTTTAAGCAAAAACAATAAAATAAAAAAATGCAATGGCGAGGAGACCCGGTCAAAAAGCAACCCTGAAAAAGGTACCCTTTGAAACTGAGGAAGCAGGGCAACAGTGCCTAGCTCAGGCGACAATCTTTAAGCAAAAGAAACACACAAGGGCGTGGGGAGCTGGCGAAAAGGCAACACTGAGAAATCCACCCTCTGAAACAGACGAAGATGGGCAACAGAGGCTAGCTCAGGTGGCAATCTTTAAGCAAAAACAATAAAATAAAAAAATACAATGGCGAGGAGACCCGGTCAAAAAGCAACCCTGAAAAAGGTACCCTCTGAAACTGAGGAAGCAGGGCAACAATGCCTAGCTCAGGTGACAATCTTTAAGCAAAAGAAACACACAAGGGCGTGGAGACTTGGGGAAAAAGCAACACGGAGAAATCCTCCAGCTGAAACTGAGGAAGATGGGCAAGAGAGGCTAGCTCAGGTGGCAATCGTTAAGCAAAAACAAAACCCAAAGGCGTGGAGACCTGGGGAAAAGCAACCCTGAAATATCTACCCTCTGAAACTGAGGAAGATGGGCAAGAGAGGCTGGCTTCAGGTGGCAAACTTTAAGCAAAAGAAACACACAAGGGCGTGGAGACCTGGGGAAAAAGCAGCAGTGAGAAATCTACCCTCTGAAACTGACGAGGATGGGCAACAGAGGCTACCTCAGGTGGCAATCGTTAAGCAAAAGAAACACACAAGGGCGTGGAGACCTGGGGAAAAAGCATCACGGAGAAATCCTCCAGCTGAAACGGAGGAAGATGGGCAACAGAGGCAACCTCAGGTGGCAATCGTTAAGCAAAAACAAAGCACAAAGGCGTGGAGACCTGGGGAAAAAGCAACCCTGAAACATCTACCCTCTGCAACTGAGGAAGATGGGCAAGAGAGGCTGGCTTCAGGTGGCAAACGTTAAGCAAAAGAAACACACAAGGGCGTGGAGACCTGGGGAAAAAGCAACACGGAGAAATCCACCCTCTGAAACCGAGGAAGATGGGCAACAGAGGCTAGCTCAGGTGGCAATCTTTAAGCAAAAAAAATAAAATAAAAAAATACAATGGCGAGGAGACCCGGTCAAAAAGCAACCCTGAAAAAGGTACCCTCTGAAACTGAGGAAGCAGGGCAACAATGCCTAGCTCAGGTGACAATGTTTAAGCAAAAGAAACACACAAGGGCGTGGAGACCTGGGGAAAAAGCATCACGGAGAAATCCTCCAGCTGAAACGTAGGAAGATGGGCAACAGAGGCTACCTCAGGTGGCAATCGTTAAGCAAAAACAAAACAGAAAGGCTTGGAGACCTAGGGAAAAAGCAACCCTGAAATATCTACCCTCTGAAACTGAGGAAGATGGGCAAGAGAGGCTGGCTTCATGTGGCAAACGTTAAGCAAAAGAAACACACAAGGGCGTGGAGACCTGGGGAAAAAGCAACACGGAGAAATCCACCCTCTGAAACTGAGGAAGTTGGGCAAGAGAGGCTAGCTCAGGTGGCAATCGTTAAGCAAAAACAAAACCCAAAGGCGTGGAGACCTGGGAAAAAGCAACCCTGAAATATCTACCCCCTGAAACTGAGGAAGATGGGCAAGAGAGGCTGGCTTCAGGTGGCAAACTTTAAGCAAAAGAAACACACAAGGGCGTGGAGACCTGGGGAAAAAGCAGCACTGAGAAATCTACCCTCTGAAACTGACGAGGATGGGCAACAGAGGCTACCTCAGGTGGCAATCGGTAAGCAAAAGAAACACACAAGGGCGTGGAGACCTGGGGAAAAAGCCACACGGAGAAATCCACCCTCTGAAACTGAAGAAGATGGGCAACAGAGGCTAGCTCAGGTGGCAATCTTTAAGCAAAAAAAATAAAATAAAAAAATACAATGGCGAGGAGACCCGGTCAAAAAGCAACCCTGAAAAAGGTACCGTCTGAAACTGAGGAAGCAGGGCAACAATGCCTAGCTCAGGTGACAATCTTTAAGCAAAAGAAACACACAAGGGCGTGGAGACCTGGGGAAAAAGCATCACGGAGAAATCCTGCAGCTGAAACTGAGGCAGATGGGCAACAGAGGCTACCTCAGGTGGCAATCGTTAAGCAAAAACAAAACACAAAGGCGTGGAGACCTTGGGAAAAAGCAACCCTGAAATAGCTACCCTCTGCAACTGAGGAAGATGGGCAAGAGAGGCTGGCTTCATGTGGCAAACGTTAAGCAAAAGAAACACACAAGGGCGTGGAGACGTGGGGAAAAAGCAACACGGAGAAATCCACCCTCTGAAACTGAGGAAGATGGGCAAGAGAGGCTAGCTCAGGTGGCATTCGTTAAGCAAAAACAAAACCCAAAGGCGTGGAGACCTGGGGAAAAAGCAACCCTGAAATATCTACCCTCTGAAACTGAGGAAGATGCGCAAGAGAGGCTGCATTCAGGTGGCAAACTTTAAGCAAAAGAAACACACAAGGGCGTGGAGACCTGGGGAAAAAGCAACACGGAGAAATCCACCCTCTGAAACCGAGGAAGATGGGCAACAGAGGCTAGCTCAGGTGGCAATCGTTAAGCAAAAACAATAAAATAAAAAAATACAATGGCGAGGAGACCCGGTCAAAAAGCAACCCTGAAAAAGGTACCCTCTGAAACTGAGGAAGCAGGGCAACAATGCCTAGCTCAGGTGACAATCTTTAAGCAAAAGAAACACACAAGGGCGTGGAGACTTGGGGAAAAAGCAACACGGAGAAATCCTCCAGCTGAAACTGAGGAAGATGGGCAACAGAGGCTACCTCAGGTGGCAATCGTTAAGCAAAAACAAAACACAAAGGCGTGGAGACCTTGGGAAAAAGCAACCCTGAAATATCTACCCTCTGAAACTGAGGAAGATGGGCAAGAGAGGCTGGCTTCATGTGGCAAACGTTAAGCAAAAGAAACACACAAGGGCGTGGAGACCTGGGGAAAAAGCAACACGGAGAAATCCACCCTCTGAAACTGAGGAAGATGGGCAAGAGAGGCTAGTTCAGGTGGCAATCGTTAAGCAAAAACAAAACCCAAAGGCGTGGAGACCTGGGAAAAAGCAACCCTGAAATATCTACCCTCTGAAACTGAGGAAGATGGGCAAGAGAGGCTGGCTTCAGGCGGCAAACTTTAAGCAAAAGAAACACACAAGGGCGTGGAGACCTGGGGAAAAGGCAGCACTGAGAAATCTACCCTCTGAAACTGACGAGGATGGGCAACAGAGGCTACCTCAGGTGGCAATCGTTAAGCAAAAGAAACACACAAGGGCGTGGAGACCTGGGGAAAAAGCAACACGGAGAAATCCACCCTCTGAAACTGAGAAAGATGGGCAAGAGAGGCTAGCTCAGGTGGCAATCGTTAAGCAAAAACAAAACCCAAAGGCGTGGAGACCTGGGGAAAGAGCAACCCTGAAATATCTACCCTCTGAAACTGAGGAAGATGGGCAAGAGAGGCTGGCTTCAGGTGGCAATCTTTAAGCAAAAGAAACACACAAGGGCGTGGAGACCTGGGGAAAAGGCAGCACTGAGAAATCTACCTTCTGAAACTGACGAGGATGGGCAAGAGAGGCTACCTCAGGTGGCAATCTTTAAGCAAAAGAAACACACAAGGGCGAGGAGACCTGGGGAAAAAGCAACACGGAGAAATCCACCCTCTGAAACTGAGGAACATGGGCAAAAGAAGCTAGCTCAGGTTGCAAAATTTAAGCAGAAAAAAAAAAAGACGCAAGGGCGTGGAGAGCTGGCGAAAAAGCAACACGGAGAAATCCACCCTCTGAAACTGAGGAAGATGGGCAAGAGAGGCTAGCTCAGGTGGCAATCTTTAAGCAAAAACAATAAAATAAAAAAATGCAATGGCGAGGAGACCCGGTCAAAAAGCAACCCTGAAAAAGGTACCCTTTGAAACTGAGGAAGCAGGGCAACAGTGCCTAGCTCAGGCGACAATCTTTAAGCAAAAGAAACACACAAGGGCGTGGGGAGCTGGCGAAAAGGCAACACTGAGAAATCCACCCTCTGAAACAGACGAAGATGGGCAACAGAGGCTAGCTCAGGTGGCAATCTTTAAGCAAAAACAATAAAATAAAAAAATACAATGGCGAGGAGACCCGGTCAAAAAGCAACCCTGAAAAAGGTACCCTCTGAAACTGAGGAAGCAGGGCAACAATGCCTAGCTCAGGTGACAATCTTTAAGCAAAAGAAACACACAAGGGCGTGGAGACTTGGGGAAAAAGCAACACGGAGAAATCCTCCAGCTGAAACTGAGGAAGATGGGCAACAGAGGCTACCTCAGGTGGCAATCGTTAAGCAAAAACAAAACACAAAGGCGTGGAGACCTTGGGAAAAAGCAACCCTGAAATATCTACCCTCTGAAACTGAGGAAGATGGGCAAGAGAGGCTGGCTTCATGTGGCAAACGTTAAGCAAAAGAAACACACAAGGGCGTGGAGACCTGGGGAAAAAGCAACACGGAGAAATCCACCCTCTGAAACTGAGGAAGATGGGCAAGAGAGGCTAGCTCAGGTGGCAATCGTTAAGCAAAAACAAAACCCAAAGGCGTGGAGACCTGGGGAAAAGCAACCCTGAAATATCTACCCTCTGAAACTGAGGAAGATGGGCAAGAGAGGCTGGCTTCAGGTGGCAAACTTTAAGCAAAAGAAACACACAAGGGCGTGGAGACCTGGGGAAAAAGCAGCAGTGAGAAATCTACCCTCTGAAACTGACGAGGATGGGCAACAGAGGCTACCTCAGGTGGCAATCGTTAAGCAAAAGAAACACACAAGGGCGTGGAGACCTGGGGAAAAAGCATCACGGAGAAATCCTCCAGCTGAAACGGAGGAAGATGGGCAACAGAGGCAACCTCAGGTGGCAATCGTTAAGCAAAAACAAAGCACAAAGGCGTGGAGACCTGGGGAAAAAGCAACCCTGAAACATCTACCCTCTGAAACTGAGGAAGATGGGCAAGAGAGGCTGGCTTCAGGTGGCAAACTTTAAGCAAAAGAAACACACAAGGGCGTGGAGACCTGGGGAAAAAGCAACACGGAGAAATCCACCCTCTGAAACCGAGGAAGATGGGCAACAGAGGCTACCTCAGGTGGCAATCTTTAAGCAAAAAAAATAAAATAAAAAAATACAATGGCGAGGAGACCCGGTCAAAAAGCAACCCTGAAAAAGGTACCCTCTGAAACTGAGGAAGCAGGGCAACAATGCCTAGCTCAGGTGACAATCTTTAAGCAAAAGAAACACACAAGGGCGTGGAGACCTGGGGAAAAAGCATCACGGAGAAATCCTCCAGCTGAAACGTAGGAAGATGGGCAACAGAGGCTACCTCAGGTGGCAATCGTTAAGCAAAAACAAAACACAAAGGCGTGGAGACCTTGGGAAAAAGCAACCCTGAAATAGCTACCCTCTGAAACTGAGGAAGATGGGCAAGAGAGGCTGGCTTCATGTGGCAAACGTTAAGCAAAAGAAACACACAAGGGCGTGGAGACCTGGGGAAAAAGCAACACGGAGAAATCCACCCTCTGAAACTGAGGAAGATGGGCAAGAGAGGCTAGCTCAGGTGGCAATCGTTAAGCAAAAACAAAACCCAAAGGCGTGGAGACCTGGGAAAAAGCAACCCTGAAATATCTACCCCCTGAAACTGAGGAAGATGGGCAAGAGAGGCTGGCTTCAGGTGGCAAACTTTAAGCAAAAGAAACACACAAGGGCGTGGAGACCTGGGGAAAAAGCAGCACTGAGAAATCTACCCTCTGAAACTGACGAGGATGGGCAACAGAGGCTACCTCAGGTGGCAATCGGTAAGCAAAAGAAACACACAAGGGCGTGGAGACCTGGGGAAAAAGCCACACGGAGAAATCCACCCTCTGAAACTGAAGAAGATGGGCAACAGAGGCTAGCTCAGGTGGCAATCTTTAAGCAAAAAAAATAAAATAAAAAAATACAATGGCGAGGAGACCCGGTCAAAAAGCAACCCTGAAAAAGGTACCGTCTGAAACTGAGGAAGCAGGGCAACAATGCCTAGCTCAGGTGACAATCTTTAAGCAAAAGAAACACACAAGGGCGTGGAGACCTGGGGAAAAAGCATCACGGAGAAATCCTGCAGCTGAAACTGAGGCAGATGGGCAACAGAGGCTACCTCAGGTGGCAATCGTTAAGCAAAAACAAAACACAAAGGCGTGGAGACCTTGGGAAAAAGCAACCCTGAAATAGCTACCCTCTGCAACTGAGGAAGATGGGCAAGAGAGGCTGGCTTCATGTGGCAAACGTTAAGCAAAAGAAACACACAAGGGCGTGGAGACGTGGGGAAAAAGCAACACGGAGAAATCCACCCTCTGAAACTGAGGAAGATGGGCAAGAGAGGCTAGCTCAGGTGGCATTCGTTAAGCAAAAACAAAACCCAAAGGCGTGGAGACCTGGGGAAAAAGCAACCCTGAAATATCTACCCTCTGAAACTGAGGAAGATGCGCAAGAGAGGCTGCATTCAGGTGGCAAACTTTAAGCAAAAGAAACACACAAGGGCGTGGAGACCTGGGGAAAAAGCAACACGGAGAAATCCACCCTCTGAAACCGAGGAAGATGGGCAACAGAGGCTAGCTCAGGTGGCAATCGTTAAGCAAAAACAATAAAATAAAAAAATACAATGGCGAGGAGACCCGGTCAAAAAGCAACCCTGAAAAAGGTACCCTCTGAAACTGAGGAAGCAGGGCAACAATGCCTAGCTCAGGTGACAATCTTTAAGCAAAAGAAACACACAAGGGCGTGGAGACTTGGGGAAAAAGCAACACGGAGAAATCCTCCAGCTGAAACTGAGGAAGATGGGCAACAGAGGCTACCTCAGGTGGCAATCGTTAAGCAAAAACAAAACACAAAGGCGTGGAGACCTTGGGAAAAAGCAACCCTGAAATATCTACCCTCTGAAACTGAGGAAGATGGGCAAGAGAGGCTGGCTTCATGTGGCAAACGTTAAGCAAAAGAAACACACAAGGGCGTGGAGACCTGGGGAAAAAGCAACACGGAGAAATCCACCCTCTGAAACTGAGGAAGATGGGCAAGAGAGGCTAGTTCAGGTGGCAATCGTTAAGCAAAAACAAAACCCAAAGGCGTGGAGACCTGGGAAAAAGCAACCCTGAAATATCTACCCTCTGAAACTGAGGAAGATGGGCAAGAGAGGCTGGCTTCAGGCGGCAAACTTTAAGCAAAAGAAACACACAAGGGCGTGGAGACCTGGGGAAAAGGCAGCACTGAGAAATCTACCCTCTGAAACTGACGAGGATGGGCAACAGAGGCTACCTCAGGTGGCAATCGTTAAGCAAAAGAAACACACAAGGGCGTGGAGACCTGGGGAAAAAGCAACACGGAGAAATCCACCCTCTGAAACTGAGAAAGATGGGCAAGAGAGGCTAGCTCAGGTGGCAATCGTTAAGCAAAAACAAAACCCAAAGGCGTGGAGACCTGGGGAAAGAGCAACCCTGAAATATCTACCCTCTGAAACTGAGGAAGATGGGCAAGAGAGGCTGGCTTCAGGTGGCAATCTTTAAGCAAAAGAAACACACAAGGGCGTGGAGACCTGGGGAAAAGGCAGCACTGAGAAATCTACCTTCTGAAACTGACGAGGATGGGCAAGAGAGGCTACCTCAGGTGGCAATCTTTAAGCAAAAGAAACACACAAGGGCGAGGAGACCTGGGGAAAAAGCAACACGGAGAAATCCACCCTCTGAAACTGAGGAACATGGGCAAAAGAAGCTAGCTCAGGTTGCAAAATTTAAGCAGAAAAAAAAAAAGACGCAAGGGCGTGGAGAGCTGGCGAAAAAGCAACACGGAGAAATCCACCCTCTGAAACTGAGGAAGATGGGCAAGAGAGGCTAGCTCAGGTGGCAATCTTTAAGCAAAAACAATAAAATAAAAAAATGCAATGGCGAGGAGACCCGGTCAAAAAGCAACCCTGAAAAAGGTACCCTTTGAAACTGAGGAAGCAGGGCAACAGTGCCTAGCTCAGGCGACAATCTTTAAGCAAAAGAAACACACAAGGGCGTGGGGAGCTGGCGAAAAGGCAACACTGAGAAATCCACCCTCTGAAACAGACGAAGATGGGCAACAGAGGCTAGCTCAGGTGGCAATCTTTAAGCAAAAACAATAAAATAAAAAAATACAATGGCGAGGAGACCCGGTCAAAAAGCAACCCTGAAAAAGGTACCCTCTGAAACTGAGGAAGCAGGGCAACAATGCCTAGCTCAGGTGACAATCTTTAAGCAAAAGAAACACACAAGGGCGTGGAGACTTGGGGAAAAAGCAACACGGAGAAATCCTCCAGCTGAAACTGAGGAAGATGGGCAACAGAGGCTACCTCAGGTGGCAATCGTTAAGCAAAAACAAAACACAAAGGCGTGGAGACCTTGGGAAAAAGCAACCCTGAAATATCTACCCTCTGAAACTGAGGAAGATGGGCAAGAGAGGCTGGCTTCATGTGGCAAACGTTAAGCAAAAGAAACACACAAGGGCGTGGAGACCTGGGGAAAAAGCAACACGGAGAAATCCACCCTCTGAAACTGAGGAAGATGGGCAAGAGAGGCTAGCTCAGGTGGCAATCGTTAAGCAAAAACAAAACCCAAAGGCGTGGAGACCTGGGGAAAAGCAACCCTGAAATATCTACCCTCTGAAACTGAGGAAGATGGGCAAGAGAGGCTGGCTTCAGGTGGCAAACTTTAAGCAAAAGAAACACACAAGGGCGTGGAGACCTGGGGAAAAAGCAGCAGTGAGAAATCTACCCTCTGAAACTGACGAGGATGGGCAACAGAGGCTACCTCAGGTGGCAATCGTTAAGCAAAAGAAACACACAAGGGCGTGGAGACCTGGGGAAAAAGCATCACGGAGAAATCCTCCAGCTGAAACGGAGGAAGATGGGCAACAGAGGCAACCTCAGGTGGCAATCGTTAAGCAAAAACAAAGCACAAAGGCGTGGAGACCTGGGGAAAAAGCAACCCTGAAACATCTACCCTCTGAAACTGAGGAAGATGGGCAAGAGAGGCTGGCTTCAGGTGGCAAACTTTAAGCAAAAGAAACACACAAGGGCGTGGAGACCTGGGGAAAAAGCAACACGGAGAAATCCACCCTCTGAAACCGAGGAAGATGGGCAACAGAGGCTACCTCAGGTGGCAATCTTTAAGCAAAAAAAATAAAATAAAAAAATACAATGGCGAGGAGACCCGGTCAAAAAGCAACCCTGAAAAAGGTACCCTCTGAAACTGAGGAAGCAGGGCAACAATGCCTAGCTCAGGTGACAATCTTTAAGCAAAAGAAACACACAAGGGCGTGGAGACCTGGGGAAAAAGCATCACGGAGAAATCCTCCAGCTGAAACGTAGGAAGATGGGCAACAGAGGCTACCTCAGGTGGCAATCGTTAAGCAAAAACAAAACACAAAGGCGTGGAGACCTTGGGAAAAAGCAACCCTGAAATAGCTACCCTCTGAAACTGAGGAAGATGGGCAAGAGAGGCTGGCTTCATGTGGCAAACGTTAAGCAAAAGAAACACACAAGGGCGTGGAGACCTGGGGAAAAAGCAACACGGAGAAATCCACCCTCTGAAACTGAGGAAGATGGGCAAGAGAGGCTAGCTCAGGTGGCAATCGTTAAGCAAAAACAAAACCCAAAGGCGTGGAGACCTGGGAAAAAGCAACCCTGAAATATCTACCCCCTGAAACTGAGGAAGATGGGCAAGAGAGGCTGGCTTCAGGTGGCAAACTTTAAGCAAAAGAAACACACAAGGGCGTGGAGACCTGGGGAAAAAGCAGCACTGAGAAATCTACCCTCTGAAACTGACGAGGATGGGCAACAGAGGCTACCTCAGGTGGCAATCGGTAAGCAAAAGAAACACACAAGGGCGTGGAGACCTGGGGAAAAAGCCACACGGAGAAATCCACCCTCTGAAACTGAAGAAGATGGGCAACAGAGGCTAGCTCAGGTGGCAATCTTTAAGCAAAAAAAATAAAATAAAAAAATACAATGGCGAGGAGACCCGGTCAAAAAGCAACCCTGAAAAAGGTACCGTCTGAAACTGAGGAAGCAGGGCAACAATGCCTAGCTCAGGTGACAATCTTTAAGCAAAAGAAACACACAAGGGCGTGGAGACCTGGGGAAAAAGCATCACGGAGAAATCCTGCAGCTGAAACTGAGGCAGATGGGCAACAGAGGCTACCTCAGGTGGCAATCGTTAAGCAAAAACAAAACACAAAGGCGTGGAGACCTTGGGAAAAAGCAACCCTGAAATAGCTACCCTCTGCAACTGAGGAAGATGGGCAAGAGAGGCTGGCTTCATGTGGCAAACGTTAAGCAAAAGAAACACACAAGGGCGTGGAGACGTGGGGAAAAAGCAACACGGAGAAATCCACCCTCTGAAACTGAGGAAGATGGGCAAGAGAGGCTAGCTCAGGTGGCATTCGTTAAGCAAAAACAAAACCCAAAGGCGTGGAGACCTGGGGAAAAAGCAACCCTGAAATATCTACCCTCTGAAACTGAGGAAGATGCGCAAGAGAGGCTGCATTCAGGTGGCAAACTTTAAGCAAAAGAAACACACAAGGGCGTGGAGACCTGGGGAAAAAGCAACACGGAGAAATCCAACCTCTGAAACCGAGGAAGATGGGCAACAGAGGCTAGCTCAGGTGGCAATCGTTAAGCAAAAACAATAAAATAAAAAAATACAATGGCGAGGAGACCCGGTCAAAAAGCAACCCTGAAAAAGGTACCCTCTGAAACTGAGGAAGCAGGGCAACAATGCCTAGCTCAGGTGACAATCTTTAAGCAAAAGAAACACACAAGGGCGTGGAGACTTGGGGAAAAAGCAACACGGAGAAATCCTCCAGCTGAAACTGAGGAAGATGGGCAACAGAGGCTACCTCAGGGGGCAATCGTTAAGCAAAAACAAAACACAAAGGCGTGGAGACCTTGGGAAAAAGCAACCCTGAAATATCTACCCTCTGAAACTGAGGAAGATGGGCAAGAGAGGCTGGCTTCATGTGGCAAACGTTAAGCAAAAGAAACACACAAGGGCGTGGAGACCTGGGGAAAAAGCAACACGGAGAAATCCACCCTCCGAAACTGAGGAAGATGGGCAAGAGAGGCTAGTTCAGGTGGCAATCGTTAAGCAAAAACAAAACCCAAAGGCGTGGAGACCTGGGAAAAAGCAACCCTGAAATATCTACCCTCTGAAACTGAGGAAGATGGGCAAGAGAGGCTGACTTCAGGCGGCAAACTTTAAGCAAAAGAAACACACAAGGGCGTGGAGACCTGGGGAAAAGGCAGCACTGAGAAATCTACCCTCTGAAACTGACGAGGATGGGCAACAGAGGCTACCTCAGGTGGCAATCGTTAAGCAAAAGAAACACACAAGGGCGTGGAGACCTGGGGAAAAAGCAACACGGAGAAATCCACCCTCTGAAACTGAGAAAGATGGGCAAGAGAGGCTAGCTCAGGTGGCAATCGTTAAGCAAAAACAAAACCCAAAGGCGTGGAGACCTGGGGAAAGAGCAACCCTGAAATATCTACCCTCTGAAACTGAGGAAGATGGGCAAGAGAGGCTGGCTTCAGGTGGCAATCTTTAAGCAAAAGAAACACACAAGGGCGTGGAGACCTGGGGAAAAGGCAGCACTGAGAAATCTACCTTCTGAAACTGACGAGGATGGGCAAGAGAGGCTACCTCAGGTGGCAATCTTTAAGCAAAAGAAACACACAAGGGCGAGGAGACCTGGGGAAAAAGCAACACGGAGAAATCCACCCTCTGAAACTGAAGAAGATGGGCAACAGAGGCTAGCTCAGGTGGCAATCGGTAAGCAAAAGAAACACACAAGGGCGTGGAGACCTGGGGAAAAAGCCACACGGAGAAATCCACCCTCTGAAAATGACGAGGATGGGCAACAGAGGCTACCTCAGGTGGCAATCGGTAAGCAAAAGAAACACACAAGGGCGTGGAGACCTGGGGAAAAAGCCACACGGAGAAATCCACCCTCTGAAACTGAAGAAGATGGGCAACAGAGGCTAGCTCAGGTGGCAATCTTTAAGCAAAAAAAATAAAATAAAAAAATACAATGGCGAGGAGACCCGGTCAAAAAGCAACCCTGAAAAAGGTACCCTCTGAAACTGAGGAAGCAGGGCAACAATGCCTAGCTCAGGTGACAATCTTTGAGCAAAAGAAACACACAAGGGCGTGGAGACTTGGGGAAAAAGCAACACGGAGAAATCCTCCAGCTGAAACGGAGGAAGATGGGCAACAGAGGCTACCTCAGCTGGCAATCGTTAAGCAAAAACAAAACACAAAGGCGTGGAGACCTTGGGAAAAAGCAACCCTGAAATATCTACCCTCTGAAACTGAGGAAGATGGGCAAGAGAGGCTGGCTTCATGTGGCAAACGTTAAGCAAAAGAAACACACAAGGGCGTGGAGACGTGGGGAAAAAGCAACACGGAGAAATCCACCCTCTGAAACTGAGGAAGATGGGCAAGAGAGGCTAGCTCAGGTGGCAATCGTTAAGCAAAAACAAAACCCAAAGGCGTGGAGACCTGGGGAAAAGCAACCCTGAAATATCTACCCTCTGAAACTGAGGAAGATGGGCAAGAGAGGCTGGCTTCAGGTGGCAAACTTTAAGCAAAAGAAACACACAAGGGCGTGGAGACCTGGGGAAAAAGCAGCAGTGAGAAATCTACCCTCTGAAACTGACGAGGATGGGCAACAGAGGCTACCTCAGGTGGCAATCGTTAAGCAAAAGAAACACACAAGGGCGTGGAGACCTGGGGAAAAAGCATCACGGAGAAATCCTCCAGCTGAAACGGAGGAAGATGGGCAACAGAGGCAACCTCAGGTGGCAATCGTTAAGCAAAAACAAAGCACAAAGGCGTGGAGACCTGGGGACAAAGCAACCCTGAAACATCTACCCTCTGCAACTGAGGAAGATGGGCAAGAGAGGCTGGCTTCAGGTGGCAAACGTTAAGCAAAAGAAACACACAAGGGCGTGGAGACCTGGGGAAAAAGCAACACGGAGAAATCCACCCTCTGAAACCGAGGAAGATGGGCAACAGAGGCTAGCTCAGGTGGCAATCTTTAAGCAAAAAAAATAAAATAAAAAAATACAATGGCGAGGAGACCCGGTCAAAAAGCAACCCTGAAAAAGGTACCCTCTGAAACTGAGGAAGCAGGGCAACAATGCCTAGCTCAGGTGACAATGTTTAAGCAAAAGAAACACACAAGGGCGTGGAGACCTGGGGAAAAAGCATCACGGAGAAATCCTCCAGCTGAAACGGAGGAAGATGGGCAACAGAGGCTACCTCAGGTGGCAATCGTTAAGCAAAAACAAAACACAAAGGCGTGGAGACCTTGGGAAAAAGCAACCCTGAAATATCTACCCTCTGAAACTGAGGAAGATGGGCAAGAGAGGCTGGCTTCATGTGGCAAACGTTAAGCAAAAGAAACACACAAGGGCGTGGAGACCTGGGGAAAAAGCAACACGGAGAAATCCACCCTCTGAAACTGAGGAAGATGGGCAAGAGAGGCTAGCTCAGGTGGCAATCGTTAAGCAAAAACAAAACCCAAAGGCGTGGAGACCTGTGGAAAAGCAACCCTGAAATATCTACCCTCTGAAACTGAGGAAGATGGGCAAGAGAGGCTGGCTTCAGGTGGCAAACTTTAAGCAAAAGAAACACACAAGGGCGTGGAGACCTGGGGAAAAAGCAGCAGTGAGAAATCTACCCTCTGAAACTGACGAGGATGGGCAACAGAGGCTACCTCAGGTGGCAATCGTTAAGCAAAAGAAACACACAAGGGCGTGGATACCTGGGGAAAAAGCAACACGGAGAAATCCACCCTCTGAAACTGAGAAAGATGGGCAAGAGAGGCTAGCTCAGGTGGCAATCGTTAAGCAAAAACAAAACCCAAAGGCGTGGAGACCTGGGGAAAGAGCAACCCTGAAATATCTACCCTCTGAAACTGAGGAAGATGGGCAAGAGAGGCTGGCTTCAGGTGGCAATCTTTAAGCAAAAGAAACACACAAGGGCGTGGAGACCTGGGGAAAAGGCAGCACTGAGAAATCTACCCTCTGAAACTGACGAGGATGGGCAACAGAGGCTACCTCAGGTGGCAATCGTTAAGCAAAAGAAACACACAAGGGCGTGGAGACCTGGGGAAAAAGCAACACGGAGAAATCCACCCTCTGAAACTGAGGAACATGGGCAAAAGAAGCTAGCTCAGGTTGCAAACTTTAAGCAGAAAAAAAAAAAGACGCAAGGGCGTGGAGAGCTGGCGAAAAAGCAACACGGAGAAATCCACCCTCTGAAACTGAGGAAGATGGGCAAGAGAGGCTAGCTCAGGTGGCAATCTTTAAGCAAAAAAATAAAATAAAAAAATGCAATGGCGAGGAGACCCGGTCAAAAAGCAACCCTGAAAAAGGTACCCTTTGAAACTGAGGAAGCAGGCCAACAGTGCCTAGCTCAGGCGACAATCTTTAAGCAAAAGAAACACACAAGGGCGTGGGGAGCTGGCGAAAAGGCAACACTGAGAAATCCACCCTCTGAAACAGACGAAGATGGGCAACAGAGGCTAGCTCAGGTGGCAATCTTTAAGCAAAAGAAACACACAAGTGCGTGGAGACCTGGGAAAAATGCAACACGGAGAAATCCACCCTCTGAAACTGAGGAAGATGGGCAAGAGAGGCTACCTCAGGTGGCAATCGTTAAGCAAAAACAAAGCACAAAGGCGTGGAGACCTGGGGAAAAAGCAACCCTGAAACATCTACCCTCTGAAACTGAGGAAGATGGGCAAGAGAGGCTGGCTTCAGGTGGCAAACTTTAAGCAAAAGAAACACAAAAGGGCGTGGAGACCTGGGGAAAAAGCAACACGGAGAAATCCACCCTCTGAAACCGAGGAAGATGGGCAACAGAGGCTACCTCAGGTGGCAATCTTTAAGCAAAAAAAATAAAATAAAAAAATACAATGGCGAGGAGACCCGGTCAAAAAGCAACCCTGAAAAAGGTACCCTCTGAAACTGAGGAAGCAGGGCAACAATGCCTAGCTCAGGTGACAATCTTTAAGCAAAAGAAACACACAAGGGCGTGGAGACCTGGGGAAAAAGCATCACGGAGAAATCCTCCAGCTGAAACGTAGGAAGATGGGCAACAGAGGCTACCTCAGGTGGCAATCGTTAAGCAAAAACAAAACACAAAGGCGTGGAGACCTTGGGAAAAAGCAACCCTGAAATATCTACCCTCTGAAACTGAGGAAGATGGGCAAGAGAGGCTGGCTTCATGTGGCAAACGTTAAGCAAAAGAAACACACAAGGGCGTGGAGACCTGGGGAAAAAGCAACACGGAGAAATCCACCCTCTGAAACTGAGGAAGATGGGCAAGAGAGGCTAGCTCAGGTGGCAATCGTTAAGCAAAAACAAAACCCAAAGGCGTGGAGACCTGGGAAAAAGCAACCCTGAAATATCTACCCCCTGAAACTGAGGAAGATGGGCAAGAGAGGCTGGCTTCAGGTGGCAAACTTTAAGCAAAAGAAACACACAAGGGCGTGGAGACCTGGGGAAAAAGCAACACGGAGAAATCCACCCTCTGAAACCGAGGAAGATGGGCAACAGAGGCTAGCTCAGGTGGCAATCGTTAAGCAAAAACAATAAAATAAAAAAATACAATGGCGAGGAGACCCGGTCAAAAAGCAACCCTGAAAAAGGTACCCTCTGAAACTGAGGAAGCAGGGCAACAATGCCTAGCTCAGGTGACAATCTTTAAGCAAAAGAAACACACAAGGGCGTGGAGACTTGGGGAAAAAGCAACACGGAGAAATCCTCCAGCTGAAACTGAGGAAGATGGGCAACAGAGGCTACCTCAGGTGGCAATCGTTAAGCAAAAACAAAACACAAAGGCGTGGAGACCTTGGGAAAAAGCAACCCTGAAATATCTACCCTCTGAAACTGAGGAATATGGGCAAGAGAGGCTGGCTTCATGTGGCAAACGTTAAGCAAAAGAAACACACAAGGGCGTGGAGACCTGGGGAAAAAGCAACACGGAGAAATCCACCCTCTGAAACTGAGAAAGATGGGCAAGAGAGGCTAGCTCAGGTGGCAATCGTTAAGCAAAAACAAAACCCAAAGGCGTGGAGACCTGGGAAAAAGCAACCCTGAAATATCTACCCTCTGAAACTGAGGAAGATGGGCAAGAGAGGCTGGCTTCAGGCGGCAAACTTTAATCAAAAGAAACACACAAGGGCGTGGAGACCTGGGGAAAAGGCAGCACTGAGAAATCTACCCTCTGAAACTGACGAGGATGGGCAACAGAGGCTACCTCAGGTGGCAATCGTTAAGCAAAAGAAACACACAAGGGCGTGGAGACCTGGGGAAAAAGCAACACGGAGAAATCCACCCTCTGAAACTGAGAAAGATGGGCAAGAGAGGCTAGCTCAGGTGGCAATCGTTCAGCAAAAACAAAACCCAAAGGCGTGGAGACCTGGGGAAAGAGCAACCCTGAAATATCTACCCTCTGAAACTGAGGAAGATGGGCAAGAGAGGCTGGCTTCAGGTGGCAATCTTTAAGCAAAAGAAACACAGAAGGGCGTGGAGACCTGGGGAAAAGGCAGCACTGAGAAATCTACCTTCTGAAACTGACGAGGATGGGCAAGAGAGGCTACCTCAGGTGGCAATCTTTAAGCAAAAGAAACACACAAGGGCGTGGAGACCTGGGGAAAAAGCAACATGGAGAAATCCACCCTCTGAAACTGAGGAACATGGGCAAAAGAAGCTAGCTCAGGTTGCAAAATTTAAGCAGAAAAAAAAAAAGACGCAAGGGCGTGGAGAGCTGGCGAAAAAGCAACACGGAGAAATCCACCCTCTGAAACTGAGGAAGATGGGCAAGAGAGGCTAGCTCAGGCGACAATCTTTAAGCAAAAGAAACACACAAGGGCGTGGGGAGCTGGCGAAAAGGCAACACTGAGAAATCCACCCTCTGAAACAGACGAAGATGGGCAACAGAGGCTAGCTCAGGTGGCAATCTTTAAGCAAAAAAAATAAAATAAAAAAATACAATGGCGAGGAGACCCGGTCAAAAAGCAACCCTGAAAAACGTACCCTCTGAAACTGAGGAAGCAGGGCAACAATGCCTAGCTCAGGTGACAATCTTTAAGCAAAAGAAACACACAAGGGCGTGGGGAGCTGGCGAAAAGGCAACACTGAGAAATCCACCCTCTGAAACAGACGAAGATGGGCAACAGAGGCTAGCTCAGGTGGCAATCTTTAAGCAAAAGAAACACACAAGTGCGTGGAGACCTGGGAAAAATGCAACACGGAGAAATCCACCCTCTGAAACTGAGGAAGATGGGCAAGAGAGGCTACCTCAGGTGGCAATCGTTAAGCAAAAACAAAGCACAAAGGCGTGGAGACCTGGGGAAAAAGCAACCCTGAAACATCTACCCTCTGAAACTGAGGAAGATGGGCAAGAGAGGCTGGCTTCAGGTGGCAAACTTTAAGCAAAAGAAACACAAAAGGGCGTGGAGACCTGGGGAAAAAGCAACACGGAGAAATCCACCCTCTGAAACCGAGGAAGATGGGCAACAGAGGCTACTTCAGGTGGCAATCTTTAAGCAAAAAAAATAAAATAAAAAAATACAATGGCGAGGAGACCCGGTCAAAAAGCAACCCTGAAAAAGGTACCCTCTGAAACTGAGGAAGCAGGGCAACAATGCCTAGCTCAGGTGACAATCTTTAAGCAAAAGAAACACACAAGGGCGTGGAGACCTGGGGAAAAAGCATCACGGAGAAATCCTCCAGCTGAAACGTAGGAAGATGGGCAACAGAGGCTACCTCAGGTGGCAATCGTTAAGCAAAAACAAAACACAAAGGCGTGGAGACCTTGGGAAAAAGCAACCCTGAAATATCTACCCTCTCAAACTGAGGAAGATGGGCAAGAGAGGCTGGCTTCATGTGGCAAACGTTAAGCAAAAGAAACACACAAGGGCGTGGAGACCTGGGGAAAAAGCAACACGGAGAAATCCACCCTCTGAAACTGAGGAAGATGGGCAAGAGAGGCTAGCTCAGGTGGCAATCGTTAAGCAAAAACAAAACCCAAAGGCGAGGAGACCTGGGAAAAAGCAACCCTGAAATATCTACCCCCTGAAACTGAGGAAGATGGGCAAGAGAGGCTGGCTTCAGGTGGCAAACTTTAAGCAAAAGAAACACACAAGGGCGTGGAGACCTGGGGAAAAAGCAACACGGAGAAATCCACCCTCTGAAACCGAGGAAGATGGGCAACAGAGGCTAGCTCAGGTGGCAATCGTTAAGCAAAAACAATAAAATAAAAAAATACAATGGCGAGGAGACCCGGTCAAAAAGCAACCCTGAAAAAGGTACCCTCTGAAACTGAGGAAGCAGGGCAACAATGCCTAGCTCAGGTGACAATCTTTAAGCAAAAGAAACACACAAGGGCGTGGAGACTTGGGGAAAAAGCAACACGGAGAAATCCTCCAGCTGAAACTGAGGAAGATGGGCAACAGAGGCTACCTCAGGTGGCAATCGTTAAGCAAAAACAAAACACAAAGGCGTGGAGACCTTGGGAAAAAGCAACCCTGAAATATCTACCCTCTGAAACTGAGGAATATGGGCAAGAGAGGCTGGCTTCATGTGGCAAACGTTAAGCAAAAGAAACACACAAGGGCGTGGAGACCTGGGGAAAAAGCAACACGGAGAAATCCACCCTCTGAAACTGAGAAAGATGGGCAAGAGAGGCTAGCTCAGGTGGCAATCGTTAAGCAAAAACAAAACCCAAAGGCGTGGAGACCTGGGAAAAAGCAACCCTGAAATATCTACCCTCTGAAACTGAGGAAGATGGGCAAGAGAGGCTGGCTTCAGGCGGCAAACTTTAAGCAAAAGAAACACACAAGGGCGTGGAGACCTGGGGAAAAGGCAGCACTGAGAAATCTACCCTCTGAAACTGACGAGGATGGGCAACAGAGGCTACCTCAGGTGGCAATCGTTAAGCAAAAGAAACACACAAGGGCGTGGAGACCTGGGGAAAAAGCAACACGGAGAAATCCACCCTCTGAAACTGAGAAAGATGGGCAAGAGAGGCTAGCTCAGGTGGCAATCGTTCAGCAAAAACAAAACCCAAAGGCGTGGAGACCTGGGGAAAGAGCAACCCTGAAATATCTACCCTCTGAAACTGAGGAAGATGGGCAAGAGAGGCTGGCTTCAGGTGGCAATCTTTAAGCAAAAGAAACACACAAGGGCGTGGAGACCTGGGGAAAAGGCAGCACTGAGAAATCTACCTTCTGAAACTGACGAGGATGGGCAAGAGAGGCTACCTCAGGTGGCAATCTTTAAGCAAAAGAAACACACAAGGGCGTGGAGACCTGGGGAAAAAGCAACACGGAGAAATCCACCCTCTGAAACTGAGGAACATGGGCAAAAGAAGCTAGCTCAGGTTGCAAAATTTAAGCAGAAAAAAAAAAAGACGCAAGGGCGTGGAGAGCTGGCGAAAAAGCAACACGGAGAAATCCACCCTCTGAAACTGAGGAAGATGGGCAAGAGAGGCTAGCTCAGGCGACAATCTTTAAGCAAAAGAAACACACAAGGGCGTGGGGAGCTGGCGAAAAGGCAACACTGAGAAATCCACCCTCTGAAACAGACGAAGATGGGCAACAGAGGCTAGCTCAGGTGGCAATCTTTAAGCAAAAAAAATAAAATAAAAAAATACAATGGCGAGGAGACCCGGTCAAAAAGCAACCCTGAAAAACGTACCCTCTGAAACTGAGGAAGCAGGGCAACAATGCCTAGCTCAGGTGACAATCTTTAAGCAAAAGAAACACACAAGGGCGTGGAGACTTGGGGAAAAAGCAACACGGAGAAATCCTCCAGCTGAAACGGAGGAAGATGGGCAACAGAGGCTACCTCAGGTGGCAATCGTTAAGCAAAAACAAAACACAAAGGCGTGGAGACCTTGGGAAAAAGCAACCCTGAAATATCTACCCTCTGAAACTGAGGAAGATGGGCAAGAGAGGCTGGCTTCATGTGGCAAACGTTAAGCAAAAGAAACACACAAGGGCGTGGAGACCTGGGGAAAAAGCAACACGGAGAAATCCACCCTCTGAAACTGAGGAAGATGGGCAAGAGAGGCTAGCTCAGGTGGCAATCGTTAAGCAAAAACAAAACCCAAAGGCGTGGAGACCTGGGGAAAAGCAACCCTGAAACATCTACCCTCTGAAACTGAGGAAGATGGGCAAGAGAGGCTGGCTTCAGGTGGCAAACTTTAAGCAAAAGAAACACACAAGGGCGTGGAGACCTGGGGAAAAAGCATCACGGAGAAATCCTCCAGCTGAAACGGAGGAAGATGGGCAACAGAGGCAACCTCAGGTGGCAATCGTTAAGCAAAAACAAAGCACAAAGGCGTGGAGACCTGGGGAAAAAGCAACCCTGAAACATCTACCCTCTGAAACTGAGGAAGATGGGCAAGAGAGGCTGGCTTCAGTTGGCAAACGTTAAGCAAAAGAAACACACAAGGGCGTGGAGACCTGGGGAAAAAGCAGCACTGAGAAATCTACCCTCTGAAACTGACGAGGATGGGCAACAGAGGCTACCTCAGGTGGCAATCGGTAAGCAAAAGAAACACACAAGGGCGTGGAGACCTGGGGAAAAAGCCACACGGAGAAATCCACCCTCTGAAACCGAGGAAGATGGGCAACAGAGGCTAGCTCAGGTGGCAATCTTTAAGCAAAAAAAATAAAATAAAAAAATACAATGGCGAGGAGACCCGGTCAAAAAGCAACCCTGAAAAAGGTACCCTCTGAAACTGAGGAAGCAGGGCAACAATGCCTAGCTCAGGTGACAATCTTTAAGCAAAAGAAACACACAAGGGCGTGGAGACTTGGGGAAAAAGCAACACGGAGAAATCCTCCAGCTGAAACGGAGGAAGATGGGCAACAGAGGCTACCTCAGGTGGCAATCGTTAAGCAAAAACAAAACACAAAGGCGTGGAGACCTTGGGAAAAAGCAACCCTGAAATATCTACCCTCTGAAACTGAGGAAGATGGGCAAGAGAGGCTGGCTTCATGTGGCAAACGTTAAGCAAAAGAAACACACAAGGGCGTGGAGACCTGGGGAAAAAGCAACACGGAGAAATCCACCCTCTGAAACTGAGGAAGATGGGCAAGAGAGGCTAGCTCAGGTGACAATCGTTAAGCAAAAACAAAACCCAAAGGCGTGGAGACCTGGGGAAAAGCAACCCTGAAATATCTACCCTCTGAAACTGAGGAAGATGGGCAAGAGAGGCTGGCTTCAGGTGGCAAACTTTAAGCAAAAGAAACACACAAGGGCGTGGAGACCTGGGGAAAAAGCAGCAGTGAGAAATCTACCCTCTGAAACTGACGAGGATGGGCAACAGAGGCTACCTCAGGTGGCAATCGTTAAGCAAAAGAAACACACAAGGGCGTGGAGACCTGGGGAAAAAGCATCACGGAGAAATCCTCCAGCTGAAACGGAGGAAGATGGGCAACAGAGGCAACCTCAGGTGGCAATCGTTAAGCAAAAACAAAGCACAAAGGCGTGGAGACCTGGGGAAAAAGCAACCCTGAAACATCTACCCTCTGAAACTGAGGAAGATGGGCAAGAGAGGCTGGCTTCAGGTGGCAAACGTTAAGCAAAAGAAACACACAAGGGCGTGGAGACCTGGGGAAAAAGCAACACGGAGAAATCCACCCTCTGAAACCGAGGAAGATGGGCAACAGAGGCTAGCTCAGGTGGCAATCTTTAAGCAAAAAAAATAAAATAAAAAAATACAATGGTGAGGAGACCCGGTCAAAAAGCAACCCTGAAAAAGGTACCCTCTGAAACTGAGGAAGCAGGGCAACAATGCCTAGCTCAGGTGACAATGTTTAAGCAAAAGAAACACACAAGGGCGTGGAGACCTGGGGAAAAAGCATCACGGAGAAATCCTCCAGCTGAAACGGAGGAAGATGGGCAACAGAGGCTACCTCAGGTGGCAATCGTTAAGCAAAAACAAAACACAAAGGCGTGGAGACCTTGGGAAAAAGCAACCCTGAAATATCTACCCTCTGAAACTGAGGAAGATGGGCAAGAGAGGCTGGCTTCATGTGGCAAACGTTAAGCAAAAGAAACACACAAGGGCGTGGAGACCTGGGGAAAAAGCAACACGGAGAAATCCACCCTCTGAAACTGAGGAAGATGGGCAAGAGAGGCTAGCTCAGGTGGCAATCGTTAAGCAAAAACAAAACCCAAAGGCGTGGAGACCTGGGGAAAAGCAACCCTGAAATATCTACCCTCTGAAACTGAGGAAGATGGGCAAGAGAGGCTGGCTTCAGGTGGCAAACTTTAAGCAAAAGAAACACACAAGGGCGTGGAGACCTGGGGAAAAAGCAGCAGTGAGAAATCTACCCTCTGAAACTGACGAGGATGGGCAACAGAGGCTACCTCAGGTGGCAATCGTTAAGCAAAAGAAACACACAAGGGCGTGGATACCTGGGGAAAAAGCAACACGGAGAAATCCACCCTCTGAAACTGAGAAAGATGGGCAAGAGAGGCTAGCTCAGGTGGCAATCGTTAAGCAAAAACAAAACCCAAAGGCGTGGAGACCTGGGGAAAGAGCAACCCTGAAATATCTACCCTCTGAAACTGAGGAAGATGGGCAAGAGAGGCTGGCTTCAGGTGGCAATCTTTAAGCAAAAGAAACACACAAGGGCGTGGAGACCTGGGGAAAAGGCAGCACTGAGAAATCTACCCTCTGAAACTGACGAGGATGGGCAACAGAGGCTACCTCAGGTGGCAATCGTTAAGCAAAAGAAACACACAAGGGCGTGGAGACCTGGGGAAAAAGCCACACGGAGAAATCCACCCTCTGAAACTGAGGAACATGGGCAAAAGAAGCTAGCTCAGGTTGCAAACTTTAAACAGAAAAAAAAAAAGACGCAAGGGCGTGGAGAGCTGGCGAAAAAGCAACACGGAGAAATCCACCCTCTGAAACAGAGGAAGATGGGCAAGAGAGGCTAGCTCAGGTGGCAATCTTTAAGCAAAAAAATAAAATAAAAAAATGCAATGGCGAGGAGACCCGGTCAAAAAGCAACCCTGAAAAAGGTACCCTTTGAAACTGAGGAAGCAGGCCAACAGTGCCTAGCTCAGGCGACAATCTTTAAGCAAAAGAAACACACAAGGGCGTGGGGAGCTGGCGAAAAGGCAACACTGAGAAATCCACCCTCTGAAACAGACGAAGATGGGCAACAGAGGCTAGCTCAGGTGGCAATCTTTAAGCAAAAGAAACACACAAGTGCGTGGAGACCTGGGAAAAATGCAACACGGAGAAATCCACCCTCTGAAACTGAGGAAGATGGGCAAGAGAGGCTACCTCAGGTGGCAATCGTTAAGCAAAAACAAAGCACAAAGGCGTGGAGACCTGGGGAAAAAGCAACCCTGAAACATCTACCCTCTGAAACTGAGGAAGATGGGCAAGAGAGGCTGGCTTCAGGTGGCAAACTTTAAGCAAAAGAAACACAAAAGGGCGTGGAGACCTGGGGAAAAAGCAACACGGAGAAATCCACCCTCTGAAACCGAGGAAGATGGGCAACAGAGGCTACCTCAGGTGGCAATCTTTAAGCAAAAAAAATAAAATAAAAAAATACAATGGCGAGGAGACCCGGTCAAAAAGCAACCCTGAAAAAGGTACCCTCTGAAACTGAGGAAGCAGGGCAACAATGCCTAGCTCAGGTGACAATCTTTAAGCAAAAGAAACACACAAGGGCGTGGAGACCTGGGGAAAAAGCATCACGGAGAAATCCTCCAGCTGAAACGTAGGAAGATGGGCAACAGAGGCTACCTCAGGTGGCAATCGTTAAGCAAAAACAAAACACAAAGGCGTGGAGACCTTGGGAAAAAGCAACCCTGAAATATCTACCCTCTGAAACTGAGGAAGATGGGCAAGAGAGGCTGGCTTCATGTGGCAAACGTTAAGCAAAAGAAACACACAAGGGCGTGGAGACCTGGGGAAAAAGCAACACGGAGAAATCCACCCTCTGAAACTGAGGAAGATGGGCAAGAGAGGCTAGCTCAGGTGGCAATCGTTAAGCAAAAACAAAACCCAAAGGCGTGGAGACCTGGGAAAAAGCAACCCTGAAATATCTACCCCCTGAAACTGAGGAAGATGGGCAAGAGAGGCTGGCTTCAGGTGGCAAACTTTAAGCAAAAGAAACACACAAGGGCGTGGAGACCTGGGGAAAAAGCAACACGGAGAAATCCACCCTCTGAAACCGAGGAAGATGGGCAACAGAGGCTAGCTCAGGTGGCAATCGTTAAGCAAAAACAATAAAATAAAAAAATACAATGGCGAGGAGACCCGGTCAAAAAGCAACCCTGAAAAAGGTACCCTCTGAAACTGAGGAAGCAGGGCAACAATGCCTAGCTCAGGTGACAATCTTTAAGCAAAAGAAACACACAAGGGCGTGGAGACTTGGGGAAAAAGCAACACGGAGAAATCCTCCAGCTGAAACTGAGGAAGATGGGCAACAGAGGCTACCTCAGGTGGCAATCGTTAAGCAAAAACAAAACACAAAGGCGTGGAGACCTTGGGAAAAAGCAACCCTGAAATATCTACCCTCTGAAACTGAGGAATATGGGCAAGAGAGGCTGGCTTCATGTGGCAAACGTTAAGCAAAAGAAACACACAAGGGCGTGGAGACCTGGGGAAAAAGCAACACGGAGAAATCCACCCTCTGAAACTGAGAAAGATGGGCAAGAGAGGCTAGCTCAGGTGGCAATCGTTAAGCAAAAACAAAACCCAAAGGCGTGGAGACCTGGGAAAAAGCAACCCTGAAATATCTACCCTCTGAAACTGAGGAAGATGGGCAAGAGAGGCTGGCTTCAGGCGGCAAACTTTAAGCAAAAGAAACACACAAGGGCGTGGAGACCTGGGGAAAAGGCAGCACTGAGAAATCTACCCTCTGAAACTGACGAGGATGGGCAACAGAGGCTACCTCAGGTGGCAATCGTTAAGCAAAAGAAACACACAAGGGCGTGGAGACCTGGGGAAAAAGCAACACGGAGAAATCCACCCTCTGAAACTGAGAAAGATGGGCAAGAGAGGCTAGCTCAGGTGGCAATCGTTCAGCAAAAACAAAACCCAAAGGCGTGGAGACCTGGGGAAAGAGCAACCCTGAAATATCTACCCTCTGAAACTGAGGAAGATGGGCAAGAGAGGCTGGCTTCAGGTGGCAATCTTTAAGCAAAAGAAACACACAAGGGCGTGGAGACCTGGGGAAAAGGCAGCACTGAGAAATCTACCTTCTGAAACTGACGAGGATGGGCAAGAGAGGCTACCTCAGGTGGCAATCTTTAAGCAAAAGAAACACACAAGGGCGTGGAGACCTGGGGAAAAAGCAACACGGAGAAATCCACCCTCTGAAACTGAGGAACATGGGCAAAAGAAGCTAGCTCAGGTTGCAAAATTTAAGCAGAAAAAAAAAAAGACGCAAGGGCGTGGAGAGCTGGCGAAAAAGCAACACGGAGAAATCCACCCTCTGAAACTGAGGAAGATGGGCAAGAGAGGCTAGCTCAGGCGACAATCTTTAAGCAAAAGAAACACACAAGGGCGTGGGGAGCTGGCGAAAAGGCAACACTGAGAAATCCACCCTCTGAAACAGACGAAGATGGGCAACAGAGGCTAGCTCAGGTGGCAATCTTTAAGCAAAAAAAATAAAATAAAAAAATACAATGGCGAGGAGACCCGGTCAAAAAGCAACCCTGAAAAACGTACCCTCTGAAACTGAGGAAGCAGGGCAACAATGCCTAGCTCAGGTGACAATCTTTAAGCAAAAGAAACACACAAGGGCGTGGAGACTTGGGGAAAAAGCAACACGGAGAAATCCTCCAGCTGAAACGGAGGAAGATGTGCAACAGAGGCTACCTCAGGTGGCAATCGTTAAGCAAAAACAAAACACAAAGGCGTGGAGACCTTGGGAAAAAGCAACCCTGAAATATCTACCCTCTGAAACTGAGGA
This sequence comes from Equus asinus, assembly GCF_041296235.1. NCBI lineage: Eukaryota > Metazoa > Chordata > Mammalia > Perissodactyla > Equidae > Equus > Equus asinus. The sequence goes on along the minus strand of NC_091813.1, from coordinate 253,036 downwards.
AGATGGGCAAGAGAGGCTGGCTTCATGTGGCAAACGTTAAGCAAAAGAAACACACAAGGGCGTGGAGACCTGGGGAAAAAGCAACACGGAGAAATCCACCCTCTGAAACTGAGGAAGATGGGCAAGAGAGGCTAGCTCAGGTGGCAATCGTTAAGCAAAAACAAAACCCAAAGGCGTGGAGACCTGGGGAAAAGCAACCCTGAAACATCTACCCTCTGAAACTGAGGAAGATGGGCAAGAGAGGCTGGCTTCAGGTGGCAAACTTTAAGCAAAAGAAACACACAAGGGCGTGGAGACCTGGGGAAAAAGCATCACGGAGAAATCCTCCAGCTGAAACGGAGGAAGATGGGCAACAGAGGCAACCTCAGGTGGCAATCGTTAAGCAAAAACAAAGCACAAAGGCGTGGAGACCTGGGGAAAAAGCAACCCTGAAACATCTACCCTCTGAAACTGAGGAAGATGGGCAAGAGAGGCTGGCTTCAGTTGGCAAACGTTAAGCAAAAGAAACACACAAGGGCGTGGAGACCTGGGGAAAAAGCAGCACTGAGAAATCTACCCTCTGAAACTGACGAGGATGGGCAACAGAGGCTACCTCAGGTGGCAATCGGTAAGCAAAAGAAACACACAAGGGCGTGGAGACCTGGGGAAAAAGCCACACGGAGAAATCCACCCTCTGAAACCGAGGAAGATGGGCAACAGAGGCTAGCTCAGGTGGCAATCTTTAAGCAAAAAAAATAAAATAAAAAAATACAATGGCGAGGAGACCCGGTCAAAAAGCAACCCTGAAAAAGGTACCCTCTGAAACTGAGGAAGCAGGGCAACAATGCCTAGCTCAGGTGACAATCTTTAAGCAAAAGAAACACACAAGGGCGTGGAGACTTGGGGAAAAAGCAACACGGAGAAATCCTCCAGCTGAAACGGAGGAAGATGGGCAACAGAGGCTACCTCAGGTGGCAATCGTTAAGCAAAAACAAAACACAAAGGCGTGGAGACCTTGGGAAAAAGCAACCCTGAAATATCTACCCTCTGAAACTGAGGAAGATGGGCAAGAGAGGCTGGCTTCATGTGGCAAACGTTAAGCAAAAGAAACACACAAGGGCGTGGAGACCTGGGGAAAAAGCAACACGGAGAAATCCACCCTCTGAAACTGAGGAAGATGGGCAAGAGAGGCTAGCTCAGGTGACAATCGTTAAGCAAAAACAAAACCCAAAGGCGTGGAGACCTGGGGAAAAGCAACCCTGAAATATCTACCCTCTGAAACTGAGGAAGATGGGCAAGAGAGGCTGGCTTCAGGTGGCAAACTTTAAGCAAAAGAAACACACAAGGGCGTGGAGACCTGGGGAAAAAGCAGCAGTGAGAAATCTACCCTCTGAAACTGACGAGGATGGGCAACAGAGGCTACCTCAGGTGGCAATCGTTAAGCAAAAGAAACACACAAGGGCGTGGAGACCTGGGGAAAAAGCATCACGGAGAAATCCTCCAGCTGAAACGGAGGAAGATGGGCAACAGAGGCAACCTCAGGTGGCAATCGTTAAGCAAAAACAAAGCACAAAGGCGTGGAGACCTGGGGAAAAAGCAACCCTGAAACATCTACCCTCTGAAACTGAGGAAGATGGGCAAGAGAGGCTGGCTTCAGGTGGCAAACGTTAAGCAAAAGAAACACACAAGGGCGTGGAGACCTGGGGAAAAAGCAACACGGAGAAATCCACCCTCTGAAACCGAGGAAGATGGGCAACAGAGGCTAGCTCAGGTGGCAATCTTTAAGCAAAAAAAATAAAATAAAAAAATACAATGGTGAGGAGACCCGGTCAAAAAGCAACCCTGAAAAAGGTACCCTCTGAAACTGAGGAAGCAGGGCAACAATGCCTAGCTCAGGTGACAATGTTTAAGCAAAAGAAACACACAAGGGCGTGGAGACCTGGGGAAAAAGCATCACGGAGAAATCCTCCAGCTGAAACGGAGGAAGATGGGCAACAGAGGCTACCTCAGGTGGCAATCGTTAAGCAAAAACAAAACACAAAGGCGTGGAGACCTTGGGAAAAAGCAACCCTGAAATATCTACCCTCTGAAACTGAGGAAGATGGGCAAGAGAGGCTGGCTTCATGTGGCAAACGTTAAGCAAAAGAAACACACAAGGGCGTGGAGACCTGGGGAAAAAGCAACACGGAGAAATCCACCCTCTGAAACTGAGGAAGATGGGCAAGAGAGGCTAGCTCAGGTGGCAATCGTTAAGCAAAAACAAAACCCAAAGGCGTGGAGACCTGGGGAAAAGCAACCCTGAAATATCTACCCTCTGAAACTGAGGAAGATGGGCAAGAGAGGCTGGCTTCAGGTGGCAAACTTTAAGCAAAAGAAACACACAAGGGCGTGGAGACCTGGGGAAAAAGCAGCAGTGAGAAATCTACCCTCTGAAACTGACGAGGATGGGCAACAGAGGCTACCTCAGGTGGCAATCGTTAAGCAAAAGAAACACACAAGGGCGTGGATACCTGGGGAAAAAGCAACACGGAGAAATCCACCCTCTGAAACTGAGAAAGATGGGCAAGAGAGGCTAGCTCAGGTGGCAATCGTTAAGCAAAAACAAAACCCAAAGGCGTGGAGACCTGGGGAAAGAGCAACCCTGAAATATCTACCCTCTGAAACTGAGGAAGATGGGCAAGAGAGGCTGGCTTCAGGTGGCAATCTTTAAGCAAAAGAAACACACAAGGGCGTGGAGACCTGGGGAAAAGGCAGCACTGAGAAATCTACCCTCTGAAACTGACGAGGATGGGCAACAGAGGCTACCTCAGGTGGCAATCGTTAAGCAAAAGAAACACACAAGGGCGTGGAGACCTGGGGAAAAAGCCACACGGAGAAATCCACCCTCTGAAACTGAGGAACATGGGCAAAAGAAGCTAGCTCAGGTTGCAAACTTTAAGCAGAAAAAAAAAAAGACGCAAGGGCGTGGAGAGCTGGCGAAAAAGCAACACGGAGAAATCCACCCTCTGAAACAGAGGAAGATGGGCAAGAGAGGCTAGCTCAGGTGGCAATCTTTAAGCAAAAAAATAAAATAAAAAAATGCAATGGCGAGGAGACCCGGTCAAAAAGCAACCCTGAAAAAGGTACCCTTTGAAACTGAGGAAGCAGGCCAACAGTGCCTAGCTCAGGCGACAATCTTTAAGCAAAAGAAACACACAAGGGCGTGGGGAGCTGGCGAAAAGGCAACACTGAGAAATCCACCCTCTGAAACAGACGAAGATGGGCAACAGAGGCTAGCTCAGGTGGCAATCTTTAAGCAAAAGAAACACACAAGTGCGTGGAGACCTGGGAAAAATGCAACACGGAGAAATCCACCCTCTGAAACTGAGGAAGATGGGCAAGAGAGGCTACCTCAGGTGGCAATCGTTAAGCAAAAACAAAGCACAAAGGCGTGGAGACCTGGGGAAAAAGCAACCCTGAAACATCTACCCTCTGAAACTGAGGAAGATGGGCAAGAGAGGCTGGCTTCAGGTGGCAAACTTTAAGCAAAAGAAACACAAAAGGGCGTGGAGACCTGGGGAAAAAGCAACACGGAGAAATCCACCCTCTGAAACCGAGGAAGATGGGCAACAGAGGCTACCTCAGGTGGCAATCTTTAAGCAAAAAAAATAAAATAAAAAAATACAATGGCGAGGAGACCCGGTCAAAAAGCAACCCTGAAAAAGGTACCCTCTGAAACTGAGGAAGCAGGGCAACAATGCCTAGCTCAGGTGACAATCTTTAAGCAAAAGAAACACACAAGGGCGTGGAGACCTGGGGAAAAAGCATCACGGAGAAATCCTCCAGCTGAAACGTAGGAAGATGGGCAACAGAGGCTACCTCAGGTGGCAATCGTTAAGCAAAAACAAAACACAAAGGCGTGGAGACCTTGGGAAAAAGCAACCCTGAAATATCTACCCTCTGAAACTGAGGAAGATGGGCAAGAGAGGCTGGCTTCATGTGGCAAACGTTAAGCAAAAGAAACACACAAGGGCGTGGAGACCTGGGGAAAAAGCAACACGGAGAAATCCACCCTCTGAAACTGAGGAAGATGGGCAAGAGAGGCTAGCTCAGGTGGCAATCGTTAAGCAAAAACAAAACCCAAAGGCGTGGAGACCTGGGAAAAAGCAACCCTGAAATATCTACCCCCTGAAACTGAGGAAGATGGGCAAGAGAGGCTGGCTTCAGGTGGCAAACTTTAAGCAAAAGAAACACACAAGGGCGTGGAGACCTGGGGAAAAAGCAACACGGAGAAATCCACCCTCTGAAACCGAGGAAGATGGGCAACAGAGGCTAGCTCAGGTGGCAATCGTTAAGCAAAAACAATAAAATAAAAAAATACAATGGCGAGGAGACCCGGTCGAAAAGCAACCCTGAAAAAGGTACCCTCTGAAACTGAGAAAGCAGGGCAACAATGCCTAGCTCAGGTGACAATCTTTAAGCAAAAGAAACACACAAGGGCGTGGAGACTTGGGGAAAAAGCAACACGGAGAAATCCTCCAGCTGAAACTGAGGAAGATGGGCAACAGAGGCTACCTCAGGTGGCAATCGTTAAGCAAAAACAAAACACAAAGGCGTGGAGACCTTGGGAAAAAGCAACCCTGAAATATCTACCCTCTGAAACTGAGGAATATGGGCAAGAGAGGCTGGCTTCATGTGGCAAACGTTAAGCAAAAGAAACACACAAGGGCGTGGAGACCTGGGGAAAAAGCAACACGGAGAAATCCACCCTCTGAAACTGAGAAAGATGGGCAAGAGAGGCTAGCTCAGGTGGCAATCGTTAAGCAAAAACAAAACCCAAAGGCGTGGAGACCTGGGAAAAAGCAACCCTGAAATATCTACCCTCTGAAACTGAGGAAGATGGGCAAGAGAGGCTGGCTTCAGGCGGCAAACTTTAAGCAAAAGAAACACACAAGGGCGTGGAGACCTGGGGAAAAGGCAGCACTGAGAAATCTACCCTCTGAAACTGACGAGGATGGGCAACAGAGGCTACCTCAGGTGGCAATCGTTAAGCAAAAGAAACACACAAGTGCGTGGAGACCTGGGGAAAAAGCAACACGGAGAAATCCACCCTCTGAAACTGAGAAAGATGGGCAAGAGAGGCTAGCTCAGGTGGCAATCGTTCAGCAAAAACAAAACCCAAAGGCGTGGAGACCTGGGGAAAGAGCAACCCTGAAATATCTACCCTCTGAAACTGAGGAAGATGGGCAAGAGAGGCTGGCTTCAGGTGGCAATCTTTAAGCAAAAGAAACACACAAGGGCGTGGAGACCTGGGGAAAAGGCAGCACTGAGAAATCTACCTTCTGAAACTGACGAGGATGGGCAAGAGAGGCTACCTCAGGTGGCAATCTTTAAGCAAAAGAAACACACAAGGGCGTGGAGACCTGGGGAAAAAGCAACACGGAGAAATCCACCCTCTGAAACTGAGGAACATGGGCAAAAGAAGCTAGCTCAGGTTGCAAAATTTAAGCAGAAAAAAAAAAAGACGCAAGGGCGTGGAGAGCTGGCGAAAAAGCAACACGGAGAAATCCACCCTCTGAAACTGAGGAAGATGGGCAAGAGAGGCTAGCTCAGGTGGCAATCTTTAAGCAAAAACAATAAAATAAAAAAATGCAATGGCGAGGAGACCCGGTCAAAAAGCAACCCTGAAAAAGGAACCCTTTGAAACTGAGGAAGCAGGGCAACAGTGCCTAGCTCAGGCGACAATCTTTAAGCAAAAGAAACACACAAGGGCGTGGGGAGCTGGCGAAAAGGCAACACTGAGAAATCCACCCTCTGAAACAGACGAAGATGGGCAACAGAGGCTAGCTCAGGTGGCAATCTTTAAGCAAAAACAATAAAATAAAAAAATACAATGGCGAGGAGACCCGGTCAAAAAGCAACCCTGAAAAAGGTACCCTCTGAAACTGAGGAAGCAGGGCAACAATGCCTAGCTCAGGTGACAATCTTTAAGCAAAAGAAACACACAAGGGCGTGGAGACCTGGGGAAAAAGCATCACGGAGAAATCCTCCAGCTGAAACGGAGGAAGATGGGCAACAGAGGCTACCTCAGGTGGCAATCGTTAAGCAAAAACAAAACACAAAGGCGTGGAGACCTTGGGAAAAAGCAACCCTGAAATATCTACCCTCTGAAACTGAGGAAGATGGGCAAGAGAGGCTGGCTTCATGTGGCAAACGTTAAGCAAAAGAAACACACAAGGGCGTGGAGACGTGGGGAAAAAGCAACACGGAGAAATCCACCCTCTGAAACTGAGGAAGATGGGCAAGAGAGGCTAGCTCAGGTGGCAATCGTTAAGCAAAAACAAAACCCAAAGGCGTGGAGACCTGGGAAAAAGCAACCCTGAAATATCTACCCCCTGAAACTGAGGAAGATGGGCAAGACAGGCTGGCTTCAGGTGGCAAACTTTAAGCAAAAGAAACACACAAGGGCGTGGAGACCTGGGGAAAAAGCAGCACTGAGAAATCTACCCTCTGAAACTGACGAGGATGGGCAACAGAGGCTACCTCAGGTGGCAATCGGTAAGCAAAAGAAACACACAAGGGCGTGGAGACCTGGGGAAAAAGCCACAAGGAGAAATCCACCCTCTGAAACTGAAGAAGATGGGCAACAGAGGCTAGCTCAGGTGGCAATCTTTAAGCAAAAAAAATAAAATAAAAAAATACAATGGCGAGGAGACCCGGTCAAAAAGCAACCCTGAAAAACGTACCCTCTGAAACTGAGGAAGCAGGGCAACAATGCCTAGCTCAGGTGACAATCTTTAAGCAAAAGAAACACACAAGGGCGTGGAGACTTGGGGAAAAAGCAACACGGAGAAATCCTCCAGCTGAAACGGAGGAAGATGGGCAACAGAGGCTACCTCAGGTGGCAATCGTTAAGCAAAAACAAAACACAAAGGCGTGGAGACCTTGGGAAAAAGCAACCCTGAAATATCTACCCTCTGAAACTGAGGAAGATGGGCAAGAGAGGCTGGCTTCATGTGGCAAACGTTAAGCAAAAGAAACACACAAGGGCGTGGAGACCTGGGGAAAAAGCAACACGGAGAAATCCACCCTCTGAAACTGAGGAAGATGGGCAAGAGAGGCTAGCTCAGGTGGCAATCGTTAAGCAAAAACAAAACCCAAAGGCGTGGAGACCTGGGGAAAAGCAACCCTGAAACATCTACCCTCTGAAACTGAGGAAGATGGGCAAGAGAGGCTGGCTTCAGGTGGCAAACTTTAAGCAAAAGAAACACACAAGGGCGTGGAGACCTGGGGAAAAAGCATCACGGAGAAATCCTCCAGCTGAAACGGAGGAAGATGGGCAACAGAGGCAACCTCAGGTGGCAATCGTTAAGCAAAAACAAAGCACAAAGGCGTGGAGACCTGGGGAAAAAGCAACCCTGAAACATCTACCCTCTGAAACTGAGGAAGATGGGCAAGAGAGGCTGGCTTCAGTTGGCAAACGTTAAGCAAAAGAAACACACAAGGGCGTGGAGACCTGGGGAAAAAGCAGCACTGAGAAATCTACCCTCTGAAACTGACGAGGATGGGCAACAGAGGCTACCTCAGGTGGCAATCGGTAAGCAAAAGAAACACACAAGGGCGTGGAGACCTGGGGAAAAAGCCACACGGAGAAATCCACCCTCTGAAACTGAAGTAGATGGGCAACAGAGGCTAGCTCAGGTGGCAATCTTTAAGCAAAAAAAATAAAATAAAAAAATACAATGGCGAGGAGACCCGGTCAAAAAGCAACCCTGAAAAAGGTACCCTCTGAAACTGAGGAAGCAGGGCAACAATGCCTAGCTCAGGTGACAATCTTTAAGCAAAAGAAACACACAAGGGCGTGGAGACTTGGGGAAAAAGCAACACGGAGAAATCCTCCAGCTGAAACGGAGGAAGATGGGCAACAGAGGCTACCTCAGGTGGCAATCGTTAAGCAAAAACAAAACACAAAGGCGTGGAGACCTTGGGAAAAAGCAACCCTGAAATATCTACCCTCTGAAACTGAGGAAGATGGGCAAGAGAGGCTGGCTTCATGTGGCAAACGTTAAGCAAAAGAAACACACAAGGGCGTGGAGACCTGGGGAAAAAGCAACACGGAGAAATCCACCCTCTGAAACTGAGGAAGATGGGCAAGAGAGGCTAGCTCAGGTGACAATCGTTAAGCAAAAACAAAACCCAAAGGCGTGGAGACCTGGGGAAAAGCAACCCTGAAATATCTACCCTCTGAAACTGAGGAAGATGGGCAAGAGAGGCTGGCTTCAGGTGGCAAACTTTAAGCAAAAGAGACACACAAGGGCGTGGAGACCTGGGGAAAAAGCAGCAGTGAGAAATCTACCCTCTGAAACTGACGAGGATGGGCAACAGAGGCTACCTCAGGTGGCAATCGTTAAGCAAAAGAAACACACAAGGGCGTGGAGACCTGGGGAAAAAGCATCACGGAGAAATCCTCCAGCTGAAACGGAGGAAGATGGGCAACAGAGGCAACCTCAGGTGGCAATCGTTAAGCAAAAACAAAGCACAAAGGCGTGGAGACCTGGGGAAAAAGCAACCCTGAAACATCTACCCTCTGAAACTGAGGAAGATGGGCAAGAGAGGCTGGCTTCAGGTGGCAAACGTTAAGCAAAAGAAACACACAAGGGCGTGGAGACCTGGGGAAAAAGCAACACGGAGAAATCCACCCTCTGAAACCGAGGAAGATGGGCAACAGAGGCTAGCTCAGGTGGCAATCTTTAAGCAAAAAAAATAAAATAAAAAAATACAATGGTGAGGAGACCCGGTCAAAAAGCAACCCTGAAAAAGGTACCCTCTGAAACTGAGGAAGCAGGGCAACAATGCCTAGCTCAGGTGACAATGTTTAAGCAAAAGAAACACACAAGGGCGTGGAGACCTGGGGAAAAAGCATCACGGAGAAATCCTCCAGCTGAAACGGAGGAAGATGGGCAACAGAGGCTACCTCAGGTGGCAATCGTTAAGCAAAAACAAAACACAAAGGCGTGGAGACCTTGGGAAAAAGCAACCCTGAAATATCTACCCTCTGAAACTGAGGAAGATGGGCAAGAGAGGCTGGCTTCATGTGGCAAACGTTAAGCAAAAGAAACACACAAGGGCGTGGAGACCTGGGGAAAAAGCAACACGGAGAAATCCACCCTCTGAAACTGAGGAAGATGGGCAAGAGAGGCTAGCTCAGGTGGCAATCGTTAAGCAAAAACAAAACCCAAAGGCGTGGAGACCTGGGGAAAAGCAACCCTGAAATATCTACCCTCTGAAACTGAGGAAGATGGGCAAGAGAGGCTGGCTTCAGGTGGCAAACTTTAAGCAAAAGAAACACACAAGGGCGTGGAGACCTGGGGAAAAAGCAGCAGTGAGAAATCTACCCTCTGAAACTGACGAGGATGGGCAACAGAGGCTACCTCAGGTGGCAATCGTTAAGCAAAAGAAACACACAAGGGCGTGGATACCTGGGGAAAAAGCAACACGGAGAAATCCACCCTCTGAAACTGAGAAAGATGGGCAAGAGAGGCTAGCTCAGGTGGCAATCGTTAAGCAAAAACAAAACCCAAAGGCGTGGAGACCTGGGGAAAGAGCAACCCTGAAATATCTACCCTCTGAAACTGAGGAAGATGGGCAAGAGAGGCTGGCTTCAGGTGGCAATCTTTAAGCAAAAGAAACACACAAGGGCGTGCAGACCTGGGGAAAAGGCAGCACTGAGAAATCTACCCTCTGAAACTGACGAGGATGGGCAACAGAGGCTACCTCAGGTGGCAATCGTTAAGCAAAAGAAACACACAAGGGCGTGGAGACCTGGGGAAAAAGCAACACGGAGAAATCCACCCTCTGAAACTGAGGAACATGGGCAAAAGAAGCTAGCTCAGGTTGCAAACTTTAAGCAGAAAAAAAAAAAGACGCAAGGGCGTGGAGAGCTGGCGAAAAAGCAACACGGAGAAATCCACCCTCTGAAACTGAGGAAGATGGGCAAGAGAGGCTAGCTCAGGTGGCAATCTTTAAGCAAAAAAATAAAATAAAAAAATGCAATGGCGAGGAGACCCGGTCAAAAAGCAACCCTGAAAAAGGTACCCTTTGAAACTGAGGAAGCAGGCCAACAGTGCCTAGCTCAGGCGACAATCTTTAAGCAAAAGAAACACACAAGGGCGTGGGGAGCTGGCGAAAAGGCAACACTGAGAAATCCACCCTCTGAAACAGACGAAGATGGGCAACAGAGGCTAGCTCAGGTGGCAATCTTTAAGCAAAAGAAACACACAAGTGCGTGGAGACCTGGGAAAAATGCAACACGGAGAAATCCACCCTCTGAAACTGAGGAAGATGGGCAAGAGAGGCTACCTCAGGTGGCAATCGTTAAGCAAAAACAAAGCACAAAGGCGTGGAGACCTGGGGAAAAAGCAACCCTGAAACATCTACCCTCTGAAACTGAGGAAGATGGGCAAGAGAGGCTGGCTTCAGGTGGCAAACTTTAAGCAAAAGAAACACAAAAGGGCGTGGAGACCTGGGGAAAAAGCAACACGGAGAAATCCACCCTCTGAAACCGAGGAAGATGGGCAACAGAGGCTACCTCAGGTGGCAATCTTTAAGCAAAAAAAATAAAATAAAAAAATACAATGGCGAGGAGACCCGGTCAAAAAGCAACCCTGAAAAAGGTACCCTCTGAAACTGAGGAAGCAGGGCAACAATGCCTAGCTCAGGTGACAATCTTTAAGCAAAAGAAACACACAAGGGCGTGGAGACCTGGGGAAAAAGCATCACGGAGAAATCCTCCAGCTGAAACGGAGGAAGATGGGCAACAGAGGCAACCTCAGGTGGCAATCGTTAAGCAAAAACAAAGCACAAAGGCGTGGAGACCTGGGGAAAAAGCAACCCTGAAACATCTACCCTCTGAAACTGAGGAAGATGGGCAAGAGAGGCTGGCTTCAGTTGGCAAACGTTAAGCAAAAGAAACACACAAGGGCGTGGAGACCTGGGGAAAAAGCAGCACTGAGAAATCTACCCTCTGAAACTGACGAGGATGGGCAACAGAGGCTACCTCAGGTGGCAATCGGTAAGCAAAAGAAACACACAAGGGCGTGGAGACCTGGGGAAAAAGCCACACGGAGAAATCCACCCTCTGAAACTGAAGTAGATGGGCAACAGAGGCTAGCTCAGGTGGCAATCTTTAAGCAAAAAAAATAAAATAAAAAAATACAATGGCGAGGAGACCCGGTCAAAAAGCAACCCTGAAAAAGGTACCCTCTGAAACTGAGGAAGCAGGGCAACAATGCCTAGCTCAGGTGACAATCTTTAAGCAAAAGAAACACACAAGGGCGTGGAGACTTGGGGAAAAAGCAACACGGAGAAATCCTCCAGCTGAAACGGAGGAAGATGGGCAACAGAGGCTACCTCAGGTGGCAATCGTTAAGCAAAAACAAAACACAAAGGCGTGGAGACCTTGGGAAAAAGCAACCCTGAAATATCTACCCTCTGAAACTGAGGAAGATGGGCAAGAGAGGCTGGCTTCATGTGGCAAACGTTAAGCAAAAGAAACACACAAGGGCGTGGAGACCTGGGGAAAAAGCAACACGGAGAAATCCACCCTCTGAAACTGAGGAAGATGGGCAAGAGAGGCTAGCTCAGGTGACAATCGTTAAGCAAAAACAAAACCCAAAGGCGTGGAGACCTGGGGAAAAGCAACCCTGAAATATCTACCCTCTGAAACTGAGGAAGATGGGCAAGAGAGGCTGGCTTCAGGTGGCAAACTTTAAGCAAAAGAGACACACAAGGGCGTGGAGACCTGGGGAAAAAGCAGCAGTGAGAAATCTACCCTCTGAAACTGACGAGGATGGGCAACAGAGGCTACCTCAGGTGGCAATCGTTAAGCAAAAGAAACACACAAGGGCGTGGAGACCTGGGGAAAAAGCATCACGGAGAAATCCTCCAGCTGAAACGGAGGAAGATGGGCAACAGAGGCAACCTCAGGTGGCAATCGTTAAGCAAAAACAAAGCACAAAGGCGTGGAGACCTGGGGAAAAAGCAACCCTGAAACATCTACCCTCTGAAACTGAGGAAGATGGGCAAGAGAGGCTGGCTTCAGGTGGCAAACGTTAAGCAAAAGAAACACACAAGGGCGTGGAGACCTGGGGAAAAAGCAACACGGAGAAATCCACCCTCTGAAACCGAGGAAGATGGGCAACAGAGGCTAGCTCAGGTGGCAATCTTTAAGCAAAAAAAATAAAATAAAAAAATACAATGGTGAGGAGACCCGGTCAAAAAGCAACCCTGAAAAAGGTACCCTCTGAAACTGAGGAAGCAGGGCAACAATGCCTAGCTCAGGTGACAATGTTTAAGCAAAAGAAACACACAAGGGCGTGGAGACCTGGGGAAAAAGCATCACGGAGAAATCCTCCAGCTGAAACGGAGGAAGATGGGCAACAGAGGCTACCTCAGGTGGCAATCGTTAAGCAAAAACAAAACACAAAGGCGTGGAGACCTTGGGAAAAAGCAACCCTGAAATATCTACCCTCTGAAACTGAGGAAGATGGGCAAGAGAGGCTGGCTTCATGTGGCAAACGTTAAGCAAAAGAAACACACAAGGGCGTGGAGACCTGGGGAAAAAGCAACACGGAGAAATCCACCCTCTGAAACTGAGGAAGATGGGCAAGAGAGGCTAGCTCAGGTGGCAATCGTTAAGCAAAAACAAAACCCAAAGGCGTGGAGACCTGGGGAAAAGCAACCCTGAAATATCTACCCTCTGAAACTGAGGAAGATGGGCAAGAGAGGCTGGCTTCAGGTGGCAAACTTTAAGCAAAAGAAACACACAAGGGCGTGGAGACCTGGGGAAAAAGCAGCAGTGAGAAATCTACCCTCTGAAACTGACGAGGATGGGCAACAGAGGCTACCTCAGGTGGCAATCGTTAAGCAAAAGAAACACACAAGGGCGTGGATACCTGGGGAAAAAGCAACACGGAGAAATCCACCCTCTGAAACTGAGAAAGATGGGCAAGAGAGGCTAGCTCAGGTGGCAATCGTTAAGCAAAAACAAAACCCAAAGGCGTGGAGACCTGGGGAAAGAGCAACCCTGAAATATCTACCCTCTGAAACTGAGGAAGATGGGCAAGAGAGGCTGGCTTCAGGTGGCAATCTTTAAGCAAAAGAAACACACAAGGGCGTGCAGACCTGGGGAAAAGGCAGCACTGAGAAATCTACCCTCTGAAACTGACGAGGATGGGCAACAGAGGCTACCTCAGGTGGCAATCGTTAAGCAAAAGAAACACACAAGGGCGTGGAGACCTGGGGAAAAAGCAACACGGAGAAATCCACCCTCTGAAACTGAGGAACATGGGCAAAAGAAGCTAGCTCAGGTTGCAAACTTTAAGCAGAAAAAAAAAAAGACGCAAGGGCGTGGAGAGCTGGCGAAAAAGCAACACGGAGAAATCCACCCTCTGAAACTGAGGAAGATGGGCAAGAGAGGCTAGCTCAGGTGGCAATCTTTAAGCAAAAAAATAAAATAAAAAAATGCAATGGCGAGGAGACCCGGTCAAAAAGCAACCCTGAAAAAGGTACCCTTTGAAACTGAGGAAGCAGGCCAACAGTGCCTAGCTCAGGCGACAATCTTTAAGCAAAAGAAACACACAAGGGCGTGGGGAGCTGGCGAAAAGGCAACACTGAGAAATCCACCCTCTGAAACAGACGAAGATGGGCAACAGAGGCTAGCTCAGGTGGCAATCTTTAAGCAAAAGAAACACACAAGTGCGTGGAGACCTGGGAAAAATGCAACACGGAGAAATCCACCCTCTGAAACTGAGGAAGATGGGCAAGAGAGGCTACCTCAGGTGGCAATCGTTAAGCAAAAACAAAGCACAAAGGCGTGGAGACCTGGGGAAAAAGCAACCCTGAAACATCTACCCTCTGAAACTGAGGAAGATGGGCAAGAGAGGCTGGCTTCAGGTGGCAAACTTTAAGCAAAAGAAACACAAAAGGGCGTGGAGACCTGGGGAAAAAGCAACACGGAGAAATCCACCCTCTGAAACCGAGGAAGATGGGCAACAGAGGCTACCTCAGGTGGCAATCTTTAAGCAAAAAAAATAAAATAAAAAAATACAATGGCGAGGAGACCCGGTCAAAAAGCAACCCTGAAAAAGGTACCCTCTGAAACTGAGGAAGCAGGGCAACAATGCCTAGCTCAGGTGACAATCTTTAAGCAAAAGAAACACACAAGGGCGTGGAGACCTGGGGAAAAAGCAGCACTGAGAAATCTACCTTCTGAAACTGACGAGGATGGGCAACAGAGGCTACCTCAGGTGGCAATCGGTAAGCAAAAGAAACACACAAGGGCGTGGAGACCTGGGGAAAAAGCCACACGGAGAAATCCACCCTCTGAAACTGAAGAAGATGGGCAACAGAGGCTAGCTCAGGTGGCAATCTTTAAGCAAAAAAAATAAAATAAAAAAATACAATGGCGAGGAGACCCGGTCAAAAAGCAACCCTGAAAAAGGTACCGTCTGAAACTGAGGAAGCAGGGCAACAATGCCTAGCTCAGGTGACAATCTTTAAGCAAAAGAAACACACAAGGGCGTGGAGACTTGGGGAAAAAGCAACACGGAGAAATCCTCCAGCTGAAACTGAGGAAGATGGGCAACAGAGGCTACCTCAGGTGGCAATCGTTAAGCAAAAACAAAACACAAAGGCGTGGAGACCTTGGGAAAAAGCAACCCTGAAATATCTACCCTCTGAAACTGAGGAAGATGGGCAAGAGAGGCTGGCTTCATGTGGCAAACGTTAAGCAAAAGAAACACACAAGGGCGTGGAGACCTGGGGAAAAAGCAACACGGAGAAATCCACCCTCTGAAACTGAGGAAGATGGGCAAGAGAGGCTAGCTCAGGTGGCAATCGTTAAGCAAAAACAAAACCCAAAGGCGTGGAGACCTGGGGAAAAGCAACCCTGAAATATCTACCCTCTGAAACTGAGGAAGATGGGCAAGAGAGGCTGGCTTCAGGTGGCAAACTTTAAGCAAAAGAAACACACAAGGGCGTGGAGACCTGGGGAAAAAGCAGCAGTGAGAAATCTACCCTCTGAAACTGACGAGGATGGGCAACAGAGGCTACCTCAGGTGGCAATCGTTAAGCAAAAGAAACACACAAGGGCGTGGAGACCTGGGGAAAAAGCATCACGGAGAAATCCTCCAGCTGAAACGGAGGAAGATGGGCAACAGAGGCAACCTCAGGTGGCAATCGTTAAGCAAAAACAAAGCACAAAGGCGTGGAGACCTGGGGAAAAAGCAACCCTGAAACATCTACCCTCTGAAACTGAGGAAGATGGGCAAGAGAGGCTGGCTTCAGGTGGCAAACGTTAAGCAAAAGAAACACACAAGGGCGTGGAGACCTGGGGAAAAAGCAACACGGAGAAATCCACCCTCTGAAACCGAGGAAGATGGGCAACAGAGGCTAGCTCAGGTGGCAATCTTTAAGCAAAAAAAATAAAATAAAAAAATACAATGGTGAGGAGACCCGGTCAAAAAGCAACCCTGAAAAAGGTACCCTCTGAAACTGAGGAAGCAGGGCAACAATGCCTAGCTCAGGTGACAATGTTTAAGCAAAAGAAACACACAAGGGCGTGGAGACCTGGGGAAAAAGCATCACGGAGAAATCCTCCAGCTGAAACGGAGGAAGATGGGCAACAGAGGCTACCTCAGGTGGCAATCGTTAAGCAAAAACAAAACACAAAGGCGTGGAGACCTTGGGAAAAAGCAACCCTGAAATATCTACCCTCTGAAACTGAGGAAGATGGGCAAGAGAGGCTGGCTTCATGTGGCAAACGTTAAGCAAAAGAAACACACAAGGGCGTGGAGACCTGGGGAAAAAGCAACACGGAGAAATCCACCCTCTGAAACTGAGGAAGATGGGCAAGAGAGGCTAGCTCAGGTGGCAATCGTTAAGCAAAAACAAAACCCAAAGGCGTGGAGACCTGGGGAAAAGCAACCCTGAAATATCTACCCTCTGAAACTGAGGAAGATGGGCAAGAGAGGCTGGCTTCAGGTGGCAAACTTTAAGCAAAAGAAACACACAAGGGCGTGGAGACCTGGGGAAAAAGCAGCAGTGAGAAATCTACCCTCTGAAACTGACGAGGATGGGCAACAGAGGCTACCTCAGGTGGCAATCGTTAAGCAAAAGAAACACACAAGGGCGTGGATACCTGGGGAAAAAGCAACACGGAGAAATCCACCCTCTGAAACTGAGAAAGATGGGCAAGAGAGGCTAGCTCAGGTGGCAATCGTTAAGCAAAAACAAAACCCAAAGGCGTGGAGACCTGGGGAAAGAGCAACCCTGAAATATCTACCCTCTGAAACTGAGGAAGATGGGCAAGAGAGGCTGGCTTCAGGTGGCAATCTTTAAGCAAAAGAAACACACAAGGGCGTGGAGACCTGGGGAAAAGGCAGCACTGAGAAATCTACCCTCTGAAACTGACGAGGATGGGCAACAGAGGCTACCTCAGGTGGCAATCGTTAAGCCAAAGAAACACACAAGGGCGTGGAGACCTGGGGAAAAAGCAACACGGAGAAATCCACCCTCTGAAACTGAGGAACATGGGCAAAAGAAGCTAGCTCAGGTTGCAAACTTTAAGCAGAAAAAAAAAAAGACGCAAGGGCGTGGAGAGCTGGCGAAAAAGCAACACGGAAAAATCCACCCTCTGAAACTGAGGAAGATGGGCAAGAGAGGCTAGCTCAGGTGGCAATCTTTAAGCAAAAAAATAAAATAAAAAAATGCAATGGCGAGGAGACCCGGTCAAAAAGCAACCCTGAAAAAGGTACCCTTTGAAACTGAGGAAGCAGGCCAACAGTGCCTAGCTCAGGCGACAATCTTTAAGCAAAAGAAACACACAAGGGCGTGGGGAGCTGGCGAAAAGGCAACACTGAGAAATCCACCCTCTGAAACAGACGAAGATGGGCAACAGAGGCTAGCTCAGGTGGCAATCTTTAAGCAAAAGAAACACACAAGTGCGTGGAGACCTGGGAAAAATGCAACACGGAGAAATCCACCCTATGAAACTGAGGAAGATGGGCAAGAGAGGCTACCTCAGGTGGCAATCGTTAAGCAAAAACAAAGCACAAAGGCTCGGAGACCTGGGGAAAAAGCAACCCTGAAACATCTACCCTCTGAAACTGAGGAAGATGGGCAAGAGAGGCTGGCTTCAGGTGGCAAACTTTAAGCAAAAGAAACACAAAAGGGCGTGGAGACCTGGGGAAAAAGCAACACGGAGAAATCCACCCTCTGAAACCGAGGAAGATGGGCAACAGAGGCTACCTGAGGTGGCAATCTTTAAGCAAAAAAAATAAAATAAAAAAATACAATGGCGAGGAGACCCTGTCAAAAAGCAACCCTGAAAAAGGTACCCTCTGAAACTGAGGAAGCAGGGCAACAATGCCTAGCTCAGGTGACAATCTTTAAGCAAAAGAAACACACAAGGGCGTGGAGACCTGGGGAAAAAGCAGCACTGAGAAATCTACCTTCTGAAACTGACGAGGATGGGCAACAGAGGCTACCTCAGGTGGCAATCGGTAAGCAAAAGAAACACACAAGGGCGTGGAGACCTGGGGAAAAAGCCACACGGAGAAATCCACCCTCTGAAACTGAAGAAGATGGGCAACAGAGGCTAGCTCAGGTGGCAATCTTTAAGCAAAAAAAATAAAATAAAAAAATACAATGGCGAGGAGACCCGGTCAAAAAGCAACCCTGAAAAAGGTACCGTCTGAAACTGAGGAAGCAGGGCAACAATGCCTAGCTCAGGTGACAATCTTTAAGCAAAAGAAACACACAAGGGCGTGGAGACTTGGGGAAAAAGCAACACGGAGAAATCCTCCAGCTGAAACTGAGGAAGATGGGCAACAGAGGCTACCTCAGGTGGCAATCGTTAAGCAAAAACAAAACACAAAGGCGTGGAGACCTTGGGAAAAAGCAACCCTGAAATATCTACCCTCTGAAACTGAGGAAGATGGGCAAGAGAGGCTGGCTTCATGTGGCAAACGTTAAGCAAAAGAAACACACAAGGGCGTGGAGACCTGGGGAAAAAGCAACACGGAGAAATCCACCCTCTGAAACTGAGGAAGATGGGCAAGAGAGGCTAGCTCAGGTGGCAATCGTTAAGCAAAAACAAAACCCAAAGGCGTGGAGACCTGGGGAAAAGCAACCCTGAAATATCTACCCTCTGAAACTGAGGAAGATGGGCAAGAGAGGCTGGCTTCAGGTGGCAAACTTTAAGCAAAAGAAACACACAAGGGCGTGGAGACCTGGGGAAAAAGCAGCAGTGAGAAATCTACCCTCTGAAACTGACGAGGATGGGCAACAGAGGCTACCTCAGGTGGCAATCGTTAAGCAAAAGAAACACACAAGGGCGTGGAGACCTGGGGAAAAAGCATCACGGAGAAATCCTCCAGCTGAAACGGAGGAAGATGGGCAACAGAGGCAACCTCAGGTGGCAATCGTTAAGCAAAAACAAAGCACAAAGGCGTGGAGACCTGGGGAAAAAGCAACCCTGAAACATCTACCCTCTGAAACTGAGGAAGATGGGCAAGAGAGGCTGGCTTCAGGTGGCAAACGTTAAGCAAAAGAAACACACAAGGGCGTGGAGACCTGGGGAAAAAGCAACACGGAGAAATCCACCCTCTGAAACCGAGGAAGATGGGCAACAGAGGCTAGCTCAGGTGGCAATCTTTAAGCAAAAAAAATAAAATAAAAAAATACAATGGTGAGGAGACCCGGTCAAAAAGCAACCCTGAAAAAGGTACCCTCTGAAACTGAGGAAGCAGGGCAACAATGCCTAGCTCAGGTGACAATGTTTAAGCAAAAGAAACACACAAGGGCGTGGAGACCTGGGGAAAAAGCATCACGGAGAAATCCTCCAGCTGAAACGGAGGAAGATGGGCAACAGAGGCTACCTCAGGTGGCAATCGTTAAGCAAAAACAAAACACAAAGGCGTGGAGACCTTGGGAAAAAGCAACCCTGAAATATCTACCCTCTGAAACTGAGGAAGATGGGCAAGAGAGGCTGGCTTCATGTGGCAAACGTTAAGCAAAAGAAACACACAAGGGCGTGGAGACCTGGGGAAAAAGCAACACGGAGAAATCCACCCTCTGAAACTGAGGAAGATGGGCAAGAGAGGCTAGCTCAGGTGGCAATCGTTAAGCAAAAACAAAACCCAAAGGCGTGGAGACCTGGGGAAAAGCAACCCTGAAATATCTACCCTCTGAAACTGAGGAAGATGGGCAAGAGAGGCTGGCTTCAGGTGGCAAACTTTAAGCAAAAGAAACACACAAGGGCGTGGAGACCTGGGGAAAAAGCAGCAGTGAGAAATCTACCCTCTGAAACTGACGAGGATGGGCAACAGAGGCTACCTCAGGTGGCAATCGTTAAGCAAAAGAAACACACAAGGGCGTGGATACCTGGGGAAAAAGCAACACGGAGAAATCCACCCTCTGAAACTGAGAAAGATGGGCAAGAGAGGCTAGCTCAGGTGGCAATCGTTAAGCAAAAACAAAACCCAAAGGCGTGGAGACCTGGGGAAAGAGCAACCCTGAAATATCTACCCTCTGAAACTGAGGAAGATGGGCAAGAGAGGCTGGCTTCAGGTGGCAATCTTTAAGCAAAAGAAACACACAAGGGCGTGGAGACCTGGGGAAAAGGCAGCACTGAGAAATCTACCCTCTGAAACTGACGAGGATGGGCAACAGAGGCTACCTCAGGTGGCAATCGTTAAGCCAAAGAAACACACAAGGGCGTGGAGACCTGGGGAAAAAGCAACACGGAGAAATCCACCCTCTGAAACTGAGGAACATGGGCAAAAGAAGCTAGCTCAGGTTGCAAACTTTAAGCAGAAAAAAAAAAAGACGCAAGGGCGTGGAGAGCTGGCGAAAAAGCAACACGGAAAAATCCACCCTCTGAAACTGAGGAAGATGGGCAAGAGAGGCTAGCTCAGGTGGCAATCTTTAAGCAAAAAAATAAAATAAAAAAATGCAATGGCGAGGAGACCCGGTCAAAAAGCAACCCTGAAAAAGGTACCCTTTGAAACTGAGGAAGCAGGCCAACAGTGCCTAGCTCAGGCGACAATCTTTAAGCAAAAGAAACACACAAGGGCGTGGGGAGCTGGCGAAAAGGCAACACTGAGAAATCCACCCTCTGAAACAGACGAAGATGGGCAACAGAGGCTAGCTCAGGTGGCAATCTTTAAGCAAAAGAAACACACAAGTGCGTGGAGACCTGGGAAAAATGCAACACGGAGAAATCCACCCTATGAAACTGAGGAAGATGGGCAAGAGAGGCTACCTCAGGTGGCAATCGTTAAGCAAAAACAAAGCACAAAGGCTCGGAGACCTGGGGAAAAAGCAACCCTGAAACATCTACCCTCTGAAACTGAGGAAGATGGGCAAGAGAGGCTGGCTTCAGGTGGCAAACTTTAAGCAAAAGAAACACAAAAGGGCGTGGAGACCTGGGGAAAAAGCAACACGGAGAAATCCACCCTCTGAAACCGAGGAAGATGGGCAACAGAGGCTACCTGAGGTGGCAATCTTTAAGCAAAAAAAATAAAATAAAAAAATACAATGGCGAGGAGACCCTGTCAAAAAGCAACCCTGAAAAAGGTACCCTCTGAAACTGAGGAAGCAGGGCAACAATGCCTAGCTCAGGTGACAATCTTTAAGCAAAAGAAACACACAAGGGCGTGGAGACCTGGGGAAAAAGCAGCACTGAGAAATCTACCTTCTGAAACTGACGAGGATGGGCAACAGAGGCTACCTCAGGTGGCAATCGGTAAGCAAAAGAAACACACAAGGGCGTGGAGACCTGGGGAAAAAGCCACACGGAGAAATCCACCCTCTGAAACTGAAGAAGATGGGCAACAGAGGCTAGCTCAGGTGGCAATCTTTAAGCAAAAAAAATAAAATAAAAAAATACAATGGCGAGGAGACCCGGTCAAAAAGCAACCCTGAAAAAGGTACCGTCTGAAACTGAGGAAGCAGGGCAACAATGCCTAGCTCAGGTGACAATCTTTAAGCAAAAGAAACACACAAGGGCGTGGAGACCTGGGGAAAAAGCATCACGGAGAAATCCTGCAGCTGAAACTGAGGCAGATGGGCAACAGAGGCTACCTCAGGTGGCAATCGTTAAGCAAAAACAAAACACAAAGGCGTGGAGACCTTGGGAAAAAGCAACCCTGAAATAGCTACCCTCTGCAACTGAGGAAGATGGGCAAGAGAGGCTAGCTCAGGTGGCAATCTTTAAGCAAAAACAATAAAATAAAAAAATGCAATCTCGAGGAGACCCGGTCAAAAAGCAACCCTGAAAAAGGTACCCTTTGAAACTGAGGAAGCAGGGCAACAGTGCCTAGCTCAGGCGACAATCTTTAAGCAAAAGAAACACACAAGGGCGTGGGGAGCTGGCGAAAAGGCAACACTGAGAAATCCACCCTCTGAAACAGACGAAGATGGGCAACAGAGGCTAGCTCAGGTGGCAATCTTTAAGCAAAAACAATAAAATAAAAAAATACAATGGCGAGGAGACTCGGTCAAAAAGCAACCCTGAAAAAGGTACCCTCTGAAACTGAGGAAGCAGGGCAACAATGCCTAGCTCAGGTGACAATCTTTAAGCAAAAGAAACACACAAGGGCGTGGAGACCTGGGGAAAAAGCATCACGGAGAAATCCTCCAGCTGAAACGGAGGAAGATGGGCAACAGAGGCTACCTCAGGTGGCAATCGTTAAGCAAAAACAAAACACAAAGGCGTGGAGACCTTGGGAAAAAGCAACCCTGAAATATCTACCCTCTGAAACTGAGGAAGATGGGCAAGAGAGGCTGGCTTCATGTGGCAAACGTTAAGCAAAAGAAACACACAAGGGCGTGGAGACCTGGGGAAAAAGCAACACGGAGAAATCCACCCTCTGAAACTGAGGAAGATGGGCAAGAGAGGCTAGCTCAGGTGGCAATCGTTAAGCAAAAACAAAACCCAAAGGCGTGGAGACCTGGGAAAAAGCAACCCTGAAATATCTACCCCCTGAAACTGAGGGAGATGGGCAAGAGAGGCTGGCTTCAGGTGGCAAACTTTAAGCAAAAGAAACACACAAGGGCGTGGAGACCTGGGGAAAAAGCAGCACTGAGAAATCTACCCTCTGAAACTGACGAGGATGGGCAACAGAGGCTACCTCAGGTGGCAATCGGTAAGCAAAAGAAACACACAAGGGCGTGGAGACCTGGGGAAAAAGCCACACGGAGAAATCCACCCTCTGAAACTGAAGAAGATGGGCAACAGAGGCTAGCTCAGGTGGCAATCTTTAAGCAAAAAAAATAAAATAAAAAAATACAATGGCGAGGAGACCCGGTCAAAAAGCAACCCTGAAAAAGGTACCCTCTGAAACTGAGGAAGCAGGGCAACAATGCCTAGCTCAGGTGACAATCTTTAAGCAAAAGAAACACACAAGGGCGTGGAGACTTGGGGAAAAAGCAACACGGAGAAATCCTCCAGCTGAAACTGAGGAAGATGGGCAACAGAGGCTACCTAAGGTGGCAATCGTTAAGCAAAAACAAAACACAAAGGCGTGGAGACCTTGGGAAAAAGCAACCCTGAAATATCTACCCTCTGAAACTGAGGAAGATGGGCAAGAGAGGCTGGCTTCATGTGGCAAACGTTAAGCAAAAGAAACACACAAGGGCGTGGAGACCTGGGGAAAAAGCAACACGGAGAAATCCACCCTCTGAAACTGAGGAAGATGGGCAAGAGAGGCTAGCTCAGGTGGCAATCGTTAAGCAAAAACAAAACCGAAAGGCGTGGAGACCTGGGGAAAAGCAACCCTGAAATATCTACCCTCTGAAACTGAGGAAGATGGGCAAGAGAGGCTGGCTTCAGGTGGCAAACTTTAAGCAAAAGAAACACACAAGGGCGTGGAGACCTGGGGAAAAAGCAGCAGTGAGAAATCTACCCTCTGAAACTGACGAGGATGGGCAACAGAGGCTACCTCAGGTGGCAATCATTAAGCAAAAGAAACACACAAGGGCGTGGATACCTGGGGAAAAAGCAACACGGAGAAATCCACCCTCTGAAACTGAGAAAGATGGGCAAGAGAGGCTAGCTCAGGTGGCAATCGTTAAGCAAAAACAAAACCCAAAGGCGTGGAGACCTGGGAAAAAGCAACCCTGAAATATCTACCCTCTGAAACTGAGGAAGATGGGCAAGAGAGGCTGGCTTCAGGCGGCAAACTTTAAGCAAAAGAAACACACAAGGGCGTGGAGACCTGGGGAAAAGGCAGCACTGAGAAATCTACCCTCTGAAACTGACGAGGATGGGCAACAGAGGCTACCTCAGGTGGCAATCTTTAAGCAAAAGAAACACACAAGGGCGTGGAGACCTGGGGAAAAAGCAACACGGAGAAATCCACCCTCTGAAACTGAGAAAGATGGGCAAGAGAGGCTAGCTCAGGTGGCAATCGTTAAGCAAAAACAAAACCCAAAGGCGTGGAGACCTGGGGAAAGAGCAACCCTGAAATATCTACCCTCTGAAACTGAGGAAGATGGGCAAGAGAGGCTGGCTTCAGGTGGCAATCTTTAAGCAAAAGAAACACACAAGGGCGTGGAGACCTGGGGAAAAGGCAGCACTGAGAAATCTACCTTCTGAAACTGACGAGGATGGGCAAGAGAGGCTACCTCAGGTGGCAATCTTTAAGCAAAAGAAACACACAAGGGCGTGGAGACCTGGGAAAAAGCAACACGGACAAATCCACCCTCTGAAACTGAGGAACATGGGCAAAAGAAGCTAGCTCAGGTTGCAAAATTTAAGCAGAAAAAAAAAAAGACGCAAGGGCGTGGAGAGCTGGCGAAAAAGCAACACGGAGAAATCCACCCTCTGAAACTGAGGAAGATGGGCAAGAGAGGCTAGCTCAGGTGGCAATCGTTAAGCAAAAACAAAACCCAAAGGCGTGGAGACCTGGGGAAAGAGCAACCCTGAAATATCTACCCTCTGAAACTGAGGAAGATGGGCAAGAGAGGCTGGCTTCAGGTGGCAATCTTTAAGCAAAAGAAACACACAAGGGCGTGCAGACCTGGGGAAAAGGCAGCACTGAGAAATCTACCCTCTGAAACTGACGAGGATGGGCAACAGAGGCTACCTCAGGTGGCAATCGTTAAGCAAAAGAAACACACAAGGGCGTGGAGACCTGGGGAAAAAGCAACACGGAGAAATCCACCCTCTGAAACTGAGGAACATGGGCAAAAGAAGCCAGCTCAGGTTGCAAACTTTAAGCAGAAAAAAAAAAAGACGCAAGGGCGTGGAGAGCTGGCGAAAAAGCAACACGGAGAAATCCACCCTCTGAAACTGAGGAAGATGGGCAAGAGAGGCTAGCTCAGGTGGCAATCTTTAAGCAAAAAAATAAAATAAAAAAATGCAATGGCGAGGAGACCCGGTCAAAAAGCAACCCTGAAAAAGGTACCCTTTGAAACTGAGGAAGCAGGGCAACAGTGCCTAGCTCAGGCGACAATCTTTAAGCAAAAGAAACACACAAGGGCGTGGGGAGCTGGCGAAAAGGCAACACTGAGAAATCCACCCTCTGAAACAGACGAAGATGGGCAACAGAGGCTAGCTCAGGTGGCAATCTTTAAGCAAAAGAAACACACAAGTGCGTGGAGACCTGGGAAAAATGCAACACGGAGAAATCCACCCTCTGAAACTGAGGAAGATGGGCAAGAGAGGCTACCTCAGGTGGCAATCGTTAAGCAAAAACAAAGCACAAAGGCGTGGAGACCTGGGGAAAAAGCAACCCTGAAACATCTACCCTCTGAAACTGAGGAAGATGGGCAAGAGAGGCTGGCTTCATGTGGCAAACGTTAAGCAAAAGAAACACACAAGGGCGTGGAGACCTGGGGAAAAAGCAACACGGAGAAATCCACCCTCTGAAACTGAGGAAGATGGGCAAGAGAGGCTAGCTCAGGTGGCAATCGTTAAGCAAAAACAAAACCCAAAGGCGTGGAGACCTGGGGAAAAGCAACCCTGAAATATCTACCCTCTGAAACTGAGGAAGATGGGCAAGAGAGGCTGGCTTCAGGTGGCAAACTTTAAGCAAAAGAAACACACAAGGGCGTGGAGACCTGGGGAAAAAGCAGCAGTGAGAAATCTACCCTCTGAAACTGACGAGGATGGGCAACAGAGGCTACCTCAGGTGGCAATCGTTAAGCAAAAGAAACACACAAGGGCGTGGAGACCTGGGGAAAAAGCATCACGGAGAAATCCTCCAGCTGAAACGGAGGAAGATGGGCAACAGAGGCAACCTCAGGTGGCAATCGTTAAGCAAAAACAAAGCACAAAGGCGTGGAGACCTGGGGAAAAAGCAACCCTGAAACATCTACCCTCTGAAACTGAGGAAGATGGGCAAGAGAGGCTGGCTTCAGGTGGCAAACGTTAAGCAAAAGAAACACACAAGGGCGTGGAGACCTGGGGAAAAAGCAACACGGAGAAATCCACCCTCTGAAACCGAGGAAGATGGGCAACAGAGGCTAGCTCAGGTGGCAATCTTTAAGCAAAAAAAATAAAATAAAAAAATACAATGGTGAGGAGACCCGGTCAAAAAGCAACCCTGAAAAAGGTACCCTCTGAAACTGAGGAAGCAGGGCAACAATGCCTAGCTCAGGTGACAATGTTTAAGCAAAAGAAACACACAAGGGCGTGGAGACCTGGGGAAAAAGCATCACGGAGAAATCCTCCAGCTGAAACGGAGGAAGATGGGCAACAGAGGCTACCTCAGGTGGCAATCGTTAAGCAAAAACAAAACACAAAGGCGTGGAGACCTTGGGAAAAAGCAACCCTGAAATATCTACCCTCTGAAACTGAGGAAGATGGGCAAGAGAGGCTGGCTTCATGTGGCAAACGTTAAGCAAAAGAAACACACAAGGGCGTGGAGACCTGGGGAAAAAGCAACACGGAGAAATCCACCCTCTGAAACTGAGGAAGATGGGCAAGAGAGGCTAGCTCAGGTGGCAATCGTTAAGCAAAAACAAAACCCAAAGGCGTGGAGACCTGGGGAAAAGCAACCCTGAAATATCTACCCTCTGAAACTGAGGAAGATGGGCAAGAGAGGCTGGCTTCAGGTGGCAAACTTTAAGCAAAAGAAACACACAAGGGCGTGGAGACCTGGGGAAAAAGCAGCAGTGAGAAATCTACCCTCTGAAACTGACGAGGATGGGCAACAGAGGCTACCTCAGGTGGCAATCGTTAAGCAAAAGAAACACACAAGGGCGTGGATACCTGGGGAAAAAGCAACACGGAGAAATCCACCCTCTGAAACTGAGAAAGATGGGCAAGAGAGGCTAGCTCAGGTGGCAATCGTTAAGCAAAAACAAAACCCAAAGGCGTGGAGACCTGGGGAAAGAGCAACCCTGAAATATCTACCCTCTGAAACTGAGGAAGATGGGCAAGAGAGGCTGGCTTCAGGTGGCAATCTTTAAGCAAAAGAAACACACAAGGGCGTGGAGACCTGGGGAAAAGGCAGCACTGAGAAATCTACCCTCTGAAACTGACGAGGATGGGCAACAGAGGCTACCTCAGGTGGCAATCGTTAAGCCAAAGAAACACACAAGGGCGTGGAGACCTGGGGAAAAAGCAACACGGAGAAATCCACCCTCTGAAACTGAGGAACATGGGCAAAAGAAGCTAGCTCAGGTTGCAAACTTTAAGCAGAAAAAAAAAAAGACGCAAGGGCGTGGAGAGCTGGCGAAAAAGCAACACGGAAAAATCCACCCTCTGAAACTGAGGAAGATGGGCAAGAGAGGCTAGCTCAGGTGGCAATCTTTAAGCAAAAAAATAAAATAAAAAAATGCAATGGCGAGGAGACCCGGTCAAAAAGCAACCCTGAAAAAGGTACCCTTTGAAACTGAGGAAGCAGGCCAACAGTGCCTAGCTCAGGCGACAATCTTTAAGCAAAAGAAACACACAAGGGCGTGGGGAGCTGGCGAAAAGGCAACACTGAGAAATCCACCCTCTGAAACAGACGAAGATGGGCAACAGAGGCTAGCTCAGGTGGCAATCTTTAAGCAAAAGAAACACACAAGTGCGTGGAGACCTGGGAAAAATGCAACACGGAGAAATCCACCCTATGAAACTGAGGAAGATGGGCAAGAGAGGCTACCTCAGGTGGCAATCGTTAAGCAAAAACAAAGCACAAAGGCTCGGAGACCTGGGGAAAAAGCAACCCTGAAACATCTACCCTCTGAAACTGAGGAAGATGGGCAAGAGAGGCTGGCTTCAGGTGGCAAACTTTAAGCAAAAGAAACACAAAAGGGCGTGGAGACCTGGGGAAAAAGCAACACGGAGAAATCCACCCTCTGAAACCGAGGAAGATGGGCAACAGAGGCTACCTGAGGTGGCAATCTTTAAGCAAAAAAAATAAAATAAAAAAATACAATGGCGAGGAGACCCGGTCAAAAAGCAACCCTGAAAAAGGTACCCTCTGAAACTGAGGAAGCAGGGCAACAATGCCTAGCTCAGGTGACAATCTTTAAGCAAAAGAAACACACAAGGGCGTGGAGACCTGGGGAAAAAGCAGCACTGAGAAATCTACCTTCTGAAACTGACGAGGATGGGCAACAGAGGCTACCTCAGGTGGCAATCGGTAAGCAAAAGAAACACACAAGGGCGTGGAGACCTGGGGAAAAAGCCACACGGAGAAATCCACCCTCTGAAACTGAAGAAGATGGGCAACAGAGGCTAGCTCAGGTGGCAATCTTTAAGCAAAAAAAATAAAATAAAAAAATACAATGGCGAGGAGACCCGGTCAAAAAGCAACCCTGAAAAAGGTACCGTCTGAAACTGAGGAAGCAGGGCAACAATGCCTAGCTCAGGTGACAATCTTTAAGCAAAAGAAACACACAAGGGCGTGGAGACCTGGGGAAAAAGCATCACGGAGAAATCCTGCAGCTGAAACTGAGGCAGATGGGCAACAGAGGCTACCTCAGGTGGCAATCGTTAAGCAAAAACAAAACACAAAGGCGTGGAGACCTTGGGAAAAAGCAACCCTGAAATAGCTACCCTCTGCAACTGAGGAAGATGGGCAAGAGAGGCTAGCTCAGGTGGCAATCTTTAAGCAAAAACAATAAAATAAAAAAATGCAATGGCGAGGAGACCCGGTCAAAAAGCAACCCTGAAAAAGGTACCCTTTGAAACTGAGGAAGCAGGGCAACAGTGCCTAGCTCAGGCGACAATCTTTAAGCAAAAGAAACACACAAGGGCGTGGGGAGCTGGCGAAAAGGCAACACTGAGAAATCCACCCTCTGAAACAGACGAAGATGGGCAACAGAGGCTAGCTCAGGTGGCAATCTTTAAGCAAAAACAATAAAATAAAAAAATACAATGGCGAGGAGACTCGGTCAAAAAGCAACCCTGAAAAAGGTACCCTCTGAAACTGAGGAAGCAGGGCAACAATGCCTAGCTCAGGTGACAATCTTTAAGCAAAAGAAACACACAAGGGCGTGGAGACCTGGGGAAAAAGCATCACGGAGAAATCCTCCAGCTGAAACGGAGGAAGATGGGCAACAGAGGCTACCTCAGGTGGCAATCGTTAAGCAAAAACAAAACACAAAGGCGTGGAGACCTTGGGAAAAAGCAACCCTGAAATATCTACCCTCTGAAACTGAGGAAGATGGGCAAGAGAGGCTGGCTTCATGTGGCAAACGTTAAGCAAAAGAAACACACAAGGGCGTGGAGACCTGGGGAAAAAGCAACACGGAGAAATCCACCCTCTGAAACTGAGGAAGATGGGCAAGAGAGGCTAGCTCAGGTGGCAATCGTTAAGCAAAAACAAAACCCAAAGGCGTGGAGACCTGGGAAAAAGCAACCCTGAAATATCTACCCCCTGAAACTGAGGGAGATGGGCAAGAGAGGCTGGCTTCAGGTGGCAAACTTTAAGCAAAAGAAACACACAAGGGCGTGGAGACCTGGGGAAAAAGCAGCACTGAGAAATCTACCCTCTGAAACTGACGAGGATGGGCAACAGAGGCTACCTCAGGTGGCAATCGGTAAGCAAAAGAAACACACAAGGGCGTGGAGACCTGGGGAAAAAGCCACACGGAGAAATCCACCCTCTGAAACTGAAGAAGATGGGCAACAGAGGCTAGCTCAGGTGGCAATCTTTAAGCAAAAAAAATAAAATAAAAAAATACAATGGCGAGGAGACCCGGTCAAAAAGCAACCCTGAAAAAGGTACCCTCTGAAACTGAGGAAGCAGGGCAACAATGCCTAGCTCAGGTGACAATCTTTAAGCAAAAGAAACACACAAGGGCGTGGAGACTTGGGGAAAAAGCAACACGGAGAAATCCTCCAGCTGAAACTGAGGAAGATGGGCAACAGAGGCTACCTAAGGTGGCAATCGTTAAGCAAAAACAAAACACAAAGGCGTGGAGACCTTGGGAAAAAGCAACCCTGAAATATCTACCCTCTGAAACTGAGGAAGATGGGCAAGAGAGGCTGGCTTCATGTGGCAAACGTTAAGCAAAAGAAACACACAAGGGCGTGGAGACCTGGGGAAAAAGCAACACGGAGAAATCCACCCTCTGAAACTGAGGAAGATGGGCAAGAGAGGCTAGCTCAGGTGGCAATCGTTAAGCAAAAACAAAACCGAAAGGCGTGGAGACCTGGGGAAAAGCAACCCTGAAATATCTACCCTCTGAAACTGAGGAAGATGGGCAAGAGAGGCTGGCTTCAGGTGGCAAACTTTAAGCAAAAGAAACACACAAGGGCGTGGAGACCTGGGGAAAAAGCAGCAGTGAGAAATCTACCCTCTGAAACTGACGAGGATGGGCAACAGAGGCTACCTCAGGTGGCAATCGTTAAGCAAAAGAAACACACAAGGGCGTGGATACCTGGGGAAAAAGCAACACGGAGAAATCCACCCTCTGAAACTGAGAAAGATGGGCAAGAGAGGCTAGCTCAGGTGGCAATCGTTAAGCAAAAACAAAACCCAAAGGCGTGGAGACCTGGGAAAAAGCAACCCTGAAATATCTACCCTCTGAAACTGAGGAAGATGGGCAAGAGAGGCTGGCTTCAGGCGGCAAACTTTAAGCAAAAGAAACACACAAGGGCGTGGAGACCTGGGGAAAAGGCAGCACTGAGAAATCTACCCTCTGAAACTGACGAGGATGGGCAACAGAGGCTACCTCAGGTGGCAATCTTTAAGCAAAAGAAACACACAAGGGCGTGGAGACCTGGGGAAAAAGCAACACGGAGAAATCCACCCTCTGAAACTGAGAAAGATGGGCAAGAGAGGCTAGCTCAGGTGGCAATCGTTAAACAAAAACAAAACCCAAAGGCGTGGAGACCTGGGGAAAGAGCAACCCTGAAATATCTACCCTCTGAAACTGAGGAAGATGGGCAAGAGAGGCTGGCTTCAGGTGGCAATCTTTAAGCAAAAGAAACACACAAGGGCGTGGAGACCTGGGGAAAAGGCAGCACTGAGAAATCTACCTTCTGAAACTGACGAGGATGGGCAAGAGAGGCTACCTCAGGTGGCAATCTTTAAGCAAAAGAAACACACAAGGGCGTGGAGACCTGGGAAAAAGCAACACGGACAAATCCACCCTCTGAAACTGAGGAACATGGGCAAAAGAAGCTAGCTCAGGTTGCAAAATTTAAGCAGAAAAAAAAAAAGACGCAAGGGCGTGGAGAGCTGGCGAAAAAGCAACACGGAGAAATCCACCCTCTGAAACTGAGGAAGATGGGCAAGAGAGGCTAGCTCAGGTGGCAATCGTTAAGCAAAAACAAAACCCAAAGGCGTGGAGACCTGGGGAAAGAGCAACCCTGAAATATCTACCCTCTGAAACTGAGGAAGATGGGCAAGAGAGGCTGGCATCAGGTGGCAATCTTTAAGCAAAAGAAACACACAAGGGCGTGCAGACCTGGGGAAAAGGCAGCACTGAGAAATCTACCCTCTGAAACTGACGAGGATGGGCAACAGAGGCTACCTCAGGTGGCAATCGTTAAGCAAAAGAAACACACAAGGGCGTGGAGACCTGGGGAAAAAGCAACACGGAGAAATCCACCCTCTGAAACTGAGGAACATGGGCAAAAGAAGCTAGCTCAGGTTGCAAACTTTAAGCAGAAAAAAAAAAAGACGCAAGGGCGTGGAGAGCTGGCGAAAAAGCAACACGGAGAAATCCACCCTCTGAAACTGAGGAAGATGGGCAAGAGAGGCTAGCTCAGGTGGCAATCTTTAAGCAAAAAAATAAAATAAAAAAATGCAATGGCGAGGAGACCCGGTCAAAAAGCAACCCTGAAAAAGGTACCCTTTGAAACTGAGGAAGCAGGGCAACAGTGCCTAGCTCAGGCGACAATCTTTAAGCAAAAGAAACACACAAGGGCGTGGGGAGCTGGCGAAAAGGCAACACTGAGAAATCCACCCTCTGAAACAGACGAAGATGGGCAACAGAGGCTAGCTCAGGTGGCAATCTTTAAGCAAAAGAAACACACAAGTGCGTGGAGACCTGGGAAAAATGCAACACGGAGAAATCCACCCTCTGAAACTGAGGAAGATGGGCAAGAGAGGCTACCTCAGGTGGCAATCGTTAAGCAAAAACAAAGCACAAAGGCGTGGAGACCTGGGGAAAAAGCAACCCTGAAACATCTACCCTCTGAAACTGAGGAAGATGGGCAAGAGAGGCTGGCTTCAGGTGGCAAACTTTAAGCAAAAGAAACACAAAAGGGCGTGGAGACCTGGGGAAAAAGCAACACGGAGAAATCCACCCTCTGAAACCGAGGAAGATGGGCAACAGAGGCTACCTCAGGTGGCAATCTTTAAGCAAAAAAAATAAAATAAAAAAATACAATGGCGAGGAGACCCGGTCAAAAAGCAACCCTGAAAAAGGTACCCTCTGAAACTGAGGAAGCAGGGCAACAATGCCTAGCTCAGGTGACAATCTTTAAGCAAAAGAAACACACAAGGGCGTGGAGACCTGGGGAAAAAGCAGCACTGAGAAATCTACCTTCTGAAACTGACGAGGATGGGCAACAGAGGCTACCTCAGGTGGCAATCGGTAAGCAAAAGAAACACACAAGGGCGTGGAGACCTGGGGAAAAAGCCACACGGAGAAATCCACCCTCTGAAACTGAAGAAGATGGGCAACAGAGGCTAGCTCAGGTGGCAATCTTTAAGCAAAAAAAATAAAATAAAAAAATACAATGGCGAGGAGACCCGGTCAAAAAGCAACCCTGAAAAAGGTACCGTCTGAAACTGAGGAAGCAGGGCAACAATGCCTAGCTCAGGTGACAATCTTTAAGCAAAAGAAACACACAAGGGCGTGGAGACTTGGGGAAAAAGCAACACGGAGAAATCCTCCAGCTGAAACTGAGGAAGATGGGCAACAGAGGCTACCTCAGGTGGCAATCGTTAAGCAAAAACAAAACACAAAGGCGTGGAGACCTTGGGAAAAAGCAACCCTGAAATATCTACCCTCTGAAACTGAGGAAGATGGGCAAGAGAGGCTGGCTTCATGTGGCAAACGTTAAGCAAAAGAAACACACAAGGGCGTGGAGACCTGGGGAAAAAGCAACACGGAGAAATCCACCCTCTGAAACTGAGGAAGATGGGCAAGAGAGGCTAGCTCAGGTGGCAATCGTTAAGCAAAAACAAAACCCAAAGGCGTGGAGACCTGGGGAAAAGCAACCCTGAAATATCTACCCTCTGAAACTGAGGAAGATGGGCAAGAGAGGCTGGCTTCAGGTGGCAAACTTTAAGCAAAAGAAACACACAAGGGCGTGGAGACCTGGGGAAAAAGCAGCAGTGAGAAATCTACCCTCTGAAACTGACGAGGATGGGCAACAGAGGCTACCTCAGGTGGCAATCGTTAAGCAAAAGAAACACACAAGGGCGTGGAGACCTGGGGAAAAAGCATCACGGAGAAATCCTCCAGCTGAAACGGAGGAAGATGGGCAACAGAGGCAACCTCAGGTGGCAATCGTTAAGCAAAAACAAAGCACAAAGGCGTGGAGACCTGGGGAAAAAGCAACCCTGAAACATCTACCCTCTGAAACTGAGGAAGATGGGCAAGAGAGGCTGGCTTCAGGTGGCAAACGTTAAGCAAAAGAAACACACAAGGGCGTGGAGACCTGGGGAAAAAGCAACACGGAGAAATCCACCCTCTGAAACCGAGGAAGATGGGCAACAGAGGCTAGCTCAGGTGGCAATCTTTAAGCAAAAAAAATAAAATAAAAAAATACAATGGCGAGGAGACCCGGTCAAAAAGCAACCCTGAAAAAGGTACCCTCTGAAACTGAGGAAGCAGGGCAACAATGCCTAGCTCAGGTGACAATCTTTAAGCAAAAGAAACACACAAGGGCGTGGAGACCTGGGGAAAAAGCAGCACTGAGAAATCTACCTTCTGAAACTGACGAGGATGGGCAACAGAGGCTACCTCAGGTGGCAATCGGTAAGCAAAAGAAACACACAAGGGCGTGGAGACCTGGGGAAAAAGCCACACGGAGAAATCCACCCTCTGAAACTGAAGAAGATGGGCAACAGAGGCTAGCTCAGGTGGCAATCTTTAAGCAAAAAAAATAAAATAAAAAAATACAATGGCGAGGAGACCCGGTCAAAAAGCAACCCTGAAAAAGGTACCGTCTGAAACTGAGGAAGCAGGGCAACAATGCCTAGCTCAGGTGACAATCTTTAAGCAAAAGAAACACACAAGGGCGTGGAGACTTGGGGAAAAAGCAACACGGAGAAATCCTCCAGCTGAAACTGAGGAAGATGGGCAACAGAGGCTACCTCAGGTGGCAATCGTTAAGCAAAAACAAAACACAAAGGCGTGGAGACCTTGGGAAAAAGCAACCCTGAAATATCTACCCTCTGAAACTGAGGAAGATGGGCAAGAGAGGCTGGCTTCATGTGGCAAACGTTAAGCAAAAGAAACACACAAGGGCGTGGAGACCTGGGGAAAAAGCAACACGGAGAAATCCACCCTCTGAAACTGAGGAAGATGGGCAAGAGAGGCTAGCTCAGGTGGCAATCGTTAAGCAAAAACAAAACCCAAAGGCGTGGAGACCTGGGGAAAAGCAACCCTGAAATATCTACCCTCTGAAACTGAGGAAGATGGGCAAGAGAGGCTGGCTTCAGGTGGCAAACTTTAAGCAAAAGAAACACACAAGGGCGTGGAGACCTGGGGAAAAAGCAGCAGTGAGAAATCTACCCTCTGAAACTGACGAGGATGGGCAACAGAGGCTACCTCAGGTGGCAATCGTTAAGCAAAAGAAACACACAAGGGCGTGGAGACCTGGGGAAAAAGCATCACGGAGAAATCCTCCAGCTGAAACGGAGGAAGATGGGCAACAGAGGCAACCTCAGGTGGCAATCGTTAAGCAAAAACAAAGCACAAAGGCGTGGAGACCTGGGGAAAAAGCAACCCTGAAACATCTACCCTCTGAAACTGAGGAAGATGGGCAAGAGAGGCTGGCTTCAGGTGGCAAACGTTAAGCAAAAGAAACACACAAGGGCGTGGAGACCTGGGGAAAAAGCAACACGGAGAAATCCACCCTCTGAAACCGAGGAAGATGGGCAACAGAGGCTAGCTCAGGTGGCAATCTTTAAGCAAAAAAAATAAAATAAAAAAATACAATGGTGAGGAGACCCGGTCAAAAAGCAACCCTGAAAAAGGTACCCTCTGAAACTGAGGAAGCAGGGCAACAATGCCTAGCTCAGGTGACAATGTTTAAGCAAAAGAAACACACAAGGGCGTGGAGACCTGGGGAAAAAGCATCACGGAGAAATCCTCCAGCTGAAACGGAGGAAGATGGGCAACAGAGGCTACCTCAGGTGGCAATCGTTAAGCAAAAACAAAACACAAAGGCGTGGAGACCTTGGGAAAAAGCAACCCTGAAATATCTACCCTCTGAAACTGAGGAAGATGGGCAAGAGAGGCTGGCTTCATGTGGCAAACGTTAAGCAAAAGAAACACACAAGGGCGTGGAGACCTGGGGAAAAAGCAACACGGAGAAATCCACCCTCTGAAACTGAGGAAGATGGGCAAGAGAGGCTAGCTCAGGTGGCAATCGTTAAGCAAAAACAAAACCCAAAGGCGTGGAGACCTGGGGAAAAGCAACCCTGAAATATCTACCCTCTGAAACTGAGGAAGATGGGCAAGAGAGGCTGGCTTCAGGTGGCAAACTTTAAGCAAAAGAAACACACAAGGGCGTGGAGACCTGGGGAAAAAGCAGCAGTGAGAAATCTACCCTCTGAAACTGACGAGGATGGGCAACAGAGGCTACCTCAGGTGGCAATCGTTAAGCAAAAGAAACACACAAGGGCGTGGAGACCTGGGGAAAAAGCAACACGGAGAAATCCACCCTGTGAAACTGAGAAAGATGGGCAAGAGAGGCTAGCTCAGGTGGCAATCGTTAAGCAAAAACAAAACCCAAAGGCGTGGAGACCTGGGGAAAGAGCAACCCTGAAATATCTACCCTCTGAAACTGAGGAAGATGGGCAAGAGAGGCTGGCTTCAGGTGGCAATCTTTAAGCAAAAGAAACACACAAGGGCGTGGAGACCTGGGGAAAAGGCAGCACTGAGAAATCTACCCTCTGAAACTGACGAGGATGGGCAACAGAGGCTACCTCAGGTGGCAATCGTTAAGCCAAAGAAACACACAAGGGCGTGGAGACCTGGGGAAAAAGCAACACGGAGAAATCCACCCTCTGAAACTGAGGAACATGGGCAAAAGAAGCTAGCTCAGGTTGCAAACTTTAAGCAGAAAAAAAAAAAGACGCAAGGGCGTGGAGAGCTGGCGAAAAAGCAACACGGAAAAATCCACCCTCTGAAACTGAGGAAGATGGGCAAGAGAGGCTAGCTCAGGTGGCAATCTTTAAGCAAAAAAATAAAATAAAAAAATGCAATGGCGAGGAGACCCGGTCAAAAAGCAACCCTGAAAAAGGTACCCTTTGAAACTGAGGAAGCAGGCCAACAGTGCCTAGCTCAGGCTACAATCTTTAAGCAAAAGAAACACACAAGGGCGTGGGGAGCTGGCGAAAAGGCAACACTGAGAAATCCACCCTCTGAAACAGACGAAGATGGGCAACAGAGGCTAGCTCAGGTGGCAATCTTTAAGCAAAAGAAACACACAAGTGCGTGGAGACCTGGGAAAAATGCAACACGGAGAAATCCACCCTATGAAACTGAGGAAGATGGGCAAGAGAGGCTACCTCAGGTGGCAATCGTTAAGCAAAAACAAAGCACAAAGGCTCGGAGACCTGGGGAAAAAGCAACCCTGAAACATCTACCCTCTGAAACTGAGGAAGATGGGCAAGAGAGGCTGGCTTCAGGTGGCAAACTTTAAGCAAAAGAAACACAAAAGGGCGTGGAGACCTGGGGAAAAAGCAACACGGAGAAATCCACCCTCTGAAACCGAGGAAGATGGGCAACAGAGGCTACCTGAGGTGGCAATCTTTAAGCAAAAAAAATAAAATAAAAAAATACAATGGCGAGGAGACCCGGTCAAAAAGCAACCCTGAAAAAGGTACCCTCTGAAACTGAGGAAGCAGGGCAACAATGCCTAGCTCAGGTGACAATCTTTAAGCAAAAGAAACACACAAGGGCGTGGAGACCTGGGGAAAAAGAAGCACTGAGAAATCTACCTTCTGAAACTGACGAGGATGGGCAACAGAGGCTACCTCAGGTGGCAATCGGTAAGCAAAAGAAACACACAAGGGCGTGGAGACCTGGGGAAAAAGCCACACGGAGAAATCCACCCTCTGAAACTGAAGAAGATGGGCAACAGAGGCTAGCTCAGGTGGCAATCTTTAAGCAAAAAAAATAAAATAAAAAAATACAATGGCGAGGAGACCCGGTCAAAAAGCAACCCTGAAAAAGGTACCGTCTGAAACTGAGGAAGCAGGGCAACAATGCCTAGCTCAGGTGACAATCTTTAAGCAAAAGAAACACACAAGGGCGTGGAGACCTGGGGAAAAAGCATCACGGAGAAATCCTGCAGCTGAAACTGAGGCAGATGGGCAACAGAGGCTACCTCAGGTGGCAATCGTTAAGCAAAAACAAAACACAAAGGCGTGGAGACCTTGGGAAAAAGCAACCCTGAAATAGCTACCCTCTGCAACTGAGGAAGATGGGCAAGAGAGGCTAGCTCAGGTGGCAATCTTTAAGCAAAAACAATAAAATAAAAAAATGCAATGGCGAGGAGACCCGGTCAAAAAGCAACCCTGAAAAAGGTACCCTTTGAAACTGAGGAAGCAGGGCAACAGTGCCTAGCTCAGGCGACAATCTTTAAGCAAAAGAAACACACAAGGGCGTGGGGAGCTGGCGAAAAGGCAACACTGAGAAATCCACCCTCTGAAACAGACGAAGATGGGCAACAGAGGCTAGCTCAGGTGGCAATCTTTAAGCAAAAACAATAAAATAAAAAAATACAATGGCGAGGAGACTCGGTCAAAAAGCAACCCTGAAAAAGGTACCCTCTGAAACTGAGGAAGCAGGGCAACAATGCCTAGCTCAGGTGACAATCTTTAAGCAAAAGAAACACACAAGGGCGTGGAGACCTGGGGAAAAAGCATCACGGAGAAATCCTCCAGCTGAAACGGAGGAAGATGGGCAACAGAGGCTACCTCAGGTGGCAATCGTTAAGCAAAAACAAAACACAAAGGCGTGGAGACCTTGGGAAAAAGCAACCCTGAAATATCTACCCTCTGAAACTGAGGAAGATGGGCAAGAGAGGCTGGCTTCATGTGGCAAACGTTAAGCAAAAGAAACACACAAGGGCGTGGAGACCTGGGGAAAAAGCAACACGGAGAAATCCACCCTCTGAAACTGAGGAAGATGGGCAAGAGAGGCTAGCTCAGGTGGCAATCGTTAAGCAAAAACAAAACCCAAAGGCGTGGAGACCTGGGAAAAAGCAACCCTGAAATATCTACCCCCTGAAACTGAGGGAGATGGGCAAGAGAGGCTGGCTTCAGGTGGCAAACTTTAAGCAAAAGAAACACACAAGGGCGTGGAGACCTGGGGAAAAAGCAGCACTGAGAAATCTACCCTCTGAAACTGACGAGGATGGGCAACAGAGGCTACCTCAGGTGGCAATCGGTAAGCAAAAGAAACACACAAGGGCGTGGAGACCTGGGGAAAAAGCCACACGGAGAAATCCACCCTCTGAAACTGAAGAAGATGGGCAACAGAGGCTAGCTCAGGTGGCAATCTTTAAGCAAAAAAAATAAAATAAAAAAATACAATGGCGAGGAGACCCGGTCAAAAAGCAACCCTGAAAAAGGTACCCTCTGAAACTGAGGAAGCAGGGCAACAATGCCTAGCTCAGGTGACAATCTTTAAGCAAAAGAAACACACAAGGGCGTGGAGACTTGGGGAAAAAGCAACACGGAGAAATCCTCCAGCTGAAACTGAGGAAGATGGGCAACAGAGGCTACCTAAGGTGGCAATCGTTAAGCAAAAACAAAACACAAAGGCGTGGAGACCTTGGGAAAAAGCAACCCTGAAATATCTACCCTCTGAAACTGAGGAAGATGGGCAAGAGAGGCTGGCTTCATGTGGCAAACGTTAAGCAAAAGAAACACACAAGGGCGTGGAGACCTGGGGAAAAAGCAACACGGAGAAATCCACCCTCTGAAACTGAGGAAGATGGGCAAGAGAGGCTAGCTCAGGTGGCAATCGTTAAGCAAAAACAAAACCGAAAGGCGTGGAGACCTGGGGAAAAGCAACCCTGAAATATCTACCCTCTGAAACTGAGGAAGATGGGCAAGAGAGGCTGGCTTCAGGTGGCAAACTTTAAGCAAAAGAAACACACAAGGGCGTGGAGACCTGGGGAAAAAGCAGCAGTGAGAAATCTACCCTCTGAAACTGACGAGGATGGGCAACAGAGGCTACCTCAGGTGGCAATCGTTAAGCAAAAGAAACACACAAGGGCGTGGATACCTGGGGAAAAAGCAACACGGAGAAATCCACCCTCTGAAACTGAGAAAGATGGGCAAGAGAGGCTAGCTCAGGTGGCAATCGTTAAGCAAAAACAAAACCCAAAGGCGTGGAGACCTGGGAAAAAGCAACCCTGAAATATCTACCCTCTGAAACTGAGGAAGATGGGCAAGAGAGGCTGGCTTCAGGCGGCAAACTTTAAGCAAAAGAAACACACAAGGGCGTGGAGACCTGGGGAAAAGGCAGCACTGAGAAATCTACCCTCTGAAACTGACGAGGATGGGCAACAGAGGCTACCTCAGGTGGCAATCTTTAAGCAAAAGAAACACACAAGGGCGTGGAGACCTGGGGAAAAAGCAACACGGAGAAATCCACCCTCTGAAACTGAGAAAGATGGGCAAGAGAGGCTAGCTCAGGTGGCAATCGTTAAGCAAAAACAAAACCCAAAGGCGTGGAGACCTGGGGAAAGAGCAACCCTGAAATATCTACCCTCTGAAACTGAGGAAGATGGGCAAGAGAGGCTGGCTTCAGGTGGCAATCTTTAAGCAAAAGAAACACACAAGGGCGTGGAGACCTGGGGAAAAGGCAGCACTGAGAAATCTACCTTCTGAAACTGACGAGGATGGGCAAGAGAGGCTACCTCAGGTGGCAATCTTTAAGCAAAAGAAACACACAAGGGCGTGGAGACCTGGGAAAAAGCAACACGGACAAATCCACCCTCTGAAACTGAGGAACATGGGCAAAAGAAGCTAGCTCAGGTTGCAAAATTTAAGCAGAAAAAAAAAAAGACGCAAGGGCGTGGAGAGCTGGCGAAAAAGCAACACGGAGAAATCCACCCTCTGAAACTGAGGAAGATGGGCAAGAGAGGCTAGCTCAGGTGGCAATCTTTAAGCAAAAACAATAAAATAAAAAAATGCAATGGCGAGGAGACCCGGTCAAAAAGCAACCCTGAAAAAGGTACCCTTTGAAACTGAGGAAGCAGGGCAACAGTGCCTAGCTCAGGCGACAATCTTTAAGCAAAAGAAACACACAAGGGCGTGGGGAGCTGGCGAAAAGGCAACACTGAGAAATCCACCCTCTGAAACAGACGAAGATGGGCAACAGAGGCTAGCTCAGGTGGCAATCTTTAAGCAAAAACAATAAAATAAAAAAATACAATGGCGAGGAGACCCGGTCAAAAAGCAACCCTGAAAAAGGTACCCTCTGAAACTGAGGAAGCAGGGCAACAATGCCTAGCTCAGGTGACAATCTTTAAGCAAAAGAAACACACAAGGGCGTGGAGACATGGGGAAAAAGCATCACGGAGAAATCCTCCAGCTGAAACGGAGGAAGATGGGCAACAGAGGCTACCTCAGGTGGCAATCGTTAAGCAAAAACAAAACACAAAGGCGTGGAGACCTTGGGAAAAAGCAACCCTGAAATATCTACCCTCTGAAACTGAGGAAGATGAGCAAGAGAGGCTGGCTTCATGTGGCAAACGTTAAGCAAAAGAAACACACAAGGGCGTGGAGACCTGGGGAAAAAGCAACACGGAGAAATCCACCCTCTGAAACTGAGGAAGATGGGCAAGAGAGGCTAGCTCAGGTGGCAATCGTTAAGCAAAAACAAAACCCAAAGGCGTGGAGACCTGGGAAAAAGCAACCCTGAAATATCTACCCCCTGAAACTGAGGAAGATGGGCAAGAGAGGCTGGCTTCAGGTGGCAAACTTTAAGCAAAAGAAACACACAAGGGCATGGAGACCTGGGGAAAAAGCAGCACTGAGAAATCTACCCTCTGAAACTTACGAGGATGGGCAACAGAGGCTACCTCAGGTGGCAATCGGTAAGCAAAAGAAACACACAAGGGCGTGGAGACCTGGGGAAAAAGCCACACGGAGAAATCCACCCTCTGAAACTGAAGAAGATGGGCAACAGAGGCTAGCTCAGGTGGCAATCTTTAAGCAAAAAAAATAAAATAAAAAAATACAATGGCGAGGAGACCCGGTCAAAAAGCAACCCTGAAAAAGGTACCGTCTGAAACTGAGGAAGCAGGGCAACAATGCCTAGCTCAGGTGACAATCTTTAAGCAAAAGAAACACACAAGGGCGTGGAGACCTGGGGAAAAAGCATCACGGAGAAATCCTGCAGCTGAAACTGAGGCAGATGGGCAACAGAGGCTACCTCAGGTGGCAATCGTTAAGCAAAAACAAAACACAAAGGCGTGGAGACCTTGGGAAAAAGCAACCCTGAAATAGCTACCCTCTGAAACTGAGGAAGATGGGCAAGAGAGGCTGGCTTCATGTGGCAAACGTTAAGCCAAAGAAACACACAAGGGCGTGGAGACCTGGGGAAAAAGCAACACGGAGAAATCCACCCTCTGAAACTGAGGAAGATGGGCAAGAGAGGCTAGCTCAGGTGGCAATCGTTAAGCAAAAACAAAACCCAAAGGCGTGGAGACCTGGGAAAAAGCAACCCTGAAATATCTACCCTCTGAAACTGAGGAAGATGGGCAAGAGAGGCTGGCTTCAGGTGGCAAACTTTAAGCAAAAGAAACACACAAGGGCGTGGAGACCTGGGGAAAAAGCAGCAGTGAGAAATCTACCCTCTGAAACTGACGAGGATGGGCAACAGAGGCTACCTCAGGTGGCAATCGTTAAGCAAAAGAAACACACAAGGGCGTGGAGACCTGGGGAAAAAGCATCACGGAGAAATCCTCCAGCTGAAACGGAGGAAGATGGGCAACAGAGGCTACCTCAGGTGGCAATCGTTAAGCAAAAACAAAACACAAAGGCGTGGAGACCTTGGGAAAAAGCAACCCTGAAATATCTACCCTCTGAAACTGAGGAAGATGGGCAAGAGAGGCTGGCTTCATGTGGCAAACGTTAAGCAAAAGAAACACACAAGGGCGTGGAGACCTGGGGAAAAAGCAACACGGAGAAATCCACCCTCTGAAACTGAGGAAGATGGGCAAGAGAGGCTAGCTCAGGTGGCAATCTTTAAGCAAAAAAATAAAATAAAAAAATGCAATGGCGAGGAGACCCGGTCAAAAAGCAACCCTGAAAAAGGTACCCTTTGAAACTGAGGAAGCAGGCCAACAGTGCCTAGCTCAGGCGACAATCTTTAAGCAAAAGAAACACACAAGGGCGTGGGGAGCTGGCGAA
Source organism: Equus asinus (assembly GCF_041296235.1). NCBI lineage: Eukaryota > Metazoa > Chordata > Mammalia > Perissodactyla > Equidae > Equus > Equus asinus. Next base: position 211,007 of record NC_091813.1, on the reverse strand, counting down.
AAGGCAACACTGAGAAATCCACCCTCTGAAACAGACGAAGATGGGCAACAGAGGCTAGCTCAGGTGGCAATCTTTAAGCAAAAGAAACACACAAGTGCGTGGAGACCTGGGAAAAATGCAACACGGAGAAATCCACCCTCTGAAACTGAGGAAGATGGGCAAGAGAGGCTACCTCAGGTGGCAATCGTTAAGCAAAAGAAACACACAAGGGCGTGGAGACCTGGGGAAAAAGCAACACGGAGAAATCCACCCTCTGAAACTGAGGAACATGGGCAAAAGAAGCTAGCTCAGGTTGCAAACTTTAAGCAGAAAAAAAAAAAGACGCAAGGGCGTGGAGAGCTGGCGAAAAAGCAACACGGAGAAATCCACCCTCTGAAACTGAGGAAGATGGGCAAGAGAGGCTAGCTCAGGTGGCAATCTTTAAGCAAAAAAATAAAATAAAGAAATGCAATGGCGAGGAGACCCGGTCAAAAAGCAACCCTGAAAAAGGTACCCTTTGAAACTGAGGAAGCAGGCCAACAGTGCCTAGCTCAGGCGACAATCTTTAAGCAAAAGAAACACACAAGGGCGTGGGGAGCTGGCGAAAAGGCAACACTGAGAAATCCACCCTCTGAAACAGACGAAGATGGGCAACAGAGGCTAGCTCAGGTGGCAATCTTTAAGCAAAAGAAACACACAAGTGCGTGGAGACCTGGGAAAAATGCAACACGGAGAAATCCACCCTCTGAAACTGAGGAAGATGGGCAAGAGAGGCTACCTCAGGTGGCAATCGTTAAGCAAAAACAAAGCACAAAGGCTCGGAGACCTGGGGAAAAAGCAACCCTGAAACATCTACCCTCTGAAACTGAGGAAGATGGGCAAGAGAGGCTGGCTTCAGGTGGCAAACTTTAAGCAAAAGAAACACAAAAGGGCGTGGAGACCTGGGGAAAAAGCAACACGGAGAAATCCACCCTCTGAAACCGAGGAAGATGGGCAACAGAGGCTACCTCAGGTGGCAATCTTTAAGCAAAAAAAATAAAATAAAAAAATACAATGGCGAGGAGACCCGGTCAAAAAGCAACCCTGAAAAAGGTACCCTCTGAAACTGAGGAAGCAGGGCAACAATGCCTAGCTCAGGTGACAATCTTTAAGCAAAAGAAACACACAAGGGCGTGGAGACCTGGGGAAAAAGCAGCACTGAGAAATCTACCTTCTGAAACTGACGAGGATGGGCAACAGAGGCTACCTCAGGTGGCAATCGGTAAGCAAAAGAAACACACAAGGGCGTGGAGACCTGGGGAAAAAGCCACACGGAGAAATCCACCCTCTGAAACTGAAGAAGATGGGCAACAGAGGCTAGCTCAGGTGGCAATCTTTAAGCAAAAAAAATAAAATAAAAAAATACAATGGCGAGGAGACCCGGTCAAAAAGCAACCCTGAAAAAGGTACCCTTTGAAACTGAGGAAGCAGGGCAACAGTGCCTAGCTCAGGCGACAATCTTTAAGCAAAAGAAACACACAAGGGCGTGGGGAGCTGGCGAAAAGGCAACACTGAGAAATCCACCCTCTGAAACAGACGAAGATGGGCAACAGAGGCTAGCTCAGGTGGCAATCTTTAAGCAAAAACAATAAAATAAAAAAATACAATGGCGAGGAGACTCGGTCAAAAAGCAACCCTGAAAAAGGTACCCTCTGAAACTGAGGAAGCAGGGCAACAATGCCTAGCTCAGGTGACAATCTTTAAGCAAAAGAAACACACAAGGGCGTGGAGACCTGGGGAAAAAGCATCACGGAGAAATCCTCCAGCTGAAACGGAGGAAGATGGGCAACAGAGGCTACCTCAGGTGGCAATCGTTAAGCAAAAACAAAACACAAAGGCGTGGAGACCTTGGGAAAAAGCAACCCTGAAATATCTACCCTCTGAAACTGAGGAAGATGGGCAAGAGAGGCTGGCTTCATGTGGCAAACGTTAAGCAAAAGAAACACACAAGGGCGTGGAGACCTGGGGAAAAAGCAACACGGAGAAATCCACCCTCTGAAACTGAGGAAGATGGGCAAGAGAGGCTAGCTCAGGTGGCAATCGTTAAGCAAAAACAAAACCCAAAGGCGTGGAGACCTGGGAAAAAGCAACCCTGAAATATCTACCCCCTGAAACTGAGGGAGATGGGCAAGAGAGGCTGGCTTCAGGTGGCAAACTTTAAGCAAAAGAAACACACAAGGGCGTGGAGACCTGGGGAAAAAGCAGCACTGAGAAATCTACCCTCTGAAACTGACGAGGATGGGCAACAGAGGCTACCTCAGGTGGCAATCGGTAAGCAAAAGAAACACACAAGGGCGTGGAGACCTGGGGAAAAAGCCACACGGAGAAATCCACCCTCTGAAACTGAAGAAGATGGGCAACAGAGGCTAGCTCAGGTGGCAATCTTTAAGCAAAAAAAATAAAATAAAAAAATACAATGGCGAGGAGACCCGGTCAAAAAGCAACCCTGAAAAAGGTACCCTCTGAAACTGAGGAAGCAGGGCAACAATGCCTAGCTCAGGTGACAATCTTTAAGCAAAAGAAACACACAAGGGCGTGGAGACTTGGGGAAAAAGCAACACGGAGAAATCCTCCAGCTGAAACTGAGGAAGATGGGCAACAGAGGCTACCTAAGGTGGCAATCGTTAAGCAAAAACAAAACACAAAGGCGTGGAGACCTTGGGAAAAAGCAACCCTGAAATATCTACCCTCTGAAACTGAGGAAGATGGGCAAGAGAGGCTGGCTTCATGTGGCAAACGTTAAGCAAAAGAAACACACAAGGGCGTGGAGACCTGGGGAAAAAGCAACACGGAGAAATCCACCCTCTGAAACTGAGGAAGATGGGCAAGAGAGGCTAGCTCAGGTGGCAATCGTTAAGCAAAAACAAAACCCAAAGGCGTGGAGACCTGGGGAAAAGCAACCCTGAAATATCTACCCTCTGAAACTGAGGAAGATGGGCAAGAGAGGCTGGCTTCAGGTGGCAAACTTTAAGCAAAAGAAACACACAAGGGCGTGGAGACCTGGGGAAAAAGCAGCAGTGAGAAATCTACCCTCTGAAACTGACGAGGATGGGCAACAGAGGCTACCTCAGGTGGCAATCGTTAAGCAAAAGAAACACACAAGGGCGTGGATACCTGGGGAAAAAGCAACACGGAGAAATCCACCCTCTGAAACTGAGAAAGATGGGCAAGAGAGGCTAGCTCAGGTGGCAATCGTTAAGCAAAAACAAAACCCAAAGGCGTGGAGACCTGGGAAAAAGCAACCCTGAAATATCTACCCTCTGAAACTGAGGAAGATGGGCAAGAGAGGCTGGCTTCAGGCGGCAAACTTTAAGCAAAAGAAACACACAAGGGCGTGGAGACCTGGGGAAAAGGCAGCACTGAGAAATCTACCCTCTGAAACTGACGAGGATGGGCAACAGAGGCTACCTCAGGTGGCAATCGTTAAGCAAAAGAAACACACAAGGGCGTGGAGACCTGGGGAAAAAGCAACACGGAGAAATCCACCCTCTGAAACTGAGAAAGATGGGCAAGAGAGGCTAGCTCAGGTGGCAATCGTTAAGCAAAAACAAAACCCAAAGGCGTGGAGACCTGGGGAAAGAGCAACCCTGAAATATCTACCCTCTGAAACTGAGGAAGATGGGCAAGAGAGGCTGGCTTCAGGTGGCAATCTTTAAGCAAAAGAAACACACAAGGGCGTGGAGACCTGGGGAAAAGGCAGCACTGAGAAATCTACCTTCTGAAACTGACGAGGATGGGCAAGAGAGGCTACCTCAGGTGGCAATCTTTAAGCAAAAGAAACACACAAGGGCGTGGAGACCTGGGAAAAAGCAACACGGACAAATCCACCCTCTGAAACTGAGGAACATGGGCAAAAGAAGCTAGCTCAGGTTGCAAAATTTAAGCAGAAAAAAAAAAAGACGCAAGGGCGTGGAGAGCTGGCGAAAAAGCAACACGGAGAAATCCACCCTCTGAAACTGAGGAAGATGGGCAAGAGAGGCTAGCTCAGGTGGCAATCTTTAAGCAAAAACAATAAAATAAAAAAATGCAATGGCGAGGAGACCCGGTCAAAAAGCAACCCTGAAAAAGGTACCCTTTGAAACTGAGGAAGCAGGGCAACAGTGCCTAGCTCAGGCGACAATCTTTAAGCAAAAGAAACACACAAGGGCGTGGGGAGCTGGCGAAAAGGCAACACTGAGAAATCCACCCTCTGAAACAGACGAAGATGGGCAACAGAGGCTAGCTCAGGTGGCAATCTTTAAGCAAAAACAATAAAATAAAAAAATACAATGGCGAGGAGACCCGGTCAAAAAGCAACCCTGAAAAAGGTACCCTCTGAAACTGAGGAAGCAGGGCAACAATGCCTAGCTCAGGTGACAATCTTTAAGCAAAAGAAACACACAAGGGCGTGGAGACATGGGGAAAAAGCATCACGGAGAAATCCTCCAGCTGAAACGGAGGAAGATGGGCAACAGAGGCTACCTCAGGTGGCAATCGTTAAGCAAAAACAAAACACAAAGGCGTGGAGACCTTGGGAAAAAGCAACCCTGAAATATCTACCCTCTGAAACTGAGGAAGATGAGCAAGAGAGGCTGGCTTCATGTGGCAAACGTTAAGCAAAAGAAACACACAAGGGCGTGGAGACCTGGGGAAAAAGCAACACGGAGAAATCCACCCTCTGAAACTGAGGAAGATGGGCAAGAGAGGCTAGCTCAGGTGGCAATCGTTAAGCAAAAACAAAACCCAAAGGCGTGGAGACCTGGGAAAAAGCAACCCTGAAATATCTACCCCCTGAAACTGAGGAAGATGGGCAAGAGAGGCTGGCTTCAGGTGGCAAACTTTAAGCAAAAGAAACACACAAGGGCATGGAGACCTGGGGAAAAAGCAGCACTGAGAAATCTACCCTCTGAAACTTACGAGGATGGGCAACAGAGGCTACCTCAGGTGGCAATCGGTAAGCAAAAGAAACACACAAGGGCGTGGAGACCTGGGGAAAAAGCCACACGGAGAAATCCACCCTCTGAAACTGAAGAAGATGGGCAACAGAGGCTAGCTCAGGTGGCAATCTTTAAGCAAAAAAAATAAAATAAAAAAATACAATGGCGAGGAGACCCGGTCAAAAAGCAACCCTGACAAAGGTACCCTCTGAAACTGAGGAAGCAGGGCAACAATGCCTAGCTCAGGTGACAATCTTTAAGCAAAAGAAACACACAAGGGCGTGGAGACCTGGGGAAAAAGCATCACGGAGAAATCCTCCAGCTGAAACTGAGGCAGATGGGCAACAGAGGCTACCTCAGGTGGCAATCGTTAAGCAAAAACAAAACACAAAGGCGTGGAGACCTTGGGAAAAAGCAACCCTGAAATAGCTACCCTCTGAAACTGAGGAAGATGGGCAAGAGAGGCTGGCTTCATGTGGCAAACGTTAAGCCAAAGAAACACACAAGGGCGTGGAGACCTGGGGAAAAAGCAACACGGAGAAATCCACCCTCTGAAACTGAGGAAGATGGGCAAGAGAGGCTAGCTCAGGTGGCAATCGTTAAGCAAAAACAAAACCCAAAGGCGTGGAGACCTGGGAAAAAGCAACCCTGAAATATCTACCCTCTGAAACTGAGGAAGATGGGCAAGAGAGGCTGGCTTCAGGTGGCAAACTTTAAGCAAAAGAAACACACAAGGGCGTGGAGACCTGGGGAAAAAGCAGCAGTGAGAAATCTACCCTCTGAAACTGACGAGGATGGGCAACAGAGGTTACCTCAGGTGGCAATCGTTAAGCAAAAGAAACACACAAGGGCGTGGAGACCTGGGGAAAAAGCATCACGGAGAAATCCTCCAGCTGAAACGGAGGAAGATGGGCAACAGAGGCTACCTCAGGTGGCAATCGTTAAGCAAAAACAAAACACAAAGGCGTGGAGACCTTGGGAAAAAGCAACCCTGAAATATCTACCCTCTGAAACTGAGGAAGATGGGCAAAAGAGGCTGGCTTCATGTGGCAAACGTTAAGCAAAAGAAACACACAAGGGCGTGGAGACCTGGGGAAAAAGCAACACGGAGAAATCCACCCTCTGAAACTGAGGAAGATGGGCAAGAGAGGCTAGCTCAGGTGGCAATCTTTAAGCAAAAAAATAAAATAAAAAAATGCAATGGCGAGGAGACCCGGTCAAAAAGCAACCCTGAAAAAGGTACCCTTTGAAACTGAGGAAGCAGGCCAACAGTGCCTAGCTCAGGCGACAATCTTTAAGCAAAAGAAACACACAAGGGCGTGGGGAGCTGGCGAAAAGGCAACACTGAGAAATCCACCCTCTGAAACAGACGAAGATGGGCAACAGAGGCTAGCTCAGGTGGCAATCTTTAAGCAAAAGAAACACACAAGTGCGTGGAGACCTGGGAAAAATGCAACACGGAGAAATCCACCCTCTGAAACTGAGGAAGATGGGCAAGAGAGGCTACCTCAGGTGGCAATCGTTAAGCAAAAGAAACACACAAGGGCGTGGAGACCTGGGGAAAAAGCAACACGGAGAAATCCACCCTCTGAAACTGAGGAACATGGGCAAAAGAAGCTAGCTCAGGTTGCAAACTTTAAGCAGAAAAAAAAAAAGACGCAAGGGCGTGGAGAGCTGGCGAAAAAGCAACACGGAGAAATCCACCCTCTGAAACTGAGGAAGATGGGCAAGAGAGGCTAGCTCAGGTGGCAATCTTTAAGCAAAAAAATAAAATAAAGAAATGCAATGGCGAGGAGACCCGGTCAAAAAGCAACCCTGAAAAAGGTACCCTTTGAAACTGAGGAAGCAGGCCAACAGTGCCTAGCTCAGGCGACAATCTTTAAGCAAAAGAAACACACAAGGGCGTGGGGAGCTGGCGAAAAGGCAACACTGAGAAATCCACCCTCTGAAACAGACGAAGATGGGCAACAGAGGCTAGCTCAGGTGGCAATCTTTAAGCAAAAGAAACACACAAGTGCGTGGAGACCTGGGAAAAATGCAACACGGAGAAATCCACCCTCTGAAACTGAGGAAGATGGGCAAGAGAGGCTACCTCAGGTGGCAATCGTTAAGCAAAAACAAAGCACAAAGTCTCGGAGACCTGGGGAAAAAGCAACCCTGAAACATCTACCCTCTGAAACTGAGGAAGATGGGCAAGAGAGGCTGGCTTCAGGTGGCAAACTTTAAGCAAAAGAAACACAAAAGGGCGTGGAGACCTGGGGAAAAAGCAACACGGAGAAATCCACCCTCTGAAACCGAGGAAGATGGGCAACAGAGGCTACCTCAGGTGGCAATCTTTAAGCAAAAAAAATAAAATAAAAAAATACAATGGCGAGGAGACCCGGTCAAAAAGCAACCCTGAAAAAGGTACCCTCTGAAACTGAGGAAGCAGGGCAACAATGCCTAGCTCAGGTGACAATCTTTAAGCAAAAGAAACACACAAGGGCGTGGAGACCTGGGGAAAAAGCAGCACTGAGAAATCTACCTTCTGAAACTGACGAGGATGGGCAACAGAGGCTACCTCAGGTGGCAATCGGTAAGCAAAAGAAACACACAAGGGCGTGGAGACCTGGGGAAAAAGCCACACGGAGAAATCCACCCTCTGAAACTGAAGAAGATGGGCAACAGAGGCTAGCTCAGGTGGCAATCTTTAAGCAAAAAAAATAAAATAAAAAAATACAATGGCGAGGAGACCCGGTCAAAAAGCAACCCTGAAAAAGGTACCGTCTGAAACTGAGGAAGCAGGGCAACAATGCCTAGCTCAGGTGACAATCTTTAAGCAAAAGAAACACACAAGGGCGTGGAGACCTGGGGAAAAAGCATCACGGAGAAATCCTGCAGCTGAAACTGAGGCAGATGGGCAACAGAGGCTACCTCAGGTGGCAATCGTTAAGCAAAAACAAAACACAAAGGCGTGGAGACCTTGGGAAAAAGCAACCCTGAAATAGCTACCCTCTGCAACTGAGGAAGATGGGCAAGAGAGGCTAGCTCAGGTGGCAATCTTTAAGCAAAAACAATAAAATAAAAAAATGCAATGGCGAGGAGACCCGGTCAAAAAGCAACCCTGAAAAAGGTACCCTTTGAAACTGAGGAAGCAGGGCAACAGTGCCTAGCTCAGGCGACAATCTTTAAGCAAAAGAAACACACAAGGGCGTGGGGAGCTGGCGAAAAGGCAACACTGAGAAATCCACCCTCTGAAACAGACGAAGATGGGCAACAGAGGCTAGCTCAGGTGGCAATCTTTAAGCAAAAACAATAAAATAAAAAAATACAATGGCGAGGAGACTCGGTCAAAAAGCAACCCTGAAAAAGGTACCCTCTGAAACTGAGGAAGCAGGGCAACAATGCCTAGCTCAGGTGACAATCTTTAAGCAAAAGAAACACACAAGGGCGTGGAGACCTGGGGAAAAAGCATCACGGAGAAATCCTCCAGCTGAAACGGAGGAAGATGGGCAACAGAGGCTACCTCAGGTGGCAATCGTTAAGCAAAAACAAAACACAAAGGCGTGGAGACCTTGGGAAAAAGCAACCCTGAAATATCTACCCTCTGAAACTGAGGAAGATGGGCAAGAGAGGCTGGCTTCATGTGGCAAACGTTAAGCAAAAGAAACACACAAGGGCGTGGAGACCTGGGGAAAAAGCAACACGGAGAAATCCACCCTCTGAAACTGAGGAAGATGGGCAAGAGAGGCTAGCTCAGGTGGCAATCGTTAAGCAAAAACAAAACCCAAAGGCGTGGAGACCTGGGAAAAAGCAACCCTGAAATATCTACCCCCTGAAACTGAGGGAGATGGGCAAGAGAGGCTGGCTTCAGGTGGCAAACTTTAAGCAAAAGAAACACACAAGGGCGTGGAGACCTGGGGAAAAAGCAGCACTGAGAAATCTACCCTCTGAAACTGACGAGGATGGGCAACAGAGGCTACCTCAGGTGGCAATCGGTAAGCAAAAGAAACACACAAGGGCGTGGAGACCTGGGGAAAAAGCCACACGGAGAAATCCACCCTCTGAAACTGAAGAAGATGGGCAACAGAGGCTAGCTCAGGTGGCAATCTTTAAGCAAAAAAAATAAAATAAAAAAATACAATGGCGAGGAGACCCGGTCAAAAAGCAACCCTGAAAAAGGTACCCTCTGAAACTGAGGAAGCAGGGCAACAATGCCTAGCTCAGGTGACAATCTTTAAGCAAAAGAAACACACAAGGGCGTGGAGACTTGGGGAAAAAGCAACACGGAGAAATCCTCCAGCTGAAACTGAGGAAGATGGGCAACAGAGGCTACCTAAGGTGGCAATCGTTAAGCAAAAACAAAACACAAAGGCGTGGAGACCTTGGGAAAAAGCAACCCTGAAATATCTACCCTCTGAAACTGAGGAAGATGGGCAAGAGAGGCTGGCTTCATGTGGCAAACGTTAAGCAAAAGAAACACACAAGGGCGTGGAGACCTGGGGAAAAAGCAACACGGAGAAATCCACCCTCTGAAACTGAGGAAGATGGGCAAGAGAGGCTAGCTCAGGTGGCAATCGTTAAGCAAAAACAAAACCCAAAGGCGTGGAGACCTGGGGAAAAGCAACCCTGAAATATCTACCCTCTGAAACTGAGGAAGATGGGCAAGAGAGGCTGGCTTCAGGTGGCAAACTTTAAGCAAAAGAAACACACAAGGGCGTGGAGACCTGGGGAAAAAGCAGCAGTGAGAAATCTACCCTCTGAAACTGACGAGGATGGGCAACAGAGGCTACCTCAGGTAGCAATCGTTAAGCAAAAGAAACACACAAGGGCGTGGATACCTGGGGAAAAAGCAACACGGAGAAATCCACCCTCTGAAACTGAGAAAGATGGGCAAGAGAGGCTAGCTCAGGTGGCAATCGTTAAGCAAAAACAAAACCCAAAGGCGTGGAGACCTGGGAAAAAGCAACCCTGAAATATCTACCCTCTGAAACTGAGGAAGATGGGCAAGAGAGGCTGGCTTCAGGCGGCAAACTTTAAGCAAAAGAAACACACAAGGGCGTGGAGACCTGGGGAAAAGGCAGCACTGAGAAATCTACCCTCTGAAACTGACGAGGATGGGCAACAGAGGCTACCTCAGGTGGCAATCGTTAAGCAAAAGAAACACACAAGGGCGTGGAGACCTGGGGAAAAAGCAACACGGAGAAATCCACCCTCTGAAACTGAGAAAGATGGGCAAGAGAGGCTAGCTCAGGTGGCAATCGTTAAGCAAAAACAAAACCCAAAGGCGTGGAGACCTGGGGAAAGAGCAACCCTGAAATATCTACCCTCTGAAACTGAGGAAGATGGGCAAGAGAGGCTGGCTTCAGGTGGCAATCTTTAAGCAAAAGAAACACACAAGGGCGTGGAGACCTGGGGAAAAGGCAGCACTGAGAAATCTACCTTCTGAAACTGACGAGGATGGGCAAGAGAGGCTACCTCAGGTGGCAATCTTTAAGCAAAAGAAACACACAAGGGCGTGGAGACCTGGGAAAAAGCAACACGGACAAATCCACCCTCTGAAACTGAGGAACATGGGCAAAAGAAGCTAGCTCAGGTTGCAAAATTTAAGCAGAAAAAAAAAAAGACGCAAGGGCGTGGAGAGCTGGCGAAAAAGCAACACGGAGAAATCCACCCTCTGAAACTGAGGAAGATGGGCAAGAGAGGCTAGCTCAGGTGGCAATCTTTAAGCAAAAACAATAAAATAAAAAAATGCAATGGCGAGGAGACCCGGTCAAAAAGCAACCCTGAAAAAGGTACCCTTTGAAACTGAGGAAGCAGGGCAACAGTGCCTAGCTCAGGCGACAATCTTTAAGCAAAAGAAACACACAAGGGCGTGGGGAGCTGGCGAAAAGGCAACACTGAGAAATCCACCCTCTGAAACAGACGAAGATGGGCAACAGAGGCTAGCTCAGGTGGCAATCTTTAAGCAAAAACAATAAAATAAAAAAATACAATGGCGAGGAGACCCGGTCAAAAAGCAACCCTGAAAAAGGTACCCTCTGAAACTGAGGAAGCAGGGCAACAATGCCTAGCTCAGGTGACAATCTTTAAGCAAAAGAAACACACAAGGGCGTGGAGACATGGGGAAAAAGCATCACGGAGAAATCCTCCAGCTGAAACGGAGGAAGATGGGCAACAGAGGCTACCTCAGGTGGCAATCGTTAAGCAAAAACAAAACACAAAGGCGTGGAGACCTTGGGAAAAAGCAACCCTGAAATATCTACCCTCTGAAACTGAGGAAGATGAGCAAGAGAGGCTGGCTTCATGTGGCAAACGTTAAGCAAAAGAAACACACAAGGGCGTGGAGACCTGGGGAAAAAGCAACACGGAGAAATCCACCCTCTGAAACTGAGGAAGATGGGCAAGAGAGGCTAGCTCAGGTGGCAATCGTTAAGCAAAAACAAAACCCAAAGGCGTGGAGACCTGGGAAAAAGCAACCCTGAAATATCTACCCCCTGAAACTGAGGAAGATGGGCAAGAGAGGCTGGCTTCAGGTGGCAAACTTTAAGCAAAAGAAACACACAAGGGCATGGAGACCTGGGGAAAAAGCAGCACTGAGAAATCTACCCTCTGAAACTTACGAGGATGGGCAACAGAGGCTACCTCAGGTGGCAATCGGTAAGCAAAAGAAACACACAAGGGCGTGGAGACCTGGGGAAAAAGCCACACGGAGAAATCCACCCTCTGAAACTGAAGAAGATGGGCAACAGAGGCTAGCTCAGGTGGCAATCTTTAAGCAAAAAAAATAAAATAAAAAAATACAATGGCGAGGAGACCCGGTCAAAAAGCAACCCTGACAAAGGTACCCTCTGAAACTGAGGAAGCAGGGCAACAATGCCTAGCTCAGGTGACAATCTTTAAGCAAAAGAAACACACAAGGGCGTGGAGACCTGGGGAAAAAGCATCACGGAGAAATCCTCCAGCTGAAACTGAGGCAGATGGGCAACAGAGGCTACCTCAGGTGGCAATCGTTAAGCAAAAACAAAACACAAAGGCGTGGAGACCTTGGGAAAAAGCAACCCTGAAATAGCTACCCTCTGAAACTGAGGAAGATGGGCAAGAGAGGCTGGCTTCATGTGGCAAACGTTAAGCCAAAGAAACACACAAGGGCGTGGAGACCTGGGGAAAAAGCAACACGGAGAAATCCACCCTCTGAAACTGAGGAAGATGGGCAAGAGAGGCTAGCTCAGGTGGCAATCGTTAAGCAAAAACAAAACCCAAAGGCGTGGAGACCTGGGAAAAAGCAACCCTGAAATATCTACCCTCTGAAACTGAGGAAGATGGGCAAGAGAGGCTGGCTTCAGGTGGCAAACTTTAAGCAAAAGAAACACACAAGGGCGTGGAGACCTGGGGAAAAAGCAGCAGTGAGAAATCTACCCTCTGAAACTGACGAGGATGGGCAACAGAGGCTACCTCAGGTGGCAATCGTTAAGCAAAAGAAACACACAAGGGCGTGGAGACCTGGGGAAAAAGCATCACGGAGAAATCCTCCAGCTGAAACGGAGGAAGATGGGCAACAGAGGCTACCTCAGGTGGCAATCGTTAAGCAAAAACAAAACACAAAGGCGTGGAGACCTTGGGAAAAAGCAACCCTGAAATATCTACCCTCTGAAACTGAGGAAGATGGGCAAGAGAGGCTGGCTTCATGTGGCAAACGTTAAGCAAAAGAAACACACAAGGGCGTGGAGACCTGGGGAAAAAGCAACACGGAGAAATCCACCCTCTGAAACTGAGGAAGATGGGCAAGAGAGGCTAGCTCAGGTGGCAATCTTTAAGCAAAAAAATAAAATAAAAAAATGCAATGGCGAGGAGACCCGGTCAAAAAGCAACCCTGAAAAAGGTACCCTTTGAAACTGAGGAAGCAGGCCAACAGTGCCTAGCTCAGGCGACAATCTTTAAGCAAAAGAAACACACAAGGGCGTGGGGAGCTGGCGAAAAGGCAACACTGAGAAATCCACCCTCTGAAACAGACGAAGATGGGCAACAGAGGCTAGCTCAGGTGGCAATCTTTAAGCAAAAGAAACACACAAGTGCGTGGAGACCTGGGAAAAATGCAACACGGAGAAATCCACCCTCTGAAACTGAGGAAGATGGGCAAGAGAGGCTACCTCAGGTGGCAATCGTTAAGCAAAAACAAAGCACAAAGGCGTGGAGACCTGGGGAAAAAGCAACCCTGAAACATCTACCCTCTGAAACTGAGGAAGATGGGCAAGAGAGGCTGGCTTCAGGTGGCAAACTTTAAGCAAAAGAAACACACAAGGGCGTGGAGACCTGGGGAAAAAGCAACACGGAGAAATCCACCCTCTGAAACCGAGGAAGATGGGCAACAGAGGCTAGCTCAGGTGGCAATCTTTAAGCAAAAAAAATAAAATAAAAAAATACAATGGCGAGGAGACCCGGTCAAAAAGCAACCCTGAAAAAGGTACCCTCTGAAACTGAGGAAGCAGGGCAACAATGCCTAGCTCAGGTGACAATCTTTAAGCAAAAGAAACACACAAGGGCGTGGAGACCTGGGGAAAAAGCAGCACTGAGAAATCTACCTTCTGAAACTGACGAGGATGGGCAACAGAGGCTACCTCAGGTGGCAATCGGTAAGCAAAAGAAACACACAAGGGCGTGGAGACCTGGGGAAAAAGCCACACGGAGAAATCCACCCTCTGAAACTGAAGAAGATGGGCAACAGAGGCTAGCTCAGGTGGCAATCTTTAAGCAAAAAAAATAAAATAAAAAAATACAATGGCGAGGAGACCCGGTCAAAAAGCAACCCTGACAAAGGTACCCTCTGAAACTGAGGAAGCAGGGCAACAATGCCTAGCTCAGGTGACAATCTTTAAGCAAAAGAAACACACAAGGGCGTGGAGACCTGGGGAAAAAGCATCACGGAGAAATCCTGCAGCTGAAACTGAGGCAGATGGGCAACAGAGGCTACCTCAGGTGGCAATCGTTAAGCAAAAACAAAACACAAAGGCGTGGAGACCTTGGGAAAAAGCAACCCTGAAATAGCTACCCTCTGCAACTGAGGAAGATGGGCAAGAGAGGCTAGCTCAGGTGGCAATTTTTAAGCAAAAACAATAAAATAAAAAAATGCAATGGCGAGGAGACCCGGTCAAAAAGCAACCCTGAAAAAGGTACCCTTTGAAACTGAGGAAGCAGGGCAACAGTGCCTAGCTCAGGCGACAATCTTTAAGCAAAAGAAACACACAAGGGCGTGGGGAGCTGGCGAAAAGGCAACACTGAGAAATCCACCCTCTGAAACAGACGAAGATGGGCAACAGAGGCTAGCTCAGGTGGCAATCTTTAAGCAAAAACAATAAAATAAAAAAATACAATGGCGAGGAGACCCGGTCAAAAAGCAACCCTGAAAAAGGTACCCTCTGAAACTGAGGAAGCAGGGCAACAATGCCTAGCTCAGGTGACAATCTTTAAGCAAAAGAAACACACAAGGGCGTGGAGACCTGGGGAAAAAGCATCACGGAGAAATCCTCCAGCTGAAACGGAGGAAGATGGGCAACAGAGGCTACCTCAGGTGGCAATCGTTAAGCAAAAACAAAACACAAAGGCGTGGAGACCTTGGGAAAAAGCAACCCTGAAATATCTACCCTCTGAAACTGAGGAAGATGGGCAAGAGAGGCTGGCTTCATGTGGCAAACGTTAAGCAAAAGAAACACACAAGGGCGTGGAGACCTGGGGAAAAAGCAACACGGAGAAATCCACCCTCTGAAACTGAGGAAGATGGGCAAGAGAGGCTAGCTCAGGTGGCAATCGTTAAGCAAAAACAAAACCCAAAGGCGTGGAGACCTGGGAAAAAGCAACCCTGAAATATCTACCCCCTGAAACTGAGGAAGATGGGCAAGAGAGGCTGGCTTCAGGTGGCAAACTTTAAGCAAAAGAAACACACAAGGGCGTGGAGACCTGGGGAAAAAGCAGCACTGAGAAATCTACCCTCTGAAACTGACGAGGATGGGCAACAGAGGCTACCTCAGGTGGCAATCGTTAAGCAAAAGAAACACACAAGGGCGTGGATACCTGGGGAAAAAGCCACACGGAGAAATCCACCCTCTGAAACTGAAGAAGATGGGCAACAGAGGCTAGCTCAGGTGGCAATCGTTAAGCAAAAACAAAACCCAAAGGCGTGGAGACCTGGGAAAAAGCAACCCTGAAATATCTACCCTCTGAAACTGAGGAAGATGGGCAAGAGAGGCTGGCTTCAGGCGGCAAACTTTAAGCAAAAGAAACACACAAGGGCGTGGAGACCTGGGGAAAAGGCAGCACTGAGAAATCTACCCACTGAAACTGACGAGGATGGGCAACAGAGGCTACCTCAGGTGGCAATCGTTAAGCAAAAGAAACACACAAGGGCGTGGAGACCTGGGGAAAAAGCAACACGGAGAAATCCACCCTCTGAAACTGAGAAAGATGGGCAAGAGAGGCTAGCTCAGGTGGCAATCGTTAAGCAAAAACAAAACCCAAAGGCGTGGAGACCTGGGGAAAGAGCAACCCTGAAATATCTACCCTCTGAAACTGAGGAAGATGGGCAAGAGAGGCTGGCTTCAGGTGGCAATCTTTAAGCAAAAGAAACACACAAGGGCGTGGAGACCTGGGGAAAAGGCAGCACTGAGAAATCTACCTTCTGAAACTGACGAGGATGGGCAAGAGAGGCTACCTCAGGTGGCAATCTTTAAGCAAAAGAAACACACAAGGGCGTGGAGACCTGGGGAAAAAGCAACACGGAGAAATCCACCCTCTGAAACTGAGGAACATGGGCAAAAGAAGCTAGCTCAGGTTGCAAAATTTAAGCAGAAAAAAAAAAAGACGCAAGGGCGTGGAGAGCTGGCGAAAAAGCAACACGGAGAAATCCACCCTCTGAAACTGAGGAAGATGGGCAAGAGAGGCTAGCTCAGGTGGCAATCTTTAAGCAAAAACAATAAAATAAAAAAATGCAATGGCGAGGAGACCCGGTCAAAAAGCAACCCTGAAAAAGGTACCCTCTGAAACTGAGGAAGCAGGGCAACAATGCCTAGCTCAGGTGACAATCTTTAAGCAAAAGAAACACACAAGGGCGTGGAGACCTGGGGAAAAAGCATCACGGAGAAATCCTCCAGCTGAAACGGAGGAAGATGGGCAACAGAGGCTACCTCAGGTGGCAATCGTTAAGCAAAAACAAAACACAAAGGCGTGGAGACCTTGGGAAAAAGCAACCCTGAAATATCTACCCTCTGAAACTGAGGAAGATGGGCAAGAGAGGCTGGCTTCATGTGGCAAACGTTAAGCAAAAGAAACACACAAGGGCGTGGAGACCTGGGGAAAAAGCAACACGGAGAAATCCACCCTCTGAAACTGAGGAAGATGGGCAAGAGAGGCTAGCTCAGGTGGCAATCGTTAAGCAAAAACAAAACCCAAAGGCGTGGAGACCTGGGAAAAAGCAACCCTGAAATATCTACCCCCTGAAACTGAGGAAGATGGGCAAGAGAGGCTGGCTTCAGGTGGCAAACTTTAAGCAAAAGAAACACACAAGGGCGTGGAGACCTGGGGAAAAAGCAGCACTGAGAAATCTACCCTCTGAAACTGACGAGGATGGGCAACAGAGGCTACCTCAGGTGGCAATCGGTAAGCAAAAGAAACACACAAGGGCGTGGAGACCTGGGGAAAAAGCCACACGGAGAAATCCACCCTCTGAAACTGAAGAAGATGGGCAACAGAGGCTAGCTCAGGTGGCAATCTTTAAGCAAAAAAAATAAAATAAAAAAATACAATGGCGAGGAGACCCGGTCAAAAAGCAACCCTGAAAAAGGTACCCTCTGAAACTGAGGAAGCAGGGCAACAATGCCTAGCTCAGGTGACAATCTTTAAGCAAAAGAAACACACAAGGGCGTGGAGACTTGGGGAAAAAGCAACACGGAGAAATCCTCCAGCTGAAACTGAGGAAGATGGGCAACAGAGGCTACCTCAGGTGGCAATCGTTAAGCAAAAACAAAACACAAAGGCGTGGAGACCTTGGGAAAAAGCAACCCTGAAATATCTACCCTCTGAAACTGAGGAAGATGGGCAAGAGAGGCTGGCTTCATGTGGCAAACGTTAAGCAAAAGAAACACACAAGGGCGTGGAGACCTGGGGAAAAAGCAACACGGAGAAATCCACCCTCTGAAACTGAGGAAGATGGGCAAGAGAGGCTAGCTCAGGTGGCAATCGTTAAGCAAAAACAAAACCCAAAGGCGTGGAGACCTGGGGAAAAGCAACCCTGAAATATCTACCCTCTGAAACTGAGGAAGATGGGCAAGAGAGGCTGGCTTCAGGTGGCAAACTTTAAGCAAAAGAAACACACAAGGGCGTGGAGACCTGGGGAAAAAGCAGCAGTGAGAAATCTACCCTCTGAAACTGACGAGGATGGGCAACAGAGGCTACCTCAGGTGGCAATCGTTAAGCAAAAGAAACACACAAGGGCGTGGATACCTGGGGAAAAAGCAACACGGAGAAATCCACCCTCTGAAACTGAGAAAGATGGGCAAGAGAGGCTAGCTCAGGTGGCAATCGTTAAGCAAAAACAAAACCCAAAGGCGTGGAGACCTGGGAAAAAGCAACCCTGAAATATCTACCCTCTGAAACTGAGGAAGATGGGCAAGAGAGGCTGGCTTCAGGCGGCAAACTTTAAGCAAAAGAAACACACAAGGGCGTGGAGACCTGGGGAAAAGGCAGCACTGAGAAATCTACCCACTGAAACTGACGAGGATGGGCAACAGAGGCTACCTCAGGTGGCAATCGTTAAGCAAAAGAAACACACAAGGGCGTGGAGACCTGGGGAAAAAGCAACACGGAGAAATCCACCCTCTGAAACTGAGAAAGATGGGCAAGAGAGGCTAGCTCAGGTGGCAATCGTTAAGCAAAAACAAAACCCAAAGGCGTGGAGACCTGGGGAAAGAGCAACCCTGAAATATCTACCCTCTGAAACTGAGGAAGATGGGCAAGAGAGGCTGGCTTCAGGTGGCAATCTTTAAGCAAAAGAAACACACAAGGGCGTGGAGACCTGGGGAAAAGGCAGCACTGAGAAATCTACCTTCTGAAACTGACGAGGATGGGCAAGAGAGGCTACCTCAGGTGGCAATCTTTAAGCAAAAGAAACACACAAGGGCGTGGAGACCTGGGGAAAAAGCAACACGGAGAAATCCACCCTCTGAAACTGAGGAACATGGGCAAAAGAAGCTAGCTCAGGTTGCAAAATTTAAGCAGAAAAAAAAAAAGACGCAAGGGCGTGGAGAGCTGGCGAAAAAGCAACACGGAGAAATCCACCCTCTGAAACTGAGGAAGATGGGCAAGAGAGGCTAGCTCAGGTGGCAATCTTTAAGCAAAAACAATAAAATAAAAAAATGCAATGGCGAGGAGACCCGGTCAAAAAGCAACCCTGAAAAAGGTACCCTTTGAAACTGAGGAAGCAGGGCAACAGTGCCTAGCTCAGGCAACAATCTTTAAGCAAAAGAAACACACAAGGGCGTGGGGAGCTGGCGAAAAGGCAACACTGAGAAATCCACCCTCTGAAACAGACGAAGATGGGCAACAGAGGCTAGCTCAGGTGGCAATCTTTAAGCAAAAACAATAAAATAAAAAAATACAATGGCGAGGAGACCCGGTCAAAAAGCAACCCTGAAAAAGGTACCCTCTGAAACTGAGGAAGCAGGGCAACAATGCCTAGCTCAGGTGACAATCTTTAAGCAAAAGAAACACACAAGGGCTTGGAGACCTGGGGAAAAAGCATCACGGAGAAATCCTCCAGCTGAAACGGAGGAAGATGGGCAACAGAGGCTACCTCAGGTGGCAATCATTAAGCAAAAACAAAACACAAAGGCGTGGAGACCTTGGGAAAAAGCAACCCTGAAATATCTACCCTCTGAAACTGAGGAAGATGGGCAAGAGAGGCTGGCTTCATGTGGCAAACGTTAAGCAAAAGAAACACACAAGGGCGTGGAGACCTGGGGAAAAAGCAACACGGAGAAATCCACCCTCTGAAACTGAGGAAGATGGGCAAGAGAGGCTAGCTCAGGTGGCAATCGTTAAGCAAAAACAAAACCCAAAGGCGTGGAGACCTGGGAAAAAGCAACCCTGAAATATCTACCCCCTGAAACTGAGGAAGATGGCAAGAGAGGCTGGCTTCAGGTGGCAAACTTTAAGCAAAAGAAACACACAAGGGCATGGAGACCTGGGGAAAAAGCAGCACTGAGAAATCTACCCTCTGAAACTGACGAGGATGGGCAACAGAGGCTACCTCAGGTGGCAATCGGTAAGCAAAAGAAACACACAAGGGCGTGGAGACCTGGGGAAAAAGCCACACGGAGAAATCCACCCTCTGAAACTGAAGAAGATGGGCAACAGAGGCTAGCTCAGGTGGCAATCTTTAAGCAAAAAAAATAAAATAAAAAAATACAATGGCGAGGAGACCCGGTCAAAAAGCAACCCTGAAAAAGGTACCCTCTGAAACTGAGGAAGCAGGGCAACAATGCCTAGCTCAGGTGACAATCTTTAAGCAAAAGAAACACACAAGGGCGTGGAGACCTGGGGAAAAAGCATCACGGAGAAATCCTCCAGCTGAAACTGAGGCAGATGGGCAACAGAGGCTACCTCAGGTGGCAATCGTTAAGCAAAAACAAAACACAAAGGCGTGGAGACCTTGGGAAAAAGCAACCCTGAAATAGCTACCCTCTGAAACTGAGGAAGATGGGCAAGAGAGGCTGGCTTCATGTGGCAAACGTTAAGCCAAAGAAACACACAAGGGCGTGGAGACCTGGGGAAAAAGCAACACGGAGAAATCCACCCTCTGAAACTGAGGAAGATGGGCAAGAGAGGCTAGCTCAGGTGGCAATCGTTAAGCAAAAACAAAACCCAAAGGCGTGGAGACCTGGGAAAAAGCAACCCTGAAATATCTACCCTCTGAAACTGAGGAAGATGGGCAAGAGAGGCTGGCTTCAGGTGGCAAACTTTAAGCAAAAGAAACACACAAGGGCGTGGAGACCTGGGGAAAAAGCAGCAGTGAGAAATCTACCCTCTGAAACTGACGAGGATGGGCAACAGAGGCTACCTCAGGTGGGAATCGTTAAGCAAAAGAAACACACAAGGGCGTGGAGACCTGGGGAAAAAGCAACACGGAGAAATCCACCGTCTGAAACTGAGGAAGATGGGCAACAGAGGCTACCTCAGGTGGCAATCGTTAAGCAAAAGAAACACACAAGGGCGTGGAGACCAGGGGAAAAAGCAACACGGAGAAATCCACCCTCTGAAACTGAGGAAGATGGGCAAGAGAGGCTACCTCAGGTGGCAATCGTTAAGCAAAAACAAAGCACAAAGGCGTGGAGACCTGGGGAAAAAGCAACCCTGAAATATCTACCCTCTGAAACTGAGGAAGATGGGCAAGAGAGGCTGGCTTCATGTGGCAAACGTTAAGCAAAAGAAACACACAAGGGCGTGGAGACCTGGGGAAAAAGCAACACGGAGATATCCTCCAGCTGAAACTGAGGAAGATGGGCAACAGAGGCAACCTCAGGTGGCAATCGTTAAGCAAAAACAAAACCAAAAGGCGTGGAGACCTCGGGAAAAAGCAACCCTGAAATATCTACCCTCTGAAACTGAGGAAGATGTGCAAGAGAGGCTGGCTTCAGGTGGCAAACTTTAAGCAAAAGAAACACACAAGGGCGTGGAGACCTGGGGAAAAAGCAGCACTGAGAAATCTACACTCTGAAACTGACGATGATGGGCAACAGAGGCTACCTCAGGTGGCAATCGGTAAGCAAAAGAAACACACAAGGGCGTGGAGACCTGGGGAAAAAGCCACACGGAGAAATCCACCCTCTGAAACTGAAGAAGATGGGCAACAGAGGCTAGCTCAGGTGGCAATCTTTAAGCAAAAGAAACACACAAGTGCGTGGAGACCTGGGAAAAAAGCACCACGGAGAAATCCACCCTCTGAAACTGAGGAAGATGGGCAAGAGAGGCTACCTCAGGTGGCAATCGTTAAGCAAAAACAAAGCACAAAGGCGTGGAGACCTGGGGAAAAAGCAACCCTGAAACATCTACCCTCTGAAACTGAGGAAGATGGGCAAGAGAGGCTGGCTTCAGGTGGCAAACTTTAAGCAAAAGAAACACACAAGGGCGTGGAGACCTGGGGAAAAAGCAACACAGAGAAATCCACCCTCTGAAACTGAGGAAGATGGGCAACAGAGGCTAGCTCAGGTGGCAATCTTTAAGCAAAAAAAATAAAATAAAAAAATACAATGGCGAGGAGACCCGGTCAAAAAGCAACCCTGAAAAAGGTACCCTCTGAAACTGAGGAAGCAGGGCAACAATGCCTAGCTCAGGTGACAATCTTTAAGCAAAAGAAACACACAAGGGCGTGGAGACCTGGGGAAAAAGCATCACGGAGAAATCCTCCAGCTGAAACGGAGGAAGATGGGCAACAGAGGCAACCTCAGGTGGCAATCGTTAAGCAAAAACAAAGCACAAAGGCGTGGAGACCTGGGGAAAAAGCAACCCTGAAACATCTACCCTCTGAAACTGAGGAAGATGGGCAAGAGAGGCTGGCTTCAGGTGGCAAACGTTAAGCAAAAGAAACACACAAGGGCGTGGAGACCTGGGGAAAAAGCAACACGGAGAAATCCACCCTCTGAAACTGAGGAAGATGGGCAAGAGAGGCTAGCTCAGGTGGCAATCGTTAAGCAAAAACAAAACCCAAAGGCGTGGAGACCTGGGGAAAGAGCAACCCTGAAATATCTACCCTCTGAAACTGAGGAAGATGGGCAAGAGAGGCTGGCTTCAGGTGGCAATCTTTAAGCAAAAGAAACACACAAGGGCGTGGAGACCTGGGGAAAAGGCAGCACTGAGAAATCTACCCTCTGAAACTGACGAGGATGGGCAACAGAGGCTACCTCAGGTGGCAATCGTTAAGCAAAAGAAACACACAAGGGCGAGGAGACCTGGGGAAAAAGCAACACGGAGAAATCCACCCTCTGAAACTGAGGAACATGGGCAAAAGAAGCTAGCTCAGGTTGCAAACTTTAAGCAGAAAAAAAAAAAGACGCAAGGGCGTGGAGAGCTGGCGAAAAAGCAACACGGAGAAATCCACCCTCTGAAACTGAGGAAGATGGGCAAGAGAGGCTAGCTCAGGTGGCAATCTTTAAGCAAAAAAATAAAATAAAAAAATGCAATGGCGAGGAGACCCGGTCAAAAAGCAACCCTGAAAAAGGTACCCTTTGAAACTGAGGAAGCAGGCCAACAGTGCCTAGCTCAGGCGACAATCTTTAAGCAAAAGAAACACACAAGGGCGTGGGGAGCTGGCGAAAAGGCAACACTGAGAAATCCACCCTCTGAAACAGACGAAGATGGGCAACAGAGGCTAGCTCAGGTGGCAATCTTTAAGCAAAAGAAACACACAAGGGCGTGGAGACCTGGGGAAAAAGCAACACGGAGAAATCCACCCTCTGAAACCGAGGAAGATGGGCAACAGAGGCTAGCTCAGGTGGCAATCTTTAAGCAAAAAAAATAAAATAAAAAAATACAATGGCGAGGAGACCCGGTCAAAAAGCAACCCTGAAAAAGGTACCCTCTGAAACTGAGGAAGCAGGGCAACAATGCCTAGCTCAGGTGACAATCTTTAAGCAAAAGAAACACACAAGGGCGTGGAGACCTGGGGAAAAAGCAGCACTGAGAAATCTACCTTCTGAAACTGACGAGGATGGGCAACAGAGGCTACCTCAGGTGGCAATCGGTAAGCAAAAGAAACACACAAGGGCGTGGAGACCTGGGGAAAAAGCCACACGGAGAAATCCACCCTCTGAAACTGAAGAAGATGGGCAACAGAGGCTAGCTCAGGTGGCAATCTTTAAGCAAAAAAAATAAAATAAAAAAATACAATGGCGAGGAGACCCGGTCAAAAAGCAACCCTGAAAAAGGTACCGTCTGAAACTGAGGAAGCAGGGCAACAATGCCTAGCTCAGGTGACAATCTTTAAGCAAAAGAAACACACAAGGGCGTGGAGACCTGGGGAAAAAGCATCACGGAGAAATCCTGCAGCTGAAACTGAGGCAGATGGGCAACAGAGGCTACCTCAGGTGGCAATCGTTAAGCAAAAACAAAACACAAAGGCGTGGAGACCTTGGGAAAAAGCAACCCTGAAATAGCTACCCTCTGCAACTGAGGAAGATGGGCAAGAGAGGCTAGCTCAGGTGGCAATCTTTAAGCAAAAACAATAAAATAAAAAAATGCAATGGCGAGGAGACCCGGTCAAAAAGCAACCCTGAAAAAGGTACCCTTTGAAACTGAGGAAGCAGGGCAACAGTGCCTAGCTCAGGCGACAATCTTTAAGCAAAAGAAACACACAAGGGCGTGGGGAGCTGGCGAAAAGGCAACACTGAGAAATCCACCCTCTGAAACAGACGAAGATGGGCAACAGAGGCTAGCTCAGGTGGCAATCTTTAAGCAAAAACAATAAAATAAAAAAATACAATGGCGAGGAGACCCGGTCAAAAAGCAACCCTGAAAAAGGTACCCTCTGAAACTGAGGAAGCAGGGCAACAATGCCTAGCTCAGGTGACAATCTTTAAGCAAAAGAAACACACAAGGGCGTGGAGACCTGGGGAAAAAGCATCACGGAGAAATCCTCCAGCTGAAACGGAGGAAGATGGGCAACAGAGGCTACCTCAGGTGGCAATCGTTAAGCAAAAACAAAACACAAAGGCGTGGAGACCTTGGGAAAAAGCAACCCTGAAATATCTACCCTCTGAAACTGAGGAAGATGGGCAAGAGAGGCTGGCTTCATGTGGCAAACGTTAAGCAAAAGAAACACACAAGGGCGTGGAGACCTGGGGAAAAAGCAACACGGAGAAATCCACCCTCTGAAACTGAGGAAGATGGGCAAGAGAGGCTAGCTCAGGTGGCAATCGTTAAGCAAAAACAAAACCCAAAGGCGTGGAGACCTGGGAAAAAGCAACCCTGAAATATCTACCCCCTGAAACTGAGGAAGATGGGCAAGAGAGGCTGGCTTCAGGTGGCAAACTTTAAGCAAAAGAAACACACAAGGGCGTGGAGACCTGGGGAAAAAGCAGCACTGAGAAATCTACCCTCTGAAACTGACGAGGATGGGCAACAGAGGCTACCTCAGGTGGCAATCGGTAAGCAAAAGAAACACACAAGGGCGTGGAGACCTGGGGAAAAAGCCACACGGAGAAATCCACCCTCTGAAACTGAAGAAGATGGGCAACAGAGGCTAGCTCAGGTGGCAATCTTTAAGCAAAAAAAATAAAATAAAAAAATACAATGGCGAGGAGACCCGGTCAAAAAGCAACCCTGAAAAAGGTACCCTCTGAAACTGAGGAAGCAGGGCAACAATGCCTAGCTCAGGTGACAATCTTTAAGCAAAAGAAACACACAAGGGCGTGGAGACTTGGGGAAAAAGCAACACGGAGAAATCCTCCAGCTGAAACTGAGGAAGATGGGCAACAGAGGCTACCTCAGGTGGCAATCGTTAAGCAAAAACAAAACACAAAGGCGTGGAGACCTTGGGAAAAAGCAACCCTGAAATATCTACCCTCTGAAACTGAGGAAGATGGGCAAGAGAGGCTGGCTTCATGTGGCAAACGTTAAGCAAAAGAAACACACAAGGGCGTGGAGACCTGGGGAAAAAGCAACACGGAGAAATCCACCCTCTGAAACTGAGGAAGATGGGCAAGAGAGGCTAGCTCAGGTGGCAATCGTTAAGCAAAAACAAAACCCAAAGGCGTGGAGACCTGGGGAAAAGCAACCCTGAAATATCTACCCTCTGAAACTGAGGAAG
Source organism: Equus asinus (assembly GCF_041296235.1). Classification (NCBI taxonomy): domain Eukaryota; kingdom Metazoa; phylum Chordata; class Mammalia; order Perissodactyla; family Equidae; genus Equus; species Equus asinus. The sequence continues at coordinate 186,245 of NC_091813.1, read as the reverse complement.
ATGGGCAAGAGAGGCTGGCTTCAGGTGGCAAACTTTAAGCAAAAGAAACACACAAGGGCGTGGAGACCTGGGGAAAAAGCAGCAGTGAGAAATCTACCCTCTGAAACTGACGAGGATGGGCAACAGAGGCTACCTCAGGTGGCAATCGTTAAGCAAAAGAAACACACAAGGGCGTGGATACCTGGGGAAAAAGCAACACGGAGAAATCCACCCTCTGAAACTGAGAAAGATGGGCAAGAGAGGCTAGCTCAGGTGGCAATCGTTAAGCAAAAACAAAACCCAAAGGCGTGGAGACCTGGGAAAAAGCAACCCTGAAATATCTACCCTCTGAAACTGAGGAAGATGGGCAAGAGAGGCTGGCTTCAGGCGGCAAACTTTAAGCAAAAGAAACACACAAGGGCGTGGAGACCTGGGGAAAAGGCAGCACTGAGAAATCTACCCACTGAAACTGACGAGGATGGGCAACAGAGGCTACCTCAGGTGGCAATCGTTAAGCAAAAGAAACACACAAGGGCGTGGAGACCTGGGGAAAAAGCAACACGGAGAAATCCACCCTCTGAAACTGAGAAAGATGGGCAAGAGAGGCTAGCTCAGGTGGCAATCGTTAAGCAAAAACAAAACCCAAAGGCGTGGAGACCTGGGGAAAGAGCAACCCTGAAATATCTACCCTCTGAAACTGAGGAAGATGGGCAAGAGAGGCTGGCTTCAGGTGGCAATCTTTAAGCAAAAGAAACACACAAGGGCGTGGAGACCTGGGGAAAAGGCAGCACTGAGAAATCTAACTTCTGAAACTGACGAGGATGGGCAAGAGAGGCTACCTCAGGTGGCAATCTTTAAGCAAAAGAAACACACAAGGAAGTGGAGACCTGGGGAAAAAGCAACACGGAGAAATCCACCCTCTGAAACTGAGGAACATGGGCAAAAGAAGCTAGCTCAGGTTGCAAAATTTAAGCAGAAAAAAAAAAAGACGCAAGGGCGTGGAGAGCTGGCGAAAAAGCAACACGGAGAAATCCACCCTCTGAAACTGAGGAAGATGGGCAAGAGAGGCTAGCTCAGGTGGCAATCTTTAAGCAAAAACAATAAAATAAAAAAATGCAATGGCGAGGAGACCCGGTCAAAAAGCAACCCTGAAAAAGGTACCCTCTGAAACTGAGGAAGCAGGGCAACAATGCCTAGCTCAGGTGACAATCTTTAAGCAAAAGAAACACACAAGGGCGTGGAGACCTGGGGAAAAAGCATCACGGAGAAATCCTCCAGCTGAAACGGAGGAAGATGGGCAACAGAGGCTACCTCAGGTGGCAATCGTTAAGCAAAAACAAAACACAAAGGCGTGGAGACCTTGGGAAAAAGCAACCCTGAAATATCTACCCTCTGAAACTGAGGAAGATGGGCAAGAGAGGCTGGCTTCATGTGGCAAACGTTAAGCAAAAGAAACACACAAGGGCGTGGAGACCTGGGGAAAAAGCAACACGGAGAAATCCACCCTCTGAAACTGAGGAAGATGGGCAAGAGAGGCTAGCTCAGGTGGCAATCGTTAAGCAAAAACAAAACCCAAAGGCGTGGAGACCTGGGAAAAAGCAACCCTGAAATATCTACCCCCTGAAACTGAGGAAGATGGGCAAGAGAGGCTGGCTTCAGGTGGCAAACTTTAAGCAAAAGAAACACACAAGGGCGTGGAGACCTGGGGAAAAAGCAGCACTGAGAAATCTACCCTCTGAAACTGACGAGGATGGGCAACAGAGGCTACCTCAGGTGGCAATCGGTAAGCAAAAGAAACACACAAGGGCGTGGAGACCTGGGGAAAAAGCCACACGGAGAAATCCACCCTCTGAAACTGAAGAAGATGGGCAACAGAGGCTAGCTCAGGTGGCAATCTTTAAGCAAAAAAAATAAAATAAAAAAATACAATGGCGAGGAGACCCGGTCAAAAAGCAACCCTGAAAAAGGTACCCTCTGAAACTGAGGAAGCAGGGCAACAATGCCTAGCTCAGGTGACAATCTTTAAGCAAAAGAAACACACAAGGGCGTGGAGACTTGGGGAAAAAGCAACACGGAGAAATCCTCCAGCTGAAACTGAGGAAGATGGGCAACAGAGGCTACCTCAGGTGGCAATCGTTAAGCAAAAACAAAACACAAAGGCGTGGAGACCTTGGGAAAAAGCAACCCTGAAATATCTACCCTCTGAAACTGAGGAAGATGGGCAAGAGAGGCTGGCTTCATGTGGCAAACGTTAAGCAAAAGAAACACACAAGGGCGTGGAGACCTGGGGAAAAAGCAACACGGAGAAATCCACCCTCTGAAACTGAGGAAGATGGGCAAGAGAGGCTAGCTCAGGTGGCAATCGTTAAGCAAAAACAAAACCCAAAGGCGTGGAGACCTGGGAAAAAGCAACCCTGAAATATCTACCCCCTGAAACTGAGGAAGATGGGCAAGAGAGGCTGGCTTCAGGTGGCAAACTTTAAGCAAAAGAAACACACAAGGGCGTGGAGACCTGGGGAAAAAGCAGCACTGAGAAATCTACCCTCTGAAACTGACGAGGATGGGCAACAGAGGCTACCTCAGGTGGCAATCGGTAAGCAAAAGAAACACACAAGGGCGTGGAGACCTGGGGAAAAAGCCACACGGAGAAATCCACCCTCTGAAACTGAAGAAGATGGGCAACAGAGGCTAGCTCAGGTGGCAATCTTTAAGCAAAAAAAATAAAATAAAAAAATACAATGGCGAGGAGACCCGGTCAAAAAGCAACCCTGAAAAAGGTACCCTCTGAAACTGAGGAAGCAGGGCAACAATGCCTAGCTCAGGTGACAATCTTTAAGCAAAAGAAACACACAAGGGCGTGGAGACTTGGGGAAAAAGCAACACGGAGAAATCCTCCAGCTGAAACTGAGGAAGATGGGCAACAGAGGCTACCTCAGGTGGCAATCGTTAAGCAAAAACAAAACACAAAGGCGTGGAGACCTTGGGAAAAAGCAACCCTGAAATATCTACCCTCTGAAACTGAGGAAGATGGGCAAGAGAGGCTGGCTTCATGTGGCAAACGTTAAGCAAAAGAAACACACAAGGGCGTGGAGACCTGGGGAAAAAGCAACACGGAGAAATCCACCCTCTGAAACTGAGGAAGATGGGCAAGAGAGGCTAGCTCAGGTGGCAATCGTTAAGCAAAAACAAAACCCAAAGGCGTGGAGACCTGGGGAAAAGCAACCCTGAAATATCTACCCTCTGAAACTGAGGAAGATGGGCAAGAGAGGCTGGCTTCAGGTGGCAAACTTTAAGCAAAAGAAACACACAAGGGCGTGGAGACCTGGGGAAAAAGCAGCAGTGAGAAATCTACCCTCTGAAACTGACGAGGATGGGCAACAGAGGCTACCTCAGGTGGCAATCGTTAAGCAAAAGAAACACACAAGGGCGTGGATACCTGGGGAAAAAGCAACACGGAGAAATCCACCCTCTGAAACTGAGAAAGATGGGCAAGAGAGGCTAGCTCAGGTGGCAATCGTTAAGCAAAAACAAAACCCAAAGGCGTGGAGACCTGGGAAAAAGCAACCCTGAAATATCTACCCTCTGAAACTGAGGAAGATGGGCAAGAGAGGCTGGCTTCAGGCGGCAAACTTTAAGCAAAAGAAACACACAAGGGCGTGGAGACCTGGGGAAAAGGCAGCACTGAGAAATCTACCCACTGAAACTGACGAGGATGGGCAACAGAGGCTACCTCAGGTGGCAATCGTTAAGCAAAAGAAACACACAAGGGCGTGGAGACCTGGGGAAAAAGCAACACGGAGAAATCCACCCTCTGAAACTGAGAAAGATGGGCAAGAGAGGCTAGCTCAGGTGGCAATCGTTAAGCAAAAACAAAACCCAAAGGCGTGGAGACCTGGGGAAAGAGCAACCCTGAAATATCTACCCTCTGAAACTGAGGAAGATGGGCAAGAGAGGCTGGCTTCAGGTGGCAATCTTTAAGCAAAAGAAACACACAAGGGCGTGGAGACCTGGGGAAAAGGCAGCACTGAGAAATCTACCTTCTGAAACTGACGAGGATGGGCAAGAGAGGCTACCTCAGGTGGCAATCTTTAAGCAAAAGAAACACACAAGGGCGTGGAGACCTGGGGAAAAAGCAACACGGAGAAATCCACCCTCTGAAACTGAGGAACATGGGCAAAAGAAGCTAGCTCAGGTTGCAAAATTTAAGCAGAAAAAAAAAAAGACGCAAGGGCGTGGAGAGCTGGCGAAAAAGCAACACGGAGAAATCCACCCTCTGAAACTGAGGAAGATGGGCAAGAGAGGCTAGCTCAGGTGGCAATCTTTAAGCAAAAACAATAAAATAAAAAAATGCAATGGCGAGGAGACCCGGTCAAAAAGCAACCCTGAAAAAGGTACCCTCTGAAACTGAGGAAGCAGGGCAACAATGCCTAGCTCAGGTGACAATCTTTAAGCAAAAGAAACACACAAGGGCGTGGAGACCTGGGGAAAAAGCATCACGGAGAAATCCTCCAGCTGAAACGGAGGAAGATGGGCAACAGAGGCTACCTCAGGTGGCAATCGTTAAGCAAAAACAAAACACAAAGGCGTGGAGACCTTGGGAAAAAGCAACCCTGAAATATCTACCCTCTGAAACTGAGGAAGATGGGCAAGAGAGGCTGGCTTCATTTGGCAAACGTTAAGCAAAAGAAACACACAAGGGCGTGGAGACCTGGGGAAAAAGCAACACGGAGAAATCCACCCTCTGAAACTGAGGAAGATGGGCAAGAGAGGCTAGCTCAGGTGGCAATCGTTAAGCAAAAACAAAACCCAAAGGCGTGGAGACCTGGGAAAAAGCAACCCTGAAATATCTACCCCCTGAAACTGAGGAAGATGGGCAAGAGAGGCTGGCTTCAGGTGGCAAACTTTAAGCAAAAGAAACACACAAGGGCGTGGAGACCTGGGGAAAAAGCAGCACTGAGAAATCTACCCTCTGAAACTGACGAGGATGGGCAACAGAGGCTACCTCAGGTGGCAATCGGTAAGCAAAAGAAACACACAAGGGCGTGGAGACCTGGGGAAAAAGCCACACGGAGAAATCCACCCTCTGAAACTGAAGAAGATGGGCAACAGAGGCTAGCTCAGGTGGCAATCTTTAAGCAAAAAAAATAAAATAAAAAAATACAATGGCGAGGAGACCCGGTCAAAAAGCAACCCTGAAAAAGGTACCCTCTGAAACTGAGGAAGCAGGGCAACAATGCCTAGCTCAGGTGACAATCTTTAAGCAAAAGAAACACACAAGGGCGTGGAGACTTGGGGAAAAAGCAACACGGAGAAATCCTCCAGCTGAAACTGAGGAAGATGGGCAACAGAGGCTACCTCAGGTGGCAATCGTTAAGCAAAAACAAAACACAAAGGCGTGGAGACCTTGGGAAAAAGCAACCCTGAAATATCTACCCTCTGAAACTGAGGAAGATGGGCAAGAGAGGCTGGCTTCATGTGGCAAACGTTAAGCAAAAGAAACACACAAGGGCGTGGAGACCTGGGGAAAAAGCAACACGGAGAAATCCACCCTCTGAAACTGAGGAAGATGGGCAAGAGAGGCTAGCTCAGGTGGCAATCGTTAAGCAAAAACAAAACCCAAAGGCGTGGAGACCTGGGGAAAAGCAACCCTGAAATATCTACCCTCTGAAACTGAGGAAGATGGGCAAGAGAGGCTGGCTTCAGGTGGCAAACTTTAAGCAAAAGAAACACACAAGGGCGTGGAGACCTGGGGAAAAAGCAGCAGTGAGAAATCTACCCTCTGAAACTGACGAGGATGGGCAACAGAGGCTACCTCAGGTGGCAATCGTTAAGCAAAAGAAACACACAAGGGCGTGGATACCTGGGGAAAAAGCAACACGGAGAAATCCACCCTCTGAAACTGAGAAAGATGGGCAAGAGAGGCTAGCTCAGGTGGCAATCGTTAAGCAAAAACAAAACCCAAAGGCGTGGAGACCTGGGAAAAAGCAACCCTGAAATATCTACCCTCTGAAACTGAGGAAGATGGGCAAGAGAGGCTGGCTTCAGGCGGCAAACTTTAAGCAAAAGAAACACACAAGGGCGTGGAGACCTGGGGAAAAGGCAGCACTGAGAAATCTACCCACTGAAACTGACGAGGATGGGCAACAGAGGCTACCTCAGGTGGCAATCGTTAAGCAAAAGAAACACACAAGGGCGTGGAGACCTGGGGAAAAAGCAACACGGAGAAATCCACCCTCTGAAACTGAGAAAGATGGGCAAGAGAGGCTAGCTCAGGTGGCAATCTTTAAGCAAAAGAAACACACAAGGGTGTGGAGACCTGGGGAAAAAGCAACACGGAGAAATCCACCCTCTGAAACTGAGGAACATGGGCAAAAGAAGCTAGCTCAGGTTGCAAAATTTAAGCAGAAAAAAAAAAAGACGCAAGGGCGTGGAGAGCTGGCGAAAAAGCAACACGGAGAAATCCACCCTCTGAAACTGAGGAAGATGGGCAAGAGAGGCTAGCTCAGGTGGCAATCTTTAAGCAAAAACAATAAAATAAAAAAATGCAATGGCGAGGAGACCCGGTCAAAAAGCAACCCTGAAAAAGGTACCCTTTGAAACTGAGGAAGCAGGGCAACAGTGCCTAGCTCAGGCAACAATCTTTAAGCAAAAGAAACACACAAGGGCGTGGGGAGCTGGCGAAAAGGCAACACTGAGAAATCCACCCTCTGAAACAGACGAAGATGGGCAACAGAGGCTAGCTCAGGTGGCAATCTTTAAGCAAAAACAATAAAATAAAAAAATACAATGGCGAGGAGACCCGGTCAAAAAGCAACCCTGAAAAAGGTACCCTCTGAAACTGAGGAAGCAGGGCAACAATGCCTAGCTCAGGTGACAATCTTTAAGCAAAAGAAACACACAAGGGCGTGGAGACCTGGGGAAAAAGCATCACGGAGAAATCCTCCAGCTGAAACGGAGGAAGATGGGCAACAGAGGCTACCTCAGGTGGCAATCGTTAAGCAAAAACAAAACACAAAGGCGTGGAGACCTTGGGAAAAAGCAACCCTGAAATATCTACCCTCTGAAACTGAGGAAGATGGGCAAGAGAGGCTGGCTTCATGTGGCAAACGTTAAGCAAAAGAAACACACAAGGGCGTGGAGACCTGGGGAAAAAGCAACACGGAGAAATCCACCCTCTGAAACTGAGGAAGATGGGCAAGAGAGGCTAGCTCAGGTGGCAATCGTTAAGCAAAAACAAAACCCAAAGGCGTGGAGACCTGGGAAAAAGCAACCCTGAAATATCTACCCCCTGAAACTGAGGAAGATGGCAAGAGAGGCTGGCTTCAGGTGGCAAACTTTAAGCAAAAGAAACACACAAGGGCATGGAGACCTGGGGAAAAAGCAGCACTGAGAAATCTACCCTCTGAAACTGACGAGGATGGGCAACAGAGGCTACCTCAGGTGGCAATCGGTAAGCAAAAGAAACACACAAGGGCGTGGAGACCTGGGGAAAAAGCCACACGGAGAAATCCACCCTCTGAAACTGAAGAAGATGGGCAACAGAGGCTAGCTCAGGTGGCAATCTTTAAGCAAAAAAAATAAAATAAAAAAATACAATGGCGAGGAGACCCGGTCAAAAAGCAACCCTGAAAAAGGTACCCTCTGAAACTGAGGAAGCAGGGCAACAATGCCTAGCTCAGGTGACAATCTTTAAGCAAAAGAAACACACAAGGGCGTGGAGACCTGGGGAAAAAGCATCACGGAGAAATCCTCCAGCTGAAACTGAGGCAGATGGGCAACAGAGGCTACCTCAGGTGGCAATCGTTAAGCAAAAACAAAACACAAAGGCGTGGAGACCTTGGGAAAAAGCAACCCTGAAATAGCTACCCTCTGAAACTGAGGAAGATGGGCAAGAGAGGCTGGCTTCATGTGGCAAACGTTAAGCCAAAGAAACACACAAGGGCGTGGAGACCTGGGGAAAAAGCAACACGGAGAAATCCACCCTCTGAAACTGAGGAAGATGGGCAAGAGAGGCTAGCTCAGGTGGCAATCGTTAAGCAAAAACAAAACCCAAAGGCGTGGAGACCTGGGAAAAAGCAACCCTGAAATATCTACCCTCTGAAACTGAGGAAGATGGGCAAGAGAGGCTGGCTTCAGGTGGCAAACTTTAAGCAAAAGAAACACACAAGGGCGTGGAGACCTGGGGAAAAAGCAGCAGTGAGAAATCTACCCTCTGAAACTGACGAGGATGGGCAACAGAGGCTACCTCAGGTGGGAATCGTTAAGCAAAAGAAACACACAAGGGCGTGGAGACCTGGGGAAAAAGCAACACGGAGAAATCCACCGTCTGAAACTGAGGAAGATGGGCAACAGAGGCTACATCAGGTGGCAATCGTTAAGCAAAAGAAACACACAAGGGCGTGGAGACCAGGGGAAAAAGCAACACGGAGAAATCCACCCTCTGAAACTGAGGAAGATGGGCAAGAGAGGCTACCTCAGGTGGCAATCGTTAAGCAAAAACAAAGCACAAAGGCGTGGAGACCTGGGGAAAAAGCAACCCTGAAATATCTACCCTCTGAAACTGAGGAAGATGGGCAAGAGAGGCTGGCTTCATGTGGCAAACGTTAAGCAAAAGAAACACACAAGGGCGTGGAGACCTGGGGAAAAAGCAACACGGAGATATCCTCCAGCTGAAACTGAGGAAGATGGGCAACAGAGGCAACCTCAGGTGGCAATCGTTAAGCAAAAACAAAACCAAAAGGCGTGGAGACCTCGGGAAAAAGCAACCCTGAAATATCTACCCTCTGAAACTGAGGAAGATGTGCAAGAGAGGCTGGCTTCAGGTGGCAAACTTTAAGCAAAAGAAACACACAAGGGCGTGGAGACCTGGGGAAAAAGCAGCACTGAGAAATCTACACTCTGAAACTGACGATGATGGGCAACAGAGGCTACCTCAGGTGGCAATCGGTAAGCAAAAGAAACACACAAGGGCGTGGAGACCTGGGGAAAAAGCCACACGGAGAAATCCACCCTCTGAAACTGAAGAAGATGGGCAACAGAGGCTAGCTCAGGTGGCAATCTTTAAGCAAAAGAAACACACAAGTGCGTGGAGACCTGGGAAAAAAGCACCACGGAGAAATCCACCCTCTGAAACTGAGGAAGATGGGCAAGAGAGGCTACCTCAGGTGGCAATCGTTAAGCAAAAACAAAGCACAAAGGCGTGGAGACCTGGGGAAAAAGCAACCCTGAAACATCTACCCTCTGAAACTGAGGAAGATGGGCAAGAGAGGCTGGCTTCAGGTGGCAAACTTTAAGCAAAAGAAACACACAAGGGCGTGGAGACCTGGGGAAAAAGCAACACAGAGAAATCCACCCTCTGAAACTGAGGAAGATGGGCAACAGAGGCTAGCTCAGGTGGCAATCTTTAAGCAAAAAAAATAAAATAAAAAAATACAATGGCGAGGAGACCCAGTCAAAAAGCAACCCTGAAAAAGGTACCCTCTGAAACTGAGGAAGCAGGGCAACAATGCCTAGCTCAGGTGACAATCTTTAAGCAAAAGAAACACACAAGGGCGTGGAGACCTGGGGAAAAAGCATCACGGAGAAATCCTCCAGCTGAAACGGAGGAAGATGGGCAACAGAGGCAACCTCAGGTGGCAATCGTTAAGCAAAAACAAAGCACAAAGGCGTGGAGACCTGGGGAAAAAGCAACCCTGAAACATCTACCCTCTGAAACTGAGGAAGATGGGCAAGAGAGGCTGGCTTCAGGTGGCAAACGTTAAGCAAAAGAAACACACAAGGGCGTGGAGACCTGGGGAAAAAGCAACACGGAGAAATCCACCCTCTGAAACCGAGGAAGATGGGCAACAGAGGCTAGCTCAGGTGGCAATCTTTAAGCAAAAAAAATAAAATAAAAAAATACAATGGCGAGGAGACCCGGTCAAAAAGCAACCCTGAAAAAGGTACCCTCTGAAACTGAGGAAGCAGGGCAACAATGCCTAGCTCAGGTGACAATGTTTAAGCAAAAGAAACACACAAGGGCGTGGAGACCTGGGGAAAAAGCATCACGGAGAAATCCTCCAGCTGAAACGGAGGAAGATGGGCAACAGAGGCTACCTCAGGTGGCAATCGTTAAGCAAAAACAAAACACAAAGGCGTGGAGACCTTGGGAAAAAGCAACCCTGAAATATCTACCCTCTGAAACTGAGGAAGATGGGCAAGAGAGGCTGGCTTCATGTGGCAAACGTTAAGCAAAAGAAACACACAAGGGCGTGGAGACCTGGGGAAAAAGCAACACGGAGAAATCCACCCTCTGAAACTGAGGAAGATGGGCAAGAGAGGCTAGCTCAGGTGGCAATCTTTAAGCAAAAAAATAAAATAAAAAAATGCAATGGCGAGGAGACCCGGTCAAAAAGCAACCCTGAAAAAGGTACCCTTTGAAACTGAGGAAGCAGGGCAACAATGCCTAGCTCAGGCGACAATCTTTAAGCAAAAGAAACACACAAGGGCGTGGGGAGCTGGCGAAAAGGCAACACTGAGAAATCCACCCTCTGAAACAGACGAAGATGGGCAACAGAGGCTAGCTCAGGTGGCAATCTTTAAGCAAAAGAAACACACAAGTGCGTGGAGACCTTGGAAAAATGCAACACGGAGAAATCCACCCTCTGAAACTGAGGAAGATGGGCAAGAGAGGCTACCTCAGGTGGCAATCGTTAAGCAAAAACAAAGCACAAAGGCGTGGAGACCTGGGGAAAAAGCAACCCTGAAACATCTACCCTCTGAAACTGAGGAAGATGGGCAAGAGAGGCTGGCTTCAGGTGGCAAACTTTAAGCAAAAGAAACACACAAGGGCGTGGAGACCTGGGGAAAAAGCATCACGGAGAAATCCTCCAGCTGAAACGGAGGAAGATGGGCAACAGAGGCTACCTCAGGTGGCAATCGTTAAGCAAAAACAAAACACAAAGGCGTGGAGACCTTGGGAAAAAGCAACCCTGAAATATCTACCCTCTGAAACTGAGGAAGATGGGCAAGAGAGGCTGGCTTCATGTGGCAAACGTTAAGCAAAAGAAACACACAAGGGCGTGGAGACCTGGGGAAAAAGCAACACGGAGAAATCCACCCTGTGAGACTGAGGAAGATGGGCAAGAGAGGCTACCTCAGGTGGCAATCGTTAAGCAAAAACAAAACCCAAAGGCGTGGAGACCTGGGGATAAAGCAACCTTGAAATATCTACCCTCTGAAACTGAGGAAGATGGCCAAGAGAGGCTGCCTTCAGGTGGCAAAATTTAAGCAAAAGAAACACACAAGGGCGTGGAGACCTGGGGAACAAGCAACACGGAGAAATCCACCCTCTGAAACTGAGGAAGATGGGCAAGAGAGGCTAGCTCAGGTGGCAATCGTTAAGCAAAAACAAAACCCAAAGGCGTGGAGACCTGGGAAAAAGCAACCCTGAAATATCTACCCCCTGAAACTGAGGAAGATGGGCAAGAGAGGCTGGCTTCAGGTGGCAAACTTTAAGCAAAAGAAACACACAAGGGCGTGGAGACCTGGGGAAAAAGCAGCACTGAGAAATCTACCCTCTGAAACTGACGAGGATGGGCAACAGAGGCTACCTCAGGTGGCAATCGGTAAGCAAAAGAAACACACAAGGGCGTGGAGACCTGGGGAAAAAGCCACACGGAGAAATCCACCCTCTGAAACTGAAGAAGATGGGCAACAGAGGCTAGCTCAGGTGGCAATCTTTAAGCAAAAAAAATAAAATAAAAAAATACAATGGCGAGGAGACCCGGTCAAAAAGCAACCCTGAAAAAGGTACCCTCTGAAACTGAGGAACCAGGGCAACAATGCCTAGCTCAGGTGACAATCTTTAAGCAAAAGAAACACACAAGGGCGTGGAGACTTGGGGAAAAAGCAACACGGAGAAATCCTCCAGCTGAAACTGAGGAAGATGGGCAACAGAGGCTACCTCAGGTGGCAATCGTTAAGCAAAAACAAAACACAAAGGCGTGGAGACCTTGGGAAAAAGCAACCCTGAAATATCTACCCTCTGAAACTGAGGAAGATGGGCAAGAGAGGCTGGCTTCATGTGGCAAACGTTAAGCAAAAGAAACACACAAGGGCGTGGAGACCTGGGGAAAAAGCAACACGGAGAAATCCACCCTCTGAAACTGAGGAAGATGGGCAAGAGAGGCTAGCTCAGGTGGCAATCGTTAAGCAAAAACAAAACCCAAAGGCGTGGAGACCTGGGGAAAAGCAACCCTGAAATATCTACCCTCTGAAACTGAGGAAGATGGGCAAGAGAGGCTGGCTTCAGGTGGCAAACTTTAAGCAAAAGAAACACACAAGGGCGTGGAGACCTGGGGAAAAAGCAGCAGTGAGAAATCTACCCTCTGAAACTGACGAGGATGGGCAACAGAGGCTACCTCAGGTGGCAATCGTTAAGCAAAAGAAACACACAAGGGCGTGGATACCTGGGGAAAAAGCAACACGGAGAAATCCACCCTCTGAAACTGAGAAAGATGGGCAAGAGAGGCTAGCTCAGGTGGCAATCTTTAAGCAAAAGAAACACACAAGGGCGTGGAGACCTGGGGAAAAAGCAACACGGAGAAATCCACCCTCTGAAACTGAGGAACATGGGCAAAAGAAGCTAGCTCAGGTTGCAAAATTTAAGCAGAAAAAAAAAAAGACGCAAGGGCGTGGAGAGCTGGCGAAAAAGCAACACGGAGAAATCCACCCTCTGAAACTGAGGAAGATGGGCAAGAGAGGCTAGCTCAGGTGGCAATCTTTAAGCAAAAACAATAAAATAAAAAAATGCAATGGCGAGGAGACCCGGTCAAAAAGCAACCCTGAAAAAGGTACCCTTTGAAACTGAGGAAGCAGGGCAACAGTGCCTAGCTCAGGCAACAATCTTTAAGCAAAAGAAACACACAAGGGCGTGGGGAGCTGGCGAAAAGGCAACACTGAGAAATCCACCCTCTGAAACAGACGAAGATGGGCAACAGAGGCTAGCTCAGGTGGCAATCTTTAAGCAAAAACAATAAAATAAAAAAATACAATGGCGAGGAGACCCGGTCAAAAAGCAACCCTGAAAAAGGTACCCTCTGAAACTGAGGAAGCAGGGCAACAATGCCTAGCTCAGGTGACAATCTTTAAGCAAAAGAAACACACAAGGGCGTGGAGACCTGGGGAAAAAGCATCACGGAGAAATCCTCCAGCTGAAACGGAGGAAGATGGGCAACAGAGGCTACCTCAGGTGGCAATCGTTAAGCAAAAACAAAACACAAAGGCGTGGAGACCTTGGGAAAAAGCAACCCTGAAATATCTACCCTCTGAAACTGAGGAAGATGGGCAAGAGAGGCTGGCTTCATGTGGCAAACGTTAAGCAAAAGAAACACACAAGGGCGTGGAGACCTGGGGAAAAAGCAACACGGAGAAATCCACCCTCTGAAACTGAGGAAGATGGGCAAGAGAGGCTAGCTCAGGTGGCAATCGTTAAGCAAAAACAAAACCCAAAGGCGTGGAGACCTGGGGAAAAGCAACCCTGAAATATCTACCCTCTGAAACTGAGGAAGATGGGCAAGAGAGGCTGGCTTCAGGTGGCAAACTTTAAGCAAAAGAAACACACAAGGGCGTGGAGACCTGGGGAAAAAGCAGCAGTGAGAAATCTACCCTCTGAAACTGACGAGGATGGGCAACAGAGGCTACCTCAGGTGGCAATCGGTAAGCAAAAGAAACACACAAGGGCGTGGAGACCTGGGGAAAAAGCCACACGGAGAAATCCACCCTCTGAAACTGAAGAAGATGGGCAACAGAGGCTAGCTCAGGTGGCAATCTTTAAGCAAAAAAAATAAAATAAAAAAATACAATGGCGAGGAGACCCGGTCAAAAAGCAACCCTGAAAAAGGTACCCTCTGAAACTGAGGAAGCAGGGCAACAATGCCTAGCTCAGGTGACAATCTTTAAGCAAAAGAAACACACAAGGGCGTGGAGACCTGGGGAAAAAGCATCACGGAGAAATCCTCCAGCTGAAACTGAGGCAGATGGGCAACAGAGGCTACCTCAGGTGGCAATCGTTAAGCAAAAACAAAACACAAAGGCGTGGAGACCTTGGGAAAAAGCAACCCTGAAATAGCTACCCTCTGAAACTGAGGAAGATGGGCAAGAGAGGCTGGCTTCATGTGGCAAACGTTAAGCCAAAGAAACACACAAGGGCGTGGAGACCTGGGGAAAAAGCAACACGGAGAAATCCACCCTCTGAAACTGAGGAAGATGGGCAAGAGAGGCTAGCTCAGGTGGCAATCGTTAAGCAAAAACAAAACCCAAAGGCGTGGAGACCTGGGAAAAAGCAACCCTGAAATATCTACCCTCTGAAACTGAGGAAGATGGGCAAGAGAGGCTGGCTTCAGGTGGCAAACTTTAAGCAAAAGAAACACACAAGGGCGTGGAGACCTGGGGAAAAAGCAGCAGTGAGAAATCTACCCTCTGAAACTGACGAGGATGGGCAACAGAGGCTACCTCAGGTGGGAATCGTTAAGCAAAAGAAACACACAAGGGCGTGGAGACCTGGGGAAAAAGCAACACGGAGAAATCCACCGTCTGAAACTGAGGAAGATGGGCAACAGAGGCTACCTCAGGTGGCAATCGTTAAGCAAAAGAAACACACAAGGGCGTGGAGACCAGGGGAAAAAGCAACACGGAGAAATCCACCCTCTGAAACTGAGGAAGATGGGCAAGAGAGGCTACCTCAGGTGGCAATCGTTAAGCAAAAACAAAGCACAAAGGCGTGGAGACCTGGGGAAAAAGCAACCCTGAAATATCTACCCTCTGAAACTGAGGAAGATGGGCAAGAGAGGCTGGCTTCATGTGGCAAACGTTAAGCAAAAGAAACACACAAGGGCGTGGAGACCTGGGGAAAAAGCAACACGGAGATATCCTCCAGCTGAAACTGAGGAAGATGGGCAACAGAGGCAACCTCAGGTGGCAATCGTTAAGCAAAAACAAAACCAAAAGGCGTGGAGACCTCGGGAAAAAGCAACCCTGAAATATCTACCCTCTGAAACTGAGGAAGATGTGCAAGAGAGGCTGGCTTCAGGTGGCAAACTTTAAGCAAAAGAAACACACAAGGGCGTGGAGACCTGGGGAAAAAGCAGCACTGAGAAATCTACACTCTGAAACTGACGATGATGGGCAACAGAGGCTACCTCAGGTGGCAATCGGTAAGCAAAAGAAACACACAAGGGCGTGGAGACCTGGGGAAAAAGCCACACGGAGAAATCCACCCTCTGAAACTGAAGAAGATGGGCAACAGAGGCTAGCTCAGGTGGCAATCTTTAAGCAAAAGAAACACACAAGTGCGTGGAGACCTGGGAAAAAAGCACCACGGAGAAATCCACCCTCTGAAACTGAGGAAGATGGGCAACAGAGGCTACCTCAGGTGGCAATCGTTAAGCAAAAACAAAGCACAAAGGCGTGGAGACCTGGGGAAAAAGCAACCCTGAAACATCTACCCTCTGAAACTGAGGAAGATGGGCAAGAGAGGCTGGCTTCAGGTGGCAAACTTTAAGCAAAAGAAACACACAAGGGCGTGGAGACCTGGGGAAAAAGCAACACAGAGAAATCCACCCTCTGAAACTGAGGAAGATGGGCAACAGAGGCTAGCTCAGGTGGCAATCTTTAAGCAAAAAAAATAAAATAAAAAAATACAATGGCGAGGAGACCCAGTCAAAAAGCAACCCTGAAAAAGGTACCCTCTGAAACTGAGGAAGCAGGGCAACAATGCCTAGCTCAGGTGACAATCTTTAAGCAAAAGAAACACACAAGGGCGTGGAGACCTGGGGAAAAAGCATCACGGAGAAATCCTCCAGCTGAAACGGAGGAAGATGGGCAACAGAGGCAACCTCAGGTGGCAATCGTTAAGCAAAAACAAAGCACAAAGGCGTGGAGACCTGGGGAAAAAGCAACCCTGAAACATCTACCCTCTGAAACTGAGGAAGATGGGCAAGAGAGGCTGGCTTCAGGTGGCAAACGTTAAGCAAAAGAAACACACAAGGGCGTGGAGACCTGGGGAAAAAGCAACACGGAGAAATCCACCCTCTGAAACCGAGGAAGATGGGCAACAGAGGCTAGCTCAGGTGGCAATCTTTAAGCAAAAAAAATAAAATAAAAAAATACAATGGCGAGGAGACCCGGTCAAAAAGCAACCCTGAAAAATGTACCCTCTGAAACTGAGGAAGCAGGGCAACAATGCCTAGCTCAGGTGACAATGTTTAAGCAAAAGAAACACACAAGGGCGTGGAGACCTGGGTAAAAAGCATCACGGAGAAATCCTCCAGCTGAAACGGAGGAAGATGGGCAACAGAGGCTACCTCAGGTGGCAATCGTTAAGCAAAAACAAAACACAAAGGCGTGGAGACCTTGGGAAAAAGCAACCCTGAAATATCTACCCTCTGAAACTGAGGAAGATGGGCAAGAGAGGCTGGCTTCATGTGGCAAACGTTAAGCAAAAGAAACACACAAGGGCGTGGAGACCTGGGGAAAAAGCAACACGGAGAAATCCACCCTCTGAAACTGAGAAAGATGGGCAAGAGAGGCTAGCTCAGGTGGCAATCGTTAAGCAAAAACAAAACCCAAAGGCGTGGAGACCTGGGGAAAGAGCAACCCTGAAATATCTACCCTCTGAAACTGAGGAAGATGGGCAAGAGAGGCTGGCTTCAGGTGGCAATCTTTAAGCAAAAGAAACACACAAGGGCGTGGAGACCTGGGGAAAAGGCAGCACTGAGAAATCTACCCTCTGAAACTGACGAGGATGGGCAACAGAGGCTACCTCAGGTGGCAATCGTTAAGCAAAAGAAACACACAAGGGCGAGGAGACCTGGGGAAAAAGCAACACGGAGAAATCCACCCTCTGAAACTGAGGAACATGGGCAAAAGAAGCTAGCTCAGGTTGCAAACTTTAAGCAGAAAAAAAAAAAGACGCAAGGGCGTGGAGAGCTGGCGAAAAAGCAACACGGAGAAATCCACCCTCTGAAACTGAGGAAGATGGGCAAGAGAGGCTAGCTCAGGTGGCAATCTTTAAGCAAAAAAATAAAATAAAAAAATGCAATGGCGAGGAGACCCGGTCAAAAAGCAACCCTGAAAAAGGTACCCTTTGAAACTGAGGAAGCAGGCCAACAGTGCCTAGCTCAGGCGACAATCTTTAAGCAAAAGAAACACACAAGGGCGTGGGGAGCTGGCGAAAAGGCAACACTGAGAAATCCACCCTCTGAAACAGACGAAGATGGGCAACAGAGGCTAGCTCAGGTGGCAATCTTTAAGCAAAAGAAACACACAAGTGCGTGGAGACC
Source organism: Equus asinus (assembly GCF_041296235.1). Classification (NCBI taxonomy): domain Eukaryota; kingdom Metazoa; phylum Chordata; class Mammalia; order Perissodactyla; family Equidae; genus Equus; species Equus asinus. The sequence goes on along the minus strand of NC_091813.1, from coordinate 168,945 downwards.
TGGGAAAAATGCAACACGGAGAAATCCACCCTCTGAAACTGAGGAAGATGGGCAAGAGAGGCTACCTCAGGTGGCAATCGTTAAGCAAAAACAAAGCACAAAGGCGTGGAGACCTGGGGAAAAAGCAACCCTGAAACATCTACCCTCTGAAACTGAGGAAGATGGGCAAGAGAGGCTGGCTTCAGGTGGCAAACTTTAAGCAAAAGAAACACACAAGGGCGTGGAGACCTGGGGAAAAAGCAACACGGAGAAATCCACCCTCTGAAACCGAGGAAGATGGGCAACAGAGGTTACCTCAGGTGGCAATCTTTAAGCAAAAAAAATAAAATAAAAAAATACAATGGCGAGGAGACCCGGTCAAAAAGCAACCCTGAAAAAGGTACCCTCTGAAACTGAGGAAGCAGGGCAACAATGCCTAGCTCAGGTGACAATCTTTAAGCAAAAGAAACACACAAGGGCGTGGAGACCTGGGGAAAAAGCATCACGGAGAAATCCTCCAGCTGAAACGTAGGAAGATGGGCAACAGAGGCTACCTCAGGTGGCAATCGTTAAGGAAAAACAAAACACAAAGGCGTGGAGACCTTGGGAAAAAGCAACCCTGAAATATCTACCCTCTGAAACTGAGGAAGATGGGCAAGAGAGGCTGGCTTCATGTGGCAAACGTTAAGCAAAAGAAACACACAAGGGCGTGGAGACCTGGGGAAAAAGCAACACGGAGAAATCCACCCTCTGAAACTGAGGAAGATGGGCAAGAGAGGCTAGCTCAGGTGGCAATCGTTAAGCAAAAACAAAACCCAAAGGCGCGGAGACCTGGGAAAAAGCAACCCTGAAATATCTACCCCCTGAAACTGAGGAAGATGGGCAAGAGAGGCTGGCTTCAGGTGGCAAACTTTAAGCAAAAGAAACACACAAGGGCGTGGAGACCTGGGGAAAAAGCAGCACTGAGAAATCTACCCTCTGAAACTGACGAGGATGGGCAACAGAGGCTAGCTCAGGTGGCAATCTTTAAGCAAAAAAAATAAAATAAAAAAATACAATGGCGAGGAGACCCGGTCAAAAAGCAACCCTGAAAAAGGTACCGTCTGAAACTGAGGAAGCAGGGCAACAATGCCTAGCTCAGGTGACAATCTTTAAGGAAAAGAAACACACAAGGGCGTGGAGACCTGGGGAAAAAGCAACACGGAGAAATCCACCCTCTGAAGCTGAGGAAGATGGGCAACAGAGGCTACCTCAGGTGGCAATCGTTAAGCAAAAACAAAACCCAAAGGCGTGGAGACCTGGGGAAAAAGCAACCCTGAAATATCTACCCTCTGAAACTGAGGAAGATGGCCAAGAGAGGCTGCCTTCAGGTGGCAAACGTTAAGCAAAAGAAACACACAAGGGCGTGGAGACCTGGGGAAAAAGCAACACGGAGAAATCCACCCTCTGAAACTGAGAAAGATGGGCAAGAGAGGCTAGCTCAGGTGGCAATCGTTAAGCAAAAACAAAACCCAAAGGCGTGGAGACCTGGGGAAAGAGCAACCCTGAAATATCTACCCTCTGAAACTGAGGAAGATGGGCAAGAGAGGCTGGCTTCAGGTGGCAATCTTTAAGCAAAAGAAACACACAAGGGCGTGGAGACCTGGGGAAAAGGCAGCACTGAGAAATCTACCCTCTGAAACTGACGAGGATGGGCAACAGAGGCTACCTCAGGTGGCAATCGTTAAGCAAAAGAAACACACAAGGGCGAGGAGACCTGGGGAAAAAGCAACACGGAGAAATCCACCCTCTGAAACTGAGGAACATGGGCAAAAGAAGCTAGCTCAGGTTGCAAACTTTAAGCAGAAAAAAAAAAAGACGCAAGGGCGTGGAGAGCTGGCGAAAAAGCAACACGGAGAAATCCACCCTCTGAAACTGAGGAAGATGGGCAAGAGAGGCTAGCTCAGGTGGCAATCTTTAAGCAAAAAAATAAAATAAAAAAATGCAATGGCGAGGAGACCCGGTCAAAAAGCAACCCTGAAAAAGGTACCCTTTGAAACTGAGGAAGCAGGCCAACAGTGCCTAGCTCAGGCGACAATCTTTAAGCAAAAGAAACACACAAGGGCGTGGGGAGCTGGCGAAAAGGCAACACTGAGAAATCCACCCTCTGAAACAGACGAAGATGGGCAACAGAGGCTAGCTCAGGTGGCAATCTTTAAGCAAAAGAAACACACAAGTGCGTGGAGACCTGGGAAAAATGCAACACGGAGAAATCCACCCTCTGAAACTGAGGAAGATGGGCAAGAGAGGCTACCTCAGGTGGCAATCGTTAAGCAAAAACAAAGCACAAAGGCGTGGAGACCTGGGGAAAAAGCAACCCTGAAACATCTACCCTCTGAAACTGAGGAAGATGGGCAAGAGAGGCTGGCTTCAGGTGGCAAACTTTAAGCAAAAGAAACACACAAGGGCGTGGAGACCTGGGGAAAAAGCAACACGGAGAAATCCACCCTCTGAAACCGAGGAAGATGGGCAACAGAGGTTACCTCAGGTGGCAATCTTTAAGCAAAAAAAATAAAATAAAAAAATACAATGGCGAGGAGACCCGGTCAAAAAGCAACCCTGAAAAAGGTACCCTCTGAAACTGAGGAAGCAGGGCAACAATGCCTAGCTCAGGTGACAATCTTTAAGCAAAAGAAACACACAAGGGCGTGGAGACCTGGGGAAAAAGCATCACGGAGAAATCCTCCAGCTGAAACGTAGGAAGATGGGCAACAGAGGCTACCTCAGGTGGCAATCGTTAAGGAAAAACAAAACACAAAGGCGTGGAGACCTTGGGAAAAAGCAACCCTGAAATATCTACCCTCTGAAACTGAGGAAGATGGGCAAGAGAGGCTGGCTTCATGTGGCAAACGTTAAGCAAAAGAAACACACAAGGGCGTGGAGACCTGGGGAAAAAGCAACACGGAGAAATCCACCCTCTGAAACTGAGGAAGATGGGCAAGAGAGGCTAGCTCAGGTGGCAATCGTTAAGCAAAAACAAAACCCAAAGGCGCGGAGACCTGGGAAAAAGCAACCCTGAAATATCTACCCCCTGAAACTGAGGAAGATGGGCAAGAGAGGCTGGCTTCAGGTGGCAAACTTTAAGCAAAAGAAACACACAAGGGCGTGGAGACCTGGGGAAAAAGCAGCACTGAGAAATCTACCCTCTGAAACTGACGAGGATGGGCAACAGAGGCTAGCTCAGGTGGCAATCTTTAAGCAAAAAAAATAAAATAAAAAAATACAATGGCGAGGAGACCCGGTCAAAAAGCAACCCTGAAAAAGGTACCGTCTGAAACTGAGGAAGCAGGGCAACAATGCCTAGCTCAGGTGACAATCTTTAAGCAAAAGAAACACACAAGGGCGTGGAGACCTGGGGAAAAAGCATCACGGAGAAATCCTGCAGCTGAAACTGAGGCAGATGGGCAACAGAGGCTACCTCAGGTGGCAATCGTTAAGCAAAAACAAAACACAAAGGCGTGGAGACCTTGGGAAAAAGCAACCCTGAAATAGCTACCCTCTGCAACTGAGGAAGATGGGCAAGAGAGGCTGGCTTCATGTGGCAAACGTTAAGCAAAAGAAACACACAAGGGCGTGGAGACGTGGGGAAAAAGCAACACGGAGAAATCCACCCTCTGAAACTGAGGAAGATGGGCAAGAGAGGCTAGCTCAGGTGGCATTCGTTAAGCAAAAACAAAACCCAAAGGCGTGGAGACCTGGGGAAAAAGCAACCCTGAAATATCTACCATCTGAAACTGAGGAAGATGCGCAAGAGAGGCTGCATTCAGGTGGCAAACTTTAAGCAAAAGAAACACACAAGGGCGTGGAGACCTGGGGAAAAACCAACACGGAGAAATCCACCCTCTGAAACCGAGGAAGATGGGCAACAGAGGCTAGCTCAGGTGGCAATCGTTAAGCAAAAACAATAAAATAAAAAAATACAATGGCGAGGAGACCCGGTCAAAAAGCAACCCTGAAAAAGGTACCCTCTGAAACTGAGGAAGCAGGGCAACAATGCCTAGCTCAGGTGACAATCTTTAAGCAAAAGAAACACACAAGGGCGTGGAGACTTGGGGAAAAAGCAACACGGAGAAATCCTCCAGCTGAAACTGAGGAAGATGGGCAACAGAGGCTACCTCAGGTGGCAATCGTTAAGCAAAAACAAAACACAAAGGCGTGGAGACCTTGGGAAAAAGCAACCCTGAAATATCTACCCTCTGAAACTGAGGAAGATGGGCAAGAGAGGCTGGCTTCATGTGGCAAACGTTAAGCAAAAGAAACACACAAGGGCGTGGAGACCTGGGGAAAAAGCAACACGGAGAAATCCACCCTCTGAAACTGAGAAAGATGGGCAAGAGAGGCTAGCTCAGGTGGCAATCGTTAAGCAAAAACAAAACCCAAAGGCGTGGAGACCTGGGGAAAGAGCAACCCTGAAATATCTACCCTCTGAAACTGAGGAAGATGGGCAAGAGAGGCTGGCTTCAGGTGGCAATCTTTAAGCAAAAGAAACACACAAGGGCGTGGAGACCTGGGGAAAAGGCAGCACTGAGAAATCTACCCTCTGAAACTGACGAGGATGGGCAACAGAGGCTACCTCAGGTGGCAATCGTTAAGCAAAAGAAACACACAAGGGCGAGGAGACCTGGGGAAAAAGCAACACGGAGAAATAAACCCTCTGAAACTGAGGAACATGGGCAAAAGAAGCTAGCTCAGGTTGCAAACTTTAAGCAGAAAAAAAAAAAGACGCAAGGGCGTGGAGAGCTGGCGAAAAAGCAACACGGAGAAATCCACCCTCTGAAACTGAGGAAGATGGGCAAGAGAGGCTAGCTCAGGTGGCAATCTTTAAGCAAAAAAATAAAATAAAAAAATGCAATGGCGAGGAGACCCGGTCAAAAAGCAACCCTGAAAAAGGTACCCTTTGAAACTGAGGAAGCAGGCCAACAGTGCCTAGCTCAGGCGACAATCTTTAAGCAAAAGAAACACACAAGGGCGTGGGGAGCTGGCGAAAAGGCAACACTGAGAAATCCACCCTCTGAAACAGACGAAGATGGGCAACAGAGGCTAGCTCAGGTGGCAATCTTTAAGCAAAAGAAACACACAAGTGCGTGGAGACCTGGGAAAAATGCAACACGGAGAAATCCACCCTCTGAAACTGAGGAAGATGGGCAAGAGAGGCTACCTCAGGTGGCAATCGTTAAGCAAAAACAAAGCACAAAGGCGTGGAGACCTGGGGAAAAAGCAACCCTGAAACATCTACCCTCTGAAACTGAGGAAGATGGGCAAGAGAGGCTGGCTTCAGGTGGCAAACTTTAAGCAAAAGAAACACACAAGGGCGTGGAGACCTGGGGAAAAAGCAACACGGAGAAATCCACCCTCTGAAACCGAGGAAGATGGGCAACAGAGGTTACCTCAGGTGGCAATCTTTAAGCAAAAAAAATAAAATAAAAAAATACAATGGCGAGGAGACCCGGTCAAAAAGCAACCCTGAAAAAGGTACCCTCTGAAACTGAGGAAGCAGGGCAACAATGCCTAGCTCAGGTGACAATCTTTAAGCAAAAGAAACACACAAGGGCGTGGAGACCTGGGGAAAAAGCATCACGGAGAAATCCTCCAGCTGAAACGTAGGAAGATGGGCAACAGAGGCTACCTCAGGTGGCAATCGTTAAGGAAAAACAAAACACAAAGGCGTGGAGACCTTGGGAAAAAGCAACCCTGAAATATCTACCCTCTGAAACTGAGGAAGATGGGCAAGAGAGGCTGGCTTCATGTGGCAAACGTTAAGCAAAAGAAACACACAAGGGCGTGGAGACCTGGGGAAAAAGCAACACGGAGAAATCCACCCTCTGAAACTGAGGAAGATGGGCAAGAGAGGCTAGCTCAGGTGGCAATCGTTAAGCAAAAACAAAACCCAAAGGCGCGGAGACCTGGGAAAAAGCAACCCTGAAATATCTACCCCCTGAAACTGAGGAAGATGGGCAAGAGAGGCTGGCTTCAGGTGGCAAACTTTAAGCAAAAGAAACACACAAGGGCGTGGAGACCTGGGGAAAAAGCAGCACTGAGAAATCTACCCTCTGAAACTGACGAGGATGGGCAACAGAGGCTAGCTCAGGTGGCAATCTTTAAGCAAAAAAAATAAAATAAAAAAATACAATGGCGAGGAGACCCGGTCAAAAAGCAACCCTGAAAAAGGTACCGTCTGAAACTGAGGAAGCAGGGCAACAATGCCTAGCTCAGGTGACAATCTTTAAGGAAAAGAAACACACAAGGGCGTGGAGACCTGGGGAAAAAGCAACACGGAGAAATCCACCCTCTGAAGCTGAGGAAGATGGGCAACAGAGGCTACCTCAGGTGGCAATCGTTAAGCAAAAACAAAACCCAAAGGCGTGGAGACCTGGGGAAAAAGCAACCCTGAAATATCTACCCTCTGAAACTGAGGAAGATGGCCAAGAGAGGCTGCCTTCAGGTGGCAAACGTTAAGCAAAAGAAACACACAAGGGCGTGGAGACCTGGGGAAAAAGCAACACGGAGAAATCCACCCTCTGAAACTGAGAAAGATGGGCAAGAGAGGCTAGCTCAGGTGGCAATCGTTAAGCAAAAACAAAACCCAAAGGCGTGGAGACCTGGGGAAAGAGCAACCCTGAAATATCTACCCTCTGAAACTGAGGAAGATGGGCAAGAGAGGCTGGCTTCAGGTGGCAATCTTTAAGCAAAAGAAACACACAAGGGCGTGGAGACCTGGGGAAAAGGCAGCACTGAGAAATCTACCCTCTGAAACTGACGAGGATGGGCAACAGAGGCTACCTCAGGTGGCAATCGTTAAGCAAAAGAAACACACAAGGGCGAGGAGACCTGGGGAAAAAGCAACACGGAGAAATCCACCCTCTGAAACTGAGGAACATGGGCAAAAGAAGCTAGCTCAGGTTGCAAACTTTAAGCAGAAAAAAAAAAAGACGCAAGGGCGTGGAGAGCTGGCGAAAAAGCAACACGGAGAAATCCACCCTCTGAAACTGAGGAAGATGGGCAAGAGAGGCTAGCTCAGGTGGCAATCTTTAAGCAAAAAAATAAAATAAAAAAATGCAATGGCGAGGAGACCCGGTCAAAAAGCAACCCTGAAAAAGGTACCCTTTGAAACTGAGGAAGCAGGCCAACAGTGCCTAGCTCAGGCGACAATCTTTAAGCAAAAGAAACACACAAGGGCGTGGGGAGCTGGCGAAAAGGCAACACTGAGAAATCCACCCTCTGAAACAGACGAAGATGGGCAACAGAGGCTAGCTCAGGTGGCAATCTTTAAGCAAAAGAAACACACAAGTGCGTGGAGACCTGGGAAAAATGCAACACGGAGAAATCCACCCTCTGAAACTGAGGAAGATGGGCAAGAGAGGCTACCTCAGGTGGCAATCGTTAAGCAAAAACAAAGCACAAAGGCGTGGAGACCTGGGGAAAAAGCAACCCTGAAACATCTACCCTCTGAAACTGAGGAAGATGGGCAAGAGAGGCTGGCTTCAGGTGGCAAACTTTAAGCAAAAGAAACACACAAGGGCGTGGAGACCTGGGGAAAAAGCAACACGGAGAAATCCACCCTCTGAAACCGAGGAAGATGGGCAACAGAGGTTACCTCAGGTGGCAATCTTTAAGCAAAAAAAATAAAATAAAAAAATACAATGGCGAGGAGACCCGGTCAAAAAGCAACCCTGAAAAAGGTACCCTCTGAAACTGAGGAAGCAGGGCAACAATGCCTAGCTCAGGTGACAATCTTTAAGCAAAAGAAACACACAAGGGCGTGGAGACCTGGGGAAAAAGCATCACGGAGAAATCCTCCAGCTGAAACGTAGGAAGATGGGCAACAGAGGCTACCTCAGGTGGCAATCGTTAAGGAAAAACAAAACACAAAGGCGTGGAGACCTTGGGAAAAAGCAACCCTGAAATATCTACCCTCTGAAACTGAGGAAGATGGGCAAGAGAGGCTGGCTTCATGTGGCAAACGTTAAGCAAAAGAAACACACAAGGGCGTGGAGACCTGGGGAAAAAGCAACACGGAGAAATCCACCCTCTGAAACTGAGGAAGATGGGCAAGAGAGGCTAGCTCAGGTGGCAATCGTTAAGCAAAAACAAAACCCAAAGGCGCGGAGACCTGGGAAAAAGCAACCCTGAAATATCTACCCCCTGAAACTGAGGAAGATGGGCAAGAGAGGCTGGCTTCAGGTGGCAAACTTTAAGCAAAAGAAACACACAAGGGCGTGGAGACCTGGGGAAAAAGCAGCACTGAGAAATCTACCCTCTGAAACTGACGAGGATGGGCAACAGAGGCTAGCTCAGGTGGCAATCTTTAAGCAAAAAAAATAAAATAAAAAAATACAATGGCGAGGAGACCCGGTCAAAAAGCAACCCTGAAAAAGGTACCGTCTGAAACTGAGGAAGCAGGGCAACAATGCCTAGCTCAGGTGACAATCTTTAAGGAAAAGAAACACACAAGGGCGTGGAGACCTGGGGAAAAAGCAACACGGAGAAATCCACCCTCTGAAGCTGAGGAAGATGGGCAACAGAGGCTACCTCAGGTGGCAATCGTTAAGCAAAAACAAAACCCAAAGGCGTGGAGACCTGGGGAAAAAGCAACCCTGAAATATCTACCCTCTGAAACTGAGGAAGATGGCCAAGAGAGGCTGCCTTCAGGTGGCAAACGTTAAGCAAAAGAAACACACAAGGGCGTGGAGACCTGGGGAAAAAGCAACACGGAGAAATCCACCCTCTGAAACTGAGAAAGATGGGCAAGAGAGGCTAGCTCAGGTGGCAATCGTTAAGCAAAAACAAAACCCAAAGGCGTGGAGACCTGGGGAAAGAGCAACCCTGAAATATCTACCCTCTGAAACTGAGGAAGATGGGCAAGAGAGGCTGGCTTCAGGTGGCAATCTTTAAGCAAAAGAAACACACAAGGGCGTGGAGACCTGGGGAAAAGGCAGCACTGAGAAATCTACCCTCTGAAACTGACGAGGATGGGCAACAGAGGCTACCTCAGGTGGCAATCGTTAAGCAAAAGAAACACACAAGGGCGAGGAGACCTGGGGAAAAAGCAACACGGAGAAATCCACCCTCTGAAACTGAGGAACATGGGCAAAAGAAGCTAGCTCAGGTTGCAAACTTTAAGCAGAAAAAAAAAAAGACGCAAGGGCGTGGAGAGCTGGCGAAAAAGCAACACGGAGAAATCCACCCTCTGAAACTGAGGAAGATGGGCAAGAGAGGCTAGCTCAGGTGGCAATCTTTAAGCAAAAAAATAAAATAAAAAAATGCAATGGCGAGGAGACCCGGTCAAAAAGCAACCCTGAAAAAGGTACCCTTTGAAACTGAGGAAGCAGGCCAACAGTGCCTAGCTCAGGCGACAATCTTTAAGCAAAAGAAACACACAAGGGCGTGGGGAGCTGGCGAAAAGGCAACACTGAGAAATCCACCCTCTGAAACAGACGAAGATGGGCAACAGAGGCTAGCTCAGGTGGCAATCTTTAAGCAAAAGAAACACACAAGTGCGTGGAGACCTGGGAAAAATGCAACACGGAGAAATCCACCCTCTGAAACTGAGGAAGATGGGCAAGAGAGGCTACCTCAGGTGGCAATCGTTAAGCAAAAACAAAGCACAAAGGCGTGGAGACCTGGGGAAAAAGCAACCCTGAAACATCTACCCTCTGAAACTGAGGAAGATGGGCAAGAGAGGCTGGCTTCAGGTGGCAAACTTTAAGCAAAAGAAACACACAAGGGCGTGGAGACCTGGGGAAAAAGCAACACGGAGAAATCCACCCTCTGAAACCGAGGAAGATGGGCAACAGAGGTTACCTCAGGTGGCAATCTTTAAGCAAAAAAAATAAAATAAAAAAATACAATGGCGAGGAGACCCGGTCAAAAAGCAACCCTGAAAAAGGTACCCTCTGAAACTGAGGAAGCAGGGCAACAATGCCTAGCTCAGGTGACAATCTTTAAGCAAAAGAAACACACAAGGGCGTGGAGACCTGGGGAAAAAGCATCACGGAGAAATCCTCCAGCTGAAACGTAGGAAGATGGGCAACAGAGGCTACCTCAGGTGGCAATCGTTAAGGAAAAACAAAACACAAAGGCGTGGAGACCTTGGGAAAAAGCAACCCTGAAATATCTACCCTCTGAAACTGAGGAAGATGGGCAAGAGAGGCTGGCTTCATGTGGCAAACGTTAAGCAAAAGAAACACACAAGGGCGTGGAGACCTGGGGAAAAAGCAACACGGAGAAATCCACCCTCTGAAACTGAGGAAGATGGGCAAGAGAGGCTAGCTCAGGTGGCAATCGTTAAGCAAAAACAAAACCCAAAGGCGCGGAGACCTGGGAAAAAGCAACCCTGAAATATCTACCCCCTGAAACTGAGGAAGATGGGCAAGAGAGGCTGGCTTCAGGTGGCAAACTTTAAGCAAAAGAAACACACAAGGGCGTGGAGACCTGGGGAAAAAGCAGCACTGAGAAATCTACCCTCTGAAACTGACGAGGATGGGCAACAGAGGCTAGCTCAGGTGGCAATCTTTAAGCAAAAAAAATAAAATAAAAAAATACAATGGCGAGGAGACCCGGTCAAAAAGCAACCCTGAAAAAGGTACCGTCTGAAACTGAGGAAGCAGGGCAACAATGCCTAGCTCAGGTGACAATCTTTAAGCAAAAGAAACACACAAGGGCGTGGAGACCTGGGGAAAAAGCATCACGGAGAAATCCTCCAGCTGAAACGGAGGAAGATGGGCAACAGAGGCTACCTCAGGTGGCAATCGTTAAGCAAAAACAAAACCCAAAGGCGTGGAGACCTGGGGAAAAAGCAATCCTGAAATATCTACCCTCTGAAACTGAGGAAGATGGGCAAGAGAGGCTGGCTTCAGGTGGCAAACTTTAAGCAAAAGAAACACACAAGGGCGTGGAGACCTGGGGAAAAAGCAACACGGAGAAATCCACCCTCTGAAACTGAGGAAGATGGGCAACAGAGGCTACCTCAGGTGGCAATCGTTAAGCAAAAGAAACACACAAGGGCGTGGAGACCTGGGGAAAAAGCATCACGGAGAAATCCTCCAGCTGAAACGGAGGAAGATGGGCAACAGAGGCTACCTCAGGTGGCAATCGTTAAGCAAAAACAAAACACAAAGGCGTGGAGACCTTGGGAAAAAGCAACCCTGAAATATCTACCCTCTGAAACTGAGGAAGATGGGCAAGAGAGGCTGGCTTCATGTGGCAAACGTTAAGCAAAAGAAACACACAAGTGCGTGGAGACCTGGGAAAAAAGCAACACGGAGAAATCCACCCTCTGAAACTGAGGAAGATGGGCAACAGAGGCTAGCTCAGGTGGCAATCTTTAAGCAAAAAAAATAAAATAAAAACATACAATGGCGAGGAGACCCGGTCAAAAAGCAACCCTGAAAAAGGTACCCTCTGAAACTGAGGAAGCAGGGCAACAATGCCTAGCTCAGGTGACAATCTTTAAGCAAAAGAAACACACAAGGGCGTGGAGACCTGGGGAAAAAGCATCACGGAGAAATCCTCCAGCTGAAACGGAGGAAGATGGGCAACAGAGGCAACCTCAGGTGGCAATCGTTAAGCAAAAACAAAGCACAAAGGCGTGGAGACCTGGGGAAAAAGCAACCCTGAAACATCTACCCTCTGAAACTGAGGAAGATGGGCAAGAGAGGCTGGCTTCAGGTGGCAAACGTTAAGCAAAAGAAACGCACAAGGGCGTGGAGACCTGGGGAAAAAGCAACCCTGAAACATCTACCCTCTGAAACTGAGGAAGATGGGCAAGAGAGGCTAGCTCAGGTGGCAATCGTTAAGCAAAAACAAAACCCAAAGGCGTGGAGACCTGGGGAAAAGCAACCCTGAAATATCTACCCTCTGAAACTGAGGAAGATGGGCAAGAGAGGCTGGCTTCAGGTGGCAAACTTTAAGCAAAAGAAACACACAAGGGCGTGGAGACCTGGGGAAAAAGCAGCAGTGAGAAATCTACCCTCTGAAACTGACGAGGATGGGCAACAGAGGCTACCTCAGGTGGCAATCGTTAGGCAAAAGAAACACACAAGGGCGTGGATACCTGGGGAAAAAGCAACACGGAGAAATCCACCCTCTGAAACTGAGAAAGATGGGCAAGAGAGGCTAGCTCAGGTGGCAATCGTTAAGCAAAAACAAAACCCAAAGGCGTGGAGACCTGGGGAAAGAGCAACCCTGAAATATCTACCCTCTGAAACTGAGGAAGATGGGCAAGAGAGGCTGGCTTCAGGTGGCAATCTTTAAGCAAAAGAAACACACAAGGGCGTGGAGACCTGGGGAAAAGGCAGCACTGAGAAATCTACCCTCTGAAACTGACGAGGATGGGCAACAGAGGCTACCTCAGGTGGCAATCGTTAAGCAAAAGAAACACACAAGGGCGTGGAGACCTGGGGAAAAAGCAACACGGAGAAATCCACCCTCTGAAACTGAGGAACATGGGCAAAAGAAGCTAGCTCAGGTTGCAAACTTTAAGCAGAAAAAAAAAAAGACGCAAGGGCGTGGAGATCTGGCGAAAAAGCAACACGGAGAAATCCACCCTCTGAAACTGAGGAAGATGGGCAAGAGAGGCTAGCTCAGGTGGCAATCTTTAAGCAAAAAAATAAAATAAAAAAATGCAATGGCGAGGAGACCCGGTCAAAAAGCAACCCTGAAAAAGGTACCCTTTGAAACTGAGGAAGCAGGGCAACAGTGCCTAGCTCAGGCGACAATCTTTAAGCAAAAGAAACACACAAGGGCGTGGGGAGCTGGCGAAAAGGCAACACTGAGAAATCCACCCTCTGAAACAGACGAAGATGGGCAACAGAGGCTAGCTCAGGTGGCAATCTTTAAGCAAAAGAAACACACAAGTGCGTGGAGACCTGGGAAAAATGCAACACGGAGAAATCCACCCTCTGAAACTGAGGAAGATGGGCAAGAGAGGCTACCTCAGGTGGCAATCGTTAAGCAAAAACAAAGCACAAAGGCGTGGAGACCTGGGGAAAAAGCAACCCTGAAACATCTACCCTCTGAAACTGAGGAAGATGGGCAAGAGAGGCTGGCTTCAGGTGGCAAACTTTAAGCAAAAGAAACACACAAGGGCGTGGAGACCTGGGGAAAAAGCAGCACTGAGAAATCTACCCTCTGAAACTGACGAGGATGGGCAACAGAGGCTAGCTCAGGTGGCAATCTTTAAGCAAAAAAAAAAAATAAAAAAATACAATGGCGAGGAGACCCGGTCAAAAAGCAACCCTGAAAAAGGTACCGTCTGAAACTGAGGAAGCAGGGCAACAATGCCTAGCTCAGGTGACAATCTTTAAGCAAAAGAAACACACAAGGGCGTGGAGACCTGGGGAAAAAGCATCACGGAGAAATCCTGCAGCTGAAACTGAGGCAGATGGGCAACAGAGGCTACCTCAGGTGGCAATCGTTAAGCAAAAACAAAACACAAAGGCGTGGAGACCTTGGGAAAAAGCAACCCTGAAATAGCTACCCTCTGCAACTGAGGAAGATGGGCAAGAGAGGCTGGCTTCATGTGGCAAACGTTAAGCAAAAGAAACACACAAGGGCGTGGAGACGTGGGGAAAAAGCAACACGGAGAAATCCACCCTCTGAAACTGAGGAAGATGGGCAAGAGAGGCTAGCTCAGGTGGCATTCGTTAAGCAAAAACAAAACCCAAAGGCGTGGAGACCTGGGGAAAAGCAACCCTGAAATATCTACCCTCTGAAACTGAGGAAGATGGGCAAGAGAGGCTGGCTTCAGGTGGCAAACTTTAAGCAAAAGAAACACACAAGGGCGTGGAGACCTGGGGAAAAAGCAGCAGTGAGAAATCTACCCTCTGAAACTGACGAGGATGGGCAACAGAGGCTACCTCAGGTGGCAATCGTTAAGCAAAAGAAACACACAAGGGCGTGGATACCTGGGGAAAAAGCAACACGGAGAAATCCACCCTCTGAAACTGAGAAAGATGGGCAAGAGAGGCTAGCTCAGGTGGCAATCGTTAAGCAAAAACAAAACCCAAAGGCGTGGAGACCTGGGGAAAGAGCAACCCTGAAATATCTACCCTCTGAAACTGAGGAAGATGGGCAAGAGAGGCTGGCTTCAGGTGGCAATCTTTAAGCAAAAGAAACACACAAGGGCGTGGAGACCTGGGGAAAAGGCAGCACTGAGAAATCTACCCTCTGAAACTGACGAGGATGGGCAACAGAGGCTACCTCAGGTGGCAATCGTTAAGCAAAAGAAACACACAAGGGCGTGGAGACCTGGGGAAAAAGCAACACGGAGAAATCCACCCTCTGAAACTGAGGAACATGGGCAAAAGAAGCTAGCTCAGGTTGCAAACTTTAAGCAGAAAAAAAAAAAGACGCAAGGGCGTGGAGAGCTGGCGAAAAAGCAACACGGAGAAATCCACCCTCTGAAACTGAGGAAGATGGGCAAGAGAGGCTAGCTCAGGTGGCAATCTTTAAGCAAAAAAATAAAATAAAAAAATGCAATGGCGAGGAGACCCGGTCAAAAAGCAACCCTGAAAAAGGTACCCTTTGAAACTGAGGAAGCAGGGCAACAGTGCCTAGCTCAGGCGACAATCTTTAAGCAAAAGAAACACACAAGGGCGTGGGGAGCTGGCGAAAAGGCAACACTGAGAAATCCACCCTCTGAAACAGACGAAGATGGGCAACAGAGGCTAGCTCAGGTGGCAATCTTTAAGCAAAAGAAAAACACAAGTGCGTGGAGACCTGGGAAAAATGCAACACGGAGAAATCCACCCTCTGAAACTGAGGAAGATGGGCAAGAGAGGCTACCTCAGGTGGCAATCGTTAAGCAAAAACAAAGCACAAAGGCGTGGAGACCTGGGGAAAAAGCAACCCTGAAACATCTACCCTCTGAAACTGAGGAAGATGGGCAAGAGAGGCTGGCTTCAGGTGGCAAACTTTAAGCAAAAGAAACACACAAGGGCGTGGAGACCTGGGGAAAAAGCAGCACTGAGAAATCTACCCTCTGAAACTGACGAGGATGGGCAACAGAGGCTAGCTCAGGTGGCAATCTTTAAGCAAAAAAAATAAAATAAAAAAATACAATGGCGAGGAGACCCGGTCAAAAAGCAACCCTGAAAAAGGTACCGTCTGAAACTGAGGAAGCAGGGCAACAATGCCTAGCTCAGGTGACAATCTTTAAGCAAAAGAAACACACAAGGGCGTGGAGACCTGGGGAAAAAGCATCACGGAGAAATCCTGCAGCTGAAACTGAGGCAGATGGGCAACAGAGGCTACCTCAGGTGGCAATCGTTAAGCAAAAACAAAACACAAAGGCGTGGAGACCTTGGGAAAAAGCAACCCTGAAATAGCTACCCTCTGCAACTGAGGAAGATGGGCAAGAGAGGCTGGCTTCATGTGGCAAACGTTAAGCAAAAGAAACACACAAGGGCGTGGAGACGTGGGGAAAAAGCAACACGGAGAAATCCACCCTCTGAAACTGAGGAAGATGGGCAAGAGAGGCTAGCTCAGGTGGCATTCGTTAAGCAAAAACAAAACCCAAAGGCGTGGAGACCTGGGGAAAAAGCAACCCTGAAATATCTACCCTCTGAAACTGAGGAAGATGCGCAAGAGAGGCTGCATTCAGGTGGCAAACTTTAAGCAAAAGAAACACACAAGGGCGTGGAGACCTGGGGAAAAAGCAACACGGAGAAATCCACCCTCTGAAACCGAGGAAGATGGGCAACAGAGGCTAGCTCAGGTGGCAATCGTTAAGCAAAAACAATAAAATAAAAAAATACAATGGCGAGGAGACCCGGTCAAAAAGCAACCCTGAAAAAGGTACCCTCTGAAACTGAGGAAGCAGGGCAACAATGCCTAGCTCAGGTGACAATCTTTAAGCAAAAGAAACACACAAGGGCGTGGAGACTTGGGGAAAAAGCAACACGGAGAAATCCTCCAGCTGAAACTGAGGAAGATGGGCAACAGAGGCTACCTCAGGTGGCAATCGTTAAGCAAAAACAAAACACAAAGGCGTGGAGACCTTGGGAAAAAGCAACCCTGAAATATCTACCCTCTGAAACTGAGGAAGATGGGCAAGAGAGGCTGGCTTCATGTGGCAAACGTTAAGCAAAAGAAACACACAAGGGCGTGGAGACCTGGGGAAAAAGCAACACGGAGAAATCCACCCTCTGAAACTGAGGAAGATGGGCAAGAGAGGCTAGTTCAGGTGGCAATCGTTAAGCAAAAACAAAACCCAAAGGCGTGGAGACCTGGGAAAAAGCAACCCTGAAATATCTACCCTCTGAAACTGAGGAAGATGGGCAAGAGAGGCTGGCTTCAGGCGGCAAACTTTAAGCAAAAGAAACACACAAGGGCGTGGAGACCTGGGGAAAAGGCAGCACTGAGAAATCTACCCTCTGAAACTGACGAGGATGGGCAACAGAGGCTACCTCAGGTGGCAATCGTTAAGCAAAAGAAACACACAAGGGCGTGGAGACCTGGGGAAAAAGCAACACGGAGAAATCCACCCTCTGAAACTGAGAAAGATGGGCAAGAGAGGCTAGCTCAGGTGGCAATCGTTAAGCAAAAACAAAACCCAAAGGCGTGGAGACCTGGGGAAAGAGCAACCCTGAAATATCTACCCTCTGAAACTGAGGAAGATGGGCAAGAGAGGCTGGCTTCAGGTGGCAATCTTTAAGCAAAAGAAACACACAAGGGCGTGGAGACCTGGGGAAAAGGCAGCACTGAGAAATCTACCTTCTGAAACTGACGAGGATGGGCAAGAGAGGCTACCTCAGGTGGCAATCTTTAAGCAAAAGAAACACACAAGGGCGAGGAGACCTGGGGAAAAAGCAACACGGAGAAATCCACCCTCTGAAACTGAGGAACATGGGCAAAAGAAGCTAGCTCAGGTTGCAAAATTTAAGCAGAAAAAAAAAAAGACGCAAGGGCGTGGAGAGCTGGCGAAAAAGCAACACGGAGAAATCCACCCTCTGAAACTGAGGAAGATGGGCAAGAGAGGCTAGCTCAGGTGGCAATCTTTAAGCAAAAACAATAAAATAAAAAAATGCAATGGCGAGGAGACCCGGTCAAAAAGCAACCCTGAAAAAGGTACCCTTTGAAACTGAGGAAGCAGGGCAACAGTGCCTAGCTCAGGCGACAATCTTTAAGCAAAAGAAACACACAAGGGCGTGGGGAGCTGGCGAAAAGGCAACACTGAGAAATCCACCCTCTGAAACAGACGAAGATGGGCAACAGAGGCTAGCTCAGGTGGCAATCTTTAAGCAAAAACAATAAAATAAAAAAATACAATGGCGAGGAGACCCGGTCAAAAAGCAACCCTGAAAAAGGTACCCTCTGAAACTGAGGAAGCAGGGCAACAATGCCTAGCTCAGGTGACAATGTTTAAGCAAAAGAAACACACAAGGGCGTGGAGACCTGGGGAAAAAGCATCACGGAGAAATCCTCCAGCTGAAACGGAGGAAGATGGGCAACAGAGGCTACCTCAGGTGGCAATCGTTAAGCAAAAACAAAACACAAAGGCGTGGAGACCTTGGGAAAAAGCAACCCTGAAATATCTACCCTCTGAAACTGAGGAAGATGGGCAAGAGAGGCTGGCTTCATGTGGCAAACGTTAAGCAAAAGAAACACACAAGGGCGTGGAGACCTGGGGAAAAAGCAACACGGAGAAATCCACCCTCTGAAACTGAGGAAGATGGGCAAGAGAGGCTAGCTCAGGTGGCAATCGTTAAGCAAAAACAAAACCCAAAGGCGTGGAGACCTGGGAAAAAGCAACCCTGAAATATCTACCCCCTGAAACTGAGGAAGATGGGCAAGAGAGGCTGGCTTCAGGTGGCAAACTTTAAGCAAAAGAAACACACAAGGGCGTGGAGACCTGGGGAAAAAGCAGCACTGAGAAATCTACCCTCTGAAACTGACGAGGATGGGCAACAGAGGCTACCTCAGGTGGCAATCGGTAAGCAAAAGAAACACACAAGGGCGTGGAGACCTGGGGAAAAAGCCACACGGAGAAATCCACCCTCTGAAACTGAAGAAGATGGGCAACAGAGGCTAGCTCAGGTGGCAATCTTTAAGCAAAAAAAATAAAATAAAAAAATACAATGGCGAGGAGACCCGGTCAAAAAGCAACCCTGAAAAAGGTACCCTCTGAAACTGAGGAAGCAGGGCAACAATGCCTAGCTCAGGTGACAATCTTTAAGCAAAAGAAACACACAAGGGCGTGGAGACTTGGGGAAAAAGCAACACGGAGAAATCCTCCAGCTGAAACTGAGGAAGATGGGCAACAGAGGCTACCTCAGGTGGCAATCGTTAAGCAAAAACAAAACACAAAGGCGTGGAGACCTTGGGAAAAAGCAACCCTGAAATATCTACCCTCTGAAACTGAGGAAGATGGGCAAGAGAGGCTGGCTTCATGTGGCAAACGTTAAGCAAAAGAAACACACAAGGGCGTGGAGACCTGGGGAAAAAGCAACACGGAGAAATCCACCCTCTGAAACTGAGGAAGATGGGCAAGAGAGGCTAGCTCAGGTGGCAATCGTTAAGCAAAAACAAAACCCAAAGGCGTGGAGACCTGGGGAAAAGCAACCCTGAAATATCTACCCTCTGAAACTGAGGAAGATGGGCAAGAGAGGCTGGCTTCAGGCGGCAAACTTTAAGCAAAAGAAACACACAAGGGCGTGGAGACCTGGGGAAAAAGCAGCAGTGAGAAATCTACCCTCTGAAACTGACGAGGATGGGCAACAGAGGCTACCTCAGGTGGCAATCGTTAAGCAAAAGAAACACACAAGGGCGTGGAGACCTGGGGAAAAAGCATCACGGAGAAATCCTGCAGCTGAAACTGAGGCAGATGGGCAACAGAGGCTACCTCAGGTGGCAATCGTTAAGCAAAAACAAAACACAAAGGCGTGGAGACCTTGGGAAAAAGCAACCCTGAAATAGCTACCCTCTGCAACTGAGGAAGATGGGCAAGAGAGGCTGGCTTCATGTGGCAAACGTTAAGCAAAAGAAACACACAAGGGCGTGGAGACGTGGGGAAAAAGCAACACGGAGAAATCCACCCTCTGAAACTGAGGAAGATGGGCAAGAGAGGCTAGCTCAGGTGGCATTCGTTAAGCAAAAACAAAACCCAAAGGCGTGGAGACCTGGGGAAAAAGCAACCCTGAAATATCTACCCTCTGAAACTGAGGAAGATGCGCAAGAGAGGCTGCATTCAGGTGGCAAACTTTAAGCAAAAGAAACACACAAGGGCGTGGAGACCTGGGGAAAAAGCAACACGGAGAAATCCACCCTCTGAAACCGAGGAAGATGGGCAACAGAGGCTAGCTCAGGTGGCAATCGTTAAGCAAAAACAATAAAATAAAAAAATACAATGGCGAGGAGACCCGGTCAAAAAGCAACCCTGAAAAAGGTACCCTCTGAAACTGAGGAAGCAGGGCAACAATGCCTAGCTCAGGTGACAATCTTTAAGCAAAAGAAACACACAAGGGCGTGGAGACCTGGGGAAAAGGCAGCACTGACAAATCTACCCTCTGAAACTGACGAGGATGGGCAACAGAGGCTACCTCAGGTGGCAATCGTTAAGCAAAAGAAACACACAAGGGCGTGGAGACCTGGGGAAAAAGCAACACGGAGAAATCCACCCTCTGAAACTGAGGAACATCGGCAAAAGAAGCTAGCTCAGGTTGCAAACTTTAAGCAGAAAAAAAAAAAGACGCAAGGGCGTGGAGAGCTGGCGAAAAAGCAACACGGAGAAATCCACCCTCTGAAACTGAGGAAGATGGGCAAGAGAGGCTAGCTCAGGTGGCAATCTTTAAGCAAAAAAATAAAATAAAAAAATGCAATGGCGAGGAGACCCGGTCAAAAAGCAACCCTGAAAAAGGTACCCTTTGAAACTGAGGAAGCAGGGCAACAGTGCCTAGCTCAGGCGACAATCTTTAAGCAAAAGAAACACACAAGGGCGTGGGGAGCTGGCGAAAAGGCAACACTGAGAAATCCACCCTCTGAAACAGACGAAGATGGGCAACAGAGGCTAGCTCAGGTGGCAATCTTTAAGCAAAAGAAACACACAAGTGCGTGGAGACCTGGGAAAAATGCAACACGGAGAAATCCACCCTCTGAAACTGAGGAAGATGGGCAAGAGAGGCTACCTCAGGTGGCAATCGTTAAGCAAAAACAAAGCACAAAGGCGTGGAGACCTGGGGAAAAAGCAACCCTGAAACATCTACCCTCTGAAACTGAGGAAGATGGGCAAGAGAGGCTGGCTTCAGGTGGCAAACTTTAAGCAAAAGAAACACACAAGGGCGTGGAGACCTGGGGAAAAAGCAGCACTGAGAAATCTACCCTCTGAAACTGACGAGGATGGGCAACAGAGGCTAGCTCAGGTGGCAATCTTTAAGCAAAAAAAATAAAATAAAAAAATACAATGGCGAGGAGACCCGGTCAAAAAGCAACCCTGAAAAAGGTACCGTCTGAAACTGAGGAAGCAGGGCAACAATGCCTAGCTCAGGTGACAATCTTTAAGCAAAAGAAACACACAAGGGCGTGGAGACCTGGGGAAAAAGCATCACGGAGAAATCCTGCAGCTGAAACTGAGGCAGATGGGCAACAGAGGCTACCTCAGGTGGCAATCGTTAAGCAAAAGAAACACACAAGGGCGTGGAGACCTGGGGAAAAAGCATCACGGAGAAATCCTGCAGCTGAAACTGAGGCAGATGGGCAACAGAGGCTACCTCAGGTGGCAATCGTTAAGCAAAAACAAAACACAAAGGCGTGGAGACCTTGGGAAAAAGCAACCCTGAAATAGCTACCCTCTGCAACTGAGGAAGATGGGCAAGAGAGGCTGGCTTCATGTGGCAAACGTTAAGCAAAAGAAACACACAAGGGCGTGGAGACGTGGGGAAAAAGCAACACGGAGAAATCCACCCTCTGAAACTGAGGAAGATGGGCAAGAGAGGCTAGCTCAGGTGGCATTCGTTAAGCAAAAACAAAACCCAAAGGCGTGGAGACCTGGGGAAAAAGCAACCCTGAAATATCTACCCTCTGAAACTGAGGAAGATGCGCAAGAGAGGCTGCATTCAGGTGGCAAACTTTAAGCAAAAGAAACACACAAGGGCGTGGAGACCTGGGGAAAAAGCAACACGGAGAAATCCACCCTCTGAAACCGAGGAAGATGGGCAACAGAGGCTAGCTCAGGTGGCAATCGTTAAGCAAAAACAATAAAATAAAAAAATACAATGGCGAGGAGACCCGGTCAAAAAGCAACCCTGAAAAAGGTACCCTCTGAAACTGAGGAAGCAGGGCAACAATGCCTAGCTCAGGTGACAATCTTTAAGCAAAAGAAACACACAAGGGCGTGGAGACCTGGGGAAAAGGCAGCACTGACAAATCTACCCTCTGAAACTGACGAGGATGGGCAACAGAGGCTACCTCAGGTGGCAATCGTTAAGCAAAAGAAACACACAAGGGCGTGGAGACCTGGGGAAAAAGCAACACGGAGAAATCCACCCTCTGAAACTGAGGAACATCGGCAAAAGAAGCTAGCTCAGGTTGCAAACTTTAAGCAGAAAAAAAAAAAGACGCAAGGGCGTGGAGAGCTGGCGAAAAAGCAACACGGAGAAATCCACCCTCTGAAACTGAGGAAGATGGGCAAGAGAGGCTAGCTCAGGTGGCAATCTTTAAGCAAAAAAATAAAATAAAAAAATGCAATGGCGAGGAGACCCGGTCAAAAAGCAACCCTGAAAAAGGTACCCTTTGAAACTGAGGAAGCAGGGCAACAGTGCCTAGCTCAGGCGACAATCTTTAAGCAAAAGAAACACACAAGGGCGTGGGGAGCTGGCGAAAAGGCAACACTGAGAAATCCACCCTCTGAAACAGACGAAGATGGGCAACAGAGGCTAGCTCAGGTGGCAATCTTTAAGCAAAAGAAACACACAAGTGCGTGGAGACCTGGGAAAAATGCAACACGGAGAAATCCACCCTCTGAAACTGAGGAAGATGGGCAAGAGAGGCTACCTCAGGTGGCAATCGTTAAGCAAAAACAAAGCACAAAGGCGTGGAGACCTGGGGAAAAAGCAACCCTGAAACATCTACCCTCTGAAACTGAGGAAGATGGGCAAGAGAGGCTGGCTTCAGGTGGCAAACTTTAAGCAAAAGAAACACACAAGGGCGTGGAGACCTGGGGAAAAAGCAGCACTGAGAAATCTACCCTCTGAAACTGACGAGGATGGGCAACAGAGGCTAGCTCAGGTGGCAATCTTTAAGCAAAAAAAATAAAATAAAAAAATACAATGGCGAGGAGACCCGGTCAAAAAGCAACCCTGAAAAAGGTACCGTCTGAAACTGAGGAAGCAGGGCAACAATGCCTAGCTCAGGTGACAATCTTTAAGCAAAAGAAACACACAAGGGCGTGGAGACCTGGGGAAAAAGCATCACGGAGAAATCCTGCAGCTGAAACTGAGGCAGATGGGCAACAGAGGCTACCTCAGGTGGCAATCGTTAAGCAAAAACAAAACACAAAGGCGTGGAGACCTTGGGAAAAAGCAACCCTGAAATAGCTACCCTCTGCAACTGAGGAAGATGGGCAAGAGAGGCTGGCTTCATGTGGCAAACGTTAAGCAAAAGAAACACACAAGGGAGTGGAGACGTGGGGAAAAAGCAACACGGAGAAATCCACCCTCTGAAACTGAGGAAGATGGGCAAGAGAGGCTAGCTCAGGTGGCATTCGTTAAGCAAAAACAAAACCCAAAGGCGTGGAGACCTGGGGAAAAAGCAACCCTGAAATATCTACCCTCTGAAACTGAGGAAGATGCGCAAGAGAGGCTGCATTCAGGTGGCAAACTTTAAGCAAAAGAAACACACAAGGGCGTGGAGACCTGGGGAAAAAGCAACACGGAGAAATCCACCCTCTGAAACCGAGGAAGATGGGCAACAGAGGCTAGCTCAGGTGGCAATCGTTAAGCAAAAACAATAAAATAAAAAAATACAATGGCGAGGAGACCCGGTCAAAAAGCAACCCTGTAAAAGGTACCCTCTGAAACTGAGGAAGCAGGGCAACAATGCCTAGCTCAGGTGACAATCTTTAAGCAAAAGAAACACACAAGGGCGTGGAGACTTGGGGAAAAAGCAACACGGAGAAATCCTCCAGCTGAAACTGAGGAAGATGGGCAACAGAGGCTACCTCAGGTGGCAATCGTTAAGCAAAAACAAAACACAAAGGCGTGGAGACCTTGGGAAAAAGCAACCCTGAAATATCTACCCTCTGAAACTGAGGAAGATGGGCAAGAGAGGCTGGCTTCATGTGGCAAACGATAAGCAAAAGAAACACACAAGGGCGTGGAGACCTGGGGAAAAAGCAACACGGAGAAATCCACCCTCTGAAACTGAGGAAGATGGGCAAGAGAGGCTAGTTCAGGTGGCAATCGTTAAGCAAAAACAAAACCCAAAGGCGTGGAGACCTGGGAAAAAGCAACCCTGAAATATCTACCCTCTGAAACTGAGGAAGATGGGCAAGAGAGGCTGGCTTCAGGCGGCAAACTTTAAGCAAAAGAAACACACAAGGGCGTGGAGACCTGGGGAAAAGGCAGCACTGAGAAATCTACCCTCTGAAACTGACGAGGATGGGCAACAGAGGCTACCTCAGGTGGCAATCGTTAAGCAAAAGAAACACACAAGGGCGTGGAGACCTGGGGAAAAAGCAACACGGAGAAATCCACCCTCTGAAACTGAGAAAGATGGGCAAGAGAGGCTAGCTCAGGTGGCAATCGTTAAGCAAAAACAAAACCCAAAGGCGTGGAGACCTGGGGAAAGAGCAACCCTGAAATATCTACCCTCTGAAACTGAGGAAGATGGGCAAGAGAGGCTGGCTTCAGGTGGCAATCTTTAAGCAAAAGAAACACACAAGGGCGTGGAGACCTGGGGAAAAGGCAGCACTGAGAAATCTACCTTCTGAAACTGACGAGGATGGGCAAGAGAGGCTACCTCAGGTGGCAATCTTTAAGCAAAAGAAACACACAAGGGCGAGGAGACCTGGGGAAAAAGCAACACGGAGAAATCCACCCTCTGAAACTGAGGAACATGGGCAAAAGAAGCTAGCTCAGGTTGCAAAATTTAAGCAGAAAAAAAAAAAGACGCAAGGGCGTGGAGAGCTGGCGAAAAAGCAACACGGAGAAATCCACCCTCTGAAACTGAGGAAGATGGGCAAGAGAGGCTAGCTCAGGTGGCAATCTTTAAGCAAAAACAATAAAATAAAAAAATGCAATGGCGAGGAGACCCGGTCAAAAAGCAACCCTGAAAAAGGTACCCTTTGAAACTGAGGAAGCAGGGCAACAGTGCCTAGCTCAGGCGACAATCTTTAAGCAAAAGAAACACACAAGGGCGTGGGGAGCTGGCGAAAAGGCAACACTGAGAAATCCACCCTCTGAAACAGACGAAGATGGGCAACAGAGGCTAGCTCAGGTGGCAATCTTTAAGCAAAAACAATAAAATAAAAAAATACAATGGCGAGGAGACCCGGTCAAAAAGCAACCCTGAAAAAGGTACCCTCTGAAACTGAGGAAGCAGGGCAACAATGCCTAGCTCAGGTGACAATGTTTAAGCAAAAGAAACACACAAGGGCGTGGAGACCTGGGGAAAAAGCATCACGGAGAAATCCTCCAGCTGAAACGGAGGAAGATGGGCAACAGAGGCTACCTCAGGTGGCAATCGTTAAGCAAAAACAAAACACAAAGGCGTGGAGACCTTGGGAAAAAGCAACCCTGAAATATCTACCCTCTGAAACTGAGGAAGATGGGCAAGAGAGGCTGGCTTCATGTGGCAAACGTTAAGCAAAAGAAACACACAAGGGCGTGGAGACCTGGGGAAAAAGCAACACGGAGAAATCCACCCTCTGAAACTGAGGAAGATGGGCAAGAGAGGCTAGCTCAGGTGGCAATCGTTAAGCAAAAACAAAACCCAAAGGCGTGGAGACCTGGGAAAAAGCAACCCTGAAATATCTACCCCCTGAAACTGAGGAAGATGGGCAAGAGAGGCTGGCTTCAGGTGGCAAACTTTAAGCAAAAGAAACACACAAGGGCGTGGAGACCTGGGGAAAAAGCAGCACTGAGAAATCTACCCTCTGAAACTGACGAGGATGGGCAACAGAGGCTACCTCAGGTGGCAATCGTTAAGCAAAAGAAACACACAAGGGCGTGGAGACCTGGGGAAAAAGCCACACGGAGAAATCCACCCTCTGAAACTGAAGAAGATGGGCAACAGAGGCTAGCTCAGGTGGCAATCTTTAAGCAAAAAAAATAAAATAAAAAAATACAATGGCGAGGAGACCCGGTCAAAAAGCAACCCTGAAAAAGGTACCCTCTGAAACTGAGGAAGCAGGGCAACAATGCCTAGCTCAGGTGACAATCTTTAAGCAAAAGAAACACACAAGGGCGTGGAGACTTGGGGAAAAAGCAACACGGAGAAATCCTCCAGCTGAAACTGAGGAAGATGGGCAACAGAGGCTACCTCAGGTGGCAATCGTTAAGCAAAAACAAAACACAAAGGCGTGGAGACCTTGGGAAAAAGCAACCCTGAAATATCTACCCTCTGAAACTGAGGAAGATGGGCAAGAGAGGCTGGCTTCATGTGGCAAACGTTAAGCAAAAGAAACACACAAGGGCGTGGAGACCTGGGGAAAAAGCAACACGGAGAAATCCACCCTCTGAAACTGAGGAAGATGGGCAAGAGAGGCTAGTTCAGGTGGCAATCGTTAAGCAAAAACAAAACCCAAAGGCGTGGAGACCTGGGAAAAAGCAACCCTGAAATATCTACCCTCTGAAACTGAGGAAGATGGGCAAGAGAGGCTGGCTTCAGGCGGCAAACTTTAAGCAAAAGAAACACACAAGGGCGTGGAGACCTGGGGAAAAGGCAGCACTGAGAAATCTACCCTCTGAAACTGACGAGGATGGGCAACAGAGGCTACCTCAGGTGGCAATCGTTAAGCAAAAGAAACACACAAGGGCGTGGAGACCTGGGGAAAAAGCAACACGGAGAAATCCACCCTCTGAAACTGAGAAAGATGGGCAAGAGAGGCTAGCTCAGGTGGCAATCGTTAAGCAAAAACAAAACCCAAAGGCGTGGAGACCTGGGGAAAGAGCAACCCTGAAATATCTACCCTCTGAAACTGAGGAAGATGGGCAAGAGAGGCTGGCTTCAGGTGGCAATCTTTAAGCAAAAGAAACACACAAGGGCGTGGAGACCTGGGGAAAAGGCAGCACTGAGAAATCTACCTTCTGAAACTGACGAGGATGGGCAAGAGAGGCTACCTCAGGTGGCAATCTTTAAGCAAAAGAAACACACAAGGGCGAGGAGACCTGGGGAAAAAGCAACACGGAGAAATCCACCCTCTGAAACTGAGGAACATGGGCAAAAGAAGCTAGCTCAGGTTGCAAAATTTAAGCAGAAAAAAAAAAAGACGCAAGGGCGTGGAGAGCTGGCGAAAAAGCAACACGGAGAAATCCACCCTCTGAAACTGAGGAAGATGGGCAAGAGAGGCTAGCTCAGGTGGCAATCTTTAAGCAAAAACAATAAAATAAAAAAATGCAATGGCGAGGAGACCCGGTCAAAAAGCAACCCTGAAAAAGGTACCCTTTGAAACTGAGGAAGCAGGGCAACAGTGCCTAGCTCAGGCGACAATCTTTAAGCAAAAGAAACACACAAGGGCGTGGGGAGCTGGCGAAAAGGCAACACTGAGAAATCCACCCTCTGAAACAGACGAAGATGGGCAACAGAGGCTAGCTCAGGTGGCAATCTTTAAGCAAAAACAATAAAATAAAAAAATACAATGGCGAGGAGACCCGGTCAAAAAGCAACCCTGAAAAAGGTACCCTCTGAAACTGAGGAAGCAGGGCAACAATGCCTAGCTCAGGTGACAATGTTTAAGCAAAAGAAACACACAAGGGCGTGGAGACCTGGGGAAAAAGCATCACGGAGAAATCCTCCAGCTGAAACGGAGGAAGATGGGCAACAGAGGCTACCTCAGGTGGCAATCGTTAAGCAAAAACAAAACACAAAGGCGTGGAGACCTTGGGAAAAAGCAACCCTGAAATATCTACCCTCTGAAACTGAGGAAGATGGGCAAGAGAGGCTGGCTTCATGTGGCAAACGTTAAGCAAAAGAAACACACAAGGGCGTGGAGACCTGGGGAAAAAGCAACACGGAGAAATCCACCCTCTGAAACTGAGGAAGATGGGCAAGAGAGGCTAGCTCAGGTGGCAATCGTTAAGCAAAAACAAAACCCAAAGGCGTGGAGACCTGGGAAAAAGCAACCCTGAAATATCTACCCCCTGAAACTGAGGAAGATGGGCAAGAGAGGCTGGCTTCAGGTGGCAAACTTTAAGCAAAAGAAACACACAAGGGCGTGGAGACCTGGGGAAAAAGCAGCACTGAGAAATCTACCCTCTGAAACTGACGAGGATGGGCAACAGAGGCTACCTCAGGTGGCAATCGGTAAGCAAAAGAAACACACAAGGGCGTGGAGACCTGGGGAAAAAGCCACACGGAGAAATCCACCCTCTGAAACTGAAGAAGATGGGCAACAGAGGCTAGCTCAGGTGGCAATCTTTAAGCAAAAAAAATAAAATAAAAAAATACAATGGCGAGGAGACCCGGTCAAAAAGCAACCCTGAAAAAGGTACCCTCTGAAACTGAGGAAGCAGGGCAACAATGCCTAGCTCAGGTGACAATCTTTAAGCAAAAGAAACACACAAGGGCGTGGAGACTTGGGGAAAAAGCAACACGGAGAAATCCTCCAGCTGAAACTGAGGAAGATGGGCAACAGAGGCTACCTCAGGTGGCAATCGTTAAGCAAAAACAAAACACAAAGGCGTGGAGACCTTGGGAAAAAGCAACCCTGAAATATCTACCCTCTGAAACTGAGGAAGATGGGCAAGAGAGGCTGGCTTCATGTGGCAAACGTTAAGCAAAAGAAACACACAAGGGCGTGGAGACCTGGGGAAAAAGCAACACGGAGAAATCCACCCTCTGAATCTGAGGAAGATGGGCAAGAGAGGCTAGCTCAGGTGGCAATCGTTAAGCAAAAACAAAACCCAAAGGCGTGGAGACCTGGGGAAAAGCAACCCTGAAATATCTACCCTCTGAAACTGAGGAAGATGGGCAAGAGAGGCTGGCTTCAGGTGGCAAACTTTAAGCAAAAGAAACACACAAGGGCGTGGAGACCTGGGGAAAAAGCAGCAGTGAGAAATCTACCCTCTGAAACTGACGAGGATGGGCAACAGAGGCTACCTCAGGTGGCAATCGTTAAGCAAAAGAAACACACAAGGGCGTGGAGACCTGGGGAAAAAGCATCACGGAGAAATCCTGCAGCTGAAACTGAGGCAGATGGGCAACAGAGGCTACCTCAGGTGGCAATCGTTAAGCAAAAACAAAACCCAAAGGCGTGGAGACCTGGGGAAAAAGCAACCCTGAAATATCTACCCTCTGAAACTGAGGAAGATGCGCAAGAGAGGCTGCATTCAGGTGGCAAACTTTAAGCAAAAGAAACACACAAGGGCGTGGAGACCTGGGGAAAAAGCAACACGGAGAAATCCACCCTCTGAAACCGAGGAAGATGGGCAACAGAGGCTAGCTCAGGTGGCAATCGTTAAGCAAAAACAATAAAATAAAAAAATACAATGGCGAGGAGACCCGGTCAAAAAGCAACCCTGAAAAAGGTACCCTCTGAAACTGAGGAAGCAGGGCAACAATGCCTAGCTCAGGTGACAATCTTTAAGCAAAAGAAACACACAAGGGCGTGGAGACCTGGGGAAAAAGCAACACGGAGAAATCCACATTCTGAAACTGAGGAAGATGGGCAAGAGAGGCTAGCTCAGGTGGCAATCGTTAAGCAAAAACAAAACCCAAAGGCGTGGAGACCTGGGAAAAAGCAACCCT
Organism: Equus asinus; assembly: GCF_041296235.1. Lineage (NCBI taxonomy): Eukaryota > Metazoa > Chordata > Mammalia > Perissodactyla > Equidae > Equus > Equus asinus. Next base: position 140,028 of record NC_091813.1, on the reverse strand, counting down.
GAAATATCTACCCTCTGAAACTGAGGAAGATGGGCAAGAGAGGCTGGCTTCATGTGGCAAACGTTAAGCAAAAGAAACACACAAGGGCGTGGAGACCTGGGGAAAAAGCAACACGGAGAAATCCACCCTCTGAAACTGAGGAAGATGGGCAAGAGAGGCTAGCTCAGGTGGCAATCGTTAAGCAAAAACAAAACCCAAAGGCGTGGAGACCTGGGAAAAAGCAACCCTGAAATATCTACCCCCTGAAACTGAGGAAGATGGGCAAGAGAGGCTGGCTTCAGGTGGCAAACTTTAAGCAAAAGAAACACACAAGGGCGTGGAGACCTGGGGAAAAAGCAGCACTGAGAAATCTACCCTCTGAAACTGACGAGGATGGGCAACAGAGGCTACCTCAGGTGGCAATCGGTAAGCAAAAGAAACACACAAGGGCGTGGAGACCTGGGGAAAAAGCCACACGGAGAAATCCACCCTCTGAAACTGAAGAAGATGGGCAACAGAGGCTAGCTCAGGTGGCAATCTTTAAGCAAAAAAAATAAAATAAAAAAATACAATGGCGAGGAGACCCGGTCAAAAAGCAACCCTGAAAAAGGTACCGTCTGAAACTGAGGAAGCAGGGCAACAATGCCTAGCTCAGGTGACAATCTTTAAGCAAAAGAAACACACAAGGGCGTGGAGACCTGGGGAAAAAGCATCACGGAGAAATCCTGCAGCTGAAACTGAGGCAGATGGGCAACAGAGGCTACCTCAGGTGGCAATCGTTAAGCAAAAACAAAACACAAAGGCGTGGAGACCTTGGGAAAAAGCAACCCTGAAATATCTACCCTCTGAAACTGAGGAAGATGGGCAAGAGAGGCTGGCTTCATGTGGCAAACGTTAAGCAAAAGAAACACACAAGGGCGTGGAGACCTGGGGAAAAAGCAACACGGAGAAATCCACCCTCTGAAACTGAGGAAGATGGGCAAGAGAGGCTAGTTCAGGTGGCAATCGTTAAGCAAAAACAAAACCCAAAGGCGTGGAGACCTGGGAAAAAGCAACCCTGAAATATCTACCCTCTGAAACTGAGGAAGATGGGCAAGAGAGGCTGGCTTCATGTGGCAAACGTTAAGCAAAAGAAACACACAAGGGCGTGGAGACCTGGGGAAAAAGCAACACGGAGAAATCCACCCTCTGAAACTGAAGAAGATGGGCAACAGAGGCTAGCTCAGGTGGCAATCTTTAAGCAAAAAAAATAAAATAAAAAAATACAATGGCGAGGAGACCCGGTCAAAAAGCAACCCTGAAAAAGGTACCGTCTGAAACTGAGGAAGCAGGGCAACAATGCCTAGCTCAGGTGACAATTTTTAAGCAAAAGAAACACACAAGGGCGTGGAGACCTCGGGAAAAAGCATCACGGAGAAATCCTGCAGCTGAAACTGAGGCAGATGGGCAACAGAGGCTACCTCAGGTGGCAATCGTTAAGCAAAAACAAAACACAAAGGCGTGGAGACCTTGGGAAAAAGCAACCCTGAAATAGCTACCCTCTGCAACTGAGGAAGATGGGCAAGAGAGGCTGGCTTCATGTGGCAAACGTTAAGCAAAAGAAACACACAAGGGCGTGGAGACGTGGGGAAAAAGCAACACGGAGAAATCCACCCTCTGAAACTGAGGAAGATGGGCAAGAGAGGCTAGCTCAGGTGGCATTCGTTAAGCAAAAACAAAACCCAAAGGCGTGGAGACCTGGGGAAAAAGCAACCCTGAAATATCTACCCTCTGAAACTGAGGAAGATGCGCAAGAGAGGCTGCATTCAGGTGGCAAACTTTAAGCAAAAGAAACACACAAGGGCGTGGAGACCTGGGGAAAAAGCAACACGGAGAAATCCACCCTCTGAAACCGAGGAAGATGGGCAACAGAGGCTAGCTCAGGTGGCAATCGTTAAGCAAAAACAATAAAATAAAAAAATACAATGGCGAGGAGACCCGGTCAAAAAGCAACCCTGAAAAAGGTACCCTCTGAAACTGAGGAAGCAGGGCAACAATGCCTAGCTCAGGTGACAATCTTTAAGCAAAAGAAACACACAAGGGCGTGGAGACTTGGGGAAAAAGCAACACGGAGAAATCCTCCAGCTGAAACTGAGGAAGATGGGCAACAGAGGCTACCTCAGGTGGCAATCGTTAAGCAAAAACAAAACACAAAGGCGTGGAGACCTTGGGAAAAAGCAACCCTGAAATATCTACCCTCTGAAACTGAGGAAGATGGGCAAGAGAGGCTGGCTTCATGTGGCAAACGTTAAGCAAAAGAAACACACAAGGGCGTGGAGACCTGGGGAAAAAGCAACACGGAGAAATCCACCCTCTGAAACTGAGGAAGATGGGCAAGAGAGGCTAGTTCAGGTGGCAATCGTTAAGCAAAAACAAAACCCAAAGGCGTGGAGACCTGGGAAAAAGCAACCCTGAAATATCTACCCTCTGAAACTGAGGAAGATGGGCAAGAGAGGCTGGCTTCAGGCGGCAAACTTTAAGCAAAAGAAACACACAAGGGCGTGGAGACCTGGGGAAAAGGCAGCACTGAGAAATCTACCCTCTGAAACTGACGAGGATGGGCAACAGAGGCTACCTCAGGTGGCAATCGTTAAGCAAAAGAAACACACAAGGGCGTGGAGACCTGGGGAAAAAGCAACACGGAGAAATCCACCCTCTGAAACTGAGAAAGATGGGCAAGAGAGGCTAGCTCAGGTGGCAATCGTTAAGCAAAAACAAAACCCAAAGGCGTGGAGACCTGGGGAAAGAGCAACCCTGAAATATCTACCCTCTGAAACTGAGGAAGATGGGCAAGAGAGGCTGGCTTCAGGTGGCAATCTTTAAGCAAAAGAAACACACAAGGGCGTGGAGACCTGGGGAAAAGGCAGCACTGAGAAATCTACCTTCTGAAACTGACGAGGATGGGCAAGAGAGGCTACCTCAGGTGGCAATCTTTAAGCAAAAGAAACACACAAGGGCGAGGAGACCTGGGGAAAAAGCAACACGGAGAAATCCACCCTCTGAAACTGAGGAACATGGGCAAAAGAAGCTAGCTCAGGTTGCAAAATTTAAGCAGAAAAAAAGAAAGACGCAAGGGCGTGGAGAGCTGGCGAAAAAGCAACACGGAGAAATCCACCCTCTGAAACTGAGGAAGATGGGCAAGAGAGGCTAGCTCAGGTGGCAATCTTTAAGCAAAAACAATAAAATAAAAAAATGCAATGGCGAGGAGACCCGGTCAAAAAGCAACCCTGAAAAAGGTACCCTTTGAAACTGAGGAAGCAGGGCAACAGTGCCTAGCTCAGGCGACAATCTTTAAGCAAAAGAAACACACAAGGGCGTGGGGAGCTGGCGAAAAGGCAACACTGAGAAATCCACCCTCTGAAACAGACGAAGATGGGCAACAGAGGCTAGCTCAGGTGGCAATCTTTAAGCAAAAACAATAAAATAAAAAAATACAATGGCGAGGAGACCCGGTCAAAAAGCAACCCTGAAAAAGGTACCGTCTGAAACTGAGGAAGCAGGGCAACAATGCCTAGCTCAGGTGACAATCTTTAAGCAAAAGAAACACACAAGGGCGTGGAGACCTGGGGAAAAAGCATCACGGAGAAATCCTGCAGCTGAAACTGAGGCAGATGGGCAACAGAGGCTACCTCAGGTGGCAATCGTTAAGCAAAAACAAAACACAAAGGCGTGGAGACCTTGGGAAAAAGCAACCCTGAAATATCTACCCTCTGAAACTGAGGAAGATGGGCAAGAGAGGCTGGCTTCATGTGGCAAACGTTAAGCAAAAGAAACACACAAGGGCGTGGAGACCTGGGGAAAAAGCAACACGGAGAAATCCACCCTCTGAAACTGAGGAAGATGGGCAAGAGAGGCTAGTTCAGGTGGCAATCGTTAAGCAAAAACAAAACCCAAAGGCGTGGAGACCTGGGAAAAAGCAACCCTGAAATATCTACCCTCTGAAACTGAGGAAGATGGGCAAGAGAGGCTGGCTTCATGTGGCAAACGTTAAGCAAAAGAAACACACAAGGGCGTGGAGACCTGGGGAAAAAGCAACACGGAGAAATCCACCCTCTGAAACTGAAGAAGATGGGCAACAGAGGCTAGCTCAGGTGGCAATCTTTAAGCAAAAAAAATAAAATAAAAAAATACAATGGCGAGGAGACCCGGTCAAAAAGCAACCCTGAAAAAGGTACCGTCTGAAACTGAGGAAGCAGGGCAACAATGCCTAGCTCAGGTGACAATTTTTAAGCAAAAGAAACACACAAGGGCGTGGAGACCTCGGGAAAAAGCATCACGGAGAAATCCTGCAGCTGAAACTGAGGCAGATGGGCAACAGAGGCTACCTCAGGTGGCAATCGTTAAGCAAAAACAAAACACAAAGGCGTGGAGACCTTGGGAAAAAGCAACCCTGAAATAGCTACCCTCTGCAACTGAGGAAGATGGGCAAGAGAGGCTGGCTTCATGTGGCAAACGTTAAGCAAAAGAAACACACAAGGGCGTGGAGACGTGGGGAAAAAGCAACACGGAGAAATCCACCCTCTGAAACTGAGGAAGATGGGCAAGAGAGGCTAGCTCAGGTGGCATTCGTTAAGCAAAAACAAAACCCAAAGGCGTGGAGACCTGGGGAAAAAGCAACCCTGAAATATCTACCCTCTGAAACTGAGGAAGATGCGCAAGAGAGGCTGCATTCAGGTGGCAAACTTTAAGCAAAAGAAACACACAAGGGCGTGGAGACCTGGGGAAAAAGCAACACGGAGAAATCCACCCTCTGAAACCGAGGAAGATGGGCAACAGAGGCTAGCTCAGGTGGCAATCGTTAAGCAAAAACAATAAAATAAAAAAATACAATGGCGAGGAGACCCGGTCAAAAAGCAACCCTGAAAAAGGTACCCTCTGAAACTGAGGAAGCAGGGCAACAATGCCTAGCTCAGGTGACAATCTTTAAGCAAAAGAAACACACAAGGGCGTGGAGACTTGGGGAAAAAGCAACACGGAGAAATCCTCCAGCTGAAACTGAGGAAGATGGGCAACAGAGGCTACCTCAGGTGGCAATCGTTAAGCAAAAACAAAACACAAAGGCGTGGAGACCTTGGGAAAAAGCAACCCTGAAATATCTACCCTCTGAAACTGAGGAAGATGGGCAAGAGAGGCTGGCTTCATGTGGCAAACGTTAAGCAAAAGAAACACACAAGGGCGTGGAGACCTGGGGAAAAAGCAACACGGAGAAATCCACCCTCTGAAACTGAGGAAGATGGGCAAGAGAGGCTAGTTCAGGTGGCAATCGTTAAGCAAAAACAAAACCCAAAGGCGTGGAGACCTGGGAAAAAGCAACCCTGAAATATCTACCCTCTGAAACTGAGGAAGATGGGCAAGAGAGGCTGGCTTCAGGCGGCAAACTTTAAGCAAAAGAAACACACAAGGGCGTGGAGACCTGGGGAAAAGGCAGCACTGAGAAATCTACCCTCTGAAACTGACGAGGATGGGCAACAGAGGCTACCTCAGGTGGCAATCGTTAAGCAAAAGAAACACACAAGGGCGTGGAGACCTGGGGAAAAAGCAACACGGAGAAATCCACCCTCTGAAACTGAGAAAGATGGGCAAGAGAGGCTAGCTCAGGTGGCAATCGTTAAGCAAAAACAAAACCCAAAGGCGTGGAGACCTGGGGAAAGAGCAACCCTGAAATATCTACCCTCTGAAACTGAGGAAGATGGGCAAGAGAGGCTGGCTTCAGGTGGCAATCTTTAAGCAAAAGAAACACACAAGGGCGTGGAGACCTGGGGAAAAGGCAGCACTGAGAAATCTACCTTCTGAAACTGACGAGGATGGGCAAGAGAGGCTACCTCAGGTGGCAATCTTTAAGCAAAAGAAACACACAAGGGCGAGGAGACCTGGGGAAAAAGCAACACGGAGAAATCCACCCTCTGAAACTGAGGAACATGGGCAAAAGAAGCTAGCTCAGGTTGCAAAATTTAAGCAGAAAAAAAAAAAGACGCAAGGGCGTGGAGAGCTGGCGAAAAAGCAACACGGAGAAATCCACCCTCTGAAACTGAGGAAGATGGGCAAGAGAGGCTAGCTCAGGTGGCAATCTTTAAGCAAAAACAATAAAATAAAAAAATGCAATGGCGAGGAGACCCGGTCAAAAAGCAACCCTGAAAAAGGTACCCTTTGAAACTGAGGAAGCAGGGCAACAGTGCCTAGCTCAGGCGACAATCTTTAAGCAAAAGAAACACACAAGGGCGTGGGGAGCTGGCGAAAAGGCAACACTGAGAAATCCACCCTCTGAAACAGACGAAGATGGGCAACAGAGGCTAGCTCAGGTGGCAATCTTTAAGCAAAAACAATAAAATAAAAAAATACAATGGCGAGGAGACCCGGTCAAAAAGCAACCCTGAAAAAGGTACCCTCTGAAACTGAGGAAGCAGGGCAACAATGCCTAGCTCAGGTGACAATGTTTAAGCAAAAGAAACACACAAGGGCGTGGAGACCTGGGGAAAAAGCATCACGGAGAAATCCTCCAGCTGAAACGTAGGAAGATGGGCAAGAGAGGCTAGCTCAGGTGGCAATCGTTAAGCAAAAACAAAACCCAAAGGCGTGGAGACCTGGGGAAAAGCAACCCTGAAATATCTACCCTCTGAAACTGAGGAAGATGGGCAAGAGAGGCTGGCTTCAGGCGGCAAACTTTAAGCAAAAGAAACACACAAGGGCGTGGAGACCTGGGGAAAAAGCAGCACTGAGAAATCTACCCTCTGAAACTGACGAGGATGGGCAACAGAGGCTACCTCAGGTGGCAATCGTTAAGCAAAAGAAACACACAAGGGCGTGGAGACCTGGGGAAAAAGCATCACGGAGAAATCCTGCAGCTGAAACTGAGGCAGATGGGCAACAGAGGCTACCTCAGGTGGCAATCGTTAAGCAAAAACAAAACACAAAGGCGTGGAGACCTTGGGAAAAAGCAACCCTGAAATAGCTACCCTCTGCAACTGAGGAAGATGGGCAAGAGAGGCTGGCTTCATGTGGCAAACGTTAAGCAAAAGAAACACACAAGGGCGTGGAGACGTGGGGAAAAAGCAACACGGAGAAATCCACCCTCTGAAACTGAGGAAGATGGGCAAGAGAGGCTAGCTCAGGTGGCATTCGTTAAGCAAAAACAAAACCCAAAGGCGTGGAGACCTGGGGAAAAAGCAACCCTGAAATATCTACCCTCTGAAACTGAGGAAGATGCGCAAGAGAGGCTGCATTCAGGTGGCAAACTTTAAGCAAAAGAAACACACAAGGGCGTGGAGACCTGGGGAAAAAGCAACACGGAGAAATCCACCCTCTGAAACCGAGGAAGATGGGCAACAGAGGCTAGCTCAGGTGGCAATCGTTAAGCAAAAACAATAAAATAAAAAAATACAATGGCGAGGAGACCCGGTCAAAAAGCAACCCTGAAAAAGGTACCCTCTGAAACTGAGGAAGCAGGGCAACAATGCCTAGCTCAGGTGACAATCTTTAAGCAAAAGAAACACACAAGGGCGTGGAGACCTGGGGAAAAGGCAGCACTGACAAATCTACCCTCTGAAACTGACGAGGATGGGCAACAGAGGCTACCTCAGGTGGCAATCGTTAAGCAAAAGAAACACACAAGGGCGTGGAGACCTGGGGAAAAAGCAACACGGAGAAATCCACCCTCTGAAACTGAGGAACATCGGCAAAAGAAGCTAGCTCAGGTTGCAAACTTTAAGCAGAAAAAAAAAAAGACGCAAGGGCGTGGAGAGCTGGCGAAAAAGCAACACGGAGAAATCCACCCTCTGAAACTGAGGAAGATGGGCAAGAGAGGCTAGCTCAGGTGGCAATCTTTAAGCAAAAAAATAAAATAAAAAAATGCAATGGCGAGGAGACCCGGTCAAAAAGCAACCCTGAAAAAGGTACCCTTTGAAACTGAGGAAGCAGGGCAACAGTGCCTAGCTCAGGCGACAATCTTTAAGCAAAAGAAACACACAAGGGCGTGGGGAGCTGGCGAAAAGGCAACACTGAGAAATCCACCCTCTGAAACAGACGAAGATGGGCAACAGAGGCTAGCTCAGGTGGCAATCTTTAAGCAAAAGAAACACACAAGTGCGTGGAGACCTGGGAAAAATGCAACACGGAGAAATCCACCCTCTGAAACTGAGGAAGATGGGCAAGAGAGGCTACCTCAGGTGGCAATCGTCAAGCAAAAACAAAGCACAAAGGCGTGGAGACCTGGGGAAAAAGCAACCCTGAAACATCTACCCTCTGAAACTGAGGAAGATGGGCAAGAGAGGCTGGCTTCAGGTGGCAAACTTTAAGCAAAAGAAACACACAAGGGCGTGGAGACCTGGGGAAAAAGCAGCACTGAGAAATCTACCCTCTGAAACTGACGAGGATGGGCAACAGAGGCTAGCTCAGGTGGCAATCTTTAAGCAAAAAAAATAAAATAAAAAAATACAATGGCGAGGAGACCCGGTCAAAAAGCAACCCTGAAAAAGGTACCGTCTGAAACTGAGGAAGCAGGGCAACAATGCCTAGCTCAGGTGACAATCTTTAAGCAAAAGAAACACACAAGGGCGTGGAGACCTGGGGAAAAAGCATCACGGAGAAATCCTGCAGCTGAAACTGAGGCAGATGGGCAACAGAGGCTACCTCAGGTGGCAATCGTTAAGCAAAAACAAAACACAAAGGCGTGGAGACCTTGGGAAAAAGCAACCCTGAAATAGCTACCCTCTGCAACTGAGGAAGATGGGCAAGAGAGGCTGGCTTCATGTGGCAAACGTTAAGCAAAAGAAACACACAAGGGCGTGGAGACGTGGGGAAAAAGCAACACGGAGAAATCCACCCTCTGAAACTGAGGAAGATGGGCAAGAGAGGCTAGCTCAGGTGGCATTCGTTAAGCAAAAACAAAACCCAAAGGCGTGGAGACCTGGGGAAAAAGCAACCCTGAAATATCTACCCTCTGAAACTGAGGAAGATGCGCAAGAGAGGCTGCATTCAGGTGGCAAACTTTAAGCAAAAGAAACACACAAGGGCGTGGAGACCTGGGGAAAAAGCAACACGGAGAAATCCACCCTCTGAAACCGAGGAAGATGGGCAACAGAGGCTAGCTCAGGTGGCAATCGTTAAGCAAAAACAATAAAATAAAAAAATACAATGGCGAGGAGACCCGGTCAAAAAGCAACCCTGAAAAAGGTACCCTCTGAAACTGAGGAAGCAGGGCAACAATGCCTAGCTCAGGTGACAATCTTTAAGCAAAAGAAACACACAAGGGCGTGGAGACTTGGGGAAAAAGCAACACGGAGAAATCCTCCAGCTGAAACTGAGGAAGATGGGCAACAGAGGCTACCTCAGGTGGCAATCGTTAAGCAAAAACAAAACACAAAGGCGTGGAGACCTTGGGAAAAAGCAACCCTGAAATATCTACCCTCTGAAACTGAGGAAGATGGGCAAGAGAGGCTGGCTTCATGTGGCAAACGTTAAGCAAAAGAAACACACAAGGGCGTGGAGACCTGGGGAAAAAGCAACACGGAGAAATCCACCCTCTGAAACTGAGGAAGATGGGCAAGAGAGGCTAGTTCAGGTGGCAATCGTTAAGCAAAAACAAAACCCAAAGGCGTGGAGACCTGGGAAAAAGCAACCCTGAAATATCTACCCTCTGAAACTGAGGAAGATGGGCAAGAGAGGCTGGCTTCAGGCGGCAAACTTTAAGCAAAAGAAACACACAAGGGCGTGGAGACCTGGGGAAAAGGCAGCACTGAGAAATCTACCCTCTGAAACTGACGAGGATGGGCAACAGAGGCTACCTCAGGTGGCAATCGTTAAGCAAAAGAAACACACAAGGGCGTGGAGACCTGGGGAAAAAGCAACACGGAGAAATCCACCCTCTGAAACTGAGAAAGATGGGCAAGAGAGGCTAGCTCAGGTGGCAATCGTTAAGCAAAAACAAAACCCAAAGGCGTGGAGACCTGGGGAAAGAGCAACCCTGAAATATCTACCCTCTGAAACTGAGGAAGATGGGCAAGAGAGGCTGGCTTCAGGTGGCAATCTTTAAGCAAAAGAAACACACAAGGGCGTGGAGACCTGGGGAAAAGGCAGCACTGAGAAATCTACCTTCTGAAACTGACGAGGATGGGCAAGAGAGGCTACCTCAGGTGGCAATCTTTAAGCAAAAGAAACACACAAGGGCGAGGAGACCTGGGGAAAAAGCAACACGGAGAAATCCACCCTCTGAAACTGAGGAACATGGGCAAAAGAAGCTAGCTCAGGTTGCAAAATTTAAGCAGAAAAAAAAAAAGACGCAAGGGCGTGGAGAGCTGGCGAAAAAGCAACACGGAGAAATCCACCCTCTGAAACTGAGGAAGATGGGCAAGAGAGGCTAGCTCAGGTGGCAATCTTTAAGCAAAAACAATAAAATAAAAAAATGCAATGGCGAGGAGACCCGGTCAAAAAGCAACCCTGAAAAAGGTACCCTTTGAAACTGAGGAAGCAGGGCAACAGTGCCTAGCTCAGGCGACAATCTTTAAGCAAAAGAAACACACAAGGGCGTGGGGAGCTGGCGAAAAGGCAACACTGAGAAATCCACCCTCTGAAACAGACGAAGATGGGCAACAGAGGCTAGCTCAGGTGGCAATCTTTAAGCAAAAACAATAAAATAAAAAAATACAATGGCGAGGAGACCCGGTCAAAAAGCAACCCTGAAAAAGGTACCCTCTGAAACTGAGGAAGCAGGGCAACAATGCCTAGCTCAGGTGACAATGTTTAAGCAAAAGAAACACACAAGGGCTTGGAGACCTGGGGATAAAGCATCACGGAGAAATCCTCCAGCTGAAACGGAGGAAGATGGGCAACAGAGGCTACCTCAGGTGGCAATCGTTAAGCAAAAACAAAACACAAAGGCGTGGAGACCTTGGGAAAAAGCAACCCTGAAATATCTACCCTCTGAAACTGAGGAAGATGGGCAAGAGAGGCTGGCTTCATGTGGCAAACGTTAAGCAAAAGAAACACACAAGGGCGTGGAGACCTGGGGAAAAAGCAACACGGAGAAATCCACCCTCTGAAACTGAGGAAGATGGGCAAGAGAGGCTAGCTCAGGTGGCAATCGTTAAGCAAAAACAAAACCCAAAGGCGTGGAGACCTGGGAAAAAGCAACCCTGAAATATCTACCCCCTGAAACTGAGGAAGATGGGCAAGAGAGGCTGGCTTCAGGTGGCAAACTTTAAGCAAAAGAAACACACAAGGGCGTGGAGACCTGGGGAAAAAGCAGCACTGAGAAATCTACCCTCTGAAACTGACGAGGATGGGCAACAGAGGCTACCTCAGGTGGCAATCGGTAAGCAAAAGAAACACACAAGGGCGTGGAGACCTGGGGAAAAAGCCACACGGAGAAATCCACCCTCTGAAACTGAAGAAGATGGGCAACAGAGGCTAGCTCAGGTGGCAATCTTTAAGCAAAAAAAATAAAATAAAAAAATACAATGGCGAGGAGACCCGGTCAAAAAGCAACCCTGAAAAAGGTACCCTCTGAAACTGAGGAAGCAGGGCAACAATGCCTAGCTCAGGTGACAATCTTTAAGCAAAAGAAACACACAAGGGCGTGGAGACTTGGGGAAAAAGCAACACGGAGAAATCCTCCAGCTGAAACTGAGGAAGATGGGCAACAGAGGCTACCTCAGGTGGCAATCGTTAAGCAAAAACAAAACACAAAGGCGTGGAGACCTTGGGAAAAAGCAACCCTGAAATATCTACCCTCTGAAACTGAGGAAGATGGGCAAGAGAGGCTGGCTTCATGTGGCAAACGTTAAGCAAAAGAAACACACAAGGGCGTGGAGACCTGGGGAAAAAGCAACACGGAGAAATCCACCCTCTGAAACTGAGGAAGATGGGCAAGAGAGGCTAGCTCAGGTGGCAATCGTTAAGCAAAAACAAAACCCAAAGGCGTGGAGACCTGGGGAAAAGCAACCCTGAAATATCTACCCTCTGAAACTGAGGAAGATGGGCAAGAGAGGCTGGCTTCAGGAGGCAAACTTTAAGCAAAAGAAACACACAAGGGCGTGGAGACCTGGGGAAAAAGCAGCAGTGAGAAATCTACCCTCTGAAACTGACGAGGATGGGCAACAGAGGCTACCTCAGGTGGCAATCGTTAAGCAAAAGAAACACACAAGGGCGTGGAGACCTGGGGAAAAAGCATCACGGAGAAATCCTGCAGCTGAAACTGAGGCAGATGGGCAACAGAGGCTACCTCAGGTGGCAATCGTTAAGCAAAAACAAAACACAAAGGCGTGGAGACCTTGGGAAAAAGCAACCCTGAAATAGCTACCCTCTGCAACTGAGGAAGATGGGCAAGAGAGGCTGGCTTCATGTGGCAAACGTTAAGCAAAAGAAACACACAAGGGCGTGGAGACGTGGGGAAAAAGCAACACGGAGAAATCCACCCTCTGAAACTGAGGAAGATGGGCAAGAGAGGCTAGCTCAGGTGGCATTCGTTAAGCAAAAATAAAACCCAAAGGCGTGGAGACCTGGGGAAAAAGCAACCCTGAAATATCTACCCTCTGAAACTGAGGAAGATGCGCAAGAGAGGCTGCATTCAGGTGGCAAACATTAAGCAAAAGAAACACACAAGGGCGTGGAGACCTGGGGAAAAAGCAACACGGAGAAATCCACCCTCTGAAACCGAGGAAGATGGGCAACAGAGGCTAGCTCAGGTGGCAATCGTTAAGCAAAAACAATAAAATAAAAAAATACAATGGCGAGGAGACCCGGTCAAAAAGCAACCCTGAAAAAGGTACCCTCTGAAACTGAGGAAGCAGGGCAACAATGCCTAGCTCAGGTGACAATCTTTAAGCAAAAGAAACACACAAGGGCGTGGAGACCTGGGGAAAAAGCAACACGGAGAAATCCACCCTCTGAAACTGAGGAAGATGGGCAAGAGAGGCTAGCTCAGGTGGCAATCGTTAAGCAAAAACAAAACCCAAAGGCGTGGAGACCTGGGAAAAAGCAACCCTGAAATATCTACCCTCTGAAACTGAGGAAGATGGGCAAGAGAGGCTGGCTTCAGGCGGCAAACTTTAAGCAAAAGAAACACACAAGGGCGTGGAGACCTGGGGAAAAGGCAGCACTGAGAAATCTACCCTCTGAAACTGACGAGGATGGGCAACAGAGGCTACCTCAGGTGGCAATCGTTAAGCAAAAGAAACACACAAGGGCGTGGAGACCTGGGGAAAAAGCAACACGGAGAAATCCACCCTCTGAAACTGAGAAAGATGGGCAAGAGAGGCTAGCTCAGGTGGCAATCTTTAAGCAAAAAAAATAAAATAAAAAAATACAATGGCGAGGAGACCCGGTCAAAAAGCAACCCTGAAAAAGGTACCCTCTGAAACTGAGGAAGCAGGGCAACAATGCCTAGCTCAGGTGACAATGTTTAAGCAAAAGAAACACACAAGGGCGTGGAGACCTGGGGAAAAAGCATCACGGAGAAATCCTCCAGCTGAAACGTAGGAAGATGGGCAACAGAGGCTACCTCAGGTGGCAATCGTTAAGCAAAAACAAAACACAAAGGCGTGGAGACCTTGGGAAAAAGCAACCCTGAAATATCTACCCTCTGAAACTGAGGAAGATGGGCAAGAGAGGCTGGCTTCATGTGGCAAACGTTAAGCAAAAGAAACACACAAGGGCGTGGAGACCTGGGGAAAAAGCAACACGGAGAAATCCACCCTCTGAAACTGAGGAAGATGGGCAAGAGAGGCTAGCTCAGGTGGCAATCGTTAAGCAAAAACAAAACCCAAAGGCGTGGAGACCTGGGAAAAAGCAACCCTGAAATATCTACCCCCTGAAACTGAGGAAGATGGGCAAGAGAGGCTGGCTTCAGGTGGCAAACTTTAAGCAAAAGAAACACACAAGGGCGTGGAGACCTGGGGAAAAAGCAGCACTGAGAAATCTACCCTCTGAAACTGACGAGGATGGGCAACAGAGGCTACCTCAGGTGGCAATCGGTAAGCAAAAGAAACACACAAGGGCGTGGAGACCTGGGGAAAAAGCCACACGGAGAAATCCACCCTCTGAAACTGAAGAAGATGGGCAACAGAGGCTAGCTCAGGTGGCAATCTTTAAGCAAAAAAAATAAAATAAAAAAATACAATGGCGAGGAGACCCGGTCAAAAAGCAACCCTGAAAAAGGTACCGTCTGAAACTGAGGAAGCAGGGCAACAATGCCTAGCTCAGGTGACAATCTTTAAGCAAAAGAAACACACAAGGGCGTGGAGACCTGGGGAAAAAGCATCACGGAGAAATCCTGCAGCTGAAACTGAGGCAGATGGGCAACAGAGGCTACCTCAGGTGGCAATCGTTAAGCAAAAACAAAACACAAAGGCGTGGAGACCTTGGGAAAAAGCAACCCTGAAATATCTACCCTCTGAAACTGAGGAAGATGGGCAAGAGAGGCTGGCTTCATGTGGCAAACGTTAAGCAAAAGAAACACACAAGGGCGTGGAGACCTGGGGAAAAAGCAACACGGAGAAATCCACCCTCTGAAACTGAGGAAGATGGGCAAGAGAGGCTAGTTCAGGTGGCAATCGTTAAGCAAAAACAAAACCCAAAGGCGTGGAGACCTGGGAAAAAGCAACCCTGAAATATCTACCCTCTGAAACTGAGGAAGATGGGCAAGAGAGGCTGGCTTCATGTGGCAAACGTTAAGCAAAAGAAACACACAAGGGCGTGGAGACCTGGGGAAAAAGCAACACGGAGAAATCCACCCTCTGAAACTGAAGAAGATGGGCAACAGAGGCTAGCTCAGGTGGCAATCTTTAAGCAAAAAAAATAAAATAAAAAAATACAATGGCGAGGAGACCCGGTCAAAAAGCAACCCTGAAAAAGGTACCGTCTGAAACTGAGGAAGCAGGGCAACAATGCCTAGCTCAGGTGACAATCTTTAAGCAAAAGAAACACACAAGGGCGTGGAGACCTCGGGAAAAAGCATCACGGAGAAATCCTGCAGCTGAAACTGAGGCAGATGGGCAACAGAGGCTACCTCAGGTGGCAATCGTTAAGCAAAAACAAAACACAAAGGCGTGGAGACCTTGGGAAAAAGCAACCCTGAAATAGCTACCCTCTGCAACTGAGGAAGATGGGCAAGAGAGGCTGGCTTCATGTGGCAAACGTTAAGCAAAAGAAACACACAAGGGCGTGGAGACGTGGGGAAAAAGCAACACGGAGAAATCCACCCTCTGAAACTGAGGAAGATGGGCAAGAGAGGCTAGCTCAGGTGGCATTCGTTAAGCAAAAACAAAACCCAAAGGCGTGGAGACCTGGGGAAAAAGCAACCCTGAAATATCTACCCTCTGAAACTGAGGAAGATGCGCAAGAGAGGCTGCATTCAGGTGGCAAACTTTAAGCAAAAGAAACACACAAGGGCGTGGAGACCTGGGGAAAAAGCAACACGGAGAAATCCACCCTCTGAAACCGAGGAAGATGGGCAACAGAGGCTAGCTCAGGTGGCAATCGTTAAGCAAAAACAATAAAATAAAAAAATACAATGGCGAGGAGACCCGGTCAAAAAGCAACCCTGAAAAAGGTACCCTCTGAAACTGAGGAAGCAGGGCAACAATGCCTAGCTCAGGTGACAATCTTTAAGCAAAAGAAACACACAAGGGCGTGGAGACTTGGGGAAAAAGCAACACGGAGAAATCCTCCAGCTGAAACTGAGGAAGATGGGCAACAGAGGCTACCTCAGGTGGCAATCGTTAAGCAAAAACAAAACACAAAGGCGTGGAGACCTTGGGAAAAAGCAACCCTGAAATATCTACCCTCTGAAACTGAGGAAGATGGGCAAGAGAGGCTGGCTTCATGTGGCAAACGTTAAGCAAAAGAAACACACAAGGGCGTGGAGACCTGGGGAAAAAGCAACACGGAGAAATCCACCCTCTGAAACTGAGGAAGATGGGCAAGAGAGGCTAGTTCAGGTGGCAATCGTTAAGCAAAAACAAAACCCAAAGGCGTGGAGACCTGGGAAAAAGCAACCCTGAAATATCTACCCTCTGAAACTGAGGAAGATGGGCAAGAGAGGCTGGCTTCAGGCGGCAAACTTTAAGCAAAAGAAACACACAAGGGCGTGGAGACCTGGGGAAAAGGCAGCACTGAGAAATCTACCCTCTGAAACTGACGAGGATGGGCAACAGAGGCTACCTCAGGTGGCAATCGTTAAGCAAAAGAAACACACAAGGGCGTGGAGACCTGGGGAAAAAGCAACACGGAGAAATCCACCCTCTGAAACTGAGAAAGATGGGCAAGAGAGGCTAGCTCAGGTGGCAATCGTTAAGCAAAAACAAAACCCAAAGGCGTGGAGACCTGGGGAAAGAGCAACCCTGAAATATCTACCCTCTGAAACTGAGGAAGATGGGCAAGAGAGGCTGGCTTCAGGTGGCAATCTTTAAGCAAAAGAAACACACAAGGGCGTGGAGACCTGGGGAAAAGGCAGCACTGAGAAATCTACCTTCTGAAACTGACGAGGATGGGCAAGAGAGGCTACCTCAGGTGGCAATCTTTAAGCAAAAGAAACACACAAGGGCGAGGAGACCTGGGGAAAAAGCAACACGGAGAAATCCACCCTCTGAAACTGAGGAACATGGGCAAAAGAAGCTAGCTCAGGTTGCAAAATTTAAGCAGAAAAAAAAAAAGACGCAAGGGCGTGGAGAGCTGGCGAAAAAGCAACACGGAGAAATCCACCCTCTGAAACTGAGGAAGATGGGCAAGAGAGGCTAGCTCAGGTGGCAATCTTTAAGCAAAAACAATAAAATAAAAAAATGCAATGGCGAGGAGACCCGGTCAAAAAGCAACCCTGAAAAAGGTACCCTTTGAAACTGAGGAAGCAGGGCAACAGTGCCTAGCTCAGGCGACAATCTTTAAGCAAAAGAAACACACAAGGGCGTGGGGAGCTGGCGAAAAGGCAACACTGAGAAATCCACCCTCTGAAACAGACGAAGATGGGCAACAGAGGCTAGCTCAGGTGGCAATCTTTAAGCAAAAACAATAAAATAAAAAAATACAATGGCGAGGAGACCCGGTCAAAAAGCAACCCTGAAAAAGGTACCCTCTGAAACTGAGGAAGCAGGGCAACAATGCCTAGCTCAGGTGACAATGTTTAAGCAAAAGAAACACACAAGGGCGTGGAGACCTGGGGAAAAAGCATCACGGAGAAATCCTCCAGCTGAAACGTAGGAAGATGGGCAACAGAGGCTACCTCAGGTGGCAATCGTTAAGCAAAAACAAAACACAAAGGCGTGGAGACCTTGGGAAAAAGCAACCCTGAAATATCTACCCTCTGAAACTGAGGAAGATGGGCAAGAGAGGCTGGCTTCATGTGGCAAACGTTAAGCAAAAGAAACACACAAGGGCGTGGAGACCTGGGGAAAAAGCAACACGGAGAAATCCACCCTCTGAAACTGAGGAAGATGGGCAAGAGAGGCTAGTTCAGGTGGCAATCGTTAAGCAAAAACAAAACCCAAAGGCGTGGAGACCTGGGAAAAAGCAACCCTGAAATATCTACCCTCTGAAACTGAGGAAGATGGGCAAGAGAGGCTGGCTTCAGGCGGCAAACTTTAAGCAAAAGAAACACACAAGGGCGTGGAGACCTGGGGAAAAGGCAGCACTGAGAAATCTACCCTCTGAAACTGACGAGGATGGGCAACAGAGGCTACCTCAGGTGGCAATCGTTAAGCAAAAGAAACACACAAGGGCGTGGAGACCTGGGGAAAAAGCAACACGGAGAAATCCACCCTCTGAAACTGAGAAAGATGGGCAAGAGAGGCTAGCTCAGGTGGCAATCGTTAAGCAAAAACAAAACCCAAAGGCGTGGAGACCTGGGAAAAAGCAACCCTGAAATATCTACCCTCTGAAACTGAGGAAGATGCGCAAGAGAGGCTGCATTCAGGTGGCAAACTTTAAACAAAAGAAACACACAAGGGCGTGGAGACCTGGGGAAAAAGCAACACGGAGAAATCCACCCTCTGAAACCGAGGAAGATGGGCAACAGAGGCTAGCTCAGGTGGCAATCGTTAAGCAAAAACAATAAAATAAAAAAATACAATGGCGAGGAGACCCGGTCAAAAAGCAACCCTGAAAAAGGTACCCTCTGAAACTGAGGAAGCAGGGCAACAATGCCTAGCTCAGGTGACAATCTTTAAGCAAAAGAAACACACAAGGGCGTGGAGACCTGGGGAAAAAGCAACACGGAGAAATCCACCCTCTGAAACTGAGGAAGATGGGCAAGAGAGGCTAGCTCAGGTGGCAATCGTTAAGCAAAAACAAAACCCAAAGGCGTGGAGACCTGGGAAAAAGCAACCCTGAAATATCTACCCTCTGAAACTGAGGAAGATGGGCAAGAGAGGCTGGCTTCAGGCGGCAAACTTTAAGCAAAAGAAACACACAAGGGCGTGGAGACCTGGGGAAAAGGCAGCACTGAGAAATCTACCCTCTGAAACTGACGAGGATGGGCAACAGAGGCTACCTCAGGTGGCAATCGTTAAGCAAAAGAAACACACAAGGGCGTGGAGACCTGGGGAAAAAGCAACACGGAGAAATCCACCCTCTGAAACTGAGAAAGATGGGCAAGAGAGGCTAGCTCAGGTGGCAATCTTTAAGCAAAAAAAATAAAATAAAAAAATACAATGGCGAGGAGACCCGGTCAAAAAGCAACCCTGAAAAAGGTACCCTCTGAAACTGAGGAAGCAGGGCAACAATGCCTAGCTCAGGTGACAATGTTTAAGCAAAAGAAACACACAAGGGCGTGGAGACCTGGGGAAAAAGCATCACGGAGAAATCCTGCAGCTGAAACTGAGGCAGATGGGCAACAGAGGCTACCTCAGGTGGCAATCGTTAAGCAAAAACAAAACACAAAGGCGTGGAGACCTTGGGAAAAAGCAACCCTGAAATATCTACCCTCTGAAACTGAGGAAGATGGGCAAGAGAGGCTGGCTTCATGTGGCAAACGTTAAGCAAAAGAAACACACAAGGGCGTGGAGACCTGGGGAAAAAGCAACACGGAGAAATCCACCCTCTGAAACTGAGGAAGATGGGCAAGAGAGGCTAGTTCAGGTGGCAATCGTTAAGCAAAAACAAAACCCAAAGGCGTGGAGACCTGGGAAAAAGCAACCCTGAAATATCTACCCTCTGAAACTGAGGAAGATGGGCAAGAGAGGCTGGCTTCATGTGGCAAACGTTAAGCAAAAGAAACACACAAGGGCGTGGAGACCTGGGGAAAAAGCAACACGGAGAAATCCACCCTCTGAAACTGAAGAAGATGGGCAACAGAGGCTAGCTCAGGTGGCAATCTTTAAGCAAAAAAAATAAAATAAAAAAATACAATGGCGAGGAGACCCGGTCAAAAAGCAACCCTGAAAAAGGTACCGTCTGAAACTGAGGAAGCAGGGCAACAATGCCTAGCTCAGGTGACAATCTTTAAGCAAAAGAAACACACAAGGGCGTGGAGACCTCGGGAAAAAGCATCACGGAGAAATCCTGCAGCTGAAACTGAGGCAGATGGGCAACAGAGGCTACCTCAGGTGGCAATCGTTAAGCAAAAACAAAACACAAAGGCGTGGAGACCTTGGGAAAAAGCAACCCTGAAATAGCTACCCTCTGCAACTGAGGAAGATGGGCAAGAGAGGCTGGCTTCATGTGGCAAACGTTAAGCAAAAGAAACACACAAGGGCGTGGAGACGTGGGGAAAAAGCAACACGGAGAAATCCACCCTCTGAAACTGAGGAAGATGGGCAAGAGAGGCTAGCTCAGGTGGCATTCGTTAAGCAAAAACGAAACCCAAAGGCGTGGAGACCTGGGGAAAAAGCAACCCTGAAATATCTACCCTCTGAAACTGAGGAAGATGCGCAAGAGAGGCTGCATTCAGGTGGCAAACTTTAAGCAAAAGAAACACACAAGGGCGTGGAGACCTGGGGAAAAAGCAACACGGAGAAATCCACCCTCTGAAACCGAGGAAGATGGGCAACAGAGGCTAGCTCAGGTGGCAATCGTTAAGCAAAAACAATAAAATAAAAAAATACAATGGCGAGGAGACCCGGTCAAAAAGCAACCTTGAAAAAGGTACCCTCTGAAACTGAGGAAGCAGGGCAACAATGCCTAGCTCAGGTGACAATCTTTAAGCAAAAGAAACACACAAGGGCGTGGAGACTTGGGGAAAAAGCAACACGGAGAAATCCTCCAGCTGAAACTGAGGAAGATGGGCAACAGAGGCTACCTCAGGTGGCAATCGTTAAGCAAAAACAAAACACAAAGGCGTGGAGACCTTGGGAAAAAGCAACCCTGAAATATCTACCCTCTGAAACTGAGGAAGATGGGCAAGAGAGGCTGGCTTCATGTGGCAAACGATAAGCAAAAGAAACACACAAGGGCGTGGAGACCTGGGGAAAAAGCAACACGGAGAAATCCACCCTCTGAAACTGAGGAAGATGGGCAAGAGAGGCTAGTTCAGGTGGCAATCGTTAAGCAAAAACAAAACCCAAAGGCGTGGAGACCTGGGAAAAAGCAACCCTGAAATATCTACCCTCTGAAACTGAGGAAGATGGGCAAGAGAGGCTGGCTTCAGGCGGCAAACTTTAAGCAAAAGAAACACACAAGGGCGTGGAGACCTGGGGAAAAGGCAGCACTGAGAAATCTACCCTCTGAAACTGACGAGGATGGGCAACAGAGGCTACCTCAGGTGGCAATCGTTAAGCAAAAGAAACACACAAGGGCGTGGAGACCTGGGGAAAAAGCAACACGGAGAAATCCACCCTCTGAAACTGAGAAAGATGGGCAAGAGAGGCTAGCTCAGGTGGCAATCGTTAAGCAAAAACAAAACCCAAAGGCGTGGAGACCTGGGGAAAGAGCAACCCTGAAATATCTACCCTCTGAAACTGAGGAAGATGGGCAAGAGAGGCTGGCTTCAGGTGGCAATCTTTAAGCAAAAGAAACACACAAGGGCGTGGAGACCTGGGGAAAAGGCAGCACTGAGAAATCTACCTTCTGAAACTGACGAGGATGGGCAAGAGAGGCTACCTCAGGTGGCAATCTTTAAGCAA
This sequence comes from Equus asinus, assembly GCF_041296235.1. Taxonomy (NCBI): domain Eukaryota; kingdom Metazoa; phylum Chordata; class Mammalia; order Perissodactyla; family Equidae; genus Equus; species Equus asinus. The sequence goes on along the minus strand of NC_091813.1, from coordinate 118,969 downwards.
AAGAAACACACAAGGGCGAGGAGACCTGGGGAAAAAGCAACACGGAGAAATCCACCCTCTGAAACTGAGGAACATGGGCAAAAGAAGCTAGCTCAGGTTGCAAAATTTAAGCAGAAAAAAAAAAAGACGCAAGGGCGTGGAGAGCTGGCGAAAAAGCAACACGGAGAAATCCACCCTCTGAAACTGAGGAAGATGGGCAAGAGAGGCTAGCTCAGGTGGCAATCTTTAAGCAAAAACAATAAAATAAAAAAATGCAATGGCGAGGAGACCCGGTCAAAAAGCAACCCTGAAAAAGGTACCCTTTGAAACTGAGGAAGCAGGGCAACAGTGCCTAGCTCAGGCGACAATCTTTAAGCAAAAGAAACACACAAGGGCGTGGGGAGCTGGCGAAAAGGCAACACTGAGAAATCCACCCTCTGAAACAGACGAAGATGGGCAACAGAGGCTAGCTCAGGTGGCAATCTTTAAGCAAAAACAATAAAATAAAAAAATACAATGGCGAGGAGACCCGGTCAAAAAGCAACCCTGAAAAAGGTACCCTCTGAAACTGAGGAAGCAGGGCAACAATGCCTAGCTCAGGTGACAATGTTTAAGCAAAAGAAACACACAAGGGCGTGGAGACCTGGGGAAAAAGCATCACGGAGAAATCCTCCAGCTGAAACGTAGGAAGATGGGCAACAGAGGCTACCTCAGGTGGCAATCGTTAAGCAAAAACAAAACACAAAGGCGTGGAGACCTTGGGAAAAAGCAACCCTGAAATATCTACCCTCTGAAACTGAGGAAGATGGGCAAGAGAGGCTGGCTTCATGTGGCAAACGTTAAGCAAAAGAAACACACAAGGGCGTGGAGACCTGGGGAAAAAGCAACACGGAGAAATCCACCCTCTGAAACTGAGGAAGATGGGCAAGAGAGGCTAGTTCAGGTGGCAATCGTTAAGCAAAAACAAAACCCAAAGGCGTGGAGACCTGGGAAAAAGCAACCCTGAAATATCTACCCTCTGAAACTGAGGAAGATGGGCAAGAGAGGCTGGCTTCAGGCGGCAAACTTTAAGCAAAAGAAACACACAAGGGCGTGGAGACCTGGGGAAAAGGCAGCACTGAGAAATCTACCCTCTGAAACTGACGAGGATGGGCAACAGAGGCTACCTCAGGTGGCAATCGTTAAGCAAAAGAAACACACAAGGGCGTGGAGACCTGGGGAAAAAGCAACACGGAGAAATCCACCCTCTGAAACTGAGAAAGATGGGCAAGAGAGGCTAGCTCAGGTGGCAATCGTTAAGCAAAAACAAAACCCAAAGGCGTGGAGACCTGGGGAAAGAGCAACCCTGAAATATCTACCCTCTGAAACTGAGGAAGATGGGCAAGAGAGGCTGGCTTCAGGTGGCAATCTTTAAGCAAAAGAAACACACAAGGGCGTGGAGACCTGGGGAAAAGGCAGCACTGAGAAATCTACCTTCTGAAACTGACGAGGATGGGCAAGAGAGGCTACCTCAGGTGGCAATCTTTAAGCAAAAGAAACACACAAGGGCGAGGAGACCTGGGGAAAAAGCAACACGGAGAAATCCACCCTCTGAAACTGAGGAAGATGGGCAAGAGAGGCTAGTTCAGGTGGCAATCGTTAAGCAAAAACAAAACCCAAAGGCGTGGAGACCTGGGAAAAAGCAACCCTGAAATATCTACCCTCTGAAACTGAGGAAGATGGGCAAGAGAGGCTGGCTTCAGGCGGCAAACTTTAAGCAAAAGAAACACACAAGGGCGTGGAGACCTGGGGAAAAGGCAGCACTGAGAAATCTACCCTCTGAAACTGACGAGGATGGGCAACAGAGGCTACCTCAGGTGGCAATCGTTAAGCAAAAGAAACACACAAGGGCGTGGAGACCTGGGGAAAAAGCAACACGGAGAAATCCACCCTCTGAAACTGAGAAAGATGGGCAAGAGAGGCTAGCTCAGGTGGCAATCGTTAAGCAAAAACAAAACCCAAAGGCGTGGAGACCTGGGGAAAGAGCAACCCTGAAATATCTACCCTCTGAAACTGAGGAAGATGGGCAAGAGAGGCTGGCTTCAGGTGGCAATCTTTAAGCAAAAGAAACACACAAGGGCGTGGAGACCTGGGGAAAAGGCAGCACTGAGAAATCTACCTTCTGAAACTGACGAGGATGGGCAAGAGAGGCTACCTCAGGTGGCAATCTTTAAGCAAAAGAAACACACAAGGGCGAGGAGACCTGGGGAAAAAGCAACACGGAGAAATCCACCCTCTGAAACTGAGGAACATGGGCAAAAGAAGCTAGCTCAGGTTGCAAAATTTAAGCAGAAAAAAAAAAAGACGCAAGGGCGTGGAGAGCTGGCGAAAAAGCAACACGGAGAAATCCACCCTCTGAAACTGAGGAAGATGGGCAAGAGAGGCTAGCTCAGGTGGCAATCTTTAAGCAAAAACAATAAAATAAAAAAATGCAATGGCGAGGAGACCCGGTCAAAAAGCAACCCTGAAAAAGGTACCCTTTGAAACTGAGGAAGCAGGGCAACAGTGCCTAGCTCAGGCGACAATCTTTAAGCAAAAGAAACACACAAGGGCGTGGGGAGCTGGCGAAAAGGCAACACTGAGAAATCCACCCTCTGAAACAGACGAAGATGGGCAACAGAGGCTAGCTCAGGTGGCAATCTTTAAGCAAAAACAATAAAATAAAAAAATACAATGGCGAGGAGACCCGGTCAAAAAGCAACCCTGAAAAAGGTACCCTCTGAAACTGAGGAAGCAGGGCAACAATGCCTAGCTCAGGTGACAATGTTTAAGCAAAAGAAACACACAAGGGCGTGGAGACCTGGGGAAAAAGCATCACGGAGAAATCCTCCAGCTGAAACGTAGGAAGATGGGCAACAGAGGCTACCTCAGGTGGCAATCGTTAAGCAAAAACAAAACACAAAGGCGTGGAGACCTTGGGAAAAAGCAACCCTGAAATATCTACCCTCTGAAACTGAGGAAGATGGGCAAGAGAGGCTGGCTTCATGTGGCAAACGTTAAGCAAAAGAAACACACAAGGGCGTGGAGACCTGGGGAAAAAGCAACACGGAGAAATCCACCCTCTGAAACTGAGGAAGATGGGCAAGAGAGGCTAGTTCAGGTGGCAATCGTTAAGCAAAAACAAAACCCAAAGGCGTGGAGACCTGGGAAAAAGCAACCCTGAAATATCTACCCTCTGAAACTGAGGAAGATGGGCAAGAGAGGCTGGCTTCAGGCGGCAAACTTTAAGCAAAAGAAACACACAAGGGCGTGGAGACCTGGGGAAAAGGCAGCACTGAGAAATCTACCCTCTGAAACTGACGAGGATGGGCAACAGAGGCTACCTCAGGTGGCAATCGTTAAGCAAAAGAAACACACAAGGGCGTGGAGACCTGGGGAAAAAGCAACACGGAGAAATCCACCCTCTGAAACTGAGAAAGATGGGCAAGAGAGGCTAGCTCAGGTGGCAATCGTTAAGCAAAAACAAAACCCAAAGGCGTGGAGACCTGGGAAAAAGCAACCCTGAAATATCTACCCTCTGAAACTGAGGAAGATGCGCAAGAGAGGCTGCATTCAGGTGGCAAACTTTAAGCAAAAGAAACACACAAGGGCGTGGAGACCTGGGGAAAAAGCAACACGGAGAAATCCACCCTCTGAAACCGAGGAAGATGGGCAACAGAGGCTAGCTCAGGTGGCAATCGTTAAGCAAAAACAATAAAATAAAAAAATACAATGGCGAGGAGACCCGGTCAAAAAGCAACCCTGAAAAAGGTACCCTCTGAAACTGAGGAAGCAGGGCAACAATGCCTAGCTCAGGTGACAATCTTTAAGCAAAAGAAACACACAAGGGCGTGGAGACCTGGGGAAAAAGCAACACGGAGAAATCCACCCTCTGAAACTGAGGAAGATGGGCAAGAGAGGCTAGCTCAGGTGGCAATCGTTAAGCAAAAACAAAACCCAAAGGCGTGGAGACCTGGGAAAAAGCAACCCTGAAATATCTACCCTCTGAAACTGAGGAAGATGGGCAAGAGAGGCTGGCTTCAGGCGGCAAACTTTAAGCAAAAGAAACACACAAGGGCGTGGAGACCTGGGGAAAAGGCAGCACTGAGAAATCTACCCTCTGAAACTGACGAGGATGGGCAACAGAGGCTACCTCAGGTGGCAATCGTTAAGCAAAAGAAACACACAAGGGCGTGGAGACCTGGGGAAAAAGCAACACGGAGAAATCCACCCTCTGAAACTGAGAAAGATGGGCAAGAGAGGCTAGCTCAGGTGGCAATCTTTAAGCAAAAAAAATAAAATAAAAAAATACAATGGCGAGGAGACCCGGTCAAAAAGCAACCCTGAAAAAGGTACCCTCTGAAACTAAGGAAGCAGGGCAACAATGCCTAGCTCAGGTGACAATGTTTAAGCAAAAGAAACACACAAGGGCGTGGAGACCTGGGGAAAAAGCATCACGGAGAAATCCTGCAGCTGAAACTGAGGCAGATGGGCAACAGAGGCTACCTCAGGTGGCAATCGTTAAGCAAAAACAAAACACAAAGGCGTGGAGACCTTGGGAAAAAGCAACCCTGAAATAGCTACCCTCTGCAACTGAGGAAGATGGGCAAGAGAGGCTGGCTTCATGTGGCAAACGTTAAGCAAAAGAAACACACAAGGGCGTGGAGACCTGGGGAAAAAGCAACACGGAGAAATCCACCCTCTGAAACTGAGGAAGATGGGCAAGAGAGGCTAGTTCAGGTGGCAATCGTTAAGCAAAAACAAAACCCAAAGGCGTGGAGACCTGGGAAAAAGCAACCCTGAAATATCTACCCTCTGAAACTGAGGAAGATGGGCAAGAGAGGCTGGCTTCATGTGGCAAACGTTAAGCAAAAGAAACACACAAGGGCGTGGAGACCTGGGGAAAAAGCAACACGGAGAAATCCACCCTCTGAAACTGAAGAAGATGGGCAACAGAGGCTAGCTCAGGTGGCAATCTTTAAGCAAAAAAAATAAAATAAAAAAATACAATGGCGAGGAGACCCGGTCAAAAAGCAACCCTGAAAAAGGTACCGTCTGAAACTGAGGAAGCAGGGCAACAATGCCTAGCTCAGGTGACAATCTTTAAGCAAAAGAAACACACAAGGGCGTGGAGACCTCGGGAAAAAGCATCACGGAGAAATCCTGCAGCTGAAACTGAGGCAGATGGGCAACAGAGGCTACCTCAGGTGGCAATCGTTAAGCAAAAACAAAACACAAAGGCGTGGAGACCTTGGGAAAAAGCAACCCTGAAATAGCTACCCTCTGCAACTGAGGAAGATGGGCAAGAGAGGCTGGCTTCATGTGGCAAACGTTAAGCAAAAGAAACACACAAGGGCGTGGAGACGTGGGGAAAAAGCAACACGGAGAAATCCACCCTCTGAAACTGAGGAAGATGGGCAAGAGAGGCTAGCTCAGGTGGCATTCGTTAAGCAAAAACAAAACCCAAAGGCGTGGAGACCTGGGGAAAAAGCAACCCTGAAATATCTACCCTCTGAAACTGAGGAAGATGCGCAAGAGAGGCTGCATTCAGGTGGCAAACTTTAAGCAAAAGAAACACACAAGGGCGTGGAGACCTGGGGAAAAAGCAACACGGAGAAATCCACCCTCTGAAACCGAGGAAGATGGGCAACAGAGGCTAGCTCAGGTGGCAATCGTTAAGCAAAAACAATAAAATAAAAAAATACAATGGCGAGGAGACCCGGTCAAAAAGCAACCTTGAAAAAGGTACCCTCTGAAACTGAGGAAGCAGGGCAACAATGCCTAGCTCAGGTGACAATCTTTAAGCAAAAGAAACACACAAGGGCGTGGAGACTTGGGGAAAAAGCAACACGGATAAATCCTCCAGCTGAAACTGAGGAAGATGGGCAACAGAGGCTACCTCAGGTGGCAATCGTTAAGCAAAAACAAAACACAAAGGCGTGGAGACCTTGGGAAAAAGCAACCCTGAAATATCTACCCTCTGAAACTGAGGAAGATGGGCAAGAGAGGCTGGCTTCATGTGGCAAACGTTAAGCAAAAGAAACACACAAGGGCGTGGAGACCTGGGGAAAAAGCAACACGGAGAAATCCACCCTCTGAAACTGAGGAAGATGGGCAAGAGAGGCTAGTTCAGGTGGCAATCGTTAAGCAAAAACAAAACCCAAAGGCGTGGAGACCTGGGAAAAAGCAACCCTGAAATATCTACCCTCTGAAACTGAGGAAGATGGGCAAGAGAGGCTGGCTTCAGGCGGCAAACTTTAAGCAAAAGAAACACACAAGGGCGTGGAGACCTGGGGAAAAGGCAGCACTGAGAAATCTACCCTCTGAAACTGACGAGGATGGGCAACAGAGGCTACCTCAGGTGGCAATCGTTAAGCAAAAGAAACACACAAGGGCGTGGAGACCTGGGGAAAAAGCAACACGGAGAAATCCACCCTCTGAAACTGAGAAAGATGGGCAAGAGAGGCTAGCTCAGGTGGCAATCGTTAAGCAAAAACAAAACCCAAAGGCGTGGAGACCTGGGGAAAGAGCAACCCTGAAATATCTACCCTCTGAAACTGAGGAAGATGGGCAAGAGAGGCTGGCTTCAGGTGGCAATCTTTAAGCAAAAGAAACACACAAGGGCGTGGAGACCTGGGGAAAAGGCAGCACTGAGAAATCTACCTTCTGAAACTGACGAGGATGGGCAAGAGAGGCTACCTCAGGTGGCAATCTTTAAGCAAAAGAAACACACAAGGGCGAGGAGACCTGGGGAAAAAGCAACACGGAGAAATCCACCCTCTGAAACTGAGGAACATGGGCAAAAGAAGCTAGCTCAGGTTGCAAAATTTAAGCAGAAAAAAAAAAAGACGCAAGGGCGTGGAGAGCTGGCGAAAAAGCAACACGGAGAAATCCACCCTCTGAAACTGAGGAAGATGGGCAAGAGAGGCTAGCTCAGGTGGCAATCGTTAAGCAAAAACAAAACCCAAAGGCGTGGAGACCTGGGAAAAAGCAACCCTGAAATATCTACCCTCTGAAACTGAGGAAGATGGGCAAGAGAGGCTGGCTTCATGTGGCAAACGTTAAGCAAAAGAAACACACAAGGGCGTGGAGACCTGGGGAAAAAGCAACACGGAGAAATCCACCCTCTGAAACTGAAGAAGATGGGCAACAGAGGCTAGCTCAGGTGGCAATCTTTAAGCAAAAAAAATAAAATAAAAAAATACAATGGCGAGGAGACCCGGTCAAAAAGCAACCCTGAAAAAGGTACCGTCTGAAACTGAGGAAGCAGGGCAACAATGCCTAGCTCAGGTGACAATCTTTAAGCAAAAGAAACACACAAGGGCGTGGAGACCTCGGGAAAAAGCATCACGGAGAAATCCTGCAGCTGAAACTGAGGCAGATGGGCAACAGAGGCTACCTCAGGTGGCAATCGTTAAGCAAAAACAAAACACAAAGGCGTGGAGACCTTGGGAAAAAGCAACCCTGAAATAGCTACCCTCTGCAACTGAGGAAGATGGGCAAGAGAGGCTGGCTTCATGTGGCAAACGTTAAGCAAAAGAAACACACAAGGGCGTGGAGACGTGGGGAAAAAGCAACACGGAGAAATCCACCCTCTGAAACTGAGGAAGATGGGCAAGAGAGGCTAGCTCAGGTGGCATTCGTTAAGCAAAAACAAAACCCAAAGGCGTGGAGACCTGGGGAAAAAGCAACCCTGAAATATCTACCCTCTGAAACTGAGGAAGATGCGCAAGAGAGGCTGCATTCAGGTGGCAAACTTTAAGCAAAAGAAACACACAAGGGCGTGGAGACCTGGGGAAAAAGCAACACGGAGAAATCCACCCTCTGAAACCGAGGAAGATGGGCAACAGAGGCTAGCTCAGGTGGCAATCGTTAAGCAAAAACAATAAAATAAAAAAATACAATGGCGAGGAGACCCGGTCAAAAAGCAACCTTGAAAAAGGTACCCTCTGAAACTGAGGAAGCAGGGCAACAATGCCTAGCTCAGGTGACAATGTTTAAGCAAAAGAAACACACAAGGGCGTGGAGACCTGGGGAAAAAGCATCACGGAGAAATCCTCCAGCTGAAACGTAGGAAGATGGGCAACAGAGGCTACCTCAGGTGGCAATCGTTAAGCAAAAACAAAACACAAAGGCGTGGAGACCTTGGGAAAAAGCAACCCTGAAATATCTACCCTCTGAAACTGAGGAAGATGGGCAAGAGAGGCTGGCTTCATGTGGCAAACGTTAAGCAAAAGAAACACACAAGGGCGTGGAGACCTGGGGAAAAAGCAACACGGAGAAATCCACCCTCTGAAACTGAGGAAGATGGGCAAGAGAGGCTAGTTCAGGTGGCAATCGTTAAGCAAAAACAAAACCCAAAGGCGTGGAGACCTGGGAAAAAGCAACCCTGAAATATCTACCCTCTGAAACTGAGGAAGATGGGCAAGAGAGGCTGGCTTCAGGCGGCAAACTTTAAGCAAAAGAAACACACAAGGGCGTGGAGACCTGGGGAAAAGGCAGCACTGAGAAATCTACCCTCTGAAACTGACGAGGATGGGCAACAGAGGCTACCTCAGGTGGCAATCGTTAAGCAAAAGAAACACACAAGGGCGTGGAGACCTGGGGAAAAAGCAACACGGAGAAATCCACCCTCTGAAACTGAGAAAGATGGGCAAGAGAGGCTAGCTCAGGTGGCAATCGTTAAGCAAAAACAAAACCCAAAGGCGTGGAGACCTGGGAAAAAGCAACCCTGAAATATCTACCCTCTGAAACTGAGGAAGATGCGCAAGAGAGGCTGCATTCAGGTGGCAAACTTTAAGCAAAAGAAACACACAAGGGCGTGGAGACCTGGGGAAAAAGCAACACGGAGAAATCCACCCTCTGAAACCGAGGAAGATGGGCAACAGAGGCTAGCTCAGGTGGCAATCGTTAAGCAAAAACAATAAAATAAAAAAATACAATGGCGAGGAGACCCGGTCAAAAAGCAACCCTGAAAAAGGTACCCTCTGAAACTGAGGAAGCAGGGCAACAATGCCTAGCTCAGGTGACAATCTTTAAGCAAAAGAAACACACAAGGGCGTGGAGACCTGGGGAAAAAGCAACACGGAGAAATCCACCCTCTGAAACTGAGGAAGATGGGCAAGAGAGGCTAGCTCAGGTGGCAATCGTTAAGCAAAAACAAAACCCAAAGGCGTGGAGACCTGGGAAAAAGCAACCCTGAAATATCTACCCTCTGAAACTGAGGAAGATGGGCAAGAGAGGCTGGCTTCAGGCGGCAAACTTTAAGCAAAAGAAACACACAAGGGCGTGGAGACCTGGGGAAAAGGCAGCACTGAGAAATCTACCCTCTGAAACTGACGAGGATGGGCAACAGAGGCTACCTCAGGTGGCAATCGTTAAGCAAAAGAAACACACAAGGGCGTGGAGACCTGGGGAAAAAGCAACACGGAGAAATCCACCCTCTGAAACTGAGAAAGATGGGCAAGAGAGGCTAGCTCAGGTGGCAATCTTTAAGCAAAAAAAATAAAATAAAAAAATACAATGGCGAGGAGACCCGGTCAAAAAGCAACCCTGAAAAAGGTACCCTCTGAAACTAAGGAAGCAGGGCAACAATGCCTAGCTCAGGTGACAATGTTTAAGCAAAAGAAACACACAAGGGCGTGGAGACCTGGGGAAAAAGCATCACGGAGAAATCCTGCAGCTGAAACTGAGGCAGATGGGCAACAGAGGCTACCTCAGGTGGCAATCGTTAAGCAAAAACAAAACACAAAGGCGTGGAGACCTTGGGAAAAAGCAACCCTGAAATATCTACCCTCTGAAACTGAGGAAGATGGGCAAGAGAGGCTGGCTTCATGTGGCAAACGTTAAGCAAAAGAAACACACAAGGGCGTGGAGACCTGGGGAAAAAGCAACACGGAGAAATCCACCCTCTGAAACTGAGGAAGATGGGCAAGAGAGGCTAGTTCAGGTGGCAATCGTTAAGCAAAAACAAAACCCAAAGGCGTGGAGACCTGGGAAAAAGCAACCCTGAAATATCTACCCTCTGAAACTGAGGAAGATGGGCAAGAGAGGCTGGCTTCATGTGGCAAACGTTAAGCAAAAGAAACACACAAGGGCGTGGAGACCTGGGGAAAAAGCAACACGGAGAAATCCACCCTCTGAAACTGAAGAAGATGGGCAACAGAGGCTAGCTCAGGTGGCAATCTTTAAGCAAAAAAAATAAAATAAAAAAATACAATGGCGAGGAGACCCGGTCAAAAAGCAACCCTGAAAAAGGTACCGTCTGAAACTGAGGAAGCAGGGCAACAATGCCTAGCTCAGGTGACAATCTTTAAGCAAAAGAAACACACAAGGGCGTGGAGACCTCGGGAAAAAGCATCACGGAGAAATCCTGCAGCTGAAACTGAGGCAGATGGGCAACAGAGGCTACCTCAGGTGGCAATCGTTAAGCAAAAACAAAACACAAAGGCGTGCAGACCTTGGGAAAAAGCAACCCTGAAATAGCTACCCTCTGCAACTGAGGAAGATGGGCAAGAGAGGCTGGCTTCATGTGGCAAACGTTAAGCAAAAGAAACACACAAGGGCGTGGAGACGTGGGGAAAAAGCAACACGGAGAAATCCACCCTCTGAAACTGAGGAAGATGGGCAAGAGAGGCTAGCTCAGGTGGCATTCGTTAAGCAAAAACAAAACCCAAAGGCGTGGAGACCTGGGGAAAAAGCAACCCTGAAATATCTACCCTCTGAAACTGAGGAAGATGCGCAAGAGAGGCTGCATTCAGGTGGCAAACTTTAAGCAAAAGAAACACACAAGGGCGTGGAGACCTGGGGAAAAAGCAACACGGAGAAATCCACCCTCTGAAACCGAGGAAGATGGGCAACAGAGGCTAGCTCAGGTGGCAATCGTTAAGCAAAAACAATAAAATAAAAAAATACAATGGCGAGGAGACCCGGTCAAAAAGCAACCTTGAAAAAGGTACCCTCTGAAACTGAGGAAGCAGGGCAACAATGCCTAGCTCAGGTGACAATCTTTAAGCAAAAGAAACACACAAGGGCGTGGAGACTTGGGGAAAAAGCAACACGGATAAATCCTCCAGCTGAAACTGAGGAAGATGGGCAACAGAGGCTACCTCAGGTGGCAATCGTTAAGCAAAAACAAAACATAAAGGCGTGGAGACCTTGGGAAAAAGCAACCCTGAAATATCTACCCTCTGAAACTGAGGAAGATGGGCAAGAGAGGCTGGCTTCATGTGGCAAACGTTAAGCAAAAGAAACACACAAGGGCGTGGAGACCTGGGGAAAAAGCAACACGGAGAAATCCACCCTCTGAAACTGAGGAAGATGGGCAAGAGAGGCTAGTTCAGGTGGCAATCGTTAAGCAAAAACAAAACCCAAAGGCGTGGAGACCTGGGAAAAAGCAACCCTGAAATATCTACCCTCTGAAACTGAGGAAGATGGGCAAGAGAGGCTGGCTTCAGGCGGCAAACTTTAAGCAAAAGAAACACACAAGGGCGTGGAGACCTGGGGAAAAGGCAGCACTGAGAAATCTACCCTCTGAAACTGACGAGGATGGGCAACAGAGGCTACCTCAGGTGGCAATCGTTAAGCAAAAGAAACACACAAGGGCGTGGAGACCTGGGGAAAAAGCAACACGGAGAAATCCACCCTCTGAAACTGAGAAAGATGGGCAAGAGAGGCTAGCTCAGGTGGCAATCGTTAAGCAAAAACAAAACCCAAAGGCGTGGAGACCTGGGGAAAGAGCAACCCTGAAATATCTACCCTCTGAAACTGAGGAAGATGGGCAAGAGAGGCTGGCTTCAGGTGGCAATCTTTAAGCAAAAGAAACACACAAGGGCGTGGAGACCTGGGGAAAAGGCAGCACTGAGAAATCTACCTTCTGAAACTGACGAGGATGGGCAAGAGAGGCTACCTCAGGTGGCAATCTTTAAGCAAAAGAAACACACAAGGGCGAGGAGACCTGGGGAAAAAGCAACACGGAGAAATCCACCCTCTGAAACTGAGGAACATGGGCAAAAGAAGCTAGCTCAGGTTGCAAAATTTAAGCAGAAAAAAAAAAAGACGCAAGGGCGTGGAGAGCTGGCGAAAAAGCAACACGGAGAAATCCACCCTCTGAAACTGAGGAAGATGGGCAAGAGAGGCTAGCTCAGGTGGCAATCGTTAAGCAAAAACAAAACCCAAAGGCGTGGAGACCTGGGAAAAAGCAACCCTGAAATATCTACCCTCTGAAACTGAGGAAGATGGGCAAGAGAGGCTGGCTTCATGTGGCAAACGTTAAGCAAAAGAAACACACAAGGGCGTGGAGACCTGGGGAAAAAGCAACACGGAGAAATCCACCCTCTGAAACTGAAGAAGATGGGCAACAGAGGCTAGCTCAGGTGGCAATCTTTAAGCAAAAAAAATAAAATAAAAAAATACAATGGCGAGGAGACCCGGTCAAAAAGCAACCCTGAAAAAGGTACCGTCTGAAACTGAGGAAGCAGGGCAACAATGCCTAGCTCAGGTGACAATCTTTAAGCAAAAGAAACACACAAGGGCGTGGAGACCTCGGGAAAAAGCATCACGGAGAAATCCTGCAGCTGAAACTGAGGCAGATGGGCAACAGAGGCTACCTCAGGTGGCAATCGTTAAGCAAAAACAAAACACAAAGGCGTGGAGACCTTGGGAAAAAGCAACCCTGAAATAGCTACCCTCTGCAACTGAGGAAGATGGGCAAGAGAGGCTGGCTTCATGTGGCAAACGTTAAGCAAAAGAAACACACAAGGGCGTGGAGACGTGGGGAAAAAGCAACACGGAGAAATCCACCCTCTGAAACTGAGGAAGATGGGCAAGAGAGGCTAGCTCAGGTGGCATTCGTTAAGCAAAAACAAAACCCAAAGGCGTGGAGACCTGGGGAAAAAGCAACCCTGAAATATCTACCCTCTGAAACTGAGGAAGATGCGCAAGAGAGGCTGCATTCAGGTGGCAAACTTTAAGCAAAAGAAACACACAAGGGCGTGGAGACCTGGGGAAAAAGCAACACGGAGAAATCCACCCTCTGAAACCGAGGAAGATGGGCAACAGAGGCTAGCTCAGGTGGCAATCGTTAAGCAAAAACAATAAAATAAAAAAATACAATGGCGAGGAGACCCGGTCAAAAAGCAACCTTGAAAAAGGTACCCTCTGAAACTGAGGAAGCAGGGCAACAATGCCTAGCTCAGGTGACAATCTTTAAGCAAAAGAAACACACAAGGGCGTGGAGACTTGGGGAAAAAGCAACACGGAGAAATCCTCCAGCTGAAACTGAGGAAGATGGGCAACAGAGGCTACCTCAGGTGGCAATCGTTAAGCAAAAACAAAACACAAAGGCGTGGAGACCTTGGGAAAAAGCAACCCTGAAATATCTACCCTCTGAAACTGAGGAAGATGGGCAAGAGAGGCTGGCTTCATGTGGCAAACGTTAAGCAAAAGAAACACACAAGGGCGTGGAGACCTGGGGAAAAAGCAACACGGAGAAATCCACCCTCTGAAACTGAGGAAGATGGGCAAGAGAGGCTAGTTCAGGTGGCAATCGTTAAGCAAAAACAAAACCCAAAGGCGTGGAGACCTGGGAAAAAGCAACCCTGAAATATCTACCCTCTGAAACTGAGGAAGATGGGCAAGAGAGGCTGGCTTCAGGCGGCAAACTTTAAGCAAAAGAAACACACAAGGGCGTGGAGACCTGGGGAAAAGGCAGCACTGAGAAATCTACCCTCTGAAACTGACGAGGATGGGCAACAGAGGCTACCTCAGGTGGCAATCGTTAAGCAAAAGAAACACACAAGGGCGTGGAGACCTGGGGAAAAAGCAACACGGAGAAATCCACCCTCTGAAACTGAGAAAGATGGGCAAGAGAGGCTAGCTCAGGTGGCAATCGTTAAGCAAAAACAAAACCCAAAGGCGTGGAGACCTGGGGAAAGAGCAACCCTGAAATATCTACCCTCTGAAACTGAGGAAGATGGGCAAGAGAGGCTGGCTTCAGGTGGCAATCTTTAAGCAAAAGAAACACACAAGGGCGTGGAGACCTGGGGAAAAGGCAGCACTGAGAAATCTACCTTCTGAAACTGACGAGGATGGGCAAGAGAGGCTACCTCAGGTGGCAATCTTTAAGCAAAAGAAACACACAAGGGCGAGGAGACCTGGGGAAAAAGCAACACGGAGAAATCCACCCTCTGAAACTGAGGAACATGGGCAAAAGAAGCTAGCTCAGGTTGCAAAATTTAAGCAGAAAAAAAAAAAGACGCAAGGGCGTGGAGAGCTGGCGAAAAAGCAACACGGAGAAATCCACCCTCTGAAACTGAGGAAGATGGGCAAGAGAGGCTAGCTCAGGTGGCAATCTTTAAGCAAAAACAATAAAATAAAAAAATGCAATGGCGAGGAGACCCGGTCAAAAAGCAACCCTGAAAAAGGTACCCTTTGAAACTGAGGAAGCAGGGCAACAGTGCCTAGCTCAGGCGACAATCTTTAAGCAAAAGAAACACACAAGGGCGTGGGGAGCTGGCGAAAAGGCAACACTGAGAAATCCACCCTCTGAAACCGAGGAAGATGGGCAACAGAGGCTAGCTCAGGTGGCAATCTTTAAGCAAAAACAATAAAATAAAAAAATACAATGGCGAGGAGACCCGGTCAAAAAGCAACCCTGAAAAAGGTACCCTCTGAAACTGAGGAAGCAGGGCAACAATGCCTAGCTCAGGTGACAATGTTTAAGCAAAAGAAACACACAAGGGCGTGGAGACCTGGGGAAAAAGCATCACGGAGAAATCCTCCAGCTGAAACGTAGGAAGATGGGCAACAGAGGCTACCTCAGGTGGCAATCGTTAAGCAAAAACAAAACACAAAGGCGTGGAGACCTTGGGAAAAAGCAACCCTGAAATATCTACCCTCTGAAACTGAGGAAGATGGGCAAGAGAGGCTGGCTTCATGTGGCAAACGTTAAGCAAAAGAAACACACAAGGGCGTGGAGACCTGGGGAAAAAGCAACACGGAGAAATCCACCCTCTGAAACTGAGGAAGATGGGCAAGAGAGGCTAGTTCAGGTGGCAATCGTTAAGCAAAAACAAAACCCAAAGGCGTGGAGACCTGGGAAAAAGCAACCCTGAAATATCTACCCTCTGAAACTGAGGAAGATGGGCAAGAGAGGCTGGCTTCAGGCGGCAAACTTTAAGCAAAAGAAACACACAAGGGCGTGGAGACCTGGGGAAAAGGCAGCACTGAGAAATCTACCCTCTGAAACTGACGAGGATGGGCAACAGAGGCTACCTCAGGTGGCAATCGTTAAGCAAAAGAAACACACAAGGGCGTGGAGACCTGGGGAAAAAGCAACACGGAGAAATCCACCCTCTGAAACTGAGAAAGATGGGCAAGAGAGGCTAGCTCAGGTGGCAATCGTTAAGCAAAAACAAAACCCAAAGGCGTGGAGACCTGGGGAAAGAGCAACCCTGAAATATCTACCCTCTGAAACTGAGGAAGATGGGCAAGAGAGGCTGGCTTCAGGTGGCAATCTTTAAGCAAAAGAAACACACAAGGGCGTGGAGACCTGGGGAAAAGGCAGCACTGAGAAATCTACCCTCTGAAACTGACGAGGATGGGCAAGAGAGGCTACCTCAGGTGGCAATCTTTAAGCAAAAGAAACACACAAGGGCGAGGAGACCTGGGGAAAAAGCAACACGGAGAAATCCACCCTCTGAAACTGAGAAAGATGGGCAAGAGAGGCTAGCTCAGGTGGCAATCGTTAAGCAAAAACAAAACCCAAAGGCGTGGAGACCTGGGGAAAGAGCAACCCTGAAATATCTACCCTCTGAAACTGAGGAAGATGGGCAAGAGAGGCTGGCTTCAGGTGGCAATCTTTAAGCAAAAGAAACACACAAGGGCGTGGAGACCTGGGGAAAAGGCAGCACTGAGAAATCTACCTTCTGAAACTGACGAGGATGGGCAAGAGAGGCTACCTCAGGTGGCAATCTTTAAGCAAAAGAAACACACAAGGGCGAGGAGACCTGGGGAAAAAGCAACACGGAGAAATCCACCCTCTGAAACTGAGGAACATGGGCAAAAGAAGCTAGCTCAGGTTGCAAAATTTAAGCAGAAAAAAAAAAAGACGCAAGGGCGTGGAGAGCTGGCGAAAAAGCAACACGGAGAAATCCACCCTCTGAAACTGAGGAAGATGGGCAAGAGAGGCTAGCTCAGGTGGCAATCTTTAAGCAAAAACAATAAAATAAAAAAATGCAATGGCGAGGAGACCCGGTCAAAAAGCAACCCTGAAAAAGGTACCCTTTGAAACTGAGGAAGCAGGGCAACAGTGCCTAGCTCAGGCGACAATCTTTAAGCAAAAGAAACACACAAGGGCGTGGGGAGCTGGCGAAAAGGCAACACTGAGAAATCCACCCTCTGAAACAGACGAAGATGGGCAACAGAGGCTAGCTCAGGTGGCAATCTTTAAGCAAAAACAATAAAATAAAAAAATACAATGGCGAGGAGACCCGGTCAAAAAGCAACCCTGAAAAAGGTACCCTCTGAAACTGAGGAAGCAGGGCAACAATGCCTAGCTCAGGTGACAATGTTTAAGCAAAAGAAACACACAAGGGCGTGGAGACCTGGGGAAAAAGCATCACGGAGAAATCCTCCAGCTGAAACGGAGGAAGATGGGCAACAGAGGCTACCTCAGGTGGCAATCGTTAAGCAAAAACAAAACACAAAGGCGTGGAGACCTTGGGAAAAAGCAACCCTGAAATATCTACCCTCTGAAACTGAGGAAGATGGGCAAGAGAGGCTGGCTTCATGTGGCAAACGTTAAGCAAAAGAAACACACAAGGGCGTGGAGACCTGGGGAAAAAGCAACACGGAGAAATCCACCCTCTGAAACTGAGGAAGATGGGCAAGAGAGGCTAGCTCAGGTGGCAATCGTTAAGCAAAAACAAAACCCAAAGGCGTGGAGACCTGGGAAAAAGCAACCCTGAAATATCTACCCCCTGAAACTGAGGAAGATGGGCAAGAGAGGCTGGCTTCAGGTGGCAAACTTTAAGCAAAAGAAACACACAAGGGCGTGGAGACCTGGGGAAAAAGCAGCACTGAGAAATCTACCCTCTGAAACTGACGAGGATGGGCAACAGAGGCTACCTCAGGTGGCAATCGGTAAGCAAAAGAAACACACAAGGGCGTGGAGACCTGGGGAAAAAGCCACACGGAGAAATCCACCCTCTGAAACTGAAGAAGATGGGCAACAGAGGCTAGCTCAGGTGGCAATCTTTAAGCAAAAAAAATAAAATAAAAAAATACAATGGCGAGGAGACCCGGTCAAAAAGCAACCCTGAAAAAGGTACCGTCTGAAACTGAGGAAGCAGGGCAACAATGCCTAGCTCAGGTGACAATCTTTAAGCAAAAGAAACACACAAGGGCGTGGAGACCTGGGGAAAAAGCATCACGGAGAAATCCTGCAGCTGAAACTGAGGCAGATGGGCAACAGAGGCTACCTCAGGTGGCAATCGTTAAGCAAAAACAAAACACAAAGGCGTGGAGACCTTGGGAAAAAGCAACCCTGAAATAGCTACCCTCTGCAACTGAGGAAGATGGGCAAGAGAGGCTGGCTTCATGTGGCAAACGTTAAGCAAAAGGAACACACAAGGGCGTGGAGACGTGGGGAAAAAGCAACACGGAGAAATCCACCCTCTGAAACTGAGGAAGATGGGCAACAGAGGCTAGCTCAGGTGGCAATCGTTAAGCAAAAACAAAACCCAAAGGGGTGGAGACCTGGGGAAAAGCAACCCTGAAATATCTACCCTCTGAAACTGAGGAAGATGGGCAAGAGAGGCTGGCTTCAGGTGGCAAACTTTAAGCAAAAGAAACACACAAGGGCGTGGAGACCTGGGGAAAAAGCAGCAGTGAGAAATCTATCCTCTGAAACTGACGAGGATGGGCAACAGAGGCTACCTCAGGTGGCAATCGTTAAGCAAAAGAAACACACAAGGGCGTGGAGACCTGGGGAAAAAGCATCACGGAGAAATCCTCCAGCTGAAACGGAGCAAGATGGGCAACAGAGGCAACCTCAGGTGGCAATCGTTAAGCAAAAACAAAGCACAAAGGCGTGGAGACCTGGGGAAAAAGCAACCCTGAAACATCTACCCTCTGCAACTGAGGAAGATGGGCAAGAGAGGCTGGCTTCAGGTGGCAAACGTTAAGCAAAAGAAACACACAAGGGCGTGGAGACCTGGGGAAAAAGCAACACGGAGAAATCCACCCTCTGAAACCGAGGAAGATGGGCAACAGAGGCTAGCTCAGGTGGCAATCTTTAAGCAAAAAAAATAAAATAAAAAAATACAATGGCGAGGAGACCCGGTCAAAAAGCAACCCTGAAAAAGGTACCCTCTGAAACTGAGGAAGCAGGGCAACAATGCCTAGCTCAGGTGACAATGTTTAAGCAAAAGAAACACACAAGGGCGTGGAGACCTGGGGAAAAAGCATCACGGAGAAATCCTCCAGCTGAAACGGAGGAAGATGGGCAACAGAGGCTACCTCAGGTGGCAATCGTTAAGCAAAAACAAAACACAAAGGCGTGGAGACCTTGGGAAAAAGCAACCCTGAAATATCTACCCTCTGAAACTGAGGAAGATGGGCAAGAGAGGCTGGCTTCATGTTGCAAACGTTAAGCAAAAGAAACACACAAGGGCGTGGAGACCTGGGGAAAAAGCAACACGGAGAAATCCACCCTCTGAAACTGAGGAAGATGGGCAAGAGAGGCTAGCTCAGGTGGCAATCGTTAAGCAAAAACAAAACCCAAAGGCGTGGAGACATGGGGAAAAGCAACCCTGAAATATCTACCCTCTGAAACTGAGGAAGATGGGCAAGAGAGGCTGGCTTCAGGTGGCAAACTTTAAGCAAAAGAAACACACAAGGGCGTGGAGACCTGGGGAAAAAGCAGCAGTGAGAAATCTACCCTCTGAAACTGACGAGGATGGGCAACAGAGGCTACCTCAGGTGGCAATCGTTAAGCAAAAGAAACACACAAGGGCGTGGATACCTGGGGAAAAAGCAACACGGAGAAATCCACCCTCTGAAACTGAGAAAGATGGGCAAGAGAGGCTAGCTCAGGTGGCAATCGTTAAGCAAAAACAAAACCCAAAGGCGTGGAGACCTGGGGAAAGAGCAACCCTGAAATATCTACCCTCTGAAACTGAGGAAGATGGGCAAGAGAGGCTGGCTTCAGGTGGCAATCTTTAAGCAAAAGAAACACACAAGGGCGTGGAGACCTGGGGAAAAGGCAGCACTGAGAAATCTACCCTCTGAAACTGACGAGGATGGGCAACAGAGGCTACCTCAGGTGGCAATCGTTAAGCAAAAGAAACACACAAGGGCGTGGAGACCTGGGGAAAAAGCAACACGGAGAAATCCACCCTCTGAAACTGAGGAACATGGGCAAAAGAAGCTAGCTCAGGTTGCAAACTTTAAGCAGAAAAAAAAAAAGACGCAAGGGCGTGGAGAGCTGGCGAAAAAGCAACACGGAGAAATCCACCCTCTGAAACTGAGGAAGATGGGCAAGAGAGGCTAGCTCAGGTGGCAATCTTTAAGCAAAAAAATAAAATAAAAAAATGCAATGGCGAGGAGACCCGGTCAAAAAGCAACCCTGAAAAAGGTACCCTTTGAAACTGAGGAAGCAGGCCAACAGTGCCTAGCTCAGGCGACAATCTTTAAGCAAAAGAAACACACAAGGGCGTGGGGAGCTGGCGAAAAGGCAAGACTGAGAAATCCACCCTCTGAAACAGACGAAGATGGGCAACAGAGGCTAGCTCAGGTGGCAATCTTTAAGCAAAAGAAACACACAAGTGCGTGGAGACCTGGGAAAAATGCAACACGGAGAAATCCACCCTCTGAAACTGAGGAAGATGGGCAAGAGAGGCTACCTCAGGTGGCAATCGTTAAGCAAAAACAAAGCACAAAGGCTCGGAGACCTGGGGAAAAAGCAACCCTGAAACATCTACCCTCTGAAACTGAGGAAGATGGGCAAGAGAGGCTGGCTTCAGGTGGCAAACTTTAAGCAAAAGAAACACACAAGGGCGTGGAGACCTGGGGAAAAAGCAGCACTGAGAAATCTACCCTCTGAAACTGACGAGGATGGGCAACAGAGGCTACCTCAGGTGGCAATCGGTAAGCAAAAGAAACACACAAGGGCGTGGAGACCTGGGGAAAAAGCCACACGGAGAAATCCACCCTCTGAAACTGAAGAAGATGGGCAACAGAGGCTAGCTCAGGTGGCAATCTTTAAGCAAAAAAAATAAAATAAAAAAATACAATGGCGAGGAGACCCGGTCAAAAAGCAACCCTGAAAAAGGTACCGTCTGAAACTGAGGAAGCAGGGCAACAATGCCTAGCTCAGGTGACAATCTTTAAGCAAAAGAAACACACAAGGGCGTGGAGACCTGGGGAAAAAGCATCACGGAGAAATCCTGCAGCTGAAACTGAGGCAGATGGGCAACAGAGGCTACCTCAGGTGGCAATCGTTAAGCAAAAACAAAACACAAAGGCGTGGAGACCTTGGGAAAAAGCAACCCTGAAATAGCTACCCTCTGCAACTGAGGAAGATGGGCAAGAGAGGCTGGCTTCATGTGGCAAACGTTAAGCAAAAGAAACACACAAGGGCGTGGAGACGTGGGGAAAAAGCAACACGGAGAAATCCACCCTCTGAAACTGAGGAAGATGGGCAAGAGAGGCTAGCTCAGGTGGCAATCGTTAAGCAAAAACAAAACCCAAAGGCGTGGAGACCTGGGGAAAAGCAACCCTGAAATATCTACCCTCTGAAACTGAGGAAGATGGGCAAGAGAGGCTGGCTTCAGGTGGCAAACTTTAAGCAAAAGAAACACACAAGGGCGTGGAGACCTGGGGAAAAAGCAGCAGTGAGAAATCTACCCTCTGAAACTGACGAGGATGGGCAACAGAGGCTACCTCAGGTGGCAATCGTTAAGCAAAAGAAACACACAAGGGCGTGGAGACCTGGGGAAAAAGCATCACGGAGAAATCCTCCAGCTGAAACGGAGGAAGATGGGCAACAGAGGCAACATCAGGTGGCAATCGTTAAGCAAAAACAAAGCACAAAGGCGTGGAGACCTGGGGAAAAAGCAACCCTGAAACATCTACCCTCTGCAACTGAGGAAGATGGGCAAGAGAGGCTGGCTTCAGGTGGCAAACGTTAAGCAAAAGAAACACACAAGGGCGTGGAGACCTGGGGAAAAAGCAACACGGAAAAATCCACCCTCTGAAACCGAGGAAGATGGGCAACAGAGGCTAGCTCAGGTGGCAATCTTTAAGCAAAAAAAATAAAATAAAAAAATACAATGGCGAGGAGACCCGGTCAAAAAGCAACCCTGAAAAAGGTACCCTCTGAAACTGAGGAAGCAGGGCAACAATGCCTAGCTCAGGTGACAATGTTTAAGCAAAAGAAACACACAAGGGCGTGGAGACCTGGGGAAAAAGCATCACGGAGAAATCCTCCAGCTGAAACGGAGGAAGATGGGCAACAGAGGCTACCTCAGGTGGCAATCGTTAAGCAAAAACAAAACACAAAGGCGTGGAGACCTTGGGAAAAAGCAACCCTGAAATATCTACCCTCTGAAACTGAGGAAGATGGGCAAGAGAGGCTGGCTTCATGTGGCAAACGTTAAGCAAAAGAAACACACAAGGGCGTGGAGACCTGGGGAAAAAGCAACACGGAGAAATCCACCCTCTGAAACTGAGGAAGATGGGCAAGAGAGGCTAGCTCAGGTGGCAATCGTTAAGCAAAAACAAAACCCAAAGGCGTGGAGACCTGGGGAAAAGCAACCCTGAAATATCTACCCTCTGAAACTGAGGAAGATGGGCAAGAGAGGCTGGCTTCAGGTGGCAAACTTTAAGCAAAAGAAACACACAAGGGCGTGGAGACCTGGGGAAAAAGCAGCAGTGAGAAATCTATCCTCTGAAACTGACGAGGATGGGCAACAGAGGCTACCTCAGGTGGCAATCGTTAAGCAAAAGAAACACACAAGGGCGTGGAGACCTGGGGAAAAAGCATCACGGAGAAATCCTCCAGCTGAAACGGAGGAAGATGGGCAACAGAGGCAACCTCAGGTGGCAATCGTTAAGCAAAAACAAAGCACAAAGGCGTGGAGACCTGGGGAAAAAGCAACCCTGAAACATCTACCCTCTGCAACTGAGGAAGATGGGCAAGAGAGGCTGGCTTCAGGTGGCAAACGTTAAGCAAAAGAAACACACAAGGGCGTGGAGACCTGGGGAAAAAGCAACACGGAGAAATCCACCCTCTGAAACCGAGGAAGATGGGCAACAGAGGCTAGCTCAGGTGGCAATCTTTAAGCAAAAAAAATAAAATAAAAAAATACAATGGCGAGGAGACCCGGTCAAAAAGCAACCCTGAAAAAGGTACCCTCTGAAACTGAGGAAGCAGGGCAACAATGCCTAGCTCAGGTGACAATGTTTAAGCAAAAGAAACACACAAGGGCGTGGAGACCTGGGGAAAAAGCATCACGGAGAAATCCTCCAGCTGAAACGGAGGAAGATGGGCAACAGAGGCTACCTCAGGTGGCAATCGTTAAGCAAAAACAAAACACAAAGGCGTGGAGACCTTGGGAAAAAGCAACCCTGAAATATCTACCCTCTGAAACTGAGGAAGATGGGCAAGAGAGGCTGGCTTCATGTGGCAAACGTTAAGCAAAAGAAACACACAAGGGCGTGGAGACCTGGGGAAAAAGCAACACGGAGAAATCCACCCTCTGAAACTGAGGAAGATGGGCAAGAGAGGCTAGCTCAGGTGGCAATCGTTAAGCAAAAACAAAACCCAAAGGCGTGGAGACCTGGGGAAAAGCAACCCTGAAATATCTACCCTCTGAAACTGAGGAAGATGGGCAAGAGAGGCTGGCTTCAGGTGGCAAACTTTAAGCAAAAGAAACACACAAGGGCGTGGAGACCTGGGGAAAAAGCAGCACTGAGAAATCTACCCTCTGAAACTGACGAGGATGGGCAACAGAGGCTACCTCAGGTGGCAATCGTTAAGCAAAAGAAACACACAAGGGCGTGGAGACCTGGGGAAAAAGCAACACGGAGAAATCCACCCTCTGAAACTGAGGAACATGGGCAAAAGAAGCTAGCTCAGATTGCAAACTTTAAGCAGAAAAAGAAAAAGACGCAAGGGCGTGGAGAGCTGGCGAAAAAGCAACACTGAGAAATCCACCCTCTGAAACTGAGGAAGATGGGCAAGAGAGGCTAGCTCAGGTGGCAATCTTTAAGCAAAAAAAATAAAATAAAAAAATGCAATGGCGAGGAGACCCGGTCAAAAAGCAACCCTGAAAAAGGTACCTTCTGAAACTGAGGAAGCAGGGCAACAGTGCCTAGCTCAGGTGACAATCTTTAAGCAAAAGAAACACACAAGGGCGTGGGGAGGTGGCGAAAAGGCAACACTGAGAAATCCACCCTCTGAAACGGACGAAGATGGGCAACAGAGGCTAGCTCAGGTGGCAATCTTTAAGCAAAAGAAACACACAAGGGCGTGGAGACCTGGGGAACAAGCAACACGGAGAAATCCACCCTCTGAAACTGAGGAAGATGGGCAAGAGAGGCTGCCTTCAGGTGGCAAACTTTAAGCAAAAGAAACACACAAGGGCGTGGAGACCTGGGGAAAAAGCAGCACTGAGAAATCTACCCTCTGAAATTGACGAGGATGGGCAACAGAGGCTACCTCAGGTGGCAATCGTTAAGCAAAAGAAACACACAAGGGCGTGGAGACCTGGGGAAAAAGCCACACGGAGAAATCCACCCTCTGAAACCGACGAAGATGGGCAAGAGAGGCTAGCTCAGGTGGCAATCGTTAAGCAAAAACAAAACCCAAAGGCGTGGAGACCTGGGGAAAAAGCAACCCAGAAATATCTACCCTCTGAAACTGAGGAAGATGGGCAAGAGAGGCTGGCTTCAGGTGGCAAACTTTAAGCAAAAGAAACACACAAGGGCGTGGAGACCTGGGGAAAAAGCAGCACTGAGAAATCTACCCTCTGAAACTGACGAGGATGGGCAACAGAGGCTACCTCAGGTGGCAATCGGTAAGCAAAAGAAACACACAAGGGCGTGGAGACCTGGGGAAAAAGCAGCACTGAGAAATCTACCCTCTGAAACTGACGAGGATGGGCAACAGAGGCTACCTCAGGTGTCAATCGTTAAGCAAAAGAAACACACAAGGGCGTGGAGACCTGGGGAAAAAGCCACACGGAGAAATCCACCCTCTGAAACCGAAGAAGATGGGCAACAGAGGCTAGCTCAGGTGGCAATCTTTAAGCAAAAAAAATAAAATAAAAAAATACAATGGCGAGGAGACCCGGTCAAAAAGCAACCTTGAAAAAGGTACCCTCTGAAACTGAGGAAGCAGGGCAACAATGCCTAGCTCAGGTGACAATCTTTAAGCAAAAGAAACACACAAGGGCGTGGAGACTTGGGGAAAAAGCAACACGGAGAAATCCTCCAGCTGAAACTGAGGAAGATGGGCAACAGAGGCTACCTCAGGTGGCAATCGTTAAGCAAAAACAAAACACTAAGGCGTGGAGACCTTGGGAAAAAGCAACCCTGAAATATCTACCCTCTGAAACTGAGGAAGATGGGCAAGAGAGGCTGGCTTCATGTGGCAAACGTTAAGCAAAAGAAACACACAAGGGCGTGGAGACCTGGGGAAAAAGCAACACGGAGAAATCCACCCTCTGAAACTGAGGAAGATGGGCAAGAGAGGCTAGTTCAGGTGGCAATCGTTAAGCAAAAACAAAACCCAAAGGCGTGGAGACCTGGGAAAAAGCAACCCTGAAATATCTACCCTCTGAAACTGAGGAAGATGGGCAAGAGAGGCTGGCTTCAGGCGGCAAACTTTAAGCAAAAGAAACACACAAGGGCGTGGAGACCTGGGGAAAAGGCAGCACTGAGAAATCTACCCTCTGAAACTGACGAGGATGGGCAACAGAGGCTACCTCAGGTGGCAATCGTTAAGCAAAAGAAACACACAAGGGCGTGGAGACCTGGGGAAAAAGCAACACGGAGAAATCCACCCTCTGAAACTGAGAAAGATGGGCAAGAGAGGCTAGCTCAGGTGGCAATCGTTAAGCAAAAACAAAACCCAAAGGCGTGGAGACCTGGGGAAAGAGCAACCCTGAAATATCTACCCTCTGAAACTGAGGAAGATGGGCAAGAGAGGCTGGCTTCAGGTGGCAATCTTTAAGCAAAAGAAACACACAAGGGCGTGGAGACCTGGGGAAAAGGCAGCACTGAGAAATCTACCTTCTGAAACTGACGAGGATGGGCAAGAGAGGCTACCTCAGGTGGCAATCTTTAAGCAAAAGAAACACACAAGGGCGAGGAGACCTGGGGAAAAAGCAACACGGAGAAATCCACCCTCTGAAACTGAGGAACATGGGCAAAAGAAGCTAGCTCAGGTTGCAAAATTTAAGCAGAAAAAAAAAAAGACGCAAGGGCGTGGAGAGCTGGCGAAAAAGCAACACGGAGAAATCCACCCTCTGAAACTGAGGAAGATGGGCAAGAGAGGCTAGCTCAGGTGGCAATCTTTAAGCAAAAACAATAAAATAAAAAAATGCAATGGCGAGGAGACCCGGTCAAAAAGCAACCCTGAAAAAGGTACCCTTTGAAACTGAGGAAGCAGGGCAACAGTGCCTAGCTCAGGCGACAATCTTTAAGCAAAAGAAACACACAAGGGCGTGGGGAGCTGGCGAAAAGGCAACACTGAGAAATCCACCCTCTGAAACCGAGGAAGATGGGCAACAGAGGCTAGCTCAGGTGGCAATCTTTAAGCAAAAACAATAAAATAAAAAAATACAATGGCGAGGAGACCCGGTCAAAAAGCAACCCTGAAAAAGGTACCCTCTGAAACTGAGGAAGCAGGGCAACAATGCCTAGCTCAGGTGACAATGTTTAAGCAAAAGAAACACACAAGGGCGTGGAGACCTGGGGAAAAAGCATCACGGAGAAATCCTCCAGCTGAAACGTAGGAAGATGGGCAACAGAGGCTACCTCAGGTGGCAATCGTTAAGCAAAAACAAAACACAAAGGCGTGGAGACCTTGGGAAAAAGCAACCCTGAAATATCTACCCTCTGAAACTGAGGAAGATGGGCAAGAGAGGCTGGCTTCATGTGGCAAACGTTAAGCAAAAGAAACACACAAGGGCGTGGAGACCTGGGGAAAAAGCAACACGGAGAAATCCACCCTCTGAAACTGAGGAAGATGGGCAAGAGAGGCTAGTTCAGGTGGCAATCGTTAAGCAAAAACAAAACCCAAAGGCGTGGAGACCTGGGAAAAAGCAACCCTGAAATATCTACCCTCTGAAACTGAGGAAGATGGGCAAGAGAGGCTGGCTTCAGGCGGCAAACTTTAAGCAAAAGAAACACACAAGGGCGTGGAGACCTGGGGAAAAGGCAGCACTGAGAAATCTACCCTCTGAAACTGACGAGGATGGGCAACAGAGGCTACCTCAGGTGGCAATCGTTAAGCAAAAGAAACACACAAGGGCGTGGAGACCTGGGGAAAAAGCAACACGGAGAAATCCACCCTCTGAAACTGAGAAAGATGGGCAAGAGAGGCTAGCTCAGGTGGCAATCGTTAAGCAAAAACAAAACCCAAAGGCGTGGAGACCTGGGGAAAGAGCAACCCTGAAATATCTACCCTCTGAAACTGAGGAAGATGGGCAAGAGAGGCTGGCTTCAGGTGGCAATCTTTAAGCAAAAGAAACACACAAGGGCGTGGAGACCTGGGGAAAAGGCAGCACTGAGAAATCTACCCTCTGAAACTGACGAGGATGGGCAAGAGAGGCTACCTCAGGTGGCAATCTTTAAGCAAAAGAAACACACAAGGGCGAGGAGACCTGGGGAAAAAGCAACACGGAGAAATCCACCCTCTGAAACTGAGAAAGATGGGCAAGAGAGGCTAGCTCAGGTGGCAATCGTTAAGCAAAAACAAAACCCAAAGGCGTGGAGACCTGGGGAAAGAGCAACCCTGAAATATCTACCCTCTGAAACTGAGGAAGATGGGCAAGAGAGGCTGGCTTCAGGTGGCAATCTTTAAGCAAAAGAAACACACAAGGGCGTGGAGACCTGGGGAAAAGGCAGCACTGAGAAATCTACCTTCTGAAACTGACGAGGATGGGCAAGAGAGGCTACCTCAGGTGGCAATCTTTAAGCAAAAGAAACACACAAGGGCGAGGAGACCTGGGGAAAAAGCAACACGGAGAAATCCACCCTCTGAAACTGAGGAACATGGGCAAAAGAAGCTAGCTCAGGTTGCAAAATTTAAGCAGAAAAAAAAAAAGACGCAAGGGCGTGGAGAGCTGGCGAAAAAGCAACACGGAGAAATCCACCCTCTGAAACTGAGGAAGATGGGCAAGAGAGGCTAGCTCAGGTGGCAATCTTTAAGCAAAAACAATAAAATAAAAAAATGCAATGGCGAGGAGACCCGGTCAAAAAGCAACCCTGAAAAAGGTACCCTTTGAAACTGAGGAAGCAGGGCAACAGTGCCTAGCTCAGGCGACAATCTTTAAGCAAAAGAAACACACAAGGGCGTGGGGAGCTGGCGAAAAGGCAACACTGAGAAATCCACCCTCTGAAACAGACGAAGATGGGCAACAGAGGCTAGCTCAGGTGGCAATCTTTAAGCAAAAACAATAAAATAAAAAAATACAATGGCGAGGAGACCCGGTCAAAAAGCAACCCTGAAAAAGGTACCCTCTGAAACTGAGGAAGCAGGGCAACAATGCCTAGCTCAGGTGACAATGTTTAAGCAAAAGAAACACACAAGGGCGTGGAGACCTGGGGAAAAAGCATCACGGAGAAATCCTCCAGCTGAAACGGAGGAAGATGGGCAACAGAGGCTACCTCAGGTGGCAATCGTTAAGCAAAAACAAAACACAAAGGCGTGGAGACCTTGGGAAAAAGCAACCCTGAAATATCTACCCTCTGAAACTGAGGAAGATGGGCAAGAGAGGCTGGCTTCATGTGGCAAACGTTAAGCAAAAGAAACACACAAGGGCGTGGAGACCTGGGGAAAAAGCAACACGGAGAAATCCACCCTCTGAAACTGAGGAAGATGGGCAAGAGAGGCTAGCTCAGGTGGCAATCGTTAAGCAAAAACAAAACCCAAAGGCGTGGAGACCTGGGAAAAAGCAACCCTGAAATATCTACCCCCTGAAACTGAGGAAGATGGGCAAGAGAGGCTGGCTTCAGGTGGCAAACTTTAAGCAAAAGAAACACACAAGGGCGTGGAGACCTGGGGAAAAAGCAGCACTGAGAAATCTACCCTCTGAAACTGACGAGGATGGGCAACAGAGGCTACCTCAGGTGGCAATCGGTAAGCAAAAGAAACACACAAGGGCGTGGAGACCTGGGGAAAAAGCCACACGGAGAAATCCACCCTCTGAAACTGAAGAAGATGGGCAACAGAGGCTAGCTCAGGTGGCAATCTTTAAGCAAAAAAAATAAAATAAAAAAATACAATGGCGAGGAGACCCGGTCAAAAAGCAACCCTGAAAAAGGTACCGTCTGAAACTGAGGAAGCAGGGCAACAATGCCTAGCTCAGGTGACAATCTTTAAGCAAAAGAAACACACAAGGGCGTGGAGACCTGGGGAAAAAGCATCACGGAGAAATCCTGCAGCTGAAACTGAGGCAGATGGGCAACAGAGGCTACCTCAGGTGGCAATCGTTAAGCAAAAACAAAACACAAAGGCGTGGAGACCTTGGGAAAAAGCAACCCTGAAATAGCTACCCTCTGCAACTGAGGAAGATGGGCAAGAGAGGCTGGCTTCATGTGGCAAACGTTAAGCAAAAGGAACACACAAGGGCGTGGAGACGTGGGGAAAAAGCAACACGGAGAAATCCACCCTCTGAAACTGAGGAAGATGGGCAACAGAGGCTAGCTCAGGTGGCAATCGTTAAGCAAAAACAAAACCCAAAGGGGTGGAGACCTGGGGAAAAGCAACCCTGAAATATCTACCCTCTGAAACTGAGGAAGATGGGCAAGAGAGGCTGGCTTCAGGTGGCAAACTTTAAGCAAAAGAAACACACAAGGGCGTGGAGACCTGGGGAAAAAGCAGCAGTGAGAAATCTATCCTCTGAAACTGACGAGGATGGGCAACAGAGGCTACCTCAGGTGGCAATCGTTAAGCAAAAGAAACACACAAGGGCGTGGAGACCTGGGGAAAAAGCATCACGGAGAAATCCTCCAGCTGAAACGGAGCAAGATGGGCAACAGAGGCAACCTCAGGTGGCAATCGTTAAGCAAAAACAAAGCACAAAGGCGTGGAGACCTGGGGAAAAAGCAACCCTGAAACATCTACCCTCTGCAACTGAGGAAGATGGGCAAGAGAGGCTGGCTTCAGGTGGCAAACGTTAAGCAAAAGAAACACACAAGGGCGTGGAGACCTGGGGAAAAAGCAACACGGAGAAATCCACCCTCTGAAACCGAGGAAGATGGGCAACAGAGGCTAGCTCAGGTGGCAATCTTTAAGCAAAAAAAATAAAATAAAAAAATACAATGGCGAGGAGACCCGGTCAAAAAGCAACCCTGAAAAAGGTACCCTCTGAAACTGAGGAAGCAGGGCAACAATGCCTAGCTCAGGTGACAATGTTTAAGCAAAAGAAACACACAAGGGCGTGGAGACCTGGGGAAAAAGCATCACGGAGAAATCCTCCAGCTGAAACGGAGGAAGATGGGCAACAGAGGCTACCTCAGGTGGCAATCGTTAAGCAAAAACAAAACACAAAGGCGTGGAGACCTTGGGAAAAAGCAACCCTGAAATATCTACCCTCTGAAACTGAGGAAGATGGGCAAGAGAGGCTGGCTTCATGTTGCAAACGTTAAGCAAAAGAAACACACAAGGGCGTGGAGACCTGGGGAAAAAGCAACACGGAGAAATCCACCCTCTGAAACTGAGGAAGATGGGCAAGAGAGGCTAGCTCAGGTGGCAATCGTTAAGCAAAAACAAAACCCAAAGGCGTGGAGACATGGGGAAAAGCAACCCTGAAATATCTACCCTCTGAAACTGAGGAAGATGGGCAAGAGAGGCTGGCTTCAGGTGGCAAACTTTAAGCAAAAGAAACACACAAGGGCGTGGAGACCTGGGGAAAAAGCAGCAGTGAGAAATCTACCCTCTGAAACTGACGAGGATGGGCAACAGAGGCTACCTCAGGTGGCAATCGTTAAGCAAAAGAAACACACAAGGGCGTGGATACCTGGGGAAAAAGCAACACGGAGAAATCCACCCTCTGAAACTGAGAAAGATGGGCAAGAGAGGCTAGCTCAGGTGGCAATCGTTAAGCAAAAACAAAACCCAAAGGCGTGGAGACCTGGGGAAAGAGCAACCCTGAAATATCTACCCTCTGAAACTGAGGAAGATGGGCAAGAGAGGCTGGCTTCAGGTGGCAATCTTTAAGCAAAAGAAACACACAAGGGCGTGGAGACCTGGGGAAAAGGCAGCACTGAGAAATCTACCCTCTGAAACTGACGAGGATGGGCAACAGAGGCTACCTCAGGTGGCAATCGTTAAGCAAAAGAAACACACAAGGGCGTGGAGACCTGGGGAAAAAGCAACACGGAGAAATCCACCCTCTGAAACTGAGGAACATGGGCAAAAGAAGCTAGCTCAGGTTGCAAACTTTAAGCAGAAAAAAAAAAAGACGCAAGGGCGTGGAGAGCTGGCGAAAAAGCAACACGGAGAAATCCACCCTCTGAAACTGAGGAAGATGGGCAAGAGAGGCTAGCTCAGGTGGCAATCTTTAAGCAAAAAAATAAAATAAAAAAATGCAATGGCGAGGAGACCCGGTCAAAAAGCAACCCTGAAAAAGGTACCCTTTGAAACTGAGGAAGCAGGCCAACAGTGCCTAGCTCAGGCGACAATCTTTAAGCAAAAGAAACACACAAGGGCGTGGGGAGCTGGCGAAAAGGCAAGACTGAGAAATCCACCCTCTGAAACAGACGAAGATGGGCAACAGAGGCTAGCTCAGGTGGCAATCTTTAAGCAAAAGAAACACACAAGTGCGTGGAGACCTGGGAAAAATGCAACACGGAGAAATCCACCCTCTGAAACTGAGGAAGATGGGCAAGAGAGGCTACCTCAGGTGGCAATCGTTAAGCAAAAACAAAGCACAAAGGCTCGGAGACCTGGGGAAAAAGCAACCCTGAAACATCTACCCTCTGAAACTGAGGAAGATGGGCAAGAGAGGCTGGCTTCAGGTGGCAAACTTTAAGCAAAAGAAACACACAAGGGCGTGGAGACCTGGGGAAAAAGCAGCACTGAGAAATCTACCCTCTGAAACTGACGAGGATGGGCAACAGAGGCTACCTCAGGTGGCAATCGGTAAGCAAAAGAAACACACAAGGGCGTGGAGACCTGGGGAAAAAGCCACACGGAGAAATCCACCCTCTGAAACTGAAGAAGATGGGCAACAGAGGCTAGCTCAGGTGGCAATCTTTAAGCAAAAAAAATAAAATAAAAAAATACAATGGCGAGGAGACCCGGTCAAAAAGCAACCCTGAAAAAGGTACCGTCTGAAACTGAGGAAGCAGGGCAACAATGCCTAGCTCAGGTGACAATCTTTAAGCAAAAGAAACACACAAGGGCGTGGAGACCTGGGGAAAAAGCATCACGGAGAAATCCTGCAGCTGAAACTGAGGCAGATGGGCAACAGAGGCTACCTCAGGTGGCAATCGTTAAGCAAAAACAAAACACAAAGGCGTGGAGACCTTGGGAAAAAGCAACCCTGAAATAGCTACCCTCTGCAACTGAGGAAGATGGGCAAGAGAGGCTGGCTTCATGTGGCAAACGTTAAGCAAAAGAAACACACAAGGGCGTGGAGACGTGGGGAAAAAGCAACACGGAGAAATCCACCCTCTGAAACTGAGGAAGATGGGCAAGAGAGGCTAGCTCAGGTGGCAATCGTTAAGCAAAAACAAAACCCAAAGGCGTGGAGACCTGGGGAAAAGCAACCCTGAAATATCTACCCTCTGAAACTGAGGAAGATGGGCAAGAGAGGCTGGCTTCAGGTGGCAAACTTTAAGCAAAAGAAACACACAAGGGCGTGGAGACCTGGGGAAAAAGCAGCAGTGAGAAATCTACCCTCTGAAACTGACGAGGATGGGCAACAGAGGCTACCTCAGGTGGCAATCGTTAAGCAAAAGAAACACACAAGGGCGTGGAGACCTGGGGAAAAAGCATCACGGAGAAATCCTCCAGCTGAAACGGAGGAAGATGGGCAACAGAGGCAACATCAGGTGGCAATCGTTAAGCAAAAACAAAGCACAAAGGCGTGGAGACCTGGGGAAAAAGCAACCCTGAAACATCTACCCTCTGCAACTGAGGAAGATGGGCAAGAGAGGCTGGCTTCAGGTGGCAAACGTTAAGCAAAAGAAACACACAAGGGCGTGGAGACCTGGGGAAAAAGCAACACGGAAAAATCCACCCTCTGAAACCGAGGAAGATGGGCAACAGAGGCTAGCTCAGGTGGCAATCTTTAAGCAAAAAAAATAAAATAAAAAAATACAATGGCGAGGAGACCCGGTCAAAAAGCAACCCTGAAAAAGGTACCCTCTGAAACTGAGGAAGCAGGGCAACAATGCCTAGCTCAGGTGACAATGTTTAAGCAAAAGAAACACACAAGGGCGTGGAGACCTGGGGAAAAAGCATCACGGAGAAATCCTCCAGCTGAAACGGAGGAAGATGGGCAACAGAGGCTACCTCAGGTGGCAATCGTTAAGCAAAAACAAAACACAAAGGCGTGGAGACCTTGGGAAAAAGCAACCCTGAAATATCTACCCTCTGAAACTGAGGAAGATGGGCAAGAGAGGCTGGCTTCATGTGGCAAACGTTAAGCAAAAGAAACACACAAGGGCGTGGAGACCTGGGGAAAAAGCAACACGGAGAAATCCACCCTCTGAAACTGAGGAAGATGGGCAAGAGAGGCTAGCTCAGGTGGCAATCGTTAAGCAAAAACAAAACCCAAAGGCGTGGAGACCTGGGGAAAAGCAACCCTGAAATATCTACCCTCTGAAACTGAGGAAGATGGGCAAGAGAGGCTGGCTTCAGGTGGCAAACTTTAAGCAAAAGAAACACACAAGGGCGTGGAGACCTGGGGAAAAAGCAGCAGTGAGAAATCTATCCTCTGAAACTGACGAGGATGGGCAACAGAGGCTACCTCAGGTGGCAATCGTTAAGCAAAAGAAACACACAAGGGCGTGGAGACCTGGGGAAAAAGCATCACGGAGAAATCCTCCAGCTGAAACGGAGGAAGATGGGCAACAGAGGCAACCTCAGGTGGCAATCGTTAAGCAAAAACAAAGCACAAAGGCGTGGAGACCTGGGGAAAAAGCAACCCTGAAACATCTACCCTCTGCAACTGAGGAAGATGGGCAAGAGAGGCTGGCTTCAGGTGGCAAACGTTAAGCAAAAGAAACACACAAGGGCGTGGAGACCTGGAGAAAAAGCAACACGGAGAAATCCACCCTCTGAAACCGAGGAAGATGGGCAACAGAGGCTAGCTCAGGTGGCAATCTTTAAGCAAAAAAAATAAAATAAAAAAATACAATGGCGAGGAGACCCGGTCAAAAAGCAACCCTGAAAAAGGTACCCTCTGAAACTGAGGAAGCAGGGCAACAATGCCTAGCTCAGGTGACAATGTTTAAGCAAAAGAAACACACAAGGGCGTGGAGACCTGGGGAAAAAGCATCACGGAGAAATCCTCCAGCTGAAACGGAGGAAGATGGGCAACAGAGGCTACCTCAGGTGGCAATCGTTAAGCAAAAACAAAACACAAAGGCGTGGAGACCTTGGGAAAAAGCAACCCTGAAATATCTACCCTCTGAAACTGAGGAAGATGGGCAAGAGAGGCTGGCTTCATGTGGCAAACGTTAAGCAAAAGAAACACACAAGGGCGTGGAGACCTGGGGAAAAAGCAACACGGAGAAATCCACCCTCTGAAACTGAGGAAGATGGGCAAGAGAGGCTAGCTCAGGTGGCAATCGTTAAGCAAAAACAAAACCCAAAGGCGTGGAGACCTGGGGAAAAGCAACCCTGAAATATCTACCCTCTGAAACTGAGGAAGATGGGCAAGAGAGGCTGGCTTCAGGTGGCAAACTTTAAGCAAAAGAAACACACAAGGGCGTGGAGACCTGGGGAAAAAGCAGCACTGAGAAATCTACCCTCTGAAACTGACGAGGATGGGCAACAGAGGCTACCTCAGGTGGCAATCGTTAAGCAAAAGAAACACACAAGGGCGTGGAGACCTGGGGAAAAAGCAACACGGAGAAATCCACCCTCTGAAACTGAGGAACATGGGCAAAAGAAGCTAGCTCAGATTGCAAACTTTAAGCAGAAAAAGAAAAAGACGCAAGGGCGTGGAGAGCTGGCGAAAAAGCAACACTGAGAAATCCACCCTCTGAAACTGAGGAAGATGGGCAAGAGAGGCTAGCTCAGGTGGCAATCTTTAAGCAAAAAAAATAAAATAAAAAAATGCAATGGCGAGGAGACCCGGTCAAAAAGCAACCCTGAAAAAGGTACCTTCTGAAACTGAGGAAGCAGGGCAACAGTGCCTAGCTCAGGTGACAATCTTTAAGCAAAAGAAACACACAAGGGCGTGGGGAGGTGGCGAAAAGGCAACACTGAGAAATCCACCCTCTGAAACGGACGAAGATGGGCAACAGAGGCTAGCTCAGGTGGCAATCTTTAAGCAAAAGAAACACACAAGGGCGTGGAGACCTGGGGAACAAGCAACACGGAGAAATCCACCCTCTGAAACTGAGGAAGATGGGCAAGAGAGGCTGCCTTCAGGTGGCAAACTTTAAGCAAAAGAAACACACAAGGGCGTGGAGACCTGGGGAAAAAGCAGCACTGAGAAATCTACCCTCTGAAATTGACGAGGATGGGCAACAGAGGCTACCTCAGGTGGCAATCGTTAAGCAAAAGAAACACACAAGGGCGTGGAGACCTGGGGAAAAAGCCACACGGAGAAATCCACCCTCTGAAACCGACGAAGATGGGCAAGAGAGGCTAGCTCAGGTGGCAATCGTTAAGCAAAAACAAAACCCAAAGGCGTGGAGACCTGGGGAAAAAGCAACCCAGAAAT
Organism: Equus asinus; assembly: GCF_041296235.1. Classification (NCBI taxonomy): domain Eukaryota; kingdom Metazoa; phylum Chordata; class Mammalia; order Perissodactyla; family Equidae; genus Equus; species Equus asinus. Next base: position 83,837 of record NC_091813.1, on the reverse strand, counting down.
ATCTACCCTCTGAAACTGAGGAAGATGGGCAAGAGAGGCTGGCTTCAGGTGGCAAACTTTAAGCAAAAGAAACACACAAGGGCGTGGAGACCTGGGGAAAAAGCAGCACTGAGAAATCTACCCTCTGAAACTGACGAGGATGGGCAACAGAGGCTACCTCAGGTGGCAATCGGTAAGCAAAAGAAACACACAAGGGCGTGGAGACCTGGGGAAAAAGCAGCACTGAGAAATCTACCCTCTGAAACTGACGAGGATGGGCAACAGAGGCTACCTCAGGTGGCAATCGTTAAGCAAAAGAAACACACAAGGGCGTGGAGACCTGGGGAAAAAGCCACACGGAGAATTCCACCCTCTGAAACCGAAGAAGATGGGCAACAGAGGCTAGCTCAGGTGGCAATCTTTAAGCAAAAAAAATAAAATAAAAAAATACAATGGCGAGGAGACCCGGTCAAAAAGCAACCCTGAAAAAGGTACCCTCTGAAACTGAGGAAGCAGGGCAACAATGCCTAGCTCAGGTGACAATCTTTAAGCAAAAGAAACACAAAAGGGCGTGGAGACCTGGGGAAAAAGCAACACGGAGAAATCCACCCTCTGAAGCTGAGGAAAATGGGCAACAGAGGCTACCTCATGTGGCAATCGTTAAGCAAAAACAAAACCCAAAGTCGTGGAGACCTCGGGAAAAAGCAACCCTGAAATATCTACCCTCTGAAACTGAGGAAGATGGGCAAGAGAGGCTGGCTTCAGGTGGCAAACTTTAAGCAAAAGAAACACACAAGGGCGTGGAGACCTGGGGAAAAGGCAGCACTGAGAAATCTACCCTCTGAAACTGAAGAGGATGGGCAACAGAGGCTACCTCAGGTGGCAATCGGTAAGCAAAAGAAACACACAAGGGCGTGGAGACCTGGGGAAAAAGCAACACGGAGAAATCCACCCTCTGAAACTGAGGAACATGGGCAAAAGAAGCTAGCTCAGATTGCAAACTTTAAGCAGAAAAAGAAAAAGACGCAAGGGCGTGGAGAGCTGGCGAAAAAGCAACACTGAGAAATCCACCCTCTGAAACTGAGGAAGATGGGCAAGAGAGGCTAGCTCAGGTGGCAATCTTTAAGCAAAAAAAATAAAATAAAAAAATGCAATGGCGAGGAGACCCGGTCAAAAAGCAACCCTGAAAAAGGTACCTTCTGAAACTGAGGAAGCAGGGCAACAGTGCCTAGCTCAGGTGACAATCTTTAAGCAAAAGAAACACACAAGGGCGTGGGGAGGTGGCGAAAAGGCAACACTGAGAAATCCACCCTCTGAAACGGACGAAGATGGGCAACAGAGGCTAGCTCAGGTGGCAATCTTTAAGCAAAAGAAACACACAAGGGCGTGGAGACCTGGGGAACAAGCAACACGGAGAAATCCACCCTCTGAAACTGAGGAAGATGGGCAAGAGAGGCTGCCTTCAGGTGGCAAACTTTAAGCAAAAGAAACACACAAGGGCGTGGAGACCTGGGGAAAAAGCAGCACTGAGAAATCTACCCTCTGAAACTGACGAGGATGGGCAACAGAGGCTACCTCAGGTGGCAATCGTTAAGCAAAAGAAACACACAAGGGCGTGGAGACCTGGGGAAAAAGCAACACGGAGAAATCCACCCTCTGAAACCGACGAAGATGGGCAAGAGAGGCTAGCTCAGGTGGCAATCGTTAAGCAAAAACAAAACCCAAAGGCGTGGAGACCTGGGGAAAAAGCAACCCAGAAATATCTACCCTCTGAAACTGAGGAAGATGGGCAAGAGAGGCTGGCTTCAGGTGGCAAACTTTAAGCAAAAGAAACACACAAGGGCGTGGAGACCTGGGGAAAAAGCAGCACTGAGAAATCTACCCTCTGAAACTGACGAGGATGGGCAACAGAGGCTACCTCAGGTGGCAATCGGTAAGCAAAAGAAACACACAAGGGCGTGGAGACCTGGGGAAAAAGCCACACGGAGAAATCCACCCTCTGAAACCGAAGAAGATGGGCAACAGAGGCTAGCTCAGGTGGCAATCTTTAAGCAAAAAAAATAAAATAAAAAAATACAATGGCGAGGAGACCCGGTCAAAAAGCAACCCTGAAAAAGGTACCCTCTGAAACTGAGGAAGCAGGGCAACAATGCCTAGCTCAGGTGACAATCTTTAAGCAAAAGAAACACAAAAGGGCGTGGAGACCTGGGGAAAAAGCAACACGGAGAAATCCACCCTCTGAAGCTGAGGAAAATGGGCAACAGAGGCTACCTCATGTGGCAATCGTTAAGCAAAAACAAAACCCAAAGGCGTGGAGACCTCGGGAAAAAGCAACCCTGAAATATCTACCCTCTGAAACTGAGGAAGATGGGCAAGAGAGGCTGGCTTCAGGTGGCAAACTTTAAGCAAAAGAAACACACAAGGGCGTGGAGACCTGGGGAAAAGGCAGCACTGAGAAATCTACCCTCTGAAACTGAAGAGGATGGGCAACAGAGGCTACCTCAGGTGGCAATCGTTAAGCAAAAGAAACACACAAGGGCGTGGAGACCTGGGGAAAAAGCAACACGGAGAAATCCACCCTCTGAAACTGAGGAACATGGGCAAAAGAAGCTAGCTCAGATTGCAAACTTTAAGCAGAAAAAAAAAAAAGACGCAAGGGCGTGGAGAGCTGGCGAAAAAGCAACACTGAGAAATCCACCCTCTGAAACTGAGGAAGATGGGCAAGAGAGGCTAGCTCAGGTGGCAATCTTTAAGCAAAAAAAATAAAATAAAAAAATGCAATGGCGAGGAGACCCGGTCAAAAAGCAACCCTGAAAAAGGTACCTTCTGAAACTGAGGAAGCAGGGCAACAGTGCCTAGCTCAGGTGACAATCTTTAAGCAAAAGAAACACACAAGGGCGTGGGGAGGTGGCGAAAAGGCAACACTGAGAAATCCACCCTCTGAAACGGACGAAGATGGGCAACAGAGGCTAGCTCAGGTGGCAATCTTTAAGCAAAAGAAACACACAAGGGCGTGGAGACCTGGGGAACAAGCAACACGGAGAAATCCACCCTCTGAAACTGAGGAAGATGGGCAAGAGAGGCTGCCTTCAGGTGGCAAACTTTAAGCAAAAGAAACACACAAGGGCGTGGAGACCTGGGGAAAAAGCAGCACTGAGAAATCTACCCTCTGAAACTGACGAGGATGGGCAACAGAGGCTACCTCAGGTGGCAATCGTTAAGCAAAAGAAACACACAAGGGCGTGGAGACCTGGGGAAAAAGCAACACGGAGAAATCCACCCTCTGAAACCGACGAAGATGGGCAAGAGAGGCTAGCTCAGGTGGCAATCGTTAAGCAAAAACAAAACCCAAAGGCGTGGAGACCTGGGGAAAAAGCAACCCAGAAATATCTACCCTCTGAAACTGAGGAAGATGGGCAAGAGAGGCTGGCTTCAGGTGGCAAACTTTAAGCAAAAGAAACACACAAGGGCGTGGAGACCTGGGGAAAAAGCAGCACTGAGAAATCTACCCTCTGAAACTGACGAGGATGGGCACAGAGGCTACCTCAGGTGGCAATCGGTAAGCAAAAGAAACACACAAGGGCGTGGAGACCTGGGGAAAAAGCCACACGGAGAAATCCACCCTCTGAAACCGAAGAAGATGGGCAACAGAGGCTAGCTCAGGTGGCAATCTTTAAGCAAAAAAAATAAAATAAAAAAATACAATGGCGAGGAGACCCGGTCAAAAAGCAACCCTGAAAAAGGTACCCTCTGAAACTGAGGAAGCAGGGCAACAATGCCTAGCTCAGGTGACAATCTTTAAGCAAAAGAAACACAAAAGGGCGTGGAGACCTGGGGAAAAAGCAACACGGAGAAATCCACCCTCTGAAGCTGAGGCAAATGGGCAACAGAGGCTACCTCATGTGGCAATCGTTAAGCAAAAACAAAACCCAAAGTCGTGGAGACCTCGGGAAAAAGCAACCCTGAAATATCTACCCTCTGAAACTGAGGAAGATGGGCAAGAGAGGCTGGCTTCAGGTGGCAAACTTTAAGCAAAAGAAACACACAAGGGCGTGGAGACCTGGGGAAAAGGCAGCACTGAGAAATCTACCCTCTGAAACTGAAGAGGATGGGCAACAGAGGCTACCTCAGGTGGCAATCGTTAAGCAAAAGAAACACACAAGGGCGTGGAGACCTGGGGAAAAAGCAACACGGAGAAATCCACCCTCTGAAACTGAGGAACATGGGCAAAAGAAGCTAGCTCAGATTGCAAACTTTAAGCAGAAAAAAAAAAAGACGCAAGGGCGTGGAGAGCTGGCGAAAAAGCAACACTGAGAAATCCACCCTCTGAAACTGAGGAAGATGGGCAAGAGAGGCTAGCTCAGGTGGCAATCTTTAAGCAAAAAAAATAAAATAAAAAAATGCAATGGCGAGGAGACCCGGTCAAAAAGCAACCCTGAAAAAGGTACCTTCTGAAACTGAGGAAGCAGGGCAACAGTGCCTAGCTCAGGTGACAATCTTTAAGCAAAAGAAACACACAAGGGCGTGGGGAGGTGGCGAAAAGGCAACACTGAGAAATCCACCCTCTGAAACGGACGAAGATGGGCAACAGAGGCTAGCTCAGGTGGCAATCTTTAAGCAAAAGAAACACACAAGGGCGTGGAGACCTGGGGAACAAGCAACACGGAGAAATCCACCCTCTGAAACTGAGGAAGATGGGCAAGAGAGGCTGCCTTCAGGTGGCAAACTTTAAGCAAAAGAAACACACAAGGGCGTGGAGACCTGGGGAAAAAGCAGCACTGAGAAATCTACCCTCTGAAACTGACGAGGATGGGCAACAGAGGCTACCTCAGGTGGCAATCGTTAAGCAAAAGAAACACACAAGGGCGTGGAGACCTGGGGAAAAAGCAACACGGAGAAATCCACCCTCTGAAACCGACGAAGATGGGCAAGAGAGGCTAGCTCAGGTGGCAATCGTTAAGCAAAAACAAAACCCAAAGGCGTGGAGACCTGGGGAAAAAGCAACCCAGAAATATCTACCCTCTGAAACTGAGGAAGATGGGCAAGAGAGGCTGGCTTCAGGTGGCAAACTTTAAGCAAAAGAAACACACAAGGGCGTGGAGACCTGGGGAAAATGCAGCACTGAGAAATCTACCCTCTGAAACTGACGAGGATGGGCAACAGAGGCTACCTCAGGTGGCAATCGGTAAGCAAAAGAAACACACAAGGGCGTGGAGACCTGGGGAAAAAGCCACACGGAGAAATCCACCCTCTGAAACCGAAGAAGATGGGCAACAGAGGCTAGCTCAGGTGGCAATCTTTAAGCAAAAAAAATAAAATAAAAAAATACAATGGCGAGGAGACCCGGTCAAAAAGCAACCCTGAAAAAGGTACCCTCTGAAACTGAGGAAGCAGGGCAACAATGCCTAGCTCAGGTGACAATCTTTAAGCAAAAGAAACACAAAAGGGCGTGGAGACCTGGGGAAAAAGCAACACGGAGAAATCCACCCTCTGAAGCTGAGGAAAATGGGCAACAGAGGCTACCTCATGTGGCAATCGTTAAGCAAAAACAAAACCCAAAGGCGTGGAGACCTCGGGAAAAAGCAACCCTGAAATATCTACCCTCTGAAACTGAGGAAGATGGGCAAGAGAGGCTGGCTTCAGGTGGCAAACTTTAAGCAAAAGAAACACACAAGGGCGTGGAGACCTGGGGAAAAGGCAGCACTGAGAAATCTACCCTCTGAAACTGAAGAGGATGGGCAACAGAGGCTACCTCAGGTGGCAATCGGTAAGCAAAAGAAACACACAAGGGCGTGGAGACCTGGGGAAAAAGCAACACGGAGAAATCCACCCTCTGAAACTGAGGAACATGGGCAAAAGAAGCTAGCTCAGATTGCAAACTTTAAGCAGAAAAAAAAAAAGACGCAAGGGCGTGGAGAGCTGGCGAAAAAGCAACACTGAGAAATCCACCCTCTGAAACTGAGGAAGATGGGCAAGAGAGGCTAGCTCAGGTGGCAATCTTTAAGCAAAAAAAATAAAATAAAAAAATGCAATGGCGAGGAGACCCGGTCAAAAAGCAACCCTGAAAAAGGTACCTTCTGAAACTGAGGAAGCAGGGCAACAGTGCCTAGCTCAGGTGACAATCTTTAAGCAAAAGAAACACACAAGGGCGTGGGGAGGTGGCGAAAAGGCAACACTGAGAAATCCACCCTCTGAAACGGACGAAGATGGGCAACAGAGGCTAGCTCAGGTGGCAATCTTTAAGCAAAAGAAACACACAAGGGCGTGGAGACCTGGGGAACAAGCAACACGGAGAAATCCACCCTCTGAAACTGAGGAAGATGGGCAAGAGAGGCTGCCTTCAGGTGGCAAACTTTAAGCAAAAGAAACACACAAGGGCGTGGAGACCTGGGGAAAAAGCAGCACTGAGAAATCTACCCTCTGAAACTGACGAGGATGGGCAACAGAGGCTACCTCAGGTGGCAATCGTTAAGCAAAAGAAACACACAAGGGCGTGGAGACCTGGGGAAAAAGCAACACGGAGAAATCCACCCTCTGAAACCGACGAAGATGGGCAAGAGAGGCTAGCTCAGGTGGCAATCGTTAAGCAAAAACAAAACCCAAAGGCGTGGAGACCTGGGGAAAAAGCAACCCAGAAATATCTACCCTCTGAAACTGAGGAAGATGGGCAAGAGAGGCTGGCTTCAGGTGGCAAACTTTAAGCAAAAGAAACACACAAGGGCGTGGAGACCTGGGGAAAATGCAGCACTGAGAAATCTACCCTCTGAAACTGACGAGGATGGGCAACAGAGGCTACCTCAGGTGGCAATCGGTAAGCAAAAGAAACACACAAGGGCGTGGAGACCTGGGGAAAAAGCCACACGGAGAAATCCACCCTCTGAAACCGAAGAAGATGGGCAACAGAGGCTAGCTCAGGTGGCAATCTTTAAGCAAAAAAAATAAAATAAAAAAATACAATGGCGAGGAGACCCGGTCAAAAAGCAACCCTGAAAAAGGTACCCTCTGAAACTGAGGAAGCAGGGCAACAATGCCTAGCTCAGGTGACAATCTTTAAGCAAAAGAAACACAAAAGGGCGTGGAGACCTGGGGAAAAAGCAACACGGAGAAATCCACCCTCTGAAGCTGAGGAAAATGGGCAACAGAGGCTACCTCATGTGGCAATCGTTAAGCAAAAACAAAACCCAAAGTCGTGGAGACCTCGGGAAAAAGCAACCCTGAAATATCTACCCTCTGAAACTGAGGAAGATGGGCAAGAGAGGCTGGCTTCAGGTGGCAAACTTTAAGCAAAAGAAACACACAAGGGCGTGGAGACCTGGGGAAAAGGCAGCACTGAGAAATCTACCCTCTGAAACTGAAGAGGATGGGCAACAGAGGCTACCTCAGGTGGCAATCGTTAAGCAAAAGAAACACACAAGGGCGTGGAGACCTGGGGAAAAAGCAACACGGAGAAATCCACCCTCTGAAACTGAGGAACATGGGCAAAAGAAGCTAGCTCAGATTGCAAACTTTAAGCAGAAAAAAAAAAAGACGCAAGGGCGTGGAGAGCTGGCGAAAAAGCAACACTGAGAAATCCACCCTCTGAAACTGAGGAAGATGGGCAAGAGAGGCTAGCTCAGGTGGCAATCTTTAAGCAAAAAAAATAAAATAAAAAAATGCAATGGCGAGGAGACCCGGTCAAAAAGCAACCCTGAAAAAGGTACCTTCTGAAACTGAGGAAGCAGGGCAACAGTGCCTAGCTCAGGTGACAATCTTTAAGCAAAAGAAACACACAAGGGCGTGGGGAGGTGGCGAAAAGGCAACACTGAGAAATCCACCCTCTGAAACGGACGAAGATGGGCAACAGAGGCTAGCTCAGGTGGCAATCTTTAAGCAAAAGAAACACACAAGGGCGTGGAGACCTGGGGAACAAGCAACACGGAGAAATCCACCCTCTGAAACTGAGGAAGATGGGCAAGAGAGGCTGCCTTCAGGTGGCAAACTTTAAGCAAAAGAAACACACAAGGGCGTGGAGACCTGGGGAAAAAGCAGCACTGAGAAATCTACCCTCTGAAACTGACGAGGATGGGCAACAGAGGCTACCTCAGGTGGCAATCGTTAAGCAAAAGAAACACACAAGGGCGTGGAGACCTGGGGAAAAAGCAACACGGAGAAATCCACCCTCTGAAACCGACGAAGATGGGCAAGAGAGGCTAGCTCAGGTGGCAATCGTTAAGCAAAAACAAAACCCAAAGGCGTGGAGACCTGGGGAAAAAGCAACCCAGAAATATCTACCCTCTGAAACTGAGGAAGATGGGCAAGAGAGGCTGGCTTCAGGTGGCAAACTTTAAGCAAAAGAAACACACAAGGGCGTGGAGACCTGGGGAAAAAGCAGCACTGAGAAATCTACCCTCTGAAACTGACGAGGATGGGCAACAGAGGCTACCTCAGGTGGCAATCGGTAAGCAAAAGAAACACACAAGGGCGTGGAGACCTGGGGAAAAAGCCACACGGAGAAATCCACCCTCTGAAACCGAAGAAGATGGGCAACAGAGGCTAGCTCAGGTGGCAATCTTTAAGCAAAAAAAATAAAATAAAAAAATACAATGGCGAGGAGACCCGGTCAAAAAGCAACCCTGAAAAAGGTACCCTCTGAAACTGAGGAAGCAGGGCAACAATGCCTAGCTCAGGTGACAATCTTTAAGCAAAAGAAACACAAAAGGGCGTGGAGACCTGGGGAAAAAGCAACACGGAGAAATCCACCCTCTGAAGCTGAGGAAAATGGGCAACAGAGGCTACCTCATGTGGCAATCGTTAAGCAAAAACAAAACCCAAAGTCGTGGAGACCTCGGGAAAAAGCAACCCTGAAATATCTACCCTCTGAAACTGAGGAAGATGGGCAAGAGAGGCTGGCTTCAGGTGGCAAACTTTAAGCAAAAGAAACACACAAGGGCGTGGAGACCTGGGGAAAAGGCAGCACTGAGAAATCTACCCTCTGAAACTGAAGAGGATGGGCAACAGAGGCTACCTCAGGTGGCAATCGGTAAGCAAAAGAAACACACAAGGGCGTGGAGACCTGGGGAAAAAGCAACACGGAGAAATCCACCCTCTGAAACTGAGGAACATGGGCAAAAGAAGCTAGCTCAGATTGCAAACTTTAAGCAGAAAAAAAAAAAGACGCAAGGGCGTGGAGAGCTGGCGAAAAAGCAACACTGAGAAATCCACCCTCTGAAACTGAGGAAGATGGGCAAGAGAGGCTAGCTCAGGTGGCAATCTTTAAGCAAAAAAAATAAAATAAAAAAATGCAATGGCGAGGAGACCCGGTCAAAAAGCAACCCTGAAAAAGGTACCTTCTGAAACTGAGGAAGCAGGGCAACAGTGCCTAGCTCAGGTGACAATCTTTAAGCAAAAGAAACACACAAGGGCGTGGGGAGGTGGCGAAAAGGCAACACTGAGAAATCCACCCTCTGAAACGGACGAAGATGGGCAACAGAGGCTAGCTCAGGTGGCAATCTTTAAGCAAAAGAAACACACAAGGGCGTGGAGACCTGGGGAACAAGCAACACGGAGAAATCCACCCTCTGAAACTGAGGAAGATGGGCAAGAGAGGCTGGCTTCAGGTGGCAAACTTTAAGCAAAAGAAACACACAAGGGCGTGGAGACCTGGGGAAAAAGCAGCACTGAGAAATCTACCCTCTGAAACTGACGAGGATGGGCAACAGAGGCTACCTCAGGTGGCAATCGTTAAGCAAAAGAAACACACAAGGGCGTGGAGACCTGGGGAAAAAGCAACACGGAGAAATCCACCCTCTGAAACCGACGAAGATGGGCAAGAGAGGCTAGCTCAGGTGGCAATCGTTAAGCAAAAACAAAACCCAAAGGCGTGGAGACCTGGGGAAAAAGCAACCCAGAAATATCTACCCTCTGAAACTGAGGAAGATGGGCAAGAGAGGCTGGCTTCAGGTGGCAAACTTTAAGCAAAAGAAACACACAAGGGCGTGGAGACCTGGGGAAAATGCAGCACTGAGAAATCTACCCTCTGAAACTGACGAGGATGGGCAACAGAGGCTACCTCAGGTGGCAATCGGTAAGCAAAAGAAACACACAAGGGCGTGGAGACCTGGGGAAAAAGCCACACGGAGAAATCCACCCTCTGAAACCGAAGAAGATGGGCAACAGAGGCTAGCTCAGGTGGCAATCTTTAAGCAAAAAAAATAAAATAAAAAAATACAATGGCGAGGAGACCCGGTCAAAAAGCAACCCTGAAAAAGGTACCCTCTGAAACTGAGGAAGCAGGGCAACAATGCCTAGCTCAGGTGACAATCTTTAAGCAAAAGAAACACAAAAGGGCGTGGAGACCTGGGGAAAAAGCAACACGGAGAAATCCACCCTCTGAAGCTGAGGAAAATGGGCAACAGAGGCTACCTCATGTGGCAATCGTTAAGCAAAAACAAAACCCAAAGGCGTGGAGACCTCGGGAAAAAGCAACCCTGAAATATCTACCCTCTGAAACTGAGGAAGATGGGCAAGAGAGGCTGGCTTCAGGTGGCAAACTTTAAGCAAAAGAAACACACAAGGGCGTGGAGACCTGGGGAAAAGGCAGCACTGAGAAATCTACCCTCTGAAACTGAAGAGGATGGGCAACAGAGGCTACCTCAGGTGGCAATCGTTAAGCAAAAGAAACACACAAGGGCGTGGAGACCTGGGGAAAAAGCAACACGGAGAAATCCACCCTCTGAAACTGAGGAACATGGGCAAAAGAAGCTAGCTCAGATTGCAAACTTTAAGCAGAAAAAAAAAAAGACGCAAGGGCGTGGAGAGCTGGCGAAAAAGCAACACTGAGAAATCCACCCTCTGAAACTGAGGAAGATGGGCAAGAGAGGCTAGCTCAGGTGGCAATCTTTAAGCAAAAAAAATAAAATAAAAAAATGCAATGGCGAGGAGACCGGGTCAAAAAGCAACCCTGAAAAAGGTACCTTCTGAAACTGAGGAAGCAGGGCAACAGTGCCTAGCTCAGGTGACAATCTTTAAGCAAAAGAAACACACAAGGGCGTGGGGAGGTGGCGAAAAGGCAACACTGAGAAATCCACCCTCTGAAACGGACGAAGATGGGCAACAGAGGCTAGCTCAGGTGGCAATCTTTAAGCAAAAGAAACACACAAGGGCGTGGAGACCTGGGGAACAAGCAACACGGAGAAATCCACCCTCTGAAACTGAGGAAGATGGGCAAGAGAGGCTATGTCAGGTGGCAATCTTTAAGCAAAAACAAATCACAAAGGCGTGGACATCTGGGGAAAAAGCAACCCTGAAATATCTTCCCTCTGAAACTGAGGAAGATGGGCAAGAGAGGCTGGCTTCAGGTGGCAAACTTTAAGCAAAAGAAACACACAAGGGCGTGGAGACCTGGGGAAAAAGCAGCACTGAGAAATCTACCCTCTGAAACTGACGAGGATGGGCAACAGAGGCTAGCTCAGGTGGCAGTCGTTAAGCAAAAGAAACACACAAGGGCGTGGAGACCTGGGGAAAAAGCAACACGCAGAAATCCACCCTCTGAAACTGAGGAACATGGGCAGAAGAAGCTAGCTCAGGTTGCAACCTTTAAGCAGAAAAAAAAAAAGACGCAAGGGCGTGGAGAGCTGGCGAAAAAGCAACAGGGAGAAATCCACCCTCTGAAACCGACGAAGATGGGCAACAGAGGCTAGGTCAGGTGGCAATCGTTAAGCAAAAACAAAACCCAAAGGCGTGGAGACCTGGGGAAAAAGCAACCCTGAAATATCTACCCTCTGAAACTGAGGAAGATGGGCAAGAGAGGCTGGCTTCAGGTGGCAAACTTTAAGCAAAAGTAACACACAAGGGCGTGGAGACCTGGGGAAAAAGCAGCACTGAGAAATCTACCCTCTGAAACCGAAGAAGATGGGCAACAGAGGCCAGCTCAGGTGGCAATCTTTAAGCAAAAAAATAAAAAATAAAAAAATAGAATGGCGAGGAGACCCGGTCAAAAAGCAACCCTGAAAAAGGTACCCTCTGAAACTGAGGAAGCAGGGCAACAGTGCCTAGCTCAGGTGACAATCTTTAAGCAAAAAAAAAAAACAAAAAACAAAAAACAAAAAACAAAACCCACAATGGAGTGGAGACCCGGGGGAAATCAACACTGAAAAATACAAAAACAATGGAAGACCAATAGACAGAGCAGGCACTTTCACCTGGGGTGGAGGAGGTACGCATGGATGACTGATAAGCGCATGAAAAGATGTGAGCTGTTCCCTGGAAAAGCAAGTGAGAAAATTAGAGGGAGACATTGTGGGGACACATGGGTGAGACTGCCTTCTTCCAAATACCGGAACAGGATCAAACTGCTAGTCAGGTCGCGGAGAAGCCAAGTCAGTCACTCACGCCTCACTGGTGGTGAAGGGAAACGGTATGGCCTCTGTGAAAAAGGGCGTGGCGGGTTCCAAAACTGACACGCCGCGGAAACAACCACCGAAAGTGGCAACCTACATAAGCCTTTGGTGTATCTTGCCTCCTAAGAGCGTCTGTATGTAGCTGGAGCCTTGGGTCGTTAAGGCTTCCACAGTGATCTGTGGTGGGTGGGTGGGGGGGGGGCCTTGGGCCTTGGGGGTCTCCGCTGGACCTCCAGGAAGTCAGCTTTTGTGGAGTCCCGTGAGTCCTTCCAGGGAGGGAGGCATCCAACCCGAGGGTGGTCTGGAGGGCACCACTCCCACCACTCCCGGGGGCTGGGGCGGGGGGCGGGGTGGGGGCTGCGGCCACGTTCCTGTTCATTCACACAGAATCCGGGGCATGAATGTTCTTAGCAGCTCTGTTCCACACAGCCCCACACTGGAAACCACACAGACGTCCTGCGAGTCCCATCCCTTGCTCATGTCGCCGGGGCTCCGGAGGAGGGCCACTCTGTAAAAGCGGCCGCCAGATGGCGCCCAACGACCGGCGCGGAGGGGTCAGCGGGAGGGAACCGGGTCACCAGCCAGCGAGAGTGCACAGCCTGAGCCCACCGCCGGGTCAGGTCTCTCTCTGTCTCCCTCTGTCTCTGTCTCTCTGTCTCTGTCTCTGTCTCCCTCTGTCTCTCTCTCTCTCTCTGAGCCCTCTTGGGGCGGCCGGGAGGTCACCACGTGAGGCCCCAGGGTGTCCACCTCGGAGCTCCCAGGCAGCACAGGGCAACCCTGGGCGCAGAAGGAGGTGTTGGAAAATCGGCGGGGAGGGGGGTGGGGTGGGTGGGCTTGCCAGGAAGGGGATAGACTCCCCACGTGACTCCTGGGCCGGGCCGGGCGCGGGGCTGCCGGCTGGCTGACGCGGACAGAGGTGGAAAAGTCCCCGGAGATGCCACGGGGCAGGCCGGGGCTGCCGGCCCCCGCTTCCCGGAGCGGCCCGAGCACTTCCCGGGCTCCCGGGAGGACTTAGAAAATCACGGCGGGGTGGGGGGTGGGGGTCGCTGTCAAACCGAAACCATGCACGTCATCAGAGAAGGACCGTGACGACGGAGGAATTGTCCGCAGTCTGTCAGGAATTGTGTGCAGCCTGTCACTTCCGGCCCAGAGGGTCTTTCTAAGGCAGACGGACAGACAGAGCCCACAAGTCGTAGAGGAAAGGACCGAGCCGCTTGGCCGCGGAAAAGTTTACAACACAAAACGGGTCTCCCTCCGCACGGGGCCACAGCAAAGCCCAAAGACGACACGCGGGGGAGCATGGGTGCAGATGCACGTGTGGTGATAAGAATATGGATTTCAGCAGGGCTTCCCGTCCTCATCAACAAGCAGAAGCACCCAAATGGTGGGGGTTGGGGGGCAGAGACCTCACAGCCATTCCCTCCACAAATCGAGTTCCCCGGGACATCCTCACAGCGCCGTGCTGTGAGTGTGTGTGGGTGTTTAAAATGTGGTGAATGTGGACGTGGAACTGCTCCATGAAACCAAAATAACAACAGTCGTAGATCTTCTTTGGTCATCTAGAAAATTCTTTTTTTTTTTTTTTCCCCCAGCGGTGCACGTATTTCCCTTCCAAAAAAGAAGAACGGGAAAGGAGATGTTAAAGGCAAGCAGAGAGAGGAAAACTGTTGCAAAACAAAAGCTGAGCTCCCGTCCGAGGGAGGCCTCCTCCATTGGAGGCCTAGGAAATCATTCTGACAAAATGGAGGATCTCTGTCTTTGGTGTCGATTCCCTCAAAGGTCAAGAGAAACCTTTTCCTATGTCTTTATCAGGAGGAGACTAGAAGTTAGAGAAAAGTATCCTTTCGAGAGCGAGAAAAGCAAATTCTGATTTTGCATCAGCTTCCCTCCGATCTTGAATCTTATTGACTTGATTCCATTCTGTCGATGAACATAATCCAGAACCAATCTATCCGTGAAAATCGGGGTGAGTTTATTCTGAGCAAAAATGTGAGGACTGTGGCCCGGGGCCTTTCTTCCCGAAGGAAGAGAGGGCACCCGAGAAGTGGTGTGTACAGAGTGCTTCTAGACCCCCAGAGAGGACGTTTCACATAGGATCGAAAGGTCCCTTGGACGATAGTCGCGAGACTGCTCTGTCGGCACAGCGATCGACAGACACTGCTGGGTGGCAGGTCTGTTATCTGGGCCTGTGTGGTCACAGGTGAGCTGGACGCTCAAAGGTTAATGCAGCCATCCGTTCCTAGCCTAAGGAAGGATGCTTCTCCTTCAGGAAATGCGAAAGTGGGGTGATGTTGCACCTTTATCTTAAGGCCACTTGTTTTTGTGTTAGGAAATGTTTAAAGTGGATCTACGATGTGTGCTCAGTGGCCACGTCAGGACCTTTTGGAAAAGCAAAGTCAGGCTGAATTAGGTTTATGCCAAATGGCTTCCTCATAAACTCCAATATATACTCCTGCTTGCCATTTCTATTTGTCAAAAACTACTCGTTGTCTTGTGTCTGTTCTTCTCTCACATTTGGGCAAATACTGATTTCGTACTGTTCCTTTAAGTTGGCCAAAGAAACACTTTGTAGAGCTTTGTTTGCCGTTTAAAAAATGATTTTTGAGATTAGAACCTAGAAAATTGTTTTTACGAAATGATTGTACCGCTTTCCATACCCAGTGCAAGTAAATGGATATTTCAGTTTTTCCACATCTTTGTGAATAATTTGTATGGGCAGTTGTACACACATTAACAATTTAATCACAGTGTAGTCTTATCTCTTTTTATTAGTAGTTCATGTTCTTTTAACAACACAATCATGTTAACTGTGTCTGACGTACTTAACAATCTGTGTATCCTCTTTATTAAAGCATTTTTAAAATTTTTCTGCCTGACGCTTTCTTTGTTTGCTTATTATTTGAGGAACTCTTTTCATTCTGAGTATAAATTCCTTATCAGAAATAAGATTTGCAAATCTTGTTTTCTATATTGTGAGTTGTCTTTTCATTCTCTCCGTTCCATTTTTTTCACCTTGATGTGTCGTCATAACTCTTTTTAACTTTAGATTAGCTTCCAACATTTTATCCTTTGCACTTTGATTGTACTGAAAAGTTTCTCATTTCATTTCACTAAGTCCCGTTAGTGTGGAAATTTTCACCAGTGTCGCTGCCCCGAGACATCTTCAGTCAGTGCTCATTTATGTTAGTTACATTGCTGACATGCAGTGGCTCTGGTTGCAAGTGTACTGTCTCCCACAGGGTGGCAGTGTTGTCCCATCTGTGCGCAGCTGCCTCCTAATCACATCCAAGATCACCTCCATCATCATTGCCTTTTGGTTTTTGTTTGGCTACACTTTTATCCATCTTAGACAACTCCCTCTTTCGATTATTCATTTTTGGAGGGAGACAAGGAGGCAACACAACAACTACACACTTTGCTGTGTGCGTGTGACCTGGACAACAGACACACACCAAGCAATAAGCTTTGAAAGAAGTGGAGTGATTGGCCAATGATAGTGTTGCACGTTTATTATTCAACAGTAGTAACTTACAGACTGAACGGGCAGCAGTGAATTTTGTACTTCATGTAGTTATAGTTAATAAAACTGTGGTAATCGAAAGTTAAATCTGACATTTTGCAGGTGCCTTTGCCTGATTGCCATTTACAAATCTAGAAGAGGCAGATGAGAGGCCAACCTTCAATTTTCGCAGATAGACAAGGTGAGGGTAATAACTGGGTCCAGAGCCCACTGAGGCTGGTATTTTGTTTTGCTCCTTCCTAGAAGCTAGGAATAGGAGCCTGAACAGCCACATTTTAGGAGTGAGGTGAACCGAAAGTAACTCAATCCTTCTAAGGTCTGCATCTCAACTTGGAGCTCCCTTGTTGGCCCACAATAATCTTAGTCTGTAAAATTGGATTAAGCAGATTACAAATTAACGGCCCTCCTTCCAGAACCAGAAGAAGATATTTTACTCCTCAAACTATTTCGAAGATAATTTCATGAAAAATTATGTATGCAGGTTATAATCAAAGATAACTAGGCAAATGAGAGGACTTGACCCCGTAAAGAAGAGCAGGAGAAACGAACAGTAATAGATCCAGATAAGCAAAGACTATGGACGTTGGGATTCCCAGGCATTAGCTGAGGAGTCCAAGACCTGGTTAGAAACCTGTTGCCAAAACTGAATATTTGTCCTCCAAATTTCTTATGTTGAGCCTTAATCCCAACAGTGAAAATATTTAGAGGTGGGGCCTTTGATAAGTAATTAGGTTTAAATGAGGTCATGACGGGGAAGCTCTCATGATGGAATTAGTGCCCTTACATGAAGAGAAAGGGACAACGGCACTCTTTCTCTCTGCCATATGAGGACATGGCTAGAGGTGGCTATCTACAAATCAGGAGGTGGGCCCTCACCAGACACTGAATCTGGCAGCACCTTGATCTTAGACTTCTGTCTTCCAGAACAGTGAGAAAGAAATGTGTTGCTTAAACCAGCAGTCTATGGCGTTTTGTTATAAGAGCCTGAATGGACTAAGGTGCTATTTGCTATTTTTCAGGACTGACTATAGGCAATTACATTGGCTTTACCTACCTGGCCTCATGGGGGAAGCTGGTCTCCCTATACCAGTCTTGGCCTGCAGTCTCTGAGGGGAGGTGCAGTCCAGGACTCAGGCTCCACTGGCCAGGCATGCTCTTCCCATATTTACGTTCCCAGCCCTGACATCAGCGTTTCCAGGTCTGTTTCTCGGAGTGCTCAGATGGAGGTCTTTCTTAGACCCCTCTGCTGAGGGCTCCCTATGGAGGGAAGAGGGGGGAAGTCTTGGAAACACTTTTCCCCACTCTGACTCAGTACTCGGCCCTTTTCCACACATAGGCCGTCCACCTAAGTCTCTCTCAGACTCCAGGGTCTATAAAAAAATCTGAGACTTTTATTTGGGTCTCTGTGAAGAGTGAGACCACCCCACTTCTGTGATGAGCCACATGAGACTCAGCCAGTGTATCATTCTATGGGGGAAATGAAATAGGAGGAGTTGATATTTTCTCTGGCTTTAGCTTCTTGAATATATCATCACAGTAAGTAATTAAAGGCTTAATTCTTTTATTGTTGGTTTGCTGTTTCAATTGGATACTCTGACACCTGGTAGTCCAGCGCTCTCTCTCCCAGCCCTGTTGATCTCCTGACACTAGCTTTATATAATTATGCTTATGATATTCATGGTAATAAAAAACATGTTTGAACATTTTGGCAGAAATGTGAAACATCTTTCAAAACGACGAAGCAAATTTTAAAAATTCAAACAAAACTTCTAAAATGGAAATGGAATTAATATTAAGAACTAAATGGATGCGCTTAAAACTACACCACTTAAAAAGAGCTAAAGAAAAATTAGTAAACAAGATAAATGCTAGAAAAGAAGTTAAGAATAAAGACCAAAGAGGCAAAATTGTGAAGAAAGGAGAGAGACTATGAGAACACAGTAAAAAATGAAAAAAACCTATTAATGAAAATCACAGAAATTAAAGAGAGAAATGAGAAAAAACAATATTCAGATTGAAAATTACTAGGAACTTTAAAACTGATGACTGACTATGCTTCAGGTTCTACAGCCTCAACAGATTGCAGGCCTGTCAAAAAGAAGAATTTCACATTTACACTGATGGCAACACAGTTGAAATGTAGAAAGAATTAGAAATACAAGGAGGAAACATGCAAGCAGTCAGGAGGGGTAAACAGTAGAAGAAAGAAAGGAAAGAGAGAGAGAAGAAAAGAAAGAGAAAAAGAAAAGAAAGAGAGATTTCATTGAAGAAGTAAAAGTTAAATTAACATCTAATTTCTCAAAAGCAAAAAAAGATGCTGGGTCACCATGGAAAGATAGCTTACATATGCTAAAATTATATAACGACAAATCCAAGAATTGCATACAATGCAACAATATCTTTTGGGGAAAAAAGAGGAAATAAAAGCATTTATAGAAAAGCAGAGGCTGAGATTTATCATGAACATACCAAACTAAAGCATAACAGTGAAGGATAATTTTTAGGAAAAAGGACAATCCCAGGTAAATGGATGGAGAATCAGAAACAAATTAAGACTAACAAAATTAATAAATATGTGGGTAGATCCAAGTCAATAAAGAATACATATAAAAATGATAATATGTAGTAGGCTTTAAGTACGTAAATAGAAAAATAAATGAGATTGCATATATAAAATTTAAGT
This sequence comes from Equus asinus, assembly GCF_041296235.1. Taxonomy (NCBI): domain Eukaryota; kingdom Metazoa; phylum Chordata; class Mammalia; order Perissodactyla; family Equidae; genus Equus; species Equus asinus. Next base: position 65,278 of record NC_091813.1, on the reverse strand, counting down.
ACATAACAATAATAACTTAGAATTCTGAATTCAGGAAGAGGTAGATGGGGTCCCTGCACTCTCTGGAAAGAACAGATAAGTACCAATTAACATTAGACTTTGTTAAAGAAAGCTAGTCACTAGAAAAATAGGTGTAACTTCAAAACTAATACTGGACAAATTAGAAAAATTAAATCAATTCAAAAGGAGAACAGAAAGACTAAAGTTAACACATAGAAAAGGTGTAACACAAAAAGCTTAAAATAGATCAGTAATTACATCAACTGAAAATGGACTAAACGCTTTTATTAAAATAAAATGTAGACAGTTGTAAGAAAAATATGTTTTCATAATAAATATACCTAGATATTAACATTACAGAAAGTTAAAAGTATGGGACAGGATAGAGTATGTAAACTCTACCCAAAAATAAACAGATACACGTTATTAATATCAAAGTAGATTAAACGGCAAAAACTATTATTAAAATAAAAGGAAGACTTGGGAAATACAGAAGGTTCAATTAAAACAAAAACATAACCACTCAAAATTTTATATAATTTTGGGCAGGCCCAGTGGTGCTGTGGTTAAGTTCATATGTTCCACTTCTGTGGCCCAGGGTTAACCGGTTCGGATCCTGGGTGCGGACATGGCACTGCTTGGCAAGCCAAGCTGTGGTAGGCGTTCTGCATATCAAGTGGAGGAGAATGGACACAGATGTTAGCTCAGGGCCAGTCTTCCTCAGCAAAAAGAGGAGGATTGATAGTAGGTGTTAGCTCAGGGCTAATATTCCTGAAAAAAAGGATAATTTTATATACCTAATAACTGATAGAACCACAGGAAAATGGACAAAGCAACAATAATAGGAGATGCAATAAACAGTAGTTCCACTTATGGAGTGGAATTAGACAAGTGGATTTTATCATTTATATCAATATTTAGAGGGTGAAGATTATTGAAGACACCCTTAGAAAAGAACTAAGTAGCAGAATTTTATCTAGGTTATCAAGTCTGATAAAAATGCAGTAAGCAGAATGTGAGAGTTTTCAAATAGAGGTGGACAAATATGCCAGTGTAACAGAACAGAGTATGAAAATACGCCACATGCATCTGTCTGTTAAAAACAGGGTGAAAACATAAACTGATGTTTCATGCACAATAGAATATGAGGTTTAATTACATTTTGAAAATTAACGAATTAGAAATTAATTTTAAAATCAAATTTATTATTAATAAATAAATTTATTTATTAATAAATTAATAAACAAAATTGAACAAATTAAAATTAATTTTTATTTTTGCTTATATTTTTATTTTTTCTACTAGGATCTTATTCAGATTATACTATTATGTATTAGACATATTACTATTTTGTATATTACTATCTTACGTCTTTATTATATCTCATATATTATGTTTTTATTATAAAATGAGAAATATTGTCCAAATAAAATACCCCTACCTACAGTTTGCTTGAATCAAAGCTAGATAGTTTTACAATTATAATGTTCAAATTTAATTTAACAAAAGGAATCTTAGAGTTTCTTGGTATGCTTAAAAACCAAAATGAGAGGACCTAGGGAAACTATACTTACCTTTCTTCATTTTTATTTTTCCTGAAATCCATACTTGCTCGAATTGCTTCCATCCAAAAAAAAAGAATTACTCTTAATTTGCTGTCCTAACCCCCAGAAAAGCTAGCAAACATAAGAGATTAAAAGCCTGCTCTTAAATGGCCCATGCACAAATTCATCCACTTCAGAAAGCAACATAAAATAACAAGAAAGAAAGGTGCACAGTCTTTTGGTGGAAAGAGACTCACTTTATAAGCTATGGGTGCATCTTGTTGAGAGGTGAGACTTCCTCAGGGAGTGAGACATTGGTGGCAGCCATTATTGTGACCTAGTACAGGCATGCTGACATCGACACTGGCAGATGCCATTGGAATTCTTTCCATGGCCCTTTAGCACAGGGATTGGCCCCACTCACTAGAGCACCAATTTAATCCAGCTTAGCTGGGACAGGCAGCCCAGCCTAGGGACTGGCCCCATCCAACAATAAGCCCTCAGACAACTTGTGAGACTGCATAAATGGGATGTCTGAACCTCTACAGCCAGGCAAGTGGGTCTGCCTCTGGGGGGCAGGGCATTTGTGAGGAGTGGGCTACATTGGTGGAGTGTGTGGAGCCTCTGCACTGGGGTAATTGGGTCCACTTCAGGGTGCCAGAGTGTTCATGGAGCAGGAATGTGTTGAAGGGGTGTGTGGTCCTACAGGGAGGGGGCCTGGTCAGCTGCAGCAGACCTGTGCTTCTCAAACAGTAACATAGGGCATCAGTCCACCTTTCAAAGCCTGAAAAAACTGGGTGTTCCCATGCCTTGGGATGGACTTGCTTAGCTGCAACACTGAGATGGCTGACAACAGCAATGCAGGCCAAAAGTCCATACCAATTTTAAGCTGCTGAGTGTGGCAAACAGCCATGATGGGGGCGTATTCACTTAACAGAAACACTGCAACAGGAATGTGATATTAGACCTTGCATCCAACTGTGCTGGGGCTCCCCATCCTGGAAAAGTGACTGAAAGGTGCATAGCAGCCACACAGAGATAAGCATTACAACCAACCAGCCAGGGGGACAGCCTAGTCTTCACAGGTTCCTGCAGCAAGATCAACTCTGCCACAACAGACACATGTTGCCAACACAAGGGACACTCCTGGAACATTTGTAACTGGTGACAGAAAAGAAGGATGCTTTCGGGCCTCATAAGGCATCTCTTACTTAAAGGCACCTCTCCAAGATCAAGAGACATAGCTGACCTACCTAGTACATAGATATAAGCACAGAGAAAGAGGCAAAATGAGGAGACAAAGGAATACATTCCGACTGAGGGAACAGGACAAAACCATAGAAGAACTAAATGAAACAGACATGAACAATCTACCTGACAAAGAGTACAAACTAAGAGTCATAAGGATGCTCACTGATCTCAGAAGAAGAATGGATGAACTCAGTGAGAACTTCAACAAAGAATTGGAAAGTATAAAAAATAATCAAACAGAAGTGGAGAATGCAATATTGGAAACGAAAAATTCATTACATCGATTCAAGAGCAGAGTAGATGATACAGAAGAGATGATAAAACAGAGTAGAAGAAATCATCCAAGCTGAACAGATAAAAGAAAAAAGAATGAAAAAGAATAAGAGCAGTCTCATGGACCTTTGGGACAACATCAAGTGTGCTAACATCTGTGTTATAAGTGTCCCAGAATGAGAAGAGAGAGAGAAAGGGGCAGATATTCTATTCGAAGAAATAATAGCTGAAAACTTTCTAAACTAAGGAAGGAAACAGACGTCCAAGTACAAGAGAAAGGTAATAAGTTACATACAAAGAAACCCAAGAAGGCTATCAGCTGACTTCTCAGCAGAGGCCTTACAGGCTAGAAGGGAGTGGCACAATATATTTAAAGTGCTGACAGGAAAACACTTACAGCCAAGAATATTTGACCTGACAAGGTTATTATTCAGAATGGAAGGAGAGATAAAGAGTTTCACAGACAAGCAAACTCTATAGGAGTTTATGACAAAGAAAGCAGCCTTACAAGAAATGTTAAAGGGACTCATCTAAGTGGAAAAAAAGAGCGCCAGAAATATGAGTAAAAAATAATTTTAAAAAACAATAAAATCACTGGTAAAGGAAAATGTACAGAAAAGGTAGAAGATCAATCAACTATGAAGGTAATAGGAAGGTCAAAAGACAAAAGTACTAAAAGTATATACTTCCATGATAAGAGGGTAACAGATACACACACAAAAAGAGGTTAGATATGATATAAAAAACAGGAGATGTGGGAGGAAGGGAGTAAAAGATTAGTGCTTTTAGCAAGAGGTTGAACTAAAGAGACTATCAAATTAATGTAGATTGTTATGTATGTAAGTTACTATATATGAACCACATGACAATCTCAAACCAGAAAGCTATAATAAATGCACAAAACATTAAGAGAAAGGAGCCCAAACGTAATACTAAAGAAAGCCATCAAATCACCAAGGAAGATAGCAAGAGAAGAAGAAAAGAACAGGGGAGCACTACTAAAACACCCAGAAAAAAACTAACAAAATGGCAATAAGTACATTCTCATCAATAGCTACTTTAAGTGTCAATGGATGAATGCTCCCATAAAAAGGCATAAGGTAGGTAATTGGATTAAAAAAAAGACCCATATATACCCTGCATACAAGAGACACACTTCAGACTTAAAGACTCTCACAAACTTAAAGTGAAGGGATAGAAAAAATACTCTATGCAAATGGCAATGAAAAGAAAACTGGGGTGGCAATACTTAGACAAAATATACTTGAAAACACAAACTGTAACAAGAGAAAGAAAAGGACACTACACTATGATAAAGGGAACAATCCAACAAGAGCATGTAATGCTCGTAAGTATCTATGCACCCAAATATAGGAGCACCTAAGCATATAAAGCAATTATTAACAGACATAAAAGGAGAAATAGACAGGAGAACAACAATGGTAGGGGGCATTAACACTCCACTTACACCAATGGATAGATCATCCAAATAGATCAATAAGGAAACATGGGCCTTAAATGACACATTAGACCACATGGACTTAGTATATATATACAGAACATTCCATCCAAAACCACAAAACACACAATCTTTTCAAATGCGCATGGAACATTCTCCAAGATAGATCGTGAGTTAGACCAAAATATGTCTCAATAAATTTAAGAAGATTGAAATAATACCAAGCATCTTTTCTCATCAGAACAGTATGAAACTAGAAATCAACTTTAGGAAACAAAACAGAAAAGCCACAACTATGTGGAGAGTAAACAAAATGCTACTCAACAATCATTGTGTAAATGAAGACGTCAGAAGAGAAATTAAAAAATACCTGAAGAAAATTGCAAATAAAAATACGACATAACAAATTTTATGGGATACAGTAAAACTGGTTCTGAGTAGGAAGTTTATAGCAATACAGGCCTATCTCAATAAACAAGAAAACTCTCAAATAAACAATGCAGCAAGAAACTGGAAAAAGAAGAACAAACAAAGCCCAAAATCATTAGAAGAAAGAAAATAATAAAAATCAGAGCAGAAATAGAGAATAAAAAAATACAAAAAAAATCAATGACACTAAAACCTGTTTCTTTGAAAAGAAACAAAATTCACAATCATTTAGCTTGACTCATCAAGAAAAAAGAGAGAATTCTCAAATAAGTAAAATCAGAAATGAAAGAGGAGAAATTACAACAAACATCTCAGAAACACAAAAGATTATTAGAGAATACTATGTGAAGCTATCTGCCAACAAATTGGATAACCTGGAAGAAATAGATAAATTCCTGAAATCATACAACCTTCCAAAACTGAATTAATACAAGAGATTTTGAACAGACCAGTCACCAGTAAGGAGATCGAAATAATAACCAAAAGCAGTATTTTGAGTTCTCACCATGCAGACAATATGCTGATTGCTCACGATGGACTGTGCTGTGTGATAATCAGGCAGGCGCTATGCTGAATGCTCACCTGAGAGTCACTCTGCTGAATATTCCCCAAGCATGGTGCTGAGTGTTCTCCAGGCAGGAAATGTGCAAGGTGCTTAACAGGCATTGCGTAGATTTCTCAACATGCAGGCACTTTGTTGAGTACTATTAAGGCATCGTGTTGAATGTCCACAAGGCACTGTGCTAAGTACTCAGCAGGCAATGTGCTGAGTGCTCACCTGGCAGACACTGTGCTGATGATCACCAAACAGGCACTCTAATGAGAGGCCAACAGGCATTGTTCTGGCTCCTCAACTGGCAGGGACAGTTCTGATGCTCACCAGGCTGACCCTATGCCTAATGATCACAAAGGATTGTACTGAGTGTTCACCTGGTACTGTAAAGGGGGCTCGCCAGGCAGGCATTGTGCTGAGTGCCCACCAAGTCAGCACTGCACTGATTCCTCAGCATGCAGGCACTCTGTCGAGTGCTTACCAGGCAGGCAATGAGCTGAGTGCTCAGAAGTCACTGTGCTGAGTGTTCATCAAACACTATACTGAGTGCTCACCAAGCACTGTGCTGAGGGCTCACAAGGCAGGCACTGTGCTGCATCCTCATCAGGCAGGAAGCGTACTGAGTGCTCAACAGCACTTTTCTGAGTGCTCACCAAACCTTGTGCTGATAGCTACCATGCAGAGATTGTGCTGAGTGCTAACCAGGTAATGTGCTGAGTGCTCACCTGTCAAGCACTCTGCTGAATGCTCAAGAGGCAGGCACAGTGCTGAGACATCAACAGGCAATGTGCTGAGTGCTAGCCAGGCACTGTGCCGAGCTTTCACCAGGCAGTGGGCTGAGTACTCAACAGTCAGGTACAGTGCTTAGTGCTCACACAGTACTGTGTTGAGTGTTCCTCAGGCAAGCACTGTGCTGAGAGCTCACCAGGCACTGTGCTGATACTCACTATGCAATGTGCTGAGTGCTAATAAGGCCACACTGTGCTAAGTTCTCACAAAGTTGGCATTGTGCTGAGGTCTCACCATTGGGAAGTTTACTTATTGCTCAAAAATTACTATGCTGGGTGCTCACCAGACAGGCACTGTGCTGAGTGTTCTTTAAGCACTGTGCTGAGTTATCATCAAGTTCTGTGCTAAGCACTCACCAGGAAGGCACTGTACTGAGTCCTCATCAGGTATTAACTGTGCTGAGTGATCACCAGGCTCTGTGCAGAGTGTTCAGAATGCAGGCTCTGCACTGAATGTTCACAAGGTAGTAAGCTGAGTGCTCACAAGGAAGTCTCTGTGTTGGGTATTCAAAAGGCAGGTAATGTCCACAGTACACAATATGCTCTATGCAGAGGGCTCATCTAGCACTGTATTGAGTTCCCACCAGTCACTGTGCTGAGTGCTTGACAGGCAGGCACTGTGACAAGTGCTCTCCAGTCATTGTGCTGGGTGACCATTAGGCACTGTGCTGAGTTCTCATCTTACCCTGTGTTGATTTCTCAGCAGGATGGTATGGTCCTGAGTACTAACCAAGCAGGCACTGTGCTACATGATTGCAAGGCACTGTGCTGAGTGTTCATCAGGCGGGCACTGTGCTGGGTACTCACCTTGCTGTTAATATTCTGGGTGCTCACCAGACCCTGTGATGATTTCTCAGCAGGCTGGCACTGTCTTGAGTACTAACCAAGCCAGCCCTGTGCTGAGTGATCACAACACGCTGTGGTTAATGTTTGTCAGGAACAATGCTGAATGTTCACCAAGCACTGTGCTCACTGGGCAGCCACTCTTCTGAGTGCTCACCACACTGACATGATGCAGACTGCTCATCAGATCTGGTTGGTGCTGAGTACTCACCAGGCGGACACTGTGCTAAGTGCTTACAAGTCACAATGTGTAGTGCCCACTGTGCTCTGTTCAGCGTTCACTAGTTAGTCAGGCATTGTGCTGAGTGCTCACCAGGACAACAATGCACTGTTTGCTTGACAGGTAGGCAGTCTGCTGATGGCTCAATGGCACTGTGCTGAGTGCTCACCAGAGACTATGCAGATTGTTCTACAAATAGGCACTGTGCCAAATGCTCACCAGGTGGCCATAGTGTTGAGGGCTCACCAGACAGGCACTATGCTGAGTGCTCACCAGGCAAACACCCTACTGAGTCGTCAAAAGCCACTCTGATGAGTGCTAATCATACACTAAACTGAGTGTTCACCAAGGAAGTGCTGAGTGCTCATCACGCAGTGTGATGAGTGTTCAAGAGGCAGGCACTCATCTGCATGCTCAGCAGGGAAACACTATGCTGAGTAATCACAATTCACTGTGCTGAGTGTTCCCTAGACCCTTTGCTGTGTATTCTCCAGGCAGTGTACTATGTGCCAGGAAGGCACTGTGCTGAGTGATCACCAGGCAGGACTGTGGTGAGTGCTCACCAGGCCATCATTGTGCTTAGTGCTCACCAGGAAGGCACTGTGCCGAGTGTATGCATATGTGCATAGAGAATGACTCTCACTTACTTACAATGAAAGAATAGTTTCATGGATCCAGCTTGAAAAAATCTGTTTAATAACAACTTCATATAAGTATTTCAAATATTTCACTACAACTGTGATAAAACATCTATAACTTTCATTCAGTGAAATCACACATTGTTAAAACCCGTTTTCTTGTAACTCTTTATGAATATCTTCTTACAAGACTTTTCAAACACGGCAGTATAAGCAATACAGAATTTCTCTCCATCGCACATGGGAAAGAATACTCTCCCTGAAGCCATCTTGCAAGTAGCTGTTTGGGAACATTTTTGTAGAAGTCTTTTTAAATGTTTCACTGAAGCTGTGACAGGATAACTCTAACATTCATTCACTGAAAGAACCGCATGTTGACGACTTTCTGCTTGTAGCTGTTTAGGCATATCTTCATATAACTCTTACGAAACATGTCACCACAGGCGGGGCAGAATATGTATAACATGCATTCACTGAAAGAACGCTGGTGAAAAATTCTTACTTGTAGCTTTTTAGGAACATCTTCACATAAGACATTTCAAGATTTTCCTATATATGCATATGGAAAGGCTATCAGTTTTTTAAAAGTGAAGAATGCTTTTACTGAGCTCAGCTTGCAAGTACCTGTTTACTAACATTTTACTATAAGTCTTTCCAAATGTTTCACTATAGCCACGACAGAATGTCTTTAACATTCATTCAGTGAGAGAACACTGCGGAGAAAACATTTTCTTATAGGTGTTTAGGAATATATTCATATAATATTTATGAAACATTTCACTAGAAGTGGGACCAAATATATACAACATAAATTTGCTGAAAGAACACTGTGGTGAAAACTTCTTGCCTGCAACCTTTTAGGAGCATGTTCATATCATGTTCATGAAACATTTCACTATAGGTGGGACAGAATATTTATAACATTCATACACTGAAAGAACACTGGTGAAAATTTCTTACTAGTAACTCTTAGGAACATCAGCATATAAGAAATCTTAACATTTTCCATATCTGCTTAAAGAATGATATCAGTTTTGTTTAATTAAAGAATGCTGTCACTGTCCCCAGCTTGCAAGTACTTGTTTACTAACATTTTCTTATGTCTTTTAAAACATTTCATTAAAACCATGCCAAAATACCTATAACATTCACTCAATGAAAGAATTCTGTGGTGAAACCTTCTTGCTCTGACTGCCATGCACTAGCCACTACACCTAAGTGCCAACTACGAACCTGTCTCTGCACCTCAATGGCAACTGTATACTATTCACTCTATCACAGTGGCTGAATGTTCCACAAATGCAACAGCTGCTACACCACAGTGCCTACCCAGTAACAGGCACTATACCAGAATGCCTTATCTGTCCAGCTACTATACACCAGTCCCAACCATGCACCTGCCACACTACCTCAGTAATTACCATATACCAGAGACCACACTTCAGTTCCTTCTATGAAAAAGCCACTATACCTCTGTGCAAATTGTGCACCATCAAGTATACTTCAGTGTCAACTATGCACCAACCATTATGCCTCAGTGCTTCTACGCACCAGCCACTATACTACTACAATGCCTACCATTCACCAGCCACAAAATGTCAGTTACTAATATGCAAGAGCCACTATGCCTGAGAACTTACTATGCCTCAGCCAACATTACTCAGTGCCTATAATCTACAATCCACTGTACCTCAGTGCCTACTAAGCACCAGCCACTATGCCTCAGGGCCCACCATTCACCAGAATCTACATCCCTGTACAAAACCTGCAGCAGCAACTATTCATCAGTGCCTGCTATGGACAAGGCACTATACCTCAGTACATATCCTGCAGTAACCAGTAATATTTCCTGAGTATTCATCAAGAAGGTACAGTGCTGAATACTCACAAGACACTATGCTGAGTTTTCATCATGTATTGTACTGAGTGCTTATCAATCACAGTGCTGTACACTCACCATGTATGCACTGTCCTTAGTGCTCACCAGGCACTGTGCTGAGTTATCAGCAGGCTGGCATTCTGCTGAGTGTTCACAGGCAGGCACTGTGCTCAGTGATTATCAGGCCCAGTGTTGAGTGCTCATCAGGCAAACCTGTACTGGGTTCTCACCAGGAAGGAACTGTACTGAGTGTTCACCATCCACTTTGCTGAGTCCTCACCAACCTCTGTGCTAAGTATTCACCTTGCAGGAGTTTGTGTGTTGCTCATGAGTCAGAGTGCTTAGTGCTCACCAGACACATTGTTGCTTGTTAAACAGGTAGGCAATGTGCGGAGTGTTCAAAGGCAGATACTGCCCTGATATTCCTGATGGAGGCACTGTAATGAGTGAACAGGCACTGGCATGAGTACTCATCAGGCTGACCCTGTGCTGAGTTCTCCCCATACAGAATGATGCTGAGTGCTCACCTGGTCCCACACTGTGTGCTCATCAGAAAGGCACTGTGCTGAGTGCTCACAAGCAGGCATAGTGCTGAATGCTCACAAGGCACTATGCTGAGTGTTCATTGTGCTTTCTTCTGAGTGCTCCCCAGGCACTCAGCTGAAAGCTCCCCAGCCACTGTACTGATTACTTATCAGATAGGCACTGTGTTGAATGGTCACCAGGAACTGTGCTGAATGCTTAGCAAGCACAATGCTGTGTTCTCGCCAGGCAGGCACTGTGCTGTGTGTGCACCAGTCACAGTGCTTAACCAGACATCTATAATTAATACACAAAAAATTAAGAGAAAGGAACCCAAACGTAATACTAAATGAAGCCATCAAACCACAAGGGAAGATTGCAAGACAAGAGGCAAGGAAGAGAGAAGAATTACTAAAACACTCAGAAAAAAAGTAACAAAATGGCAATAAGTATGTACTTATCAATAGCAACTTTAAATGTCAAGGGACTAAATGCTCCAATCAAAAGGCATAGGGTGGCCGATTGGATACAAAAAAAGACCCATATATATGCTGCATACAAGAGACACACTTCAGACCTAAAGACACTCGCAAACTGAAAGTGAAGGGATGGAAAAAGATACTCCAGGCAAATGACAATATGAAGAAGGCTGGGGTAGCAATACTTATATCAACAAAATAGACCTTAAAACAGAGTCTGTAAGAAGAGACAAAGAAGGGCACTACGTAACGATAAATGGAACAACTCAAAAGAGGATATAACACCTGTAAATGTCTATGCACCCAACATAGGAGCACCTAAATATATAAAGCAATTATTAACAGACATAAAAGGAGAAATCGACAGTAACACAATAATAGAAGGGGAATTTAACTCTCCACTTACACCAATGGATAGATCATCCAAACAGAAAGTCAATAAGGAAACATTGGCCTTAAATGACACTTTAGACCAGATGAACTTAGTAGATATATACCGAATGTTCTATCCCAAACCCACAGAATACACATTCTTTTCGAATAAACATAGAATATTCTCCAGGGCTGATCACATATTAGGCCACAAAACAAGTCTCAATATATTTAAGAAGATTGAAATAATGCCAAGCATCTTTTCTGACGAGAAAGGTAGGAAACTAGAAATCAACTACAGGAAGTAAATTGGTAAAGACATAAATATGTGGACATAAAACAAAATACTACAGAGGGGCCGGCCCGGTGGCGCAGCGGTTAAGTTCGCACGTTCCACTTCTCGGCGGCTGGGGGTTCGCTGCTTCAGATCCCGGGTGTGGACATGACACTGCCTGGCATGCCATGCTGTGGAAGGCGTCCCACATATAAAGTAGAGGAAGATGGGCATGATGTTAGCTCAGGGCCACTCTTCCTCAGCAAAAAAGAGGAGGACTGGCAGTAGTTATCTCAGGGCTAATCTTCCTCAAAAAACAAAAACAAACAAAACAAAAGTGATGCTGAACAACAATTGGGTCAAGGAAGAAATCAAAGGAGAAATAAAAGAATAGCTGGAGACAAGTGAAAATGAAAATACGACATTGCAAAATTTATAGCATACAGCAAATCAGTTCTAAGAGGGAAGTTTATAGCAATACAGGCCTATCTCAACAAACAAAAAATTCTCAAATAAACAACCTAACAGTGCACCTAATGGAACTGGAAAAGGAAGGACAAACCAAGCCCAAAATCAGTAGAAGGAAGGAAATAATAAAAATGAGAGCAGAAATAAAGGAAGTAGAGACTAAAAAAAAAAAAAAAAAAAAAAGCCAGGAAAAAAATCAATGAAACCAAGAGCTGGTTCTTTGGAAAGCTAAACAAAATTGAAAAACCGTAACAAGACTCACGAAGAAAGTGTGGGCCCAACTTGGCACTGAGAGTCGGGCATGTCGGCCAACTCTCTGGTCTCAAAAGTGGACAACAGTGAGTTTCTAATGTGTCAGATTATGGAGGGTGGTGGGTCAGGATTTAATCCAGTGAGGCACTGTGACGACGATCTCCAAGTCCCAGTCTAAGTGACCCTTGAGGCAACCTTCAACCTACTGACCCTGAGACTGGGCCTCCACTAGACATGGGCAGAGGAGGCCACTTGAATGGAGCCACATCCCAGGGGACAGTGCCTCTCCCAGTTAATTACGAGTATCCCTTGAATGGACCCCTCTCACCACGCCACTCCAACTGCCATCCATAAGGTCATCATCCTCTCTTTCTAGGTACCTGGGAATGGTCAGTGGGAGCATGGATGCGAATGCTGCTACAACCTCGGGAAGTTATGCCAGCCAACTTGGGGCATACTACTCAGAAAGGTGTGATGCAACTTACCAGAAAACTTCCTCCATAGTTGTCCCACTGACAGATTCTAGGCCTAGGTGGAAGGGACGACCAGCCCCCTTCAGACAACACAGGTGAGCCATGTGTTACTCCTCTCCTTCTGCCCCGCATCTGCACTCAGGTAGAAGGCCCACCTTCTCTTCCTCTGCATTTAGTCTTGGGTTTCTCCAAAGATCTGTGCACTAGGCAGAAGGACAGTGTGACTTTTCTGACTCCAGAGAAGAGGGCTGGACCTGCTGAAGGATGAGCCAGGCTTTTAGGTTCCCCATTCCTTAGGTAGCCTGCCTGGGGAAACCACACTCCTTTGGCAAGTTTTCTTGGCCTTATGACTTGACAAAGTCTTTCTTCCTCCTGGAGATGAAGTTTCGAATCATGATACAAGTCCACTTTTTTTTTTTTTGAGGAGCAAGCAAGGCCTAGGCAGAACCAGCTGGCAGACGGATAGCCTTGATCAATTTCCCAGTCCACCGTTCACAAACAGGTCCAGACCATGACTTCCTAAGGACAGAAGCAATGACCTGAGCAGAAAGGTTGAAGAGGTGAGAGATAGATGAAAGGAATGTGAACCAGGTTCCATACAACCTGTGCACCCTCAAGTAAGAGGAGAGAATCATGGATAACGGTGAGGAGAAAACACAAGCGCAGAGATCAGGAAAGACAAGACCCATTACACACCACCCAAGGTCCACTTTTGACACCAGAGAGGAAAGTGGCATGCCTGATTCTCACTGCCAAGTTGGTTCAACACAACGGTTTCTCTGGCTGTGGCAAGGAAATGCCAGCAGCAGCTACCCAATGATCTGCTATGTCGTGGACCTGAAGAGGAATTTGGGCACACCTTCCCAACCACCCTCAAATCTCCAATATCACTTCCTCTCCCTCACACATTCAGGAGCCCAGCACCCAGGCCTTGAAGCAGCTTCCAACTGCACACGTGCAGAAAACAGCTCCTCTGGCCTAACAATGACTGACCTGGCTGCTAAGCAATGGAGCCTCAGGCCTCTGAGGGGATGGGAGCTCTCTCTGCCTGTGGCCTGGTGCAGGGGCAGGTGTCTGCTGTGGTCTGTGTCACTGGGCTATGCAAAGGAATGAATAGATGAATGAATGAATGAAAGGATATGTGGCTGAATGGATGTGTGTCTGAATGGATGTATGGATGATGGAGATAGAAGGAGGGAAGGAAGGGAGGGTGGCTCCAGCCCACAAGAGTGCAGCATGCCAGGTAGACCCAGACTGACCAAGCAAGATCAGGAACCTAGAAGTGATACACCTCACTGAATTTGGGTCTGAGGGTGTGCTTGGGGTTCTACAGTGAGTAATTTGCCCTGTGACCCCGAGGTAGGCCTGCCCATGCTGTTCTGGCTGGCTCGACTCATTCATGGGCTTCAGTGCCTGGAGCCACAGCCTGAGCCCAAGGAGCTGACCATGCCTGTGGAGAGGTGGGATTGCTTGCTTGTTTGGAGCCTTCCTGAAGTCCTCATTCCTCAAAGTGACCTTGTGTCTGTTTGGCTGTGTTTAACTGGTTCCCTTTCCTCTCCTGCGTCTTGTCTCTCCTGGGTGTTCCAAATGTGTGCGTGACTTAGCTATAGCCTCAGGTGCCAGTAGGAAGAAGCCCTTCTCCATCCTGAGAGAGACCTTCTCAAACACTCGAATGCCAGAGGATCTTATGAGGAGCTTATTTGAAACTTGCAGGCTCATGACTCTAATGCCACCAAACCCCCTCCCCTCAATGCTAAAATCTGACCTCAACGTAGTGCCATGGTCAAGAAGAGGAACGTCAACTTGGGACGACAGGACTGACTCAACTTCCAGCTAGTACTCAAATTCATCATCTGTCTAATTGCAGTTTAGCTGTCTGTTCTGACCTGCCAGCACTTTATCTTCTGGCATCCACTCTTTTGACAGGAAAAGAGGTCACCAGGAGGTGTGGGTGATGGTGGCAGCTCTTACAGGCCAGCGCAGCTCCTTGAAATGCACTCTTTCTCTCTCTCTCTGCTTTTCCTGTCTTCTAACGGTGAAAGCATCTCAGAAGTTGGGGTGGTGCTCAGCACATTTTCTCTCTGGTTACTGGATAGGGTATTCTTGATCCTGACCACTCTGGGGGTTCTTCTCGTGGCCCACTGTCCCGCTTGTTGTCCCTGTCATTCTGGATATCTCCAAATACTGCCTCAGAAACACTCCATCTCTCTCTCCAACTTTCCTTGCTGGATCCCAAATTCACATTTGACCTTTCTTCTCACTGTGCTGGAGTTTGCTCCTCACTTTTTCCCATGATTCTTTCCTCTTACTTGAAGGTGCACATGTTGTATGACACTGGTCCACGTGTCCATTAGCAGTATCTCGCCTCCTAGTCAACCCTTCTCATCAGGTCGCTGCTTCCATCCTTGAAGACATGGCATGGCCCTATTTGATAACAACGGACTTGGGACTTGATCTAGTCTATCCCTCTGCAAGATGGGTCCTCTTATGTATGCCAAATCCTGGTTGTGGACATGGCACTGCTTGGCACGCCATGCTGTGGAAGGCGTCCCACAAAGAAAGTAGAGGAAGATGGGCACGATGTTAGCTCAGGGCCAGGCTTCCTCAGCACAAAAGAGGAGGACTGTCAGCAGTTAGCTGAGGGCTAATCTTACTCAAAAAACAAAAACAGAGAGGAGCCAAGATGGCGCCGTGAGTAGTCCTCTTTGTCTCTCGCCCTTCGAGTCTACAATTATTTGGACACTTATCGCTTGACAAAGGATATCCAGACAGCATCTCAGGACGTCTGAGACACCCACGCGACTATACATCGGAAGGCGGATGGACTTTCCTCCGGGAGGATGTGGAAATAGGTGAGGGCTCTCCGACCCCGACGGGCAGCCTGGTACCCGCAAGCGGCTTTCTTCCAACGGACGCCCCCAGAGGATCCACGCACGTCTAGGGCAGGAGCGAGAACACAACAGAGGAGCGACGGTGGAAACAGGTGACCAGAACCCTACCTAAACCCCCTGCAATTACTCCTAAACGCAGAGGGAAACTTTGGAGTTGCACACCTGAGCCCGCGGGGAGAGTCTCTCCCCGCCATTGGCGGGGGGATCCAGCCTGGTGCTCGGGGCGCCCGGAGGGTCCCAGAGAGAGACACGGAGGGCACGGAGATCTCCCAGCTGCCGTTGCCCGCCCCGTGGGACTAGGGATTGCCGGAGATCTCGGAGAGGACCGGGGCGGGGGGAATTTTCAAAGGCCGGTCCTGCGACCCGGAGGGGAAGCGCCGGAGCTCCGCCCGGTCAGCAGACAAAACTCTCTGTCTGCCATTAGCAGAGGGGCCACGCTGAGCATTCACGGCTCCGGGAGAGGCCCGGAGAGAAGCCCTGAGGGCGGGGCGACCCCCAGCTGCCGTTGCCCGCCCCGTGGGGCTAGGGATTGCCGGAGATCTCGGAGAGGACCGGGGCGGGGGGAATTTTCAAAGGCCGGTCCTGCGACCCGGAGGGGAAGTACCGGAGCTCCGCCCGGTCAGCAGACAAAACTCTCTGTCTGCCATTAGCAGAGGGGCCACGCTGAGCATTCACGGCTCCGGGAGAGGCCCGGAGCGAAGCCCTGAGGGCGGGGCGACCCCCAGCTGCCGTTGCCCACCCCGTGAGGCTAGGGATTGCCGGAGATCTCGGAGAGGACCGGGGCCGGGGGAATTTTCAAAGGCCGGTCCTGCGACCCGGAGGGGAAGCGCCGGAACTCCGCCCAGGCAGCAGACAAAACCCTCTGCCTGCGGTTAGCAGAGGGGCCACGCCCAGCATTCACGCTCCGGCAGAGGCCCGGAGAGAAGCCCTGAGGGCGGGGCGACCCCCAGCTGCCGTTGCCCGCCCCGTGGGGCTAGGGATTGCCGGAGATCTCGGAGAAGACCGGGGCGGGGGGAACTTTCAAAAGGCCGGTCCTGCGACCCGGAGGGGAAGCGCTGGAGCTCCGCCCAGGCAGCAGACAAAACTCTCTGTTTGCTATTAGCAGAGGGGCCACGCTGAGCATTCACGGCTCCGGCAGAGGCCCGGAGAGAAGCCCTGAGGGCGGGGCGACCCCCAGCTGCCGTTGCCCACCCCGTGAGGCTAGGGATTGCCGGAGATCTCGGAGAGGACCGGGGCCGGGGGAATTTTCAAAGGCCGGTTCTGCGACCCGGAGGGGAAGCGCTGGAGCTCCGCTGGGCAGCAGACAAAACTCCCTGTCTGTCATTGGCAGAGGGGCCACGCCCAGCATTCACGGCTCCGGGAGAGGCCAGGAGAGAAGCCCTGAGGGCGGGGCGACCCCCAGCTGCCATTGCCCGCCCCGTGGGTCTAGGGATTGCCGGAGATCTCGGAGAGGACTGGGGCTGGAGAGAGTTCCAGAGACCCAGCTTAGTAGCCTAGGGGGAAACCCTACAGGCTCACAGCAGCCTTAGGGAAAGCCTCTGCACAGCACCAGTAGAAGGCACCCAGCCGCCAGCCACAAGGCTGGAAGACCCCAGGGCAAAAGCAGCATAACTAGGTGTACTAACCACAGACTGTAGAAGATGCCAATAGCTCTCCTGCGACCTATAGAGGACAAGTGAGATTTGGTGGGTGCCAACAGCAACGGAGCGACAAATATAAGTGATCCCACCCCTGGCTGCTGGAAAAGCCCATAACACCGTTGCAGACCCCAAGGAGAGAGCACATCTAGGTGGGCTGCAACAGTAGGCACCTGCAGCCTGAAGCCCCCCTGTGACGGCCCCCACAGCAGAGGAGGGAATCCAAAGGGCCACTGTGGCTACGAAGAGGGGCCCAGGCCCAGTTAGCAACTACGGACAGGGTTCCTGGTTGGTGAAATATAAACAGCTGCTCCTCCCACCGCAGCAGCTGAAACAAGTGAAAGGAGCAACTAAACTCTATCTCCATGCGGAGGCACAAATCAACAACATCAAGCAATATGAAAAAATACATCAAATCTCCAGAACAGAAAGAAAGCAACAAATACACAGAAAACAATCCCAAAGAAAATGAGATGTATAACCTAAATGACGATGACTTCAAAACAGCCATCATTAAGATTCTCAATGAGTTAAGAGAGAATTCTGACCGACAACTCAACGAGTTCAGGAGCTATGTCACAAAAGAGTTTGATACGATAAAGAAGAACCAAACAGAAATATTGGAAATGAAGAACACAATAGAGGAGATTAAGAAAAATCTAGATGCTCTGAACAGTAGGGCCGATAATATGGAGGAAAGAATTAGCAATTTGGAAGATGGCAATATAGAATTGTTGCAGGCAGAGGAGGAGAGAGAAGCAAGACTTAAAAGAAATGAAGAAACTCTCCGAGAATTATCAGACACAATTAGGAGATGCAACGTAAGGATTATAGGTATACCAGAGGGAGAAGAGAAGGAGAAAGGGGCAGAAAACCTATTCAAAGAAATAATGGCTGAGAACTTCCCAAATCTGGTGAGGGAGATGGATCTTCAGGTGACAGAAGCCAATAGATCTCCAAACTTTATCAATGCAAGAAGACCAACTCCACGGCATATAGTAGTGAAGCTAGCAAGAGTCAACGACAAGGAGAAAATATTAAGGACAGCCAGGCAAAAGAAACTAACCTACAAAGGAACCCCCATCAGGCTATCAGCAGATTTCTCAGCAGAAACTTTACAGGCTAGAAGAGAGTGGAATGATATATTCAAAAATCTGAAGGACAAACATCTACAGCCGAGAATTCTCTACCCAGCGAAAATATCCTTCAAATACGATGGAGAAATAAAAACTTTCCCAGACAAACAAAAATTAAGGGAGTTCATTGCCACAAAACCTCCTCTTCAGGAAATCCTCAGGAAAACCCTCTTTCCTGAAAAATCCAAAAAAGGAAAGGGGCTACAAAACCAAGAGCAGAGGAGATAAGTAGAAGGACAACAACAGAGAGTAGTAGCTCTACATCAGAACAGATTAAACCATGGGACGAGAAACAAAGGAAACTGAAGAAAACCGGAAAACAAGACACAAAATGGGAGTGGTAGGCCCCCACGTCTCAATAATCACTCTAAATGTAAATGGATTGAACTCCCCAATCAAAAGACACAGAGTGGCAGGATGGATCAAAGAACAAGATCCAACAATATGCTGCCTCCAGGAAACACACCTCAGCCCCAAAGACAAACACAGACTCAGAGTGAAGGGATGGAGAACAATACTCCAAGCTAATAATGAACAAAAGAAAGCAGGTGTCGCTATACTAATATCAGACAAGGTAGATTTCAAAGCAAAACAGATAAAGAAAGATAAAGAGGGACAGTATATAATGATAAAAGGGACTCTCCACCAAGAAGACATAACACTTATAAATATATATGCACCCAACACAGGAGCACCAAAATTTGTAAAGCAACTCTTAATAGAACTAAAAGAAGACATCAACAACAATACAATAATAGTAGGGGACCTCAACACACCATTAACACCAATGGACAGAACATCCAGACAGAAAATCAACAAGGAAATAATAGAATTAAATGAAAAATTAGACCAGATGGACTTAATAGATATATATAGAACACTTCATCCAAAAACAGCAGGTTACACATTCTTCTCAAGTGCACATGGAACATTCTCAAGGATTGACCATATTTTGGGAACCAAAGCAAACATCAATAAATACAAGAGAGTTGAAATAATATCAAGCATCTTTTCTGATCATAACGCTATTAAACTAGAAATCAACTACAAGAAAAAAGCAGAGAAAGGTGCAAAAATGTGGAGACTAAACAACACGCTTCTCAACAAACAATGGATCATTGAAGAAATTAAAGAAGAAATCAAATATTATCTGGAGACAAATGAAAATGAGAACACGACATACCAAATCATTTGGGATGCAGCAAAAGCAGTCCTAAGAGGGAAATTCATTGCAATACAGGCTCACCTCACTAAACAAGAAAAAGCTCACGTAAGCAACCTCAAACGACACCTAACAGAACTAGAAAAAGAAGAACAAACAAAGCCCAGAGTCAGTAGAAGGAGGGAAATAATAAAAATAAGAGCAGAAATAAACGATATTGAAACAAAAAAGACAATAGAAAGGATCAATGAAAAAAAGAGTTGGTTCTTCGAAAGAATTAACAAAATTGACAAACCCCTAGCCAGACTCACCAAGAAAAGAAGAGAGAAAGCGCAAATTAATAAAATCAGGAATGAGAGAGGAGAAATCACAACAGATACCAATGAAATACAAGAGATCATAAGAGAATACTATGAAAAACTATATGCCAACAAATTGAACAACCTGGAAGAAATGGACAAATTCCTAGACTCCTACAATCTCCCCAAACTGAATCAGGAAGAAATGGAGAATCTGAATAGACCAATCACAAGAAAGGAAATAGAAACGGTAATCAAAAACCTTCCCAAAAACAAGAGTCCAGGACCAGACGGCTTCTCTGGAGAATTCTACCAAACATTCAAAGAAGACTTAATACCTATTCTCCTCAAACTGTTCCAGAAAATTGAGAAAGATGGAGAACTCCCTAACACATTCTATGAAGCCAACATCACTCTGATCCCCAAACCTGACAAGGACAACACAAAGAAGGAGAACTACAGGCCGATATCACTGATGAACATAGATGCAAAAATCCTCAACAAAATTTTGGCAAACCGATTACAGCAATACATCAAAAAGATTATACACCATGATCAAGTGGGATTTATACCAGGGACACAGGGATGGTTCAACATCCGCAAGTCAATCAACGTGATACACTACATCAACAAAATGAAAAACAAAAACCACATGATCATCTCAATAGACGCAGAGAAAGCATTCGACAAGATCCAACACCCATTTATGATAAAAACCCTCAGTAAAATGGGTATAGAAGGAAAGTACCTCAACATAATAAAGGCCATATATGATAGACCCACAGCCAACATCATACTCAATGGACAAAAGCTGAAAGCCATCCCTCTGAGGACAGGAACAAGACAAGGGTGCCCACTTTCACCACTCCTATTCAACATAGTACTGGAGGTGCTGGCCAGAGCAATTCGGCAGGAAAAAAAAATAAAAGGAATCCAAATAGGTAACGAAGAAGTAAAACTCGCGTTGTTTGCAGACGACATGATCTTATACATAGAAAACCCCAAAGAATCCACAGAAAAACTATTAGAAATAATCAACAACTACAGCAAAGTAGCAGGGTATAAAATTAACGTGCATAAATCAGTAGCATTTCTATACACTAACAATAAACTAACAGAAAAAGAACTCAAGAACTCTATCCCATTCACAATCGCAACGAAAAGAATAAAATACCTTGGGATAAACTTAACCAAGGAAGTGAAGGATCTATACAATGAAAACTACAAGACTTTCTTGAAAGAAATTGACGATGACATAAAGAGATGGAAAGACATTCCTTGCACATGGATTGGAAGAATAAACATAGTTAAAATGTCCATACTACCCAAAGCAATATACAGATTCAATGCTATCCCAATCAGAATCCCAAGAACATTCTTCACAGAAATTCAACAAACAATCCTAAAATTCATATGGGGGAACAAAAGACCACGAATTGCTAAAGCAATCTTGAGCAAGAAAAACAAAGCCGGCGGAATCACAATCCCTGATTTCAAAACATACTACAAAGCTACAGTGATCAAAACAGCATGGTACTGGTACAAAAACAGGTGCACAGATCAATGGAACAGAATTGAAAGCCCAGAGATAAAACCACACATCTATGGACAGCTAATCTTCGACAAAGGAGCAGAGGGCCTACAATGGAGAAAAGAAAGTCTCTTCAACAAATGGTGCTGGGAAAACTGGACAGCCACATGCAAAAGATTGAAAATCGACCATTCTTTTTCACCACACACCAAAATAAACTCAAAATGGATCAAAGACCTAAAGATTAGGCCTGAGACAATAAGTCTTTTGGAAGAGAATATAGGTAGTACACTCTTTGACATCAGTTTCAAAAGAATCTTTTCGGACACTGTAACTCCTCAGTTGAGGGAAACAATAGAAAGAATAAACAAATGGGACTTCATCAGACTAAAGAGCTTCTTCAAGGCAAGGGAAAACAGAATTGAAACAAAAAAACAGCTCACTAATTGGGAAAAAATATTTACAAGCCACTTATCCGACAAAGGGTTAATCTCCATAATATACAAAGAACTCACACTGCTTAACAACAAAAAAACAAACAACCCGATCAAAAAATGGGCAGAGGACATGAACAGACATTTCTCAAAAGAAGATATGAATATGGCCAATAGACACATGAAAAGATGTTCATCATCGCTAATCATCAGGGAAATGCAAATCAAAACTACACTAAGATATCACCTTACCCCCGTTAGATTGGCAAAAACATCCAAAACCAAGAACGACAAATGTTGGAGAGGTTGTGGAGAAAGAGGAACCCTCATACACTGTTGGTGGGAATGCAAACTGGTACAGCCACTATGGAAAACAGTATGGAGATTTCTCAAAAAGTTAAAAATAGAAATACCCTATGACCCAGCCATCCCATTACTGGGTATCTATCCTAAGAACCTGATATCAGATATCTCAAGAGTCCGTTGCACCCCTATGTTCATCGCAGCATTATTTACAATAGCCAAGACGTGGAACCAGCCTACATGCCCAGAAACTGATGATTGGATAAAGAAGATGTGGTATATATACACAATGGAATACTACTCAGCCATAAAAAAAGACGAAATTGGCCCATTCACAACAATGTGGATGGACCTCGAGGGCATTATGTTAAGCGAAATAAGTCAGTCAGAGAAAGACGAACTCTATATGACTCCACTCATAGGTGGAAATTAGTATATTGAGAAGGAGATCTGATCGGTGGTTACCAGGGAAAAGGGGGGGTGGGGGGAGGGCACGGAGGGGGTAGTGGTGTACCCACAACATGACTAACAAAAATGTACAACTGAAATTTCACAAGCCTGTAATCCATCATAACATTAATAAAAAAAAAAAAAAAAAAAAAAAAAAAAAAAAAACAAAAACAAAACAAAACCAAAACGAAACTGCTACTGAACAACAATTGAGTCAAGGAAGAAATCAAAGGAAAAATAAAAGAATAGCTGGAGACAAGTGAAAATGAAAATACGACATTGCAAAATTTATAGCATACAGCAAATCAGTTCTAAGAGAGAAGTTTAGAGCAATACAGGCCTATCTCAACAAACAAGAAAAATCTCAAATAAGCAATCTAACAGTGCACCTAAGGGAACTGGAAAAAGAAGAACAAACCAAGCCCAAAATCAGTAGAAGGAAGGAAATAATAAAAATCAGAGCAGATATAAAGGAAGTAGAGACTTAAAAAAAAAAAACAGGAAAAAGTCAATGAAACCAAGAGCTGGTTCTTTGGAAAGCTAAACAAAATTGAAAAACCGTAACAAGACTCACAAAGAAAAAAAGAAAGAAAGTTGAAATACATACATTCAGAAACAAAAGAGGGAAAATTACAACAGGCACCTCAGAAATACAAACGATTATAAAAGAATAACACTAGTGGGAGTGCCAACTATGCAATCACTATGGAAAACAGTCTGCAGATTCCTCAAAAAATTAATAGAACTACCATATGATCCAGCTCTTCCACCACTTGGTATTTATCCAAAGAACATGAAAACACAAATGCATAAAGATACATGCATCACTTTGTTCATCCCAGCGTTATTCACAATAGCCAAGACTTGGGAGCAACATAGGTGTCCATCGAGGTATGAATAGATAAAGAAGATGTAGTATATGCACAATGGAATACTACTGACAAATAGAAATGGCAAGGAATAGGATATATTGGAGAATATGAGGAAACCATTTGGAGTAAACCTAATTCGGCCTGACATTGTATTTCCAAAAGGGCCTGTCCAAGGCCGTTGAACATGCATTGTATATCTGCTTTAGATATTCCTCATGGCAAGAGCAAAGGCTCTTGACATAAAGCTGCAACTTCCCTCACCTTCCCAATGTTGGCATTTCTTTAAGGATTAAGCATCTTTCCTTAGGCTAGAAACTGATTGCTGCGCTCACCTGTGATCACCCAGCTCAAGACAATAGACTTGCCTCCTGCTACGCCCTCCGAGATAGCAGACCCACTACCTGCTGTGTCCATCAAGCGCTGTGCTGACAGGGCAATCTTGTGACTATTGTGGGAGGGACATTTCAATCATATGTGAAACGTCCTGCATTGGGGTATATAACCACTCTGTATGCCTCACTTCTTTGATGCCCTTTCTTCCTGTGGGAAGAAAGACCCTGGGCCATGGTACTCAGATTTCAGCTCAGAATAAACTCTCCCAAATTTTCATTTATAGATTTGTTATGGATTATTTTCGTCGACACTACTCAGCCACAAGAAACGATGAAATCTGGCCCTTTGTGAAAACATGGATGGACCCTGATGGTGTTATGCTAAGTGAAATAAGTCAGGGGGAGAAAGTCAAGTACTGTATGATCTCACTCAAAGTAGAAGATAAAAAGGATGACAAAGAAACATAGAAACGGAGACTGAATTAGTGGTTTACCAGAGGGGTTGGGTGGAGGGAAGAGGACAAAATGGTGTGTGGCACATATGTGTGGTGATGTATTGTGATTAGTCTTTGGGTGGTGAACATGATGTAATCTCCACAGGAATCAAAACATAAAGATATACAACTGAAATTTATATAATGTTATAAACTAATGTTACCAAAATAAAGTAATAATAATAAAAATAAAGCTGACAGTCCAACTGTGAATGTGCAGCAACTGGCTCCTCTCGCCTTACAATAACTGAAGTGATTAGAAAGCGATGGAGACTCAGGCCTTTGGCGGAGTGATAGAGCCCTCTGGTGGAGGCCAGGGGCAGGTGCAGATGCATGCTGTGTCCTGCCTCTACCAGTGGCATCTGCATATGAGTGAATTGATTGATGAATGGATGTGTGGTTGAATGGATGCATGTCTGAATGTATGCGTGGATGAATGGGGAGGGAATGAAGGAAGGAAAGATGGAAATAAGGGAGGTGCTAGATCCCATGGGAGGACCACACCCAGGCAGGGCCAGGTTGACCAAGCAGAAATAGGATCCTAGCGGTGATATCCCTCTCTGAGGTTGGTTCGCAGGCTGCGCCTGGGATTCAACAGCAAGTAGTTTGCTGTATGACCCTGAGATACGACCACCTGTGTGCTTCTGGGCAGCTTCATCAATCATGGGATTCAGTGCCAGGGGCCACAGCTCAAGACTGAGGAGCTACCTGTGCTGGTGGAGGGTTGGGGCTTGCCCGCTTGTCTTGAGCCTCCCTGAAGTCCCCATTCCTCCAATTAACCTTGCATCTGTGTGGTTATGTTCAGCTGGATGCCCCTTTCCCCCTCTATGTTGTCTCTCTTGGGTGTTCTAAAGGTCTGCCTGACTTGCCCATGGCTTCAGACTTCCAGTTGAAAGAAGCCCTTCTCCATCCTCAGAAACAACTTTGCAAACAGAGGAATGCCATAGGTCCACATCAGAAGCCCACTTGAGACTTGGAGGAAAGGAGGCAAACGAGGCCCAAAAGGGTGCTCATGACTATAATGGCCCCCACACCCCTTCCCTCAGTTCTAAAATCTGACCTCACTGTGTTGCCATGATCAAGAAGAGGAAAGTCACTTTGGGATGACAGGACTAACTCCACTGCAACTGGATAGTAAATTCATCACTTTGTCAGCTGCAATTTCGCTTTCTGTTGTTGCCTTCCAGCGCTTCATTCTCCGGCTTCCACTCTTTTGACTGAATGAGGTACCTGAGGGTGAATCTTTTGGGAAAGGGCTGCTCCCTGAAATGAGCTCTCTCTCTCTCTCTGTGTCTCATACTCTGCTTTTTTTTCCTGTTCACATTGTCTGCAACCTTTTCAGACCTTGGGGTGGCCTTAGCACATTTTCTATTTGGGGTCTGGATACAATATTCTTGATGGTGACCCTCACGGGTGTTCTTCTTGCAGCCCAAAGCCCTGCTTGGGCTCCCAGTCAGTCTTGAAAGCTCCAGATACTGACTCAGAAACAGTCTCTCTCTCCACCTTTCCTTGCTGGATCCCAAATTCACACTTGACCTTTTCTGCTGTCTGTGCTAGTGTTTGCTCTTCCCCATTATCCATGATTCTCTCCTCTTACTCGAGGGTGCACATGTTGTATGGCACCGGGTTCACCTTTCCTTCGGCTGTTTCACTTCCTCTTCAACCTTTGGCTCATGAAGGAGACCTGGCATGAAATGTGGTTGTTCTTGCACTCAAGGCATCCACAAGACTGGCTGGACTTTTCTGCAAACAGAATGTTCTGTCTGGTGAACTCCCAAGGCCCCAGGGAAAACATTGCTTGCAAACAAGAATGTTTTATCAGCTCCTCAAAAGGAGCAAGCCTGGGACCTTGGGAGTTTGAAACATTATGAAGGAACCTGTTATGAACAGATGTGTAGGGGAAAGGTCATTATTGTGGGACGCTTGTGCAGGCTTAGGTCGCTGACTCACTGCTTTGGCAAAAGGCCGGCTTTGTTTAGAGGCTATAATAATAAAGAGCTCAAGAAACTCGAGAGAAGACTACTGCACAGCAACCGGTGTTTGTGTATTCTTTTCGTCAGCGACATCTGGCGCCCAACGTGGGGCACGACCAGACTGAAAGGGTAAGCACCCCGGGCATTGCGAAAGGGGGACTTTCAGGATCTGACGAAACCGAAAGGGACTTCACCCCGGAAAAGTGAAAGGGGGACTTTTGGGAATAGGTACATCTCGGCGAGGGGCCCGATGAGACCGAAAGGGTAAGCACCCCGGAAAAGTGAAAGGGGGACTTTCGGGAATAAATAAATCATGGGGAATTCTAATTCCCTAAGGTCACAGTATTTAGACCTCATAAAGGGACTCCTTAAGTCCATCGGGATAAAAGCGTCCTCTCAGCGCTTGAATGAATTATCTTGGCATATTGAATGCCATTGTTATTGGTTTCGTCATCAGACAAAGACTCAGTTAAGTTTAGGGGAGTGGAAGCAAGTTCAAAAGGAGTTGCGGAAGCAACATCAGTGGGGAAACCTTATGTCTCTTAAACTTTGGATTCTCTGTAGCACCGTTACTCAGGCGCTTGAAATTTTTGAAACAGATAGTGAGGTTAACTCCCGTCGTAGTGAGGCTCATTATGAGGACGTTCCGGTGGAAGGAGGAGATGAAAAGGAGGGGTCTTTCTCTCCCCCTCCACCGGAGCCTCCTGATGGGATTTCTAAGTCTAGTTCAGATTCTGAGGAGGATAATAATGAGGAGGAAGAAGAAAATAAATTGATTTCCAAAATGGCTACTGCCTTGAAGCCTCAGCGGCAAGGCACTTGCTTCAATTGTGGGCAGTTTCTGGACATTTGACTGTATGGACTGGTAATTTTACTTTAATTGTGTCTCAAAGTTCTAGATATTTTTTAGGTTCATCTGCATAAGAATAACACCTACACTACAACTGCTTGTGTCAAATTTCCCTATTCCTTACTATCAAGGAAAATTATGTTAAATGTTACAGAGGGATATGTAAATTGTACTGCTGATTGTGTCTTTACTCAATGTGTAAACAAAACTTGGTGGGAGAAAATCGAAGATACCAACAAATCTGTAATAATTGTAAAAGCTCGTTCCGAGCTTTGGATGCCTGTTAATCTGACACGTCCTTGGTCTGACTCTATTGCTGTTTCACATCTGTATGATGCCCTTCAAGTTGTTCTACATCGCTCCCGTCGACCAGTGGGATTGATCGTCGCGACTATCCTTGTGGTTGCATCCGTTACTGCGACGGTCGCTGTGGCCAGCCTGGCACTGCAGCAAGAGATACAAACTACGGACTTTATCAGGGAATGGCATAAAGACTCTCATGCCTTATGGTAACAGCAAAAGGACTTAGATGCTCAATTAGCTACCGATGTAATTAACTTGCAACATACTGTATCTTGGTTAGGAGATCAACTGACAGTTCTTGCTACCCGCAGTATATTGAAATGTGATTGGATTTGTACACAAATGTGTGTCACCCGACTGCATTTTAACATGTCAGAAGGATGGGAAAAGATTAAGCGCTCTTTACGGGGTCATCAGAATTTAACTGCAGAGATAATGCAACTTGAACAATCTATTGCAGACACTTTCAATAAAGAATTGCCTAAATTGACTGGGGATGACCTGTTAAAGGGACTGCAGGAGGGGTTAAACCGTTTGAATCCTTTGGGGCATGTAAATACGCTACTGTCTACTTCTTTGGGAAATCTGGTGCTAATATTGATTTTATGCTTGCTTCTCTATGTAGTCTTCCGGCGCTGGAGAAAGCGACAACAACTAAAAAGTGTCGTTAAGACCATTGCGCATGCTGTCTGTCAAAATGCTAACAAAAGAGGGGGAGATGAAGGAGACCTGGCATGAAATGTGGTTGTTCTTGCACTCAAGGCATCCACAAGACTAGCTGGACTTTTCTGCAAACAGAATGTTCTGCCTGGTGAACTCACAAGGCCCCAGGGAAAACATTGCTTGCAAACAAGAATGTTTTATCAGCTCCTCAAAAGGAGCAAGCCTGGGACCTTGGGAGTTTGAAACATTATGAAGGAACCTGTTATGAACAGATGTGTAGGGTCATTAGATGATTAGATGGTCAACAGATGTGGAAAGGTCATTATTGTGGGACGCTTGTGCAGGCTTAGGTCGCTGACTCACTGCTTTGGCAAAAGGCCGGCTTTGTTTAGAGGCTATAATGATAAAGAGCTCGAGAAACTCGAGAGAAGACTACTGCACAGCAACCGGTGTTTGTGTATTCTTTTAGTCAGCAACAGGCTCAGGTTGCTGCTTCCTTCCTTTGAGAGTGGTGGTCTGGCCCTGTTGCCAACACCACACTGGGGTATTGATCAAGGCTATCTTTCTGCCACTGGTTCCTCCCAGGCCTCGTTTCCTCATCAAAAAATAAAACATCTCTCATCATAATGGTAACTTTTCAAGTCGAGGAAGAGAAAGGATTTTGTCAGGTCAGGAGGCTGAGTAAGACTTGCCAAAGGAGGGTGGCCAGAGCAGGCAGCCTACCTATAGAATGGGGATTCCACCAGGTGGGTTCAACATTCAGCAGGTCCCACCATGTTCTCTGGTGTCAGCAAAACCACAGTTTCCTGTTGGCTAGGGCACAGGTCTTGGGAAAAATCAAACCAAGGGCTGAGAAGGCCTTTACTGGAACCGTCCCTGAGTACACAGATGCATGTCAGAGGGAGAGGGCAAAATATGCTTTTGACTGCATTGCCCAAAGGGAGCTGACTGACCCTGCCAACGGGAGAAGACTCTGCCAGTGGGACAGCTATTGAGGAAATAATCTTTAGATCTGCTAGTTTTCTGGGAAGTGTCATCACACCTTTCTGAGTAGCATGCCACAGGGCTACTGGTGTGCCTGACTGAACAGGTAGCAATGTCCACATCCAGGCTTCCAGGGACAATTTCCAGGTATCAAGAGAGAGAGGATGATGCTCTTATGGGTGGCAGTTGGAGGGGCGCTGGGGAGTGGGAGCCATTGAACAGATACAGGAAAGGAACTGGGAGAGGTAGTGCCCACAAGAGTCTGGCTGTAGTTAAAGGGCCTGCTCTGCCCATGTTTATTGAAGGGACCAGTCTCTGAGTCAATAGACTAACCACTGCCACAACCATCACTTAAAGTGTGACTCAGAGATCTTCATTGTCCCTGCCTGTGGATTTCATCCTGCCCCACCTCCCTCCTCGATCTGACCCATTAAACACTAATCAGTGTCCACTATTGAGACTGGAGTAGCCATAGCCTTGCCTGCCACTCATTGCCAAGGTGGGCTCATACCACGGTATTTTCAGGGGCACTGGGTTTGATGGCATCAGTGGCAGTGGCAACAACCCAGGGATATGAGATGGAGTGAACCTGAGGAGAGCAAAGTGGGTGTGCTCATGCCCTCTCCCACCACGTCTCCAATCTCTACTCCTCTCCCAGAGCCCCTCAGGAGCCTAGGGCGCTTGCCTGAAGTATGGCCCTCCAACTGCTCATGAGTGGTAACCAGCCACTCTGACCTCATAATGACGATGCAATTTCTTAGAGATAGATCCTGAGGTCTCTGAGGAAATGGGAGAGCCCTATGTCAGTGGCCAGGTGCAGGTGATAGCATAGGCTGTGGCCTGCCTCTGTCAGTGGGATCTGCCTATGAATGGATAAATGACTGAATGAAAGAATCAATGAATGAGTGAATGGATGTGTGGTTGAATGCATGCGTGGATGAATGGAGAGGGAAGGAGGGAAAGAAGGAAGCAAGATTTGTTTTAGATTGCAGGCATGTGGCATGCAAAGACAGGGCCAGGCTGGCCAAGCAGGATCAGGAGCCGAGCATTGATACCCCTCTCTGAGGTCTACCCTGAGGGTCTTCTGGGATTGGCCAACAAGGAGTTTGTCATGTGACCCTGAGATAGGACTGCTTGTGTGTTTCTGGGTAGCTTGGTTCCACCATGAGCTTTGGTGCCTGGAGCCACAGCCTGAGAGCAAGGGGCTGCCCATGCTGGTGGATGATTGGGGCTTTTCCACTTGGCTTGGACCTCATTGAAGTCTCCATTCCTCCCAGTGATTTTGTGTCTGTGTGGCTTTGTTCAAATGGGTGCAACTTTCCCCCTCCATTTTGTCTCTCTTGAGTGTTCTGAAGGTGTGCCTGACTTGGCCATGGCTTCAGACCACCAGTTGGAAGAAGCCCTTCTCTATCCTGAGAAACAAGTCTCCAAACACAGGCACGACATAGGTCCATATCAGCAGCTCCTTTGATACTTGGAGGAAAGGAGCCAAATGAGATCCGAAAAAGATTCTCCTGACTCGAATGCACCCTAGCCTCCTTCCTTCAATGCTGAAATCGACCTCACTGTGGTGTCAAGATCAAGAAGAGGAAAGACACTTTGGGATGACAGGACTCATTGAACTGCAAACTGGATGGCAAATTCATCACTGGTCCAGTTGCAGTAGAGCTGTCTGTTCTGGCCTTCCAGGGCTTAATCTTCTGGCTTCCATTCTTTTGGCTGGGAATGAGGTATTTGTGGTTGCCGGCATCAGTGGCATGCCTACAGGGCCAAGGGCTGCTCCTTGGTTTGTGCTCTCTTTCTTCTCTCTCTCCTTTTTCTTTCTTTTCACCCAGACCGCAAGCTTCTCAGACCTTGGAGTGGCATTCAGCACATTTCCTCTTGGGGTCCTGGATAGGATGTTCTTGATTTTGATCCCCCTGGGTGTTCTTCTTGCAGTTCAAAGTGAGGCTTGTGGTCCCCGTCAGTCTTGAATTCTCCAAATGCTGCCTCAGAAACACTCTGTCTCTCTTTGCAACTTACCTTGCTGGATCCCAAATTCACACTTGGCCTTTCTGCTCTCTGTGTCTATGTTTGCTCCTCACCTTTATCCATGGTTCTCTCCATTTACTCAGGGGTATATATATTGTATGGCACTGGTTCACATTTCTTTCAGCTGTGTTGCACCTCCTATTCAAAACTTTTGCCTAAGTCAGTGCTTTCATCCTTTGGAAGTCATAATCTGGCCCTGTTTGCCAACACTGAACGGGAGGAGTCAATCGAGGCTGTCCATCTGCAAATGATTTCCTTCTAGTCTTCATTTGCTCTTCAAAAAAAACACAGCCTCTCATCAGGATTGCAGTCTTTCAACTCCAGGAGGAGGATAGAATTTGTCAAGAAGGCTGAGAATGACGTGCTGAAAGAGTGTTGCCAGGTCAGGGAGCCTTCCTACAGATGGGGAATCCACCAGATGGGCTTACCCTTCAGTAGTTCCCACCCTCTTCTCTGCAGCCAGGAACGGCACAATTTCTTGCAGCATAGGGCACAGGACTTGTGATAAATCCAAGATCAAATGCCAAGGAAAACCCTCCCATGGCCCACTCCCAGAGTGCACTGATACAGGGCTGGGACTGAGGAGCAACATAGGGCTTGCTTGTGTTGTCAAAAGGCGGCTGGTGGTCCCTGCCACCTGAGCCAAGATTCTGTCATGAGACAAGTATGCAGGAAAGAGCCCTTGGTTTGAAGGTGTTCTGGGAGGTGTCATCACACCTGTCTGAGTAGCATGCCAAGGGCTACTAGCGTGTCCAACTAATGAGGTAGCACTGTCCACGTCCAGGATCTCATGGGCCATTCCCAGGTACCGAGAGAGAGGATGATGACCTTATGGGTGGCTGTTGGAGGGGCACTGGGGTGAGGGAAGCATTTGACTGATAACGAGAATAACTGGGAGAGGTCGCACCCTCTTGGATGTGGCTCCAGCCAAAGGGACTCTTCTGCTCATGTCTAGTGGAGGGCCAGTCTTGGGGTCAATAGTTTGATGGTTACCATGACTATCACTTAGAGAGGACTATGGGAATTTCATTGCCCCTGCCTCGTTGGATTTCACTCTGCCCCATCTGGCCCATTACACACCCACTGAGGTCCACTTTTGACGTCGACCAGCGTGCCTGCCTTTCACTGCCAACTTGGGCCCACTCTGTGGTGTTTTATGTGGAAGAGTGTATGATGGTGGCAGCAGTGGAGGCAGCCACCCAGGGATGTGGGATGTCGTGGACCTGATGAGACAAAAGTGAGTGCACCCTCACCACCTCCCGCCATGTCTCAGATGGCTCTTCCACTCCCTCACTCTTCCAGGAGCCCTGCGCCCTGGGCTTAAACGCAGCACTCCAACTGCGCATGCGTGAAAATGGGCTCCTCTGGTCTCACAGTGACTGACGTGGTGGGCAAGCGATGGGACCTCTGGGCTTTGAGGGAGTGGGTGCGCCCTCTGGCGGTGGACAGAGGCAAGTGCAGGTGCATGCTGTGGCCTGCTTCTGCCAGTGAGACTTCCATAAGGATGAATGAATGAGCGAATGACTCTGTGGGTGAGTGGTTGAGTGAATGAATGGAGAGGGAATGAAGAAAGGAAGAAAACAAAGAAGGAAGGGTGGATATAGCTCGCAAGGGTGAAGTATATCCAGGCAAGGTCAGGGCGACCAAGCAGGATCAGGAGCCTATGGTGATTTCCTTTCCTGAGGTCAGCTCTGAGGATATGCCTGGGCTTTGAGAGAAAGAATTTTTCTGTGTGATCCAAAAATAGGACTGCCTGTGTGTTTCTGGGGGGCTTTGCACCATCATCGGATTCAGTGCCTGGAGCCAAATCTCGTTCCAAATTATCTTCCCTTTGGAGGGTTTGGGTCATGCCTGTTGGGCTTGGGCCTCCTTGAACTCCCAGCTCTTCCTGGTAACCCTGTGTCTATGCGTGTGTGTTCAGCTGGGGCCTTTTATCCACAACATAATGTCTCTCTTGTGTGTTTGAAAGGTGTGCTTGACTTGGCCATGGTTTGGGGCTGACAGTAGGAACAAGCCCTTCTCCATACTGAGAAACACCTTTCCAAGCACAGGAATGCCAGAGGGGATTATCAGGAGCTCATCTGAGACTTGGAGGAAAGGAGCCAAACAAGGTCCAAAAAGATGCTCATGACTCTAATGCCCCCAAAACCCCTTCCCTCAATGCTAAAATCTGACCTTACTGTGGAGCCACAATCAAGAAGAGGAAAGTCACAGTGGTATGACTGGACTGACTCGACTGTAAACTGGAAGGTAAATTAGTCATTGGTCCACTTGAAGTTTAGTTGTGTTTTCTGGAATTCCAGTGCTTCACCTTCTGGCTTCCACTCTTCTGACGGGGAATGAGGTCCCCGGGGTTGTGGGTGACGGTTGCTGGTCTTCTGGGGCCAGGGCTGCTCCTTGGAATGAGTTCTCTTTCTCTCTTTCTGTCTCTGCCTTTTCTGTTTTCACCCGAGTGCAAGCTTCTTAGACTTTGAGGTTGGACCCAGAACATTTCCTCTTGGGATCCTGGATAGGATATTCTTGATCATGCTCCTCCTGTGGGTTATCCTTCTGGTCCAAAGAATCATTTGTGGCCCCTGTTAGTGTTGAAATCTCCAAATACTGCCTCAGAAACACTCAGGCCCTCTCTCCACATTTCCTTGCTGGATCCCAAATTCACACTTTACCTTTATGCTCTCTGTGCTGGTGTTTGCTCCTCACCATTATGCAATATTCCCCCTACTTACTCAAGGATGCCCATGTTGTATAGCACTGGGTTCACATTTCCTTCAGCTGTGTCTCACGTCTTCTTCAATTCTTCTGCTCAGGTCGGTGAGTCTACTCTTTGGAGTTCGTGGTCTGGCTCTGTTTGCTAATACCACTGGGGAGTCAATCAAGGCTATTGCTCTGACAGCTGGTTCCTCCTAGACTTCCTTTCCTCCTCAAAGAAAACGGTCTCATACATGATTGGAACCTTTACACTCCAAGAAGAGGAAAGATGTCATCAAGTCAGAAGGCCAAGAAAGACTTGCCAAATTAGTGTGGCCACACTTGGCAGGCTAACTAAGGAATTGGGAACCCACCAGGTGGGCTCATCTTTCAACAGGTCCCACATTCTTTTCTGGAGTCAGGAAATTCAATCTACTGCCTGGGCTGTTCATCTTGGGAGAAATCCAATACTAAGGGCCAAGAAAGGCTCTCTCTGGCCCTCTCTGTGAGAGCACATGTGCAGAGCATAGGGAGAGGAGCAACATTTGGCATTGGTTTCATTGTCTAAAGGAGGCTGACCATCGTTGCCACCTGGGCAAAAATTCCGTCATTGTGACAATTACAGAGGAAAGAGTCCTTCATCCTGAAAGTTTTGCGGGAAATGTCTTCACATCATTCTGAGGAGGATGCCACAGAAATACTGGTGGTGTGCCCAAGGAAGGATGTAGCATTCCTGGGCCATTCCCAGGTACTGAGACAGTGGATGATGATCTTAAGGATGCCAGTTGGAGAGGCGCCAGCAAGATGGGGCCTTTCAACAGATACCAGGAAGTGACTAGGAGAGGCAGCACACCATGGTGTGTGGCTCCAGTGAAAGGACATCCTCTGCCCGTGTTTAGCGGAGGAACCAGTCTCGGGGTCTATAGATTGAAGGTTTCCATGACTATCACTTAGAGCATGAGTTGGGGATCTTCATCATCCTGCCTCACTGGATTTCATCCTGCACTACCTCCCTCATCTGACCCATAACACACCCACCGAAGTCTAATTTTGAGACCAGAGAGTAGACCAGCATGCCAGCCTCTGGCCACCAAGTCAGGCAGTGCTTTTGGCAGCTGTGGTGTAATGTTGGCTGCAGCCGCTAATGAATCTGTGAGTTTGTGGACCTGAGGAGATGAAGGTTGGTGCACCCTCCATAACCCCTCAATTCTTTGATTGCTCCTCCTTTCCTTCACCCCTTCAGGACCCCAGCACCCTGGCCTTCAAGCAGGCCCTCCAACTGTGTGTGCATGGCAACAGGCTCCTCTGGCCTCACAATGACTGGTGTGGTTGCTAACCAATGGAGCTTCAGGGCTCTGAGAGAGTGTGAGCACCCTCTGTTGTTGGCCAGGGACAGATGTGTGGCCAGGTCATTACCCAGTTTCAATAATTATGTTTATATTACTCTTAAGAACTTTATGTGACATTAAAGCAGTTAAGCATCATTTAAAGTTGTTTTAAGTACATATATCATAATACATATAATTATCTTAGAAAAACAGACTGGTAAAGTAAATAAATGTAAAAGGATAAAAGTTTTTGGAAAAACTCACCTCCTCCCACGGACACAACTGATCTACAACTACTCTTGGTACAATTATTCCTGAGAGAGAACTTCAGACTGGATAAAAAGAACCTCTGCAATAAGGGACAGTCCTGAGGTGGAAGAGACAGGAGTTCCCTTTTGGAGAGAAAAGGATTCACCTTAGTGAGCCAAGGTGCTTCACAGCTGGCCGGGAGCAATCCTAAGATATAGAGCCTTCCCTGGAGGAGTGGTGATACAAATGGGGGAGTGTTACTGCCATAAGCACCCTTGGGACTCAGCACGATACTGACCCTGATATCAGTTTCCCTACATTAAACCCAGCATATATGGGGTTAAAACCAAAACATTCATTCCCTGCTTACTCTCTGGCGTCCTGGCTCCAGAATCCACTATCTTCCATGGAGACAGACACCGCCAAGGACAAGCACCTGGATTCATTATCTCTTCCCCACAAAGAGATACAGGCTGGTGGAAAAGCTGCTGACCAGCAAGGTCACAGGCTCCCTCCTCTCTGCAATTGTCTCAAGGCCAAAGACAGGCTGATGAGAAAGCTCCAACCAGCAAGGCCATATGCTCCCCCTCCCCTACCTAAAACCCCAAATAAAAACCCTTCCTTTTAGCTTTTCCAGGAGTTTGGGATTTCAGCATTAACTGCCCTCTCCCCTTGCTCAGCGCTGTGCAATAATAAAATTCCTACTTTCTTACACTACCCTTGATGTCAGAGATTGGCTTGTTGTGCAACAGGTGAGCAAACTAACTTCAGGTTTGATATCAATTTGGCGACCCAAATGGGACTATGTCCCAGGTGGACGTCTCGTCTGTGGCACATTGGCCTCTAGCTAAAGGCGTCTGTTGGAAGCTGTCCTGCAGGTGCCTGGGCCCCTGGTCTCATGGACAGCCCCAAGCAACTGGCTTCTAGCCAGATGTCATTGGCCCATGGCGCTTTTGCTTTTGTGGTGGAAGAAACTAGGTTTAGGTCTTAGGAAGACGTCTCTTGTAACTAGCTGGTAGTTTTTGTCTTTGTCTTTGTGTTAACCTTTTCCAGCAGGACTGGCCAGAAATAATGGGTACCTTGGAAGCCCTTTGGGCTCTGATTGTTTTGAGTTGCAATGCCCTGGCCAGATTTTGGTAAATCCCCTAGGTGTGCACAACCGAGGTCCCTTGCTCATTTGGGAAGATTTGTGTAGTGGATCTTTGTTGTGCACCCACCAAGTGTAGGACATGGACTAAGCTAGGACTGGAAGCACTTTGGTTTTTGGTTTTGGTCTTTGTTTTGGTTTACATTTGTGGCTGAGGGTGTTTTGGAAAGTGTGCTTGTTTGGTATCTGCTGTTTGTCTGTCTTTCCTTTTAAAAGTGTTAACATGGGAGGTGCCACATCTATTCCACCTAAGAGCCCCTTGGGAAAAACTTTGGCAGACTGGTCAACCTGTAGTTATAAGCCATTGTCTAAAGAGAGATGAATTTCTTTTGTAACACCACATGGCCACAATATTCTTTAGCTTCCAGAGGAAAAAAAAAGCCAAACAATAGACACTTAACTTGGGAAACTTTTTAGAGAGCTTTTATGATAAACAGCTGTTTTATTGTTACCTATAAAAAGACCAAAATAAAAGGAAACTATAATGACTAGTCTTAAGAACTTACTCAAACTTGGGGTCTCAGCTTCTCATAGTCCTACAGATGCTAATGAAAATATTAAGTTAAGAAAAAGAAGTCAGACAGGGAAGAGTCACAGGACTCCTCCCAATGGGATAAAAATCTTTAGCTAGTTATTAAAATAAAAATGGGACAAATAGAACAGATATAAATAAAGGTAAAACAACGGTTTTAATAAAACACTGCCTAAAGTTTCATGGGCTAAAGGGACCCCCCATTGACTCCTCAAAGTTAAAGGACATCAGAGAAACTTGTTCTATTTACCCCAGTTTGAAAAATTTAAAAGGTCAGGAGGCAAAAATCAGAGTGAAGAACCTGACCCGCAATTATTTGGGGTAACAGTTAGGCTACTAAGGGTAATAAGACTATAAAGATTAAAGTGTTTAAGCTAATATTATATAAAGAGTTTATGTCAATTTTGCTTAGATATTTGTTTTGGGAATCAATGTTATGTCTAACTGGGAATGCTTCCCCTACACAATGTTTTAATATGAAAACTTGATAGAATTCTAGTGTAAGTTCTAATTAAAAGTATAAGAGTTAGTAAAACTAAGATAAGGTTTTGTAAAAATTGATATACTTGAAAGGGCCAATTTCAGTTCACCCAAACTGATGTGTGCAATTGTAAAAGCCAGCTGCAACAATGGGGAGCCTATTTTAATCTTCTGAGGCTTCTAAATAAAATTAGAAATACTTTACTACCTCTTTAAGAGAAAATAATTAAACATGCCAGCAGCTGAACCCAAATCTGCCGCTTTTGTCTACTCTCTTGCTGAGCTTCCCAGCAAGCTGAGCTTTGTTTCAATGCCCCCAAAATTTCTGATCTAAAATTAAACAAGTAAACTTTTGAGATAATTTGGAATTGTAATGGCCATTCTGAAAACCTGTTTCAGAAGAGGATTCAAAATCTCTCAAAATGGAATGCAGTCTATAATGAATATGCAAAAACATCTAAGAGACAATGTTATTTAACATGATATAAAATGATCTTTGGTAGATAAGAGCCTATTTAAATTTACTGCTTTGATTTAAAATAGACATGTCACAAGAGATATCGGCATTGGATATGATGCAGACATACAGCCTGGGTTTACCAGTCAAATGAGCTCATGTCACCTCTGTTACAAAACTTATCCTCAAAACTAATAACTCAGTATAATAGCTAATTTTGTTTAATGTCTCAAGAGGTTTTTGTGGATAATCTAAATATAATTGCTAAAAACAGACAAATCAAATAAATATAAAAAGATAAAAGTTTTTGGAAAACTTTTTAACAATAATTATATGTATTATGATGTATGTACTTAAAACAACTGAAGATGATAGTTAACTGCTGTAATGTCACATGAAGTTTTTAAGAGTAATTGTTAAAACTGAGTACGAGTTTTATGTACAATAATTATGCTTTATAGTATGCATACTTAAAAGACAGCTTCCAAAAATCTTTTTAGAAACTTAAACTTTATAGCTTTACTAAGTTAAATAATAACAGTTTATTGGGTATCTAGATCATTTCCACATAAGATACAATATTAAAGTTTAACTACTAAGCATATATTTGTCTCCCTTTGGTTTCTTATATCAAAGAAACTGAAAAGTGCTTAGCTTTATTGATAAACACGTTTTCTGTATGTTGAGAAATCTTCTATGAGAAAACATATATTTCTAAAAGGTCTGTATACAAGGAAAGTAAAATATATGCTTTCAGTAAAAAGATATAAAGAACGGAAATATTTTTGTTTCTTGTGTTGAGAAAGGTAAATTTGTCCTGAAGTGCTGGGACAAATTCTAAATGTAAACAACAACAACAACAACAACAAAAGGTCTGTGAAAGTAAAACCCTGTGAAATTTTGTGCATGGCCAAGTTGGCTAAGAGTAAAGCAAACCCAATTAAGCAAGCAAATTTATATGTCAAGAGTAAACTGGTACAAAATTAAAACTTGGTCTCCTCTTTCTTAAAAGAAAAAGTTTTCTAAACTTTTAATCTGCTCTTGATAAAAATATTATAAAAAGGATTTTTTTTTCTATTTTAACTGTTTCCCCTTGACGGTTTCTGTTGTCACTTCGAGTAGATACCTGAACATGGTTTTGCAGTGAAACCAGTTTCCTATCTGAACAAATGTTTTAAAGCTTTTAATATTTTTGACAAACTTCCCCCCACCCACAAATATTCAAGTCCTGAATTAAAGGTTTCTTTTGACATGGAAGAGGAAGGAAAGTTTCTCTGGAGATTTTCAGAGGGCCACTGGGACATCTCAGAGAAATGTGCTCTCTTTCTATAAGAAAAATGCTAAACTAATAAGGCTTATTTTGTATGTTAAATTACATGAGAAGGGTTGTCAAATAAGTAATGATAAACTTCCTTAAATGGTATTATGTAAATGAGTGTTATTGTTATAAGTATTTTAAAAATTATCTGATCTGTTCTGATTGTCAGCCATAATTCTGGTCATTATCTCAAAGTGTTATATATCACAGAGATGGTCAAATGCCTTTGTCAGTTACCATTTTTGAATGTTTTGTTATTTGCAGACAGTTGCTATTTTACTTTGATGGTTTTACAAATATGTTTCATCTTCAGAGAAATTCATGGAAAAGACTCTGACACTCTAGAATACAGGTTTCCAATAAACTTTGAGGTTATAAAACTAAACTGGGTAAAAATTACAGAACTCTAAAGGAAAAGCTGATGACCTCACAAACTCCTAAGAAGAGTAAGATCAAGAACCGATTACACAGGACTGAATAAACCAATAGGGATGATTATAAGTTTTATAGGTTTTTGATTGAGATATTGCTGATTTTTGATGCTTTGTTTTTTTCAGATTAAAAAAACCCTTTTTATGTATTCTATTAAGGAGCTATGATTTATAGCAATTTATAAACAAAATTGAAACATTTATCTTTTTCTCCCTATCTGAGACATCCAAAATGTAAAAACTCCTGATGAGTAAGTATTCTGACTCTCATGGCAATATGGTTGTTTGCATAAGCCCAATAAGAATCTGTTCTTATAACAGGACACAATTGGAAACACTAGTTATATTACCAGGGCTTTGACTGGAACATCATATTTGAAAAAACATATGGGCTTGGATATAATAAGACAGCTTTTGAGGAATGAAAGTTGACATTCTGGAATAAAACCACTTGGAAATATTGGCCTGGTACCTTGCTTACGGGTTCAGTGACCTGGTAAGGTTGAGCAAAGAATGTTGCTCCCTCTGGCAGGTACAAGGAACCTCAATATTTTGGGGAACCTCACGAAGAGAGGGACCCACCCAAATATGTAGGTACTGCAGGTGGAATCTGATGACAGGTACTTTGCTTGGCTTCCCTTGAGAGGCCTTTAAACTTTAACCCCAGATTCCCTATAAGGTTCCAACAAAGCAGATTTAAAAGAGCCTATATAATCAATTACTATTCTTGTTGTACTTATGTAAATTATTATGCCAAATTTATTAAAACTAGACTTATTTTGCAAACCAGTTAGTCTTAATTTGGCTATGTCTAGTGAAATTGAGAGTTATTTTAGAGAAGATTATGTTTCAATAGAAACTATAATACACATTTGCGGATATTGCATTTTGGTTTTGTCAACTGTTTTTAAGATTTTTGTTACATCTCTTAACTGGTCTGGATCCTGAGTTCTTCTTGTCTGGCTACAAACATCCAAACTAACATTTTCAGGGTTTTTTTCCACATCACTTTCATTTGGAGTCATTGAAAACTAAATCTGCCCTTTTTGCTAGATGCTTGTAAACTGATGCTGGAGAACCTAATATAAACTTAAAAGAGATTCATATCTACTGCTGCATAAGCCACTCAAAAAGGTACCTGAGTGACCGATGACACCATCAAAGACATTTCAAACTGCAAAAGATGCTTCAACCTTGACTTCTGGGAATCTTAATTGCCTGCCCCCTGGGCTAAAAAACTTGTTTATAATTTGCTCCAACCATTAAGCTTGTTTTTCTCTTTTTGTTTCTCTAGAAAAACTTTTTATTAAATACCTGGTTACTTACTTGCCTGATGCAGGCCTAGCTTTGGGAGCCCACCAGCATCATTGCCTTATTAAAACACTGGTTCCACGAG
Organism: Equus asinus; assembly: GCF_041296235.1. NCBI lineage: Eukaryota > Metazoa > Chordata > Mammalia > Perissodactyla > Equidae > Equus > Equus asinus. The sequence goes on along the minus strand of NC_091813.1, from coordinate 24,190 downwards.
ATGAAACAACCTATGCCCCATTTCAGCAGGAAGTAGCTAGATCGTTCACCTCCCCAAATCCCTCAAGATTGAGGGATGGACATAAAATAGGGGGAAATTGATATGGACCCTAACATCAGTTTCCCTACATTAAACCCAGCATATATGGGGTTAGAAATCAAAACACTCATTCCTTGCTTACTCCCTGGCTTCCTGGCTCCAGAATCCACTATCCACCATGGAGACAGACACTGCCAAGGACAAGCACCAAGATTCATTGCCTCCTCTCCACAGAGACACAGGCTGGTGGGAAAGCTGCTGACCAGCAAGGTCACAGGCTTCCTTCTCTCTGCAAGTAGTCTCAAGGCCAAAGACAGGCTGGTGGGAAAACTCCGACCAGCAAGGCTATGTGCTCCTGCCTCCCCTACATAACACCCCCAATAAAAACCCTTCCTTTTAGCTTTTCTGGGAGTTTGGGATTTCAGCATTAGCTGACCTCTCTCCTTGTTCAGTGCTGTGCAATAATAAAATTTATACTTTCTTCCACTACCCCTATTGTCAGAGATTGTCTTGCTTTGCAATTGGTGAGCAAACTCACTTCAGGTTCAATATCCAGCACACCTGAGATGAGTGTCATAATATCTGGCTTTTCTGGCCATTAACTACAATGAGGAATACCCCAGAAAAGCTATTGGAAATAAGTGGAGAAAAGTTAGCTCTTAGAAGGTCCACACACAAATTAACCTGTTTCAGAAAGAAATATAAAGTCACCAGAAAGGTTCACATTCCTTTCTTGAAAACAGACTCACCTGATAGGTTCTGGGCACATCTTGGTGAGTGTTGAGACCTCTCCAGGGACTGAGATATTGTGGCAGCCATTATTGTAACCTAGTACAGTCATGCTGGCACAGATGCTGGCAGACACCACTGGAGTTCTTCCACTGGTCTGTTAGCTCAGGATCTGGCCCACCTACTAGAGTGTCAATTTAACCCAGCTGACCCAGGGTCAGCAGCCCACCCTAGGGACTGTTCCCTTCCAACAGCAAGACCTCAGGCAATTTGTGGGCCTGCATAGGCTGGGTGGCTGAATCCTCTGCAGCCAGGTGAGTGTGTCTGCCTCTGCATGGCAGGGCATGCATAAGGAGTAGGTGGAGTGTGGGAGCCTCTGCTGTGGGGTGACTGGGTCCACTACAGTGGCTCATGGTGTGCTCACAGGGCGAGACAGTCTTGATAGTGTGTGTAGCCTTGTGGGTTGTGGGGCTTGTCAGTTGCAGAAGAGTTGTACTTCTCAAAGAGCCACATACAGGATCAGCCCCGCCTTGGAAGCCTGAAAGAATTGGGTGCTCCCATGCCTGGAGCCAGCCCAACACAGCTGCAACCCTGAGAGAGGCAACAAGAGGCTTGAAAGCTGGAGACCTACAGCAATAGTAAGACCCTGAGCCTAGAAATGAGTCAGGTAGGTTCCTGCTCATTTACCAGAAAAATTGCAACAGGAACGTGCTATTAGGCATTGTAGCCAATTGCACTGGGAGTCCCCATGTCTGACAAAGTGACTGAAGGATCTATAGCAGCCACACACAGCTGAGCATTACAAACAGCCAGCGAGGGGGACAGCCTAGCCTCTCTGAGCACCTGCAGCAAGAACAACCCTGCTACAACAGAAGGACACTTGTAGCCCACACAGGGAACACCCATGGAACATTTGGAAATGGTGACAAGAGGGATGTAGCTGACCTACCTAACACATAGATATAAGCACAAAGAAAGAGGCAAAATGAGGAGGCAAAGGAATACATTCCAAGTAAGGGAACAGGACAAAACCCCTGATAAAGAACTAAAAGAAACAGAAATAAACAATCTACCTGAAAAAGAATTGAAACAAAAAGTCATAAGTATGCTCACTGATCTTGGGAGAACAATGGATGAACTCAGTGAGAACTTCAACAAAGAACTGGGAACATAAAAAAGAACACATCAGAAGTGGAGAATACAATACTGGAAATGAAAAATTCACTAGAGGAGCTCAATAGCAGAGTAGTTGATACAGAAGAATGGATCAGCAAGCTAGATAAAGACTAAAGGAAATTACCCAAGCTGAACAGATAAAAGAAAAATGAATTATAAAGAACAACAACGGTCTAATGCACCTCTGAGACAACTTTAAGTGTACTAACATTTGTATTATAGGTGTCCCAGAAGGAGAAGAGAGAGACAAATGGGCAGAGAATCTATTTGAAGAAATAATAGCTGAAAATTTTCCTAAACTAAAGAAGGAAAAGACATGCAGGTACAGGAAGTGCAGAGAGCACCAAATGAAATAAAGCCAAAGAGGCCCACATCAAAACATTTTATAATTAAAATGTCAAGAGTTAATGACAGAGAGAATCTTAAAAGCCACAAGAGAAGGGCAAAGAATTACATACAAAGGAAACCCCATAAGGCTATCAGCTGACTTCTCAGCAGAAACCTTACAGGCTAGAAGGGAGTGTCACGATATATTTAAAGTGCTGAATGGAAAAAACCTACAGCCAAGAATACTCGACCCAGCAAGCTTATCATTCAGAAGGGAAGGAGAGATAAAGTGTTTCCTAGACAAGAAAAAACTGGAGGAGTCTATCACAAAAAAACAGTCTTACAAGAAATGCTAAAGGGACTTATATAAGTGGAAAAGAAAAGACTACAAAGAAGAATAATAAAATTATCCAAAAAAACCCAATAAGTTCACTGGTAAAGGCACATAAACAGTAAAGGTAGCAGATCAATCACCTCTGAAGGCCAAAAGACAAAAGTACTACAATTATCTACTTCCATGATAAGAAGGTAACAGACACACACACATACGCACACACACACAAACAAGTTGGATATGATATCAAAAACAAAAAATGTGGGAGGAGGGGAGTAAAAGAGTAGAACTTTCAGCAAGAGGTCAAACTAAAGAGACCATCAACTTAATATAGATGGCTATATACCTAGGGTATTATATAAGAACCTCACGGTAATAACAAAGCAGAAACCTATAATTAATGCACAAAAAATTAAGAGAAAGGAACCCAAACATAATACTAAAGAAAGCCACCAAACCAGAAAGCAAGAGAAGAAAGGAACAGAGAAAAACTACTAAAACACCCACATAAAAAATAACAAAATGGTTGGTTGGGTGAAAGAAATAAAGGGGCACATATGTATGGTGGTGGATAAAAATTAGATTACTGGGGGTGAGCATGAGGAAGTGTATTCAGAAATTGATAAACAATAATGTACACCCAAAACTACACAATATTATAAACCATTATGATCTCAATAAAATTACTTGGAAAAAATAACAAAATGGCAATAAGTACATACTTATCAATAGCTACTTTAAATGTCAGTGGACTAAACGCTCCAGGAAAAGGCATAACGCGGTTGATTGGATAAAAAAACAAGACCCACATATATGCTACATGCGAGACTCTTTAGATCTAAAAATCACAAACTCGAAATGAAGGGCTGGCAAAATATATTCCATGCAAATGGCAATGAAAAGAAAGCTTTGAAACAAAAACCATAACAAGAGACCAAGAAGCGCACTACATAATGATAAAGGGAACAATCCAACAAGAGGACATAACACCTGTAGATATCTATGCACACAACATAGGAGCACCTAAATATATAAAGGAGTTATTGACAGACATAAAAGGAGAAATAAACAATAACACAATAACAGTATGGAAATTTAACACTCCACTTCCATCAATGGATAGATCATCCAAACAGAAGATGAGTAAGGAAACATTGGGCTTCAAGAGGAAGAGGAGCAACATACAGCTTTGCCTTCGTTGCCCATAGGGGGTTGACTGTCCATGCCACCTGGGCCAAGACTCTGTCAGAACTGCAGAAGAATCCTTTGTCCTCACAGTTTTTGGGGACTTGTCATCAAACATTTGTGAGTAGGAAGCCACAAGGCTACTGATGTGCCCAACCAAGGAGGCATCAGCATCCGCACCCAGCGTCCGATGGGCCATTCCCAGGTACCAAGAGAGAGGATGATGATCTTGGTGGTGATTGGAGGGATGCCAGGGAGAGGGGGTCAGTCAATAGATACCAGGAAGGAACTGGCAGAAGCAGCGCCCCCTTGGAAGTGGCTCCAGTCAAAGGTCCTCCTCTGCCCATGTCTACTGGAGGGCCAGTCTTGGGGCCAATAGATTGACTGTTTCCAAGACTGTCACTTAGAGCAGGACTTGGGGATGCTTGTCGCCTTTCCTCACTAGATTTCACGTTGCAGTACCTCACTCCCCCTCTGATCCATTACAAACACACCGAGGTCCACTTTGGAGACAAGAGAGGCAACGGGCATACTGCTTGCCACTGCCAAGTAGGGCCCACAACTGCGGTGTTTCTCCAGTGGTGGAGAGACGGCAGCTGTAGTGGTGGCAGTGGCAGGCACCAAGTGATTTGGGATGTAGTGGACCTGAGAAGAAGGTGGGCACGCCCCCCAGCTCTTCAATTGCTTCTCCTTTCCCTCAAACCTTCAGGAACCTAGTGCCCTGGCCTTAAAGCTGGCTCCCCAAATGTGCCTTCTTGTCAACCTGCTCCTCTGGCCTCACAATGACTGACCTGTTTCCTAAGTGCTGGAGCCTCAGGGCTCGGAGGGAGTGGCAGTGCCTTATGTTGGTGGCCAGGTGCAGGTGCATGCTGTGGCCTACCACTATCAGTGGGATCTGCATCCATGAATGAATGGATGAAAGCTGAATGGATGCATGGATGCGTGGATGTGTGGATGAACGGAGAGAGAAGGAAGGAAGGAAGGAAGGAAGGAAGGAAGGAAGGAAGGAAGGAAGGAAGGAAGGAAGGAAGGTTGCTTCTACAACTCAAGGGTGGAAGATGCCCATGCAGGTCCAGGCTGACCCAGAAGGATCAGAAGCCTAGTGGTGATATCCCTCCATGAGGTTGGCTCAGAGGTTTTGCTTGGGATTCGACAGCAAGTAGTTTCCTGTGTGACCCCAAAATAGGACTGCCTGTGTGTTTCTGGGTGGATAGGCTCAATCACATGTTTCATTACTTGGAGCCTCAGCCTGATCCTAAGGAGCTATCATGCTGGTGGAGGGTTGGGGCTTCCTTGCTTGGCTTGGACCTGCCTGAAGTCCCCAATCCTCCTGGTGACCTTGTGCCTGTGTGGCTGTGTTCAAATGGGTGCCTTTTTTCTCGTCCGTGTTTTCTCTCTTGGGTGTTCTGAAGATGTGCATGACTTGGCCATGGCTTTGGGCCTCCAGTTAGAAGAAGCCATTCCCTATCCTGAGTGACAACTTTCCAAACACAGGAGCACCAGAGGCACTTATTAGGAACTCACTTGAGGCTGCAGGAAAGGAGCCAAATGAGGTCCAAAGAGATGCTCATGACTTTAATGGCCACTGTCCCCTTCTCTCAATGGTAAAATCTGACCTTACTGTGGTGCCACGATGAAGAAGAGGAAAGTCACTTTGGGACAACTGGACTGACTCAACTGTAAACTGGATGGCAAAACCCTCACTGGTCCACTTGCAGTTTAGCTCTCTGTTCTGGCCTTCCAGCACTTCATCTTCTGGCTTCTACTGTTTTGACTGGTAATGAGTCCCCCGGTGTTGCGGGTGATGGTGGCAGGTCTTCCAGGCCAGGGCTACTCCTTGGAATGTACTCTCTCTCTGCACTTTTTTTCTTCATCCCAACAGAAAGCTTCTCAGACCTTGGGGTGGCTCTCAGCACATCTCCTCTTGGGGTCCTGGATAGGATATTTTTTATTGTGACCCCCATGGGGGTTCTTCTTATAGTCCAAAGCCCCACTTCTGCCCCCATCAGTCTTGAAATCTCCAAATACTGCTTCAGAAACACTCTGTCTCTCTCCACTTGTTTTTTGCTGGATCCTACATTCACGCTTGACAATTCTGCTCTCTGTGCTGGTGTTTGTTCCTCACTGTTATCAATGATTCTATCCTCTTTCTAGAGGGTTCACATGTTGTAGGGCACTGGTTGACATTTACTTCACGTCTATCTCATGTCCATTATAAACCCTTCTCCTCTTGTCACTGCTTCTATCCTTTGGAGTCATGGTTTGGCCCTGTTTGCTAACACCGGACTGGGGAGTCAATCAAGACTATCCCTCTGCCAGCTGCCCCCTTCAGGCCTCATATTCTCCTTGAAAAGACATGGACACACATCAAGATTGGAAACTTTCAATTCCAGGAGGCAAAACACTATTCAGAATCCAAAGATGACTTGCTGAAGGTGTGTGGCCATGAAAGGCAATTCAGGCACAGGGAAGCCACCAGACAGGCTCTTCCTTCTCCAGGTGGTACTCACTTCTCTGGAGTCAGGAGATCCATTCTCTCCTGCAGCCTAGGGTACACTTCTTGGGATTAACCCAAGACTAAGAGCCAAGAAGGCATTCTCCTGGGAAAATTCTTGAGTGCCCCGATGTGCAGTGGGAGAGGAGCAACAATGCTTTGCCTGCATTGCCCAAAGTAGGCTGTGCATCCTTGCCACTTGTGCAAACTCTGTCAGCTAGACAAATACGGAGGAAAGAGCACTTAGGCCTGAAAGTATTCCAGGAAATGTCATCACACCTTTCTGAGGAGGATACCACAAGGCTACTGTTGTGCACGACTGAGGAGGTAGCCGTGACCCCATCCACGTGCCCCAGGTCATTCCTAGGGACCGAGAGAGAGAATGATGATCATAGGGGAGGTGGTTGGAGGGTCAGGATCAGGGTCAGGGTCAAGGTCAGGGGTAGGGGTGAGGGTTGAGGTTGGGTTATGAGATGAGGTATTGGTAATGGTGAGGTTGGTGTGGGGTTGGGGATGAGGATGGTGTTGGGGTTAGAAATAGAGTTAGGACCAGGGGTAGGGGTAGGGGTCAGGGTTAGGGTGAGGGTCAGGGTCAGGAGTAGGGTGAGGGTGAGGGTGAGGATGATGTTGAGGGATAGAGTCAGGATCATGGTCAGGGTTATGGTTGGGACTAGGGCTAGGTGTAGTGCTGGGGCTAAGATTAGGGTTAGAGCCTGCAGTACAGCTATGGTTAGGGGAGGGGTAGGGGTAGCAGTTAGGACTTAGGAGTCAGGGCTAGGGGTGAGAGTGATGATGAGGGGTCAGGAGTCAGTGGTCAAGGTCAGAGTCAGGTAATAGGTTCAGGATCAGGGGTTAGGGTTGATGTCTGTGTTGGGGTTAGGGCTAGGGCCAGGGCAAGGGTCACAGTCCAGGTTTAGGTCACGGTCAGGGTGTGGGTGAGTATTGGGGTGATGAGCGAAGTTTAGAGTGAGTATCACAAGTTAGATTAAGGTTAGGGTTAGGGTTGGGCAAGGGCTACAGCTAGGGTTAGGGGTAAGGATAGGCTTGGGTTCTATTTGAGGCTTTAGGGTTAGGGTTGGTTTAAGGCTAGAGTCATGGCCAGGGTCAAAGGTAGGTGTTAGGTTATAGGGGTCAAGGCCAGGCGTGTGTGTGATGTGAGGGTCCATGGGTGAACGGTGAAGATCAGGTTCAGGGATTAGGGTTGGGATTGGTGTCAGGGAATAGAGTTTATGATGTGGTTGGCATCGGGAGGGGGTGATGGCGAAGAGTCCGATTAGGACTAAGATCTGGGTCTTGAGTTAGGGGTGACGGAGTGAGGACTGGGGTTACGGTTAGAGTCCTGGTCATGGCATGCTAAATTCAGCCAAAATTGGTGGGAACACCAGCCCTGGAGCCACCGACCGGCAACTCCTCGTTCCCCACCCCTGCCCCACAGCCCACCCTCTTGCCCTGCCCAGCTCACCCGCCACAGGATGTAGCTCCAACACCCCACACAAGTTGAGGGTGCAGGGCTCCTGCAGGAGCCAGGAACATGCCTCGAGCCCCTAAGCCCCACCACCACCACCGCTGGTGCAACCCGCAAGCACTCACCATGGGCAGGACACATACGGCGTCCACCTATTCGCAACCTCAGCCATCAGTCCAGCAGCCAGACAACAGGGAGTGGGATGGCCCCAGTGTGGCCAGCAGGGCCCAGGGGTGGTGGCGGCGAAGCACAAAGAGTGCGGCGAAGGCGAGTATTAGCAATACGTGCTTCTTCTCTGATTCACTCCAACCTGGGTATGCCCCTGTCTTCGCAGTGGGCCCTCCATTGCCACCCTCATTTGCTACACTGAGGGTTCCTGGAGCTTCGGGGCAGTGGCAGGGCAGGAGGGGCAGTGGCGGGAAACAAATCCCCTCCACTGCCTGCTGAAAGCAAACCACCAGGGAAGAGGAGCAAGCAGGTCAGGAGAGCTAGGGTCAGGGTAAGGATTAGGGTTAGTGTGAGGGTTGCAGTTAGGGTGAGGGTTACGGTTAGGATTTCGGTCAGTGTCAGGGTCAGGTTAGGATTAGGGTTAGGATTGGGGGTTACAGTTAGAGTTAGGGTTAGGGGTTAGGGTTGTGGTTAAGGTTAGGGTTTAGGGTTAGGGTTTAAGGTTAGGGTTTATGGTTTAAGAAATCAGTGCCTCTGATTGTCTAGAGTCTAGATGCCTTTCTTCCAGATTTTCCAGGACAGGTCTCTGCACAATGACCACTCCTCAGAGGCCTTCCTTGAGCATCTCTACTAAAGTGCCCTCTCCCACTCCCTACAACTCTCCATCGTGTTCTCCTCCTTGATTTCTTCCACAACATATATCGCTTTCTGAAACTATCTTGTTTATTTGTATACTTATGTATTTTCTGTCCCCTCAATTAGAAAGTAAGCTCCATGAAGAGAGGACAGTTGCTGTCTTATTCTTCACTGAATCCTTCTTATCTAGAACAGTGTGTGGCACATAGTAGATGCTCAATAAATATTGCCAAATGAATATTGCCACATCCAAAAGTGGCAGACAGAGTGGGAAACTCAAGAATACAAAGTCGTGAAATATGTGGCATTAATCCCTTCAATCCCAGACTCTTTTATTCATCCAGTAAACATGTATTGAGTATCTACTAAATGCTGCCCCCAAGCTTTAAATTAAGAAGTGGCTCCTTCTCACAAAGTAGTAAGGTGTCACATGATCAGCCATATTATGCAACACTCAGCCAGTGGCTTTTATAACATGCTAGCGTGCAATATATTCACAGACAAACATTTAAGCTCCTCTGTCTCTTTCTGCCCCCTCCCCTTTACTCATCCTTCCAGTCTGAGCTTGAATGTACTTTCCTCAGACAGGCTTTCTGATCCCCCAACCTACACTGAGCCCACGACCCCAACAATGAGCATCATGCCCCGTTCTTCCTCATGCATTAATCACACTTTATAACTGCACGTTCACTTGTATGTGAATTTAATGGCTACATCTCTCATTAGAGACTAAAAGCTGCATGAAGGCAGAGACACTATTTTGCTTCAACTGTATACCCATTACAATGTCAGCACATAGGAGTTGCTCAAGAAATAGTTCTTGAGCCCATAAATAAAGCTTACTTTTATCCTTACCCATAGTTCTTGAGTGAAGCATTATGCACTTCAAAGCCACTCTCAGTAGGCTGAACAGCTGAAGGTGTTTATACAGCAGAAACCATGATAGCTGTCAAGGCCAGATAATGCTGGTTTGGCCACTGTGTATACTACAATTTTGGACAAGTCTTTTACTTTATCTGAGTTTGCTTCTTCATTTGTAAAGTCAAGAGATTGAACTAGATGACACTAAAGGCTCCTTCCAGGATTGTAACTAACCCACTGATGATTAAAGAAGAGAGCAGGTTAACAAGGAGGATGGTAACTCTTGGATTAGGTTAGCCTGGATGATCTGGCTCTAAATCCTTTATGTTCCCCATGAGTTTTGACTATTTGACGAGGGGCACAAATCTTTGGTCTCAGCTCCATCCCATCTGTGAGGCTTCTTCAGCATTCTATTGCCCCAGCCAGGTTGACAGCACCAAACTAATTTCCTTTTAGTTAAAACTGGGACTCCAAGTAAAAGACTACTCTAGAAAGCCCCTCTAAACCTCCGAAGGAGTCAAACCATGATTTGTAAAACATTAAGTCAAACCATTTCCTTGATTCGAGGCATAGTAACTGTAGGTGGCTTTGCTTCAGCCACAAAACTGTGCGATGCTCCTTTTTCCACCAGATAAGTTGTATAGGGCATAAATTTCACACCCTTTGAGCCAAAGACAAAATCATCTCTCAAGGCATCTATCAGCACAATAACAACTTTACTGAAGAGAGGTGGTGGGAGCTTGGTCCAATTGGAACTGACTCCTAAAAGTGTTTGAAAGAAAAAAGGAAATTAAATTTTAAACTCTATTCAGGACTCAAGCACCTTATACTCTAGTTTCTGCCTACTTCTCCAGCACATATCCTGTCAAACCTACATATCCCAACCTAAAGAAAAAGGGCCGTTCTCAGTAGACAGTACTGGGGGGGGGGCTGGGTAGGGTGAGCAAGCTCAAGGAGTCCCAGTATTAAGTAGTGAATTGCTCTTACCATGTTGAGGGCATCCAGTCTAGTTAAGGTTTCTTTATGAATTTCCACACCTCACAGCTGCCCCCTTCTCTGTAAAATTGCTCTTGGTTGATGGGAACTGCTGAACCCTGGAAGTTACCAGCCTCCTATACACCTGGAGCCCTTGACTGAATAAGGTCCCAATATAAAGGCCCAGCTCCTTTGCTTGCTTCTTGGTGACTTAGCCCCAAATTCTCAGAGTTTCACTTTCTCTGTTGTAAAAATTAATAAAGAGAAACCTTATTTAAAATGGAATTGGGAAGCCAGAAGAGAGAACTCTCATGAACATGCCACTCAAGGCACGCTAGACCCCAACAGGAAGAGAGGTACCCAGCATCTCCAATGGGAAGTGACACCACTTACCACCCCAGCAGAAAGACGGGGGAAATTCCCCCTTGCCCAACAACAGCTCAGCCAAAGACAGACTGCCGTGCTCAGCCAGCAAAAAGCCACTATATGTACTTCCTACTCCCAGTCTCCTCCAATGGACTCTTCATTTATAATAGCCCCTCCCAACTTTGTGAAAAGACATTCCCCTCCCTGTTCCTCTGGACTGCATGTCCTGAATTGCAATTCTTCACTGTTCCTGAATAAACTCATTTTGCTGGTAAAATAACTGGCTGTTTATTTGCTTCAGGTCAACACTGTCCAACTTTAGATTCCAAAATTTTATTGACATCTTCTCTCCCGCTTTTTGTTCTCTCTCTTTTTTGTCCATGTAGGTTTATGTTTCCCTCTTCCTGGTCATTTTAGTAGAATATTGGACCAAACACTGTATGCCATACGCCATAGCCTTCATTCGTCAGGGCTCATCTTCTAGATTTCTCACAGGTCATCAAAAACCTGGAACATACAGTTTTAATTCATGAGAATGTCAAAGGCTGCAAGATCAAGGAGCTTTGTAAAAATTTGTTATAATTGGTTTTTGTGACATGGAAATGACAAATAGAAATGGCAAGCAATAGGATATATTGGAGTATATGAGGAAGCCATTTGGTGTAAACCTAATTTGGCCTGACCTTGTTTTTCCAAAGGGTCCTGACCGTGGCCGTTGAGCATTCATTGTATATCTGCTTTAGACATTTCCTATGGCAAGAACAAAGGCCCTTGAGATAAAGGTGCAACTTCCCTCCCCCTCCCAACGTTGGCATCTCCTTAAAGATTAAGCATCTTTCCTTAGGCTAGGAACTGATTGCTGTGCTCACCTGTGGCCACCCAGCTCGAGACAACAGACTTGCTTCCCTGCTGCACCCACCGAGATAGCAGACCCA